>NC_136068.1:1164785143-1165417643 GCF_964261635.1 Lissotriton helveticus | reverse complement strand
CCACGGCTTGCCAGTGCATGTTAATGAAACAAAGCATAATGTGTTCGGATCGCATTACAAAGAAAGGCAATAACAAGGGGGTAGTAAGAGGGGGTGGGAGGGGGACAAAATGGAGAGAGCTCCGAAATGGAGAGCCAGAAGGTGATTAATTTGAAATAAGGCTTTGATTAGAGAACGGGCGCGTAGCCAGGTGGAGCGGACGTGGGTGGGGGATGGGTGGAGGCACAAAAGGAAACTACTAGAATTCGCGAGAACGAGATGAAAAGTGAATGGCAGAGCAGGAAGCTGTGACTCGGGGGGCTGGACGGGTCATAGCAGTAGCTCAACTGGGGGAAGCATTTATTAAAAATAAAACAAATAAAAAAGGAATGAAAACGGTGGTTGAAGCGGGGAAGACAAGAACTGCAACAGACGGAGATGTGTTTTTATCTACTGTTCATAGGGAGTGTTGTTATCTGTCTCGCTCTCGCTCCTCCTGTCTGTTTGTCTACCTCATTCTGTCTGTCTGCTTGCCCGCCTCTCACTGCGCCTCGGAGTGCCTGCCACTCAGGGCCACGCGCACCTCTCTTTTTGACAAATAAGGCTTGTGCGCCGGGGTTAACCTTGGCAAACTCTAATTACTATACATTATGTTAAAAACCCTCCCATGCCACGCAAGAGAGTGAATTATTAAATAGGCTTCTATTTAACTGCGAGAGAGAATTGTTGTAGTCCAATCCACTGACAAGTTATAAGAGAGCAGAAGGGGAAGGAGGGGGCTGTACATATAACGTTGACAGGAAGAGGGAAGACACATAGAATAAAGTGTGTGTGAGAGACAGGGAGTACGAGAAAGAGAAACAGGAAGGGAAGAATGGAGACATTGAAAGTAGTGGTCAAGAGAAGAGAAAGAAAAAAAACAGAGGTTAGAGAGTGGGACAGCGCGAGGATTCAAAAAGGGATGAGAAGAAAACGAGAGACGAGCCACTGGTATGGGAAGAGAGCGAGGGCGCGTGTGTGAGAGTATGAGAGAGAAGTGCTTAAACAGTGACCAGGGAGGAGAGACCCTGAGAGGTAAGTGACATAAATTATTAAAAAATAAATAAATGCGAGTTGTGCGAGGAAGAGGAGAGAGGGAGAGGGAGGGAGGCAGGGGGGTGGGGTGAGTTGTCGCAGCCCTAAAAGGATGTTCTGGCATTGCACGGAGGAGGGCGGGGAGCGGCTTCCTTTGAAGTCTGATTAGGGGTGCGGGGGCGGGGGAGCGGCAGCCTTTGAAGTCTGATGCCGAGGCACAGACAAATGGTGGTGTGTGAACTATACTCGATCCGCAGCTAGGTAGACTTTTCAGACCGCTTACTATAATCTCGCCTATCAATCCCTACGGGATACAATAGGCGAGACCTAAAAAAAGGTGATAGATCAATCCTCAAAAATGATCGACTCATTTCGCTGATTGTCAGTACCGCAAAGTTAATGGGACGCGTCCTACTAATTAGATTAGAGGATTGGGCCAGTCAGAGGAATATTCTGATTCCGGTGCAACATGGCTTCAAGAAACACAAAGGCACTATGGACCAATGCTTAAATTTACATTTGATTGTCTCTAAATATACTGTTGCTAAAATGGGAACGCTGTACATGGCATTCATGGAGTTGACAGCAGCCTTTGTATGTGTTTCCCATCCCCAATTATGGCTTATTATGGAAAAAATGGGCATTGATAAAGCCATCATCTCATTTATAAGACAACTGTATGCACAGGCTACGGCCTGTGTACGATATGAAAATAGGGGAGAATGCACAACGGGTTTTAGGATAGAAAGAGGGGTCAGATAGGGGTGTGCCTTTGCCCCTCTTCTATTCACTCTGTACACTAACAGAGTGGATACACTCCTGCTTCAATCCACTCCAGAGGTCCCCCTGATAAATAAAACTTTGTATTCCCATACTCCTTTATGCGAATGACACAGTGCTAATTGCCCTTACTGGCTTGGCACTGCAGAAACTGATAACAGATTATATGTCTTTTATAGAAAAGCTGAACCTTCGTTCAAATGAAGCCAAATCTTTTGTGTTAGCGGCTGGCAACGGGCAGAGAAAAACCCTGTCCTTCACATAGATGGTTGCATAATTGAACAAATAGATACTTTTTTGTATTTGGGAATATTGTTTAATATAACCGCTACTTGGAAACATATAATTGACGACAGAAACTTGTTTTAAAAAAAAAAAGTATTAATGCAATTTTTCGTTTTTTATAAAAACTGGGATCTAAACCACTAGATGTTATAAAACAGATATATAGGGCCAAAGCTATCTCTGTTGCAACATATGGAGCAGGAGTATGGGGATATATGAAGTGTGAGTCACTTCAGTCCATGAAAGACACTTTCTTGAAAAAATTAGTAGCCCTCCTTAGAAGTTGTTCTTCTTTTAATGTCACCTTGAGCTAGAAGTACTATATATAATCCACCAGGTCCGCCTAGCACCAATCCTGTTGTGGCACTCAATCTGGCGAAGAGAATTATTACATACAACTCAAAATATCATTAAGGACTGTCTTTCACTTGATAAAGTTCAAAAGATGCCATGGCTTTCGTATATTCAACATACTCTAGGTACTCTAAGTCGTCAACACTGTTCCCTCTAGGCCGCGCGCGCGCGCGCGCGCGCACCTTCAATGACGTCAGCGCGCACCACCTATCGTGGAGCGCGCACACAGGCCGTCGCAAGAGATTCGCGCCGCCCGCCGCTTTTAGAAAGCGAGCGGCGCGACCATGTCATGCAGCACATTTCTAGTGGTGGTGGCGGCGGTTGGCGGCGGTGCGGGCGTGAGAAGTTGCAGGTAAGGAGAATGTATTTACCGAGGCGGGAGGCGGGAGGCGGGAGGCGGGAGGCGAATGTATTTACTACGGCGGGAGGCGGGAGGGGAATGTATTTACCATGGCGGGAGGCGGGAGGCGAATGTATTCACCACGGCGGGAGGCGGGAAGCGGGAGGCGAATGTATTCACCACGGCGGGAGGCGGGAGGCGGGAATGCTGTTATCGGGTGAGGAGCCTCTCTGGCAGCATTTGTATTTCGGTATAGGAGAGGGCAGTGAATGGACCTGGGGCAGCGAGGGCAGTGAATGGACTTGGGGCACGGAGATTCATAGACCGATGCCATCGTACAAGTCATTTTGAAGGTGCTGCCGCCACGAGTGCGCACCACTTTCTCCTGGTTTCAGGCTTTTGGCAAATTTAAACACGGAGGTTTGTTTCTGCCTGTAACGCCAAGCTAAAACTAAAATAGGTTGACTGCCACATACATTTTACCGTCAATCTTTCTCCCCTCAAACTTAGTGGTAGAGGATATAATCTCCATGGTGTTATTAGACTCCCCGAGATAATCAACCGGATTGTTGTCTTTGTGTAGTAACACAACATCAGGTCAGTGTCAGTAAAATATACTTTGCGAAATAATGGTGTATGCAACCCGAATTTATTACCAATTTGTTCATTCATCACAAAATCAGCTTTTGACCTGAATGTTCTCCCTTTCTCTTGTTGGTCACACATAACACACAAGATCCTTCCAGTCCACCCTTCCAAGCTACTTTCATCATTCACAAATGCTACTCTGGCAGCATTTGGTTTTCGGTATAGGAGAGGAAGAGAGACCTGAAGAGAGAGACATAAAGCGCACTGACTGTTTAAGCACATTTAAGATTTCCATGAATTGCGTTTTATAAGTATATAGTGATTAGTGAATGGACCTGGGGCAGGGATGGCATCAAACGGACATTGGTGAGTGGACAGGGTAGTGCACTTGGAGGCAGGGATGGTACTGTATGTAGATGAGGCAGGGCGAGCAGCTGGGGGGTGGGACAGGAGCGCCCTCATGCATCATGGTACAGGGAGGGCAGCGAATGCACATGGGAGGAAGAGAGGCCTGGGGGGGTGCGGGGGGCACGAATGAAACACTGGGGCATAAAGCGCACTGAATAGACACAGGGTCTCCAGGGCAGGACTTGACTGGACGTGGGCAGGGAGAATATTGAAGGAATTCGACTTTAAGGACAGTAGACAGGGGCAGGGAGGGCTCTGCGTGAAATGAATGAAATGCAACATTCCTTTCTCTGTTAACTGAATCAGTTTAGAGTGTCAAGCAATCTTTGCTGCTAAAGGACAAGGCTGAGCTGAGGTCAGCTTTTCAAACATGCACGTCCTTACACTTTTATTAAAGTCATTATTTTAGCAAGTTGTTTAAGCACATTTAAGATTTCCATGAATTGCGTTTTATAAGTATATAGTGATTAGTGAATGGACCTGGGGCAGGGATGGCATCAAACGGACATTGGTGAGTGGACAGGGTAGTGCACTTGGAGGCAGGGAGGGTACTGTATGTAGATGAGGCAGGGCGAGCAGCTGGGGGGTGGGACAGGAGCGCCCTCATGCATCATGGTACAGGGAGGGCAGCGAATGCACATGGGAGGAAGAGAGGCCTGGGGGGGTGCGGGGGGCACGAATGAAACACTGGGGCATAAAGCGCACTGAATAGACACAGGGTCTCCAGGGCAGGACTTGTCTGGACGTGGGCAGGGAGATTATTGAAGGAATTCGACTTTAAGGACAGTAGACAGGGGCAGGGAGGGCTCTGCGTGAAATGAATGAAATGCAACATTCCTTTCTCTGTATAGTGTCGTGTCTCAGCTTGTTGATGTCTGCGCAACATTTCAAGCATCTAGTGCAGACTGTGAACGAGGATTCAGCCTCATGAATACTATCAAGAGCAAATTGAGGAATAGACTAGAGCAGAAGCATTTGGACATGCTGATGAGGACAAAGGCCTACCTCCTGAACGGGAAAGTTGACCTAGACCGAGTTTATCAGCACTGGAAAAATGGCAAGGATCGCCGTGAGAAGCAACCCTGTCACCCATCTAGTGACGCCACTTGACGTGTCTGAACAGTCCTCTACCTTCTTGTGTATATGATATTGTATAGGCTCGCAGCATTTCCCCACCCAATGAACTGTGCTCCAGTTAAGAATATTTATTAAAATCTAATGATGGTACCACCATTGAAGTCTTGTGCTTTTCTAAACTTGAAGTGTACTTGCTAGTGTAACCAGTTCATGTCATGGCGTGCTTATCCAATATTGCAAACTGCCCTTAAGACCCTTATTGTGGTGCTGTATGTGTGAAAATGCACTATCTTTTAGCTTTTTAAAGACACATTTTGGAGTGCCATTTGGCGCCGCAGACACGCGCGGTTTGGTTCCTGGCGCACATAGCCATGGTTGCAGCGCACAGAGACCCTCCACTGCCGCACACAGAGGAAAAAAATTAGAGGGAACATTGGTCGTCAACATCTTTTTGTGACCCCCATCTCCTTGTGGGTTAATATCTAAAAAAACTATTATAACAACATTTTTATGTGAAATGGAAAGAGTAAGATATGCACATAAAAAAGAACAGTTTTAACGTATTTGTACATACCTGTTATCCCTGAAGGACCAGCTTCCTATCTGTCATTTGTAACAAATAGTCAGCATCTATATGTATTGTTACGGTTCAGATTAAATCTTATCCCCTGCATGTTGGACTGTCTGTTAAAACGAAGTAATGGGGTAGTCATCTCTTGTAGGTGGTATAAGTAGGTTTAATCAGGTAGAAGTCAGCAGGTATACAGTTACAAGAAGATCCTTAATAAATCAGGTAGTCTCTGGTAAAGCCCAGATAAAGCCCCACCAGGAGCAAGGTTCACTCTGCTCGGCCCATCTCACCAACTGATCTTGCCACATACAAAGCGACCCTAACGTTCCACATGACATCACAGCAGGCTGAGTAGGCAGAGAGAGAATCAAAGAGGAGAGACATGAAAATGGCAATAAGTACATTATAACACATCCCCCTCCTTAATAACTGAACAAATAAAGGAAGCAAAGAAACAGAGAACGTATTAATATATAGAACCAAAATATCTCCTTATCATACAAAGGAAATGTAGAAAAAGAGAATGTATTAATGAATGCAATAAGAGGAAAAGGAGAAAAGGAACCAATAAAAGAAACCAAAAGGAGAAGAAGAGAAATGCATTACTAAATGCTACAAACTCAACTCTCCCCATGGATAGTGATCATTATTACAAAAAGAATTTCCCAGATGGAAAACGCATTCCTAACAGAAAGAAGAAGACACAGTATTAACACAATATAATACCTCCTTCTCCCTGAAAATGATCAAAAATAAACAAAAAACAATGTAAGATAAATCATTCTAAAAACCAATAAATCCAAAACTATGCCCAAAACGTAATGTGCCATTCACAAAAACTGCGAAAAACAAAACTAGCACAATACTAAATCCGGATAAACTGGGGCAAAACAGGGAATACAACTCTTAACTGTACTAAATCCCAAAAATGAAGGTAATCAGTGTGTACTCGTCACACACAGACTGTGTAGGCAAATAGCACAACCAGAAAAACCAAAAACCTAGGGTAACCCTTAACCCATGTGTGAAGAAAACACACACAGCATGTACACGCTAATCAAAAACCAAGGGTAACTTAAAACTTAAGACACTCTCGTACAACTGTGGGCAAGTTTTAACCCACGTCACACACCCTAAAAACTAAAGGTAATTTTTAATTCAAAAATCCTGAACGAAATTGACCAAAACTTAAAAATTCAGAAAAAACCAAGTACAATGTGCAGACAAGACACTTCAGAATACAGAACTAAGGGAACAACCGCACTTAATGGAAAACAAAACATGGATCAACAAGGCCCATGACAAATCCCAGGAAAACCACTAAACATCTAACACCCACACACAACCGTAAGAGGGACACACCACACAAAGTCTAGGAAAAAACACTCATACTCATCAACACCACCCTAGAGAGTAAGAGACAAAAATACAAATGACCAGCAATGATAAAAGTGTCTCAAACTTCGGGGAGCTGTTTCAAGTAAAGAATATTGTTAATACAGGAAGATTCGCGACGTCTTCCGCAAAACAATATTATTCAGACAATACACACTCAAAAGTCATACACAAATCAATGACAGTAACATGTCCCCAATAGAAAGTTGTGAATATGCAATTATAAAACAAGGTATTATTAACAAAACAAACTAAAACAAAAAACGTGGTCACCGTAGTCTAAGGTGAGCGGTGCCTCACCCGAAAGTCCAGTCCAATGAAGATGAGTGATTCTTGACCCGAAAATCCAGTCAATTATCCTTCATTCATAGTCCAGGTGGTGCAGGTTAAATCCAGTAAGTGTAAAGAATAGCGTCATATGCAGCACTAATAACTCGAGATGATACTATAAGAAGTTTTTGTAAGTAGCTCGCTTAGGCCCACAAGGTGAAAACCACGAAATCCAGCAAAAAAAAAACAAAATGACAAGAGATCTGATCGACATCGAGAATTAGATTGGAATACCAAAATATCACGATCTTCATATAACAAAACTAAACGTCGTGATTCACAGTACATCCAAAGGGATTCTTCCCAATGTCTCAAAATGGCCGCCACAGCGTGGTTCAGCGTCAATTTCTGATGGAAATAGTGCATGCTCAGGCGCTGACGTCACTAAGGTCAAAGGAGACTTTCACTAACACCGCGAAGGAATCCAGATACGTCATCATTCCTAGGGAGGCAGGCAGAAAGGGAAGAGCTCTCCACATCAACCGTCACTTTGACAAACGGTGAGTTGGCCAGCTCAGGGGGAAACTCTTGTCCGATTTTGAAGTAACATTCACTTTAACTGTGGTACACTAAAAACGCCTCGTCCCAACAGAACATGCTGGAGTCTCTTAAACGCGCTGAAGTCTCTTAAACGCTGGATCGATGTTCAAAATTGAGGGACACTAGCTTTGCCAAGACGCGCTGTATTAAAGGTCTTTTCTTTTGCCAAGGCTGAGTAGGCAGAGAGAGAATCAAAGAGGAGAGACATGAAAATGGCAATAAGTACATTATAACACTGTCCTTCTGGTATCTACTCGCAACAAGCTTTGCCTTTTTGTCAATGTGATGGAGTTTAGACTCAAACTGATTTGCACTTCCTGTTTTTCTATAAACATTATGCACTTTATCTAAAAAAAATTATAGCTCCAATTATGCACAAGTATAATTTTAGGAAGTGTCGAGTAGCGTTATATTTTTGCAAATGTTACAGGACCATTTTATTTGTTATTCAGTAGCATCTTTTTTTATCTCTAGTGATAAAAGCAAGGAGGTTTATGAAGTAATTTGGAACCAGCTATATATTTTAAATATGTGTTTTTATCTGATTCCTTTTAAATGCTTTTTTAATATGAGATTTTACTGCAAATTGTGCTTTGTGCTTTTATGATCTATGTGCTTTTTAGATCGAATACATTATTTTGAACTTGAACTTGACTCCATAGGTGAACGAGTAGGTGTGTGAGTAGCTCTATGAGTGATTGATAGTATGTGAGTGGCTGTATGGCTGTACGAGTAAATATACCAGTGGCTTTGAATTAGTGAGTGAGTTGGTGTACAAGTGGATGTAAGGGTGACTGAGTCAATGTCGGTCTAGAACTGTGAATCAGTGAGTGGGTATGTGAGGTCTGATATGGGTGGCGCAATGGTTTCGCGAATGGTAGTGTGGAAGTTGCAGTCGGTCTATGAAAGGTTACATTGGGTGTGAGTGGCTGCATTAGAGATTCTGTGAATGATGTCATCAGCGATGCCATCAGTGATGTCATTTGAGATGTTATTAGTGATATCATCGCTGATGTCACTGACCATGTCATGAGTGATGTAATATGTGAAGTCATAAGCAGTGCACTGCTGGGGCACGAGTTATAGTTAGCTCAGCTACCTATAACTGCTGAATTTCTCTGGTTTTCTACAAGTGAAATGACAGTCTATCTATAACATCCCTCTAACCTTTGTTTTTTTCAGTGGATTTCTAAGGTTTTTTAAATGGTAATTGTTAACTATAACTTTCCAGTATCCTTTGATTTTTTTTCAATTTCCAAGATTTTCTGAAATTCTATTTCTTGATTGTAATATATATAAAATATCGCTCATTTGTTTATTTCATGTGTGTTTATCAGAAAATACATCAATAACTGTTTTTTTAAAACAATTTTGTAAGTCTGCACAACATTGTTGCATTTACAGTTGAGATTCTGTCATCAGTAAATGTATAATACATACTGAAAAATACACCTAAAGACATTAATTAAATAAACTTTAACTCAAAATTTTAAGTAAAATATTGTCACTGCGATGACATCAGGAGTCGTAAAGGGCGTGTGGTTTATACAAAGTGTAAAAAAAATATATATAGACATATTCTATAGCATATTTAACAGAGGAGTTTTATTAATGTACTTTTCAAAATCAATTTTTAATAGTGAGTTTCCAGAATATCGCCTTCAAACAGTTTTGCCCGTTTTCGCGAAGACAGCAGAAGTCGCAATAACGTTGGTAATCACGATGTCCGCAGACACGTCGTGAAAGTGGTAAACAAAAGCAGACATTCAACGGCCACCAACACATCCAAAAATAATATGCAAACAAATCAATTCTGAGCATTGCCCTACACATATTGCTATTAAGGGTGGGCGGAGCTGGCCTCTATGCGTAGCTCCACAGAGTTTGAAAAAAATTCTGTGGAGTTATGCATAGCTCCACTCCACTCCCTCCCCGCTCCCCCCATCTCAAATAATTTAAAAATACTAAAAAGATGGCACTTACATGTGTTTTTGCTGCCTCCCCTAGCCTGGCCAGGTAAACAACGTTTACCACAAATCTTTTTCCCCACAGGGAATCACAACGCGGTTGTTACAACGACCACATTGTGATTCCGCATACCATTACTCTGCAAGTCAGAACAACGACTTGCGGAGGGGGCGAGGTGTTGGATTTAAAATTCAACACCTTCCCTATTGTTCGCACAGACTGGAGTTGGAATAGTAAATTATACTATTCCAACATCCGGCACCCATCTCCACAAGTCGTTGTTCTGACTTGCAGAGTAATGGTATGCGGAATCACAACGCAGTTGCTTCTCTCCGCCTCGTGTCTTTCTTCATTAAAAAAACACTACCTGTACGTCTTGCCAGTGCACTTGCACACACGCAAGATGTACAACGTAGTGTTTTTATAATGAAAAAGGACAGAGAGGAGCAGGAAGGAGGGCGGCCAGGCAGGGGAGGCGGCAGAAACACAGGTAAGTGCCTTCTTTTTTTTCGTATTTTTAAAGTATTTGGAACGTGTGAGGGAGCGGCTAACTCCGCTCTGCCATGGAGGCGGACTTTTGCCTATCTCTGCGTTCGCTACGGAGCACGGAGTAGGCAAATCTCCACAAACTCCGTGGGTGGGTCGGAGTTACCACCCAGGGTTAATTACTACATTCATACTTCTTTCAAAGTATGTTTAAACTCATATTTTTGCACTACTTTTCTTTAAAAACAATCTCTCATATCTATTTTCCGCTTTCGCTGTTATTCGGGACGTCTCGATGACTTTGTTAAACGCGACGATCTCGCCTTTTCCATAAAGTGAAAACACATAAATGCACACACATTACAGTATTTTACACACTAGAAGTTTATTACTGAACACTTCAAACTGATGTTTTTCTAGTGTATTTCTAGAACAACCATCTCAAAAACCTATTTTCTGTTTTCGTTGTGAGGCTGGAGATCACAATGACATTAACCACGGGCCTCGGACTCCGCTCCGCTAGCGGAGTTTTACCAACTCCGCGCTCAGCTGGGAACGCGAAGTTGCAGCAAAACTCCGACTTCGGAGCGGAGCAAAGTACAAGGCCAGGCCCCTCGCAGTTCATGCAAGATGGAATACATACAGGGACGCGAGGACGAGGATGAGGGAAGAAGGGAAACACCGTGGGGAGGAGGAGGGCAGGCAGAAGAGAAGGTAAGTGTATTTAAAAAAAAACTCCATGGAACTACGCAGAGCATCACTCTGCATACTCCGCCCAGGGTTAAATTACATTGATCATCGTAATCCCTGCGGGTGCATCGCAAATGCAGAAAGCAAAAGCAGGAATTCAATTGCAACAACCACATTAAAAGATTACAACTATATAATTAATTCTAACCATAACAGTTGATAATTCAATATATAAATATCTCTATAAAAACATTTATCAATATCTCTATAACAATGCATACTAATAATTCATCCATTTTTTAAAATATTTTCACCAATATTTGCGACGACATTGATAGTCGTGGTGTCCCCACAATGGTACAGGGGCCGTGCTGGCAGTCTCGCCATCATCGCGAATATCGCTCGCTATTAATTAATCTGTTTTGGACATATAACTTCCATCACTAACACCTACATTTTTCAACCATGGGATCAGAGTATCTCCACGCTGACCCCTTATGTGGGCTTTCACACAGATTTTCAGCCCCAGGAACCATTCCTGACAGATAAAATGGCAGCCACAACTTTCTAGTCAGGTTCTGTTCAGCCAATCAGAGCATTCCTGCTGGCACGTGCATTTGTGATTCATCGGAAAACCACATCGAAATATCAGCGACCAGAGATATCACAATATTTTTTTTACTTATATTTCTCAAAAACTACTGAACGGATTTACACCAAATAAGCAAAGGAATTTCCTTGCATCGACATCTACCTCCCTGCCAAATGTGGTCCGTTCAGCGGTTTGGGCTGTAGATGGCTAAAAGTTCCTGTGGGAATTAACATTACAAACACAACCTTATTTGGCAGCCCAAATTCTCAGTCCCCACCGCACGGATCACCCCCAAACTGTTCCTATCAATAGTACCCACTGTGACACTTTTTGGGCAAAATTTCATGCAGATTGGTCAAGCAACGACAAAGTTATAGTTATGTTATGTTATGTATGTTATGTAATTATTTTTGTATAGCGCATATGTCACCGTTCGGTCTCAGAGCGCTTGCTGAATCTAAGAAGTTAGAGAGACAGGGGGCAGTTAACAGATTTAAAATAACCAGGTCTTAAGATTCTTGCGGAAAGTTTTGTGGTTAGGATCAGTTCTAAGAGATAATGGTAAGGAATTCCAGGTGGTGGGGCCTATTTTGGAGAAACTTCTGTCCCCATTTCTGACAGTCCTGACCTTTGGGACTTTTAAGAGGTGTTTATTAGATGAACGTAAAGTCCATCCCGGGCAGTAGCCCTGGAGCTTTCTCTGAAGGTACTGTGGTCCCTGTCCATTGATGGACTTGTGCACTAGGCAGCAGATCTTAAATTTAATGCGCTTTCTTATTGGAAGCCAATGAAGAGTCCTGAGGCACGGAGCTGAAGGGGTGCGGGGAGGGAGGTCAAGAATCAGCCTAGCGGCAGAGTTTTGCAGGGTCTGAAGTTTAGTTAAGAGACCTTCGTTTACATCAGCCAATAGTGCGTTCCCATAATCAAGGCGACTGATTATGAGGCCTTGGATGAGGGGTTTCCAGGAAGCGAGTGGAATCAACTTGAAGATTTTTCTAAGGCTTCTCATTAGCCCAATGCTGGTATGAACCACTTTATTTATGTGTTGGGACAGGGTCAGTTTATCATCGATGATGATTCCCAAATTCCTTGCTGAATTTTTTTTGGAGCTGGGCAAGGGCCTAGGGATGTTGGCCACCATTCTTCCGTCCAGATTTTTTGGGCCTTGCCAAATAGCAAAATTTCAGTTTTCGCGGCATTTAGCATTAGGTAGTTGGTCGTCATCCATTCTTGAATGGAGATCATGCACTGGTGGAATCTCACTTTGGCCTCTAAGTGATTTGGTACTAGGGTGATCAGGATCTGGGTATCGTCGGCGTAAAATACCGTCTCAAAGCCATGTGCTTTGATTACTTCAGCTAGAGGCGATAGGTATATATTAAATAAAGTTGGGCTCAGGATCGAGCCCTGTGGAACACCTTTATCATTGTCCACGTAAGATGACGAGAACGGGCCTATTTTGACCTTAGACCGTCTCCCTGTCAGGTAGCTCTGAATCCATCTGTGTGCTTGACCCTCGACACCAATCTCAGCTAGCCGCTTTAATAGAACGCTATGAGAGATGGTGTCGAAGGCCGCCGACAGGTCAAGTAAAATCAGGATGGCCGATTGCTTGGCCTCCAGGGACAGCCGGATGTTATCCACAACCTCCAGGAGAGCGGTCTCGGTGCTGTGGCAAGCTCTAAAGCCCGATTGGGTGGTGTCCAGTAACATGTTGTCCTCTAGATGTTTAGTTAATTGGGCGTTGATTAACGACTCCATTTTTTTGCCAAAGAGTGGCGAAAGAGAGACAGGACGGTAATTGACTGGTTGCTCTGGGTCAGCATTGTTTTTTTTTAAGATGGGTCTAACAGTGGCTTCTTTCCAGGACATAGGAAAAATGGCTTGGGCTATTGATAGATTAAAGATTGCCGTTATTTCAGTCATCATAGCAGGGGCTATTTTTGTCAAGATCTGGGCCGATGCGGGATCACTAGGGGAGCCTGATTTTACTTTTTTTAATTTGTCTGTGACTTCTCACACCGTTACAGTGTGGAATTCGAGAAGGGGTTTAGGCAGGGATAAGGCTTCCAGAGTAGGCAGATTAGGTGGACATGTGTAATAGTCCTTGGTGTTAAGGGCTTCAGTCTCTCTGGGAAAGGGCTTATGAATTATATCAATTTTGTCCTTGAAATAAGTGGAGAGCCATGTCAAACAATGCTTTTCCAATGGAAACTAGGTCCTAACTACAACTACCTATGTATATCTTCAAGGTATGTAGATCTGAAGTTCCTAATAGTAAAGCTATCCTTACCAATATAAATATCCCACTGTGATATTTTGCTTGTCGATATTTTTACAGTATGATATTTCTGTCATCCATATCCTGACGAACAACAGATACTGTATTGAGGATGCATGCATTATTGCACTGCATGCATTCCGTGGAATTATGTAATGTGCATGGCTGCTGGGCAGCAAGTCAGACTTATTCATGTGTGTGTTTTACTATGGTTGTTATTACTTGGCAAGCACCAAATGTATCATGCACCATCATTTTTGCCTCAGTGCAGCACGTTTGGACCTGCCCAAGCCTGTCTCTTTCTCTTTTTTCAGTCACTGTATAGACTACACAGAGTCCTTTCTCCAGTTTAGTCAGAATGTTCCTTTCTGCTTCCAGCGTTTTACCCTCTCTCTTTCTTCTTCTCAACCTTTCTGTAGTAATTTTCTCCAGGTAGCCGTGATGTACTTCAAGTAGATTTATTAAGTTCAGTTACAGGTAGTTGAGATGTAGGGATGCAGCCCTACCAGGGGCAGTCGGCCTGCGGCTCAGCCTATTCTCCAACTGTCACACTCAAGCATCCAGGCACCCAAATATTCCATCCGAGACCATCACACCAACATTCCATGCATCACATTCACACTGGCTGTGCAGCTAGGGAGAAAGTAACAGAAGGAAACCAGATAAATAAATTACAGGTTACAACACTTTCCTTCAAGGACATCAGCCCAAGCATCAACGTGAAGGACAGCTAAGAGGGGCATCTTCCTGTGTGGTCTTCTCTGTTTGAAACTGAAAGGACTGGATAGGGCTTAGGCCAGATCCCTTTCTCTCACCTTTCACTTATTCTCCTCTTTGTTATATTTCCTGTTATTTCGCTGAACTAGCCATATATCCTTTCAAAGGTCTCTACCTGATTCTGACATTCCTTGGAAACACCAGCTCTATTTACTGCACTGATGACTACATCTGTTTGACCCAATTCAATCCATATCAAGTGAAGTTTGTTGTTGCGTAATGATCTATTGGCCAGATGTACGAACACATTTACCCATAGACACAGAATGGGTAAAACTGTTTGATACATCTGACCCCATGTCATTATCACTCCCACTTCAGACCTATAGATTTTACTTGACTCTGCCTTGGTAGGCATAATAGATGTTCCTCCAAGGGCTGTGTCCATCATTCCTCTGACAGAAAATGTTCATAGGTTGACAATGCTATTTGTAACATGTTTCTCTTTCATCCTGTTGCAGGGTATAACCTCCTCTTGTTCCTGGGGTACATCCATCTTTATCATCACAGGTGCCCTGGTGCCATCCCCAGTGCCCCATCTATCTGTTGTCGCCAGTCACACCTCTCTATCAATACGAGCCAGGGTCCAAAGCACTTAACCTATGATCTGGACATCAAGGAGTATTGCAGTAGTGAGGGACTTGCAGAGTTTGACAGTGTACTCACTCTGCCCTCTCCCAGTTGCCATTTCAGTGGGATTAGCCCACAGACCTGCCAGCTCACATGGTGCCACAGTGTGACACACGATGGGCTCCCATCATATGATCAACCGGTGAGGAGCTGATGTCACACGGTGGCAGGGAAAATGAGCCGAAAACCACAGTAAATAGTGGATTTCCAGCTCATTTTCTGAGGCTTTAAACTACTGATGTCATTAAGGTGGGGGTGCAAACACCCCAGGACATCGGCACTAGCCTTAGCAAGAGTTCTTTAGTTGGTCTTTAATTGGTGGAAAAGGGTGTTGGGGCAAAAGTGCCTCTTAGGTACTTCTGAGCACGAGGCCCGCCACCTCCAAGGCCCTGTCTCCGCTTCACACGGTGAGGTTTTTGTTCAAGTTGGCAGATATGAGGATCTCAGTGGCCCTGCGCTGGATCTCATGTCACAGAGACATTCTCATCATCTTCAATGACATTTTCCGCCTTTAAACATCTATTTTAGGTCTGGGTCCGCCTAACGCAGAGGAATTCAACTGCGTCTGCCTGGGCTCCCTCCTTGTTGTTTGGGATCCTTTTCTGAGGTCTTCTCTTCCTACAGAACGTCTTAATTCCTTCTTCAAAGCGTCACCCAGCGAAGGCGCTGTAATGAGTGGTAAAGTGTTTGCAGATGTCTTATCACTTTGGGAAAAATGAATGCATATATGTGTTCCTTCTTTTCCTTCAGAGGAGCAGGATTAAATTATCCTAATCGTGGGAGAACGATCAAATGGGAACTTGAAAGGACTCGGCTACAAAGGGAGAAATTAAGTTTGCTCGTTACATGTAGAAGAAGATGGAGAGCCGCTCTCAGGGAACGCTGGAAACGAATCTGCTGCAGAGGGGCGCCCTGATACAGGCGGGAGGAGGTCCGCCATCTTTGTAATAAAGAGACGTGGTCGGTCGGTAGTACGTGCTCTGTGGTAAGAGAGGCAAGGACGCTGTCACGTGTCGGATAGAAAGGTTAGCTGCATATTAAAGAGTCGCTCAGTTTTTGTCACCACTGGAAGCAACAGTAATCTGAATAAAAACACACATTCTTCTTGGATATTCCCTTTCCAAATGACATGGCTGTTTTCGTCACTAGGTGCATTTTGAATACTGTCTCCAAGCTGAAGACACTTCTCTGAGATATAATAGTGATAGTAGCTGAATATACTAGTAGCTCGTGATTAGGGATGCGCACAGTTTATTTCAACAATACCATTTTGCAAAGCCTCATCTTCAAAGTTTGCACAGTTTCCCATTTTACCTCCACGCAAGTAAAGTTTCATTGTACATTGAAAAATCATATTCTCTGCATGTCGTGATCAATGTCCCTCTTATCTAAACCATCCAACCAGTAAAACCAATGCTGAATATATCTTCAACTTTAACGTTTGAGGAAATCTGGTAAGTAGGCACTGTGACAAACGTTTGCCATATTTATCTCTGCAGATCTACGTTTTCCAGAGTTTTTCTATGGTACAATGGCACTAGAAAAGACCACTGTATGTTTTTGGGAAGTAAATGATGCACAGAAGTTTATTCAGTACGTAATCACATACATTGTCCTAAAGGATAGATTTTTCCTCTAGTAGGTGCTACAGTGAATGACCCTTGCGAAAGGTTGTAAAAAATTAAAAGCTTTGGTAGTGTTGTGTACATTACCATATGTATACACAACTTTCCAAATGGGTATTTCGGTTTGAAAGGTGCGTTTTATAAATGCTAAAATCAAATACAAACCTTTAAACAGAGCACAGGGAGGATATTTATACTTTGGCGGATGGGTTAATGCATCACAAAGGTGATGGGTATAAGATGTCATGCTCTTGTCATAAGGTGGATGAGATATCTGTAACATTTGTGGCTGAGTAACCTGTCTGTCAAAATCTATATCAGGCCGTTAACCCCTCAGAAGGATACTCTAACCAAATAGGACCCTTAATTGAACTAAAGTGGGTAATTTGAGTATGTGTAAATCCCTTGAAATTGACAGCAGCTGGGGCATAATTTTGTGCAACTCGATCCAATTTCTTCCCCATCCCATTCTCAGTTCCCTGACTGTCCAGGCATCTGACCTGGTGAAAAGTTCCTCCAGGCTCTCTTCCAGCACCACTGAGGAACTTCCATGCTTTGAAGGATGGATTTACTTTTGGACCCCTTGAGACAAGTAATGATGACACATTTGTTGCAGGTGACCTTGAATCAAGAAAAAACACCATTACCAGAGCAACACCACAATGTCTAAGTACAAAAGGATTGGACAAATATATTTCGCCCACTAGTCACTGGAGGCCATTTCAGGTCTTGTGAATCAAACCCCTCTGCAGCATTATAGGTGGAAATATTTAATCCATACATCCTGGAATGTACCCAGCTTCGGGGGCAGAGTGTTTGACAGTCTCTCCATGTGCATCCCCTGACACTGAGGCTTGAGAAATAAAGAGGCCTACCAAAGGCTGCTACAAGCCACAGCAGCCAGTTCTGGGGCGTTGCTTGAGAGGGGCACTGCTGAAACAATGTAGTAGTGGAGACTACTCTTGTCCTCTCCTTCCTACCAGCTTAGGTAGACCTGATTCTCTTGATTTTGATTTAACACGTGTATAACCTGAATTGTATTGCATAAACATAACTTTACAAAACATTTATTGAGTCAATTAAGGACGTATTATCAAACTGTTTGAGCTTTTCCATCAAAAGAGTAATCCTAATTAGGCAATAAATCATCCCAGGAAAATAGGGAGGTTTTTGATGCTAGCTTGAACAGAATCACACCGACAGGCACTCAACAAAGAACCTTCCATTAAAGACGATCAACCTGCAAAATCGTCCCCTGCATTCCCAGAAAAAGAGAAAGTAATGGCAAAACCTTTAGGGCCATATGTATCAACATCCTGAATTGTAAATATGGATGTATGTAAAACATTGCAAATTTTTAGCGATTTCTTAATATTCCTTAATTGCGATTAGCAAATTGCGAATCGTAATTAAGGAATACTTTCCCATTCATTTCCATGGTCCAGGAGGCCCATAGGAATGAATGGGAAATTATTCTCAATTTGCGATTCGCAATTTGAGAATCGCAAATTGAGAATAATTTCAGGGGTGTCAAAAGGACACCCTGATGCACCCCTGAAATAAGCATGTGTGCACATGTGGGGCACATACAGGCCCTAAGGGCATGTATGTGCTTCACATAGCACTTTGAAAAATGCAAAAAAGTGCATTTTTCAAAGAAACCGCAAATTACCACCAACTTGAAGTTGGCGGAAATTTGCGATTCCTTAAGGCGAAATTGCACTTTTTTGGTGCTTTTTACATTGCATTTAAGGAATCGCCAAATTTGTGATTCCTTAAATGCAATCGCAAAATAAGGAATCGCAAATTTTGCGATTCTTTATTTTGCACGCACATTTGCTACATACATACCATTTAGCACAAATGAGTTCGTAAACGACAACATTCTGCGAATTTCGGCGTTTGCGAACACATTTGTGCTTGATACATATGGCCCTTAGTGCTGGAATTGACAAGCTAATGCTTTGGTTACATCATTTGTTTTCTTTTTTAACTTGGCTTGCAATAGAAAAAATAAATAAATAAAAATAACCATCACTTATAATTTTAATAGAAGAGTACGAATGGATCCTATCAGACAGGTGTATTTAGAACATATATAGGTTTCTATTTGGTGCGAAGAACAGTCTCTAAAGTATTTGAATTACTGTAACCTGACGACAGTGTATAAATACTTTACAATGACTAAAAAAGCAAAAAAAAGAATAGGAAAAAAACCCATTAGTACAGTATTAGTCCATTTGCCCTGTCATGTGGATGTGTACGTTTGATGAGGCCAATGCCACCACGCACTGTGCAAGAGAGCCCATGGTTGAAGTGTGCTGATCCATTGCCTCGTACTCCACGTGTGTCCCCTGCACCAGGCTACTTGCATCAGGATATAGGTTTGGATTAATACATTAATCCATTCAATTCAAATTCAAATAGTCTTTATTCGGATAAGAATATCTATAAAAGCACAGTTCATCTCCACCAATAAAAATACACACATTTTTTATACAATATCATCCAATACAAGTGCAGGATTACAGAAATAAAATTTACATTTAAAAGAATTGGACGAGCCTGAAAAACTAGCAGCTTAGAAGGCATAGTGCAAATATGGGTTTTATGACAATTGTGCAAAATCGACAACTAGTTGCAAATAAAGTGCACAATGCAAAATGCAAACGGTCAGACAAGTGCAAAATATGGGAAATTGTGCAAAAACAGCAATAATTTACAAATAAAGTGCAATATATTCAATAAATCAGCAATATCTTGCAAAAAATACAGTATTAATGAATCAGTCAGCCGATATTAAGCATCAAGATATAAATATATAAATGAAAAACCCCATAGATCCTACCACTGCTTGCAACAACATCAAGGTTTTTGTTGTATGCGGGGTAATAGGGGCTTTTCGCTTGGCCATCATACAGAATTTATACGGCATTAGGATTCAATCATTGAAGCGCGTGAGCGTACCGCAGCTTGTAGAAATGTACTTGCGCGGAAAATCAAATCATCACTTCCTAATTTTAAAATTTCAGAATATGCCGATTTAAAATCCCAAATAGCCCGTGCCTTGAAATAGGGAGCGAAATACTGTTTTGTGTATCTTACATAGAATTTACAAAATAGTAAGAAATGTAACAAAGTTTCTTTGCTGCCAATGCCACAAGGGCAGCTCAGTTGCTCCAGACTATTGTTAAAACCTATTGGGAAGCAGAGTGAGTATTTTATGCTGCCATCCCTAAGACGGAAAGTAAACTCCTTTTCTATCTCCCTATATTTTTCCTGAGGTATCGCTGTGGCATATGATGTTGAATGCTCAGCGCCTCCAAAAGGGGCATATATCTGATAATCGATGATTTTTTGAGCTCGGTGTCCTGTCTTTCTTTATGATATTGATCATAAAGCGCCCTCCTGACTGATCTTATGTTTATGCCTTTCGCTGCTAATGGTCTTAAAAAGATCTGCTCCAGGTTCACTCTAGTTAAGCTGTTTTTTACTGCAGCTAGCCAGGGTATACTGCCACCATTGTCGCACTTAAGGCAGTCTATAATTATCTCTCTTGTTAAAATTGCTGCCGGATTCTGCCATATTTTTACCCAGAATATCACTGGGCGGGACCTAATAAAATCCTCCACATATTGTAAATTCAATTCCTTGTGACATATATAGTTTGGAGATGAAATTTGCGCCCAAAGGAATTTCCTACAAAATCTGTTCTCTTCGATTTGAATCCCACTACAATTCGCATGCCCCAGACTTCGGCACCATAAGTGGCAGTTGGTACACATTGTGATTTATATATCTGAACCAACGGTACCACTACCTCACATTGTTTTGGTTGCCGAAGGCTAATGATAGAATTAACCGCTTTAATGAGTTTACTTCTACCATGGGCCGTGTGGGCTTGCCAGGAACCTGATTCTGAGAAAAGTAGGCCCAAGTAAGAAAAAGTGCTTGTGCATGTTAGCGAATCGCTGCCCGATGTAATGGACTTAATACGATGTTTTTTCGGCCCGCAAGTCATTATATAAGATTTTTTTTAATTTGTACAGAGATCAAGATCCGCCATAAAAGACACAAATCCCGTAACTAAAGTGCGAAGTGCATTGGGGGTGCGGCCCATAAGGACCGCATCATCTGCGTATAACAGAGCAGGAAGTAGTTTACCATTAATTTTGGGTACATCACTGGTCAATTTAGATAAGGAATTGTGTAATTCATTTATATAAAGAATATTGCCGATAGTGATGTCCCCTGAAACTTCCCCATCATTACTTATCCTCACCCGTGCCTTCAAATCCCTATGCAAATATGCCAAAAAACAAACCAAAGCCTTGTCCAATCCATAATTTAAAAGAATCTCCCATAAACACGATCTATTAACATAATCAAAGGCTGAGGTTAAATCCATAAAACCCAAATAAAGTGGAACTTTCTGAGCAACCGTATATTTCCCCAAGATAAGATTCAGATTCAAGCACTGTTCCACTGTACCAACATTACTTCTAAAACACAGCTGACAACAATTTAAAATGTGGTTGTCTTCCGCCCAGTTCCTAATCTTATTAAAGACAACCCTGCCCAAAATCTTCAGAGTGTTATCTATCAGAGAAATTGGGCGATAACAGCTGGGTTGGATCTGTCTACTTTTTAAAAAATTGGCCCAATAATACTGGTCCAGCAAGTGCTCGGGATAAATGAATTAGTCATATTATTAAAAACATTACATAACAGGGGAGCCCAGAAGTCTGGTTCGTGCTTTATTAGGTCGATTGATAGCCCATCCGGACCTGGTGGTTTATTCCCTAAACTTTGGTCTATGGCATCCTCGACTTCAGATATAGTTATAGCAACCTTTAGGACTGAGAGGCAGGTATAGCTATTAGAGGTATTTGTGGGTGCAGTATAAGTTCTTGCAAAATGCTCCACCCATAGTTCGCTGGATATGTTACAACTTATGGGGGTGATATTTGTATCCATGGACCTCATACCTTTAACATCCTTCCAAAATCCAGTTACTTCCTTAAGTGAAGCAGCCCTGGCAAGATTATCCCAGCGTTTTTTTAATATCTCCTCTGAGCGTGATTTAGTTGCTTTCTTGTAGCTGGCTCTTAATGATTTAACTAGAGATATATCCCTGGGTGTAGCCGCTAATGCTTCACGCAGTTCTCTGTTAGCCCGCGAACAAGTGCTATCGAACCATCTGGGATTCTTGCTTAAGTTAGTAACAGGTTTAGAGATTATGGGCTTCATTTATGAAAAGTTACGCATCGCTGCGTGAAAACAGAGATGCATCTCTTTTCACTGCGCTCTCCTTGCGACACTAATGATGCATCATATTTACAGTATGACGCATCATGTCGCAAGGAGTTACAGATACGTCAGTATTTCTGACATATCTGTAGGCACAAAAGTGACGCATTGCTGGAGTGTGTCACAAAAGTGACGCAACTACAGCAATGTGTACTTTCAAATGGACAAGTCCCATGTTATTAGTGCCTGCATCAGTCTTACGCCTGCCATGAGGCAGGCGTAAGATTTTGGCGCATTAGCGTCCAAGAAATGGCGCAGTGAAATCTTATAGATTTCACTGCATCACTTCTATGACTCTTTCTTGCGAAAAAACGCCCCCTTGCATACATTATACCTGGCGCAGGTATAATGTGGCGCAGGGGTTTACAAAGTGGCGCATCTACCTAGATGCGTCACTTTGTAAATATGGTGCAGCAAGGCACATTTTTTACTCCGCTCGTGCGTCACAAAAAGTGAAGCACCAGCGGCGTAAAAGTGACGCAAGGGCTCATAAATGAGCCCCTATGTGTTTAATACCAGCACATAAGCCGCTAAAAGCCTCAATAATCTCACCGCCCGAAGTGCTACTCGACAAACACGTGTCTACAAGTACAGGATGCGATCTTATCATACGTGCAAAAAGGGCTTTATTGTCTATCCCCTTCCAGATCACTCTAAGCTTGTCGGTAGATGCCACCAAATATTTAGCTCCTATTTCCTTTCGAGCAATGAATT
Organism: Lissotriton helveticus; assembly: GCF_964261635.1. Taxonomy (NCBI): domain Eukaryota; kingdom Metazoa; phylum Chordata; class Amphibia; order Caudata; family Salamandridae; genus Lissotriton; species Lissotriton helveticus. The sequence continues at coordinate 1,165,394,849 of NC_136068.1, read as the reverse complement.
TAGAGTAAAGTTTAATAGTTGTTAAAATTGGGTTATGGTCACCCTGACTCGTGCATAGAACCTCAGCCTTTACTAAAAAGTCTATCAATTAGGATGATATAAAAACATAATCTATAATAGATGAACATCCACGACCTCTATAGGGAGGCAATAAACCCTTAGTTGGGTTAACACCGACCTTTTCCATTACATTAATCAGATGGCGGGGGGATAAATAGTTACGAAGTTCCTCCCCTCTTTTGCATGGGATCACCCTTGTGGTGATGTTATCAGTGCCACTTTGCAGTCGTACGTTAAAGTCCCCGCCTGAGAGTATTCCGTCTATTTTGCCATACCTCTGCTCGTCGTTCAGTTCATCAATAAATTTTAACAACTTAATAAAATTTCTGTTTGGTAGTGACGTAAAATCGTTGTTATAAAAGTTAATTAAACATATCGAGGCCCCCCGTGAATAAATAATGGCTTGGAAATTCGCATTATCTGTCGTTACATATTTTATGCTACCCTCAGCCGATATCTTCATCCAAATTGATAGCCCTCCACTCGGTCGACCTATTTTAGGGCTAATTACAATGCTATTGTAACATGCGAATCCTTCTAAAAACAATTCATTTGTGCACCAAGTCTCCTGAAGCATCAGAATATTGTAGTTACTAACCAGGTCAACCCACTCCCTGAGATTCAGTTTAGATCTTAGTCCTGCGATGTTCCAACTTAAAACATTTAATTTCGAATCTGGGATTTTAAGTTCGCTAACAACTGGGCATGGTATTAGAGGGTCTACTATCTTTAGTGTAATGGTAGATGGATGATTTGATAGTCAATCCTGGCTCTCCAGGCTAGACAGGGCAGTAAACCGATTTTGTGTGTTGCATGTTGGTATCAAAGGATTACGTGGGCCCAAGGGAGGTTTATAGAAGAAGCCCAGAGGTAGTGAATGTATGAGGGTTGGAGCAATATTATGATTAAATTGTGCTCGCAATAACCATTTCACCAAGGAGGGGCGTCTAAAATTCACGACTATACAGTCGCCTGGGATGTTCTTTTCTGAAGGTCCCACCCATCCTACGCGTCGCACCATTAAGATTTCATTGGCATTCGCCATCCCTAGGCCCTTATACTTTGTTAGCCAATCAATACTCTTGTTTTTAAGTTGTTCCCATGATTCTGATTGATCTTTCTGCAGGGGGGGAACACCAGCAAGAATTACAACATACGGACAGGCTTCGGGAGGTAAATTAGGGACATCTTTAGATGGATTCTTAGCCTGATTTTTTGGTGCAGTTGCTATGCTTGTAGGGACAGGGGCCAGCGGTACAGGGATAGCTGAAACTGGATTTCGTGACTGGCTAATGCTAGCAGTCTCATTGCCTGCGGCTGCATTTGTTGGGGGCATCAGATTGGGAGTAAATTTGAGAGGAGGACCATCCCTAAAGTTGCCACACTTGTCACATGCAGCATTAACAATTGAAAGCGTACAATCACCTCTCGCCCTTAGCATGCCATGATCAATTACTTCCATTTGTTTGTTGCCCCCCATAGTTTTATCAACAATGGTAGCATTATTTTTCTTTATATCCGGTTTCTTGACCAGGTTTTCCAATCTGTCCAACCATTTAAACAAAGCATTAAATTGTTTATCTATTAAAAATCTTCTGGTGTGGTCAAATCTACGGTATTTTCCTGTGTTTGCTCAAATGGGCTTGCTGTAACAGTGGTAGATGCTCGCCTCCACATGCTTAGGGGTGTGGGTTGAGCTTTTAGACGAGCAGGCTGCTTCCTCTTACTGCTAGTAGGTTTAGTTTCTCCTCTATTCCTTTATTCCCCCGCTGTATTAGTTATTAAGGCCAAATCCCCACTACTGGTAGTGACTTTAGGCCCCGATTGGCGTTCTAAATTTGCCGCTCAGCATCGTCAATCTCAAGGCCCTCGTGCAACAATTCTCTCTGGCTAGGGGTAATGATCAGTACATTTGGGGATAATGGAAGAGTGGTAATTGGATTGCCCTGTTTCGCTCTGTCAGACTAATGCGAATGGAATGCCGGTAGGCCCATGGAAAGTCTTCTTTCAGTCAACTCGATCTCTGTTGAGACCATATTAACAGCTTCTACGAGCATGCTTTCAATGGAGGTGGCAGATGAGGACTTTGGGCCAGATGTAACTGTACGTTTATCCATGGTGCTTGATGTCACTCACCTTGTGCTGATGTTTAGAGGGGTGGCCCAGCCCAGCCTCCTTCAGCCCCTGCCGGCCACAGACGGCCCGCCTTTTGCCCGGGCTTAGCCCGGTGCACGTCCGCGCACGTCTTGCGGGACGAAAGTGACGATCACCTTTTACCCCGGTGTAGGCGGAAAGGGAGGACTCCGGCGCTCACGCGCTGCCCCCAACTCCTCCTGGAACCTGTAGTTCTGCTGTTCCTCGCCCCTGTACCTGCCACTGCGTCTCCCGCAAAGCGGGAGGCGGGAGGTCTTCTTAAGGCCGGTTTAGGCGATGTGGGCGGAAAGGGAGGGCTCCGGCGCTCACGCGCTGCCCCCAACGCCTCCTGGAGCCTGTAGTTCTGTTGTTCCTAGCCCCTGTACCTGGCGCTGCCTCTCCCCATTAATCCATAAAACAGGTTTAATTTTGGGTTATAGAATTGGGACCTGAAAGTTGTGGCGTCCCTCGAATGAATTAACCCATCCCTACACTCTAGCAGTAAGTGGCACTTTTGAGAAATTAATTATAAAAATCTTAAGTTCCTTCTAAAATGATTAAGCAGTGATAGTGCTCAATTGGTATTGTTCTAGGAAGGATCCCAAATCCCTACAGTTTTGACTACAGAGATCGATCTAGCCATTACAGCAAGGAAGAAGTCATAGTGACCAAAAAGTCTGATAAGGTAATTATACAACCACATGGATCCATTAGTTGGACAATACTATCACAGTGCATAAGGATGAAATATAAGTTTGTGTGCCCCATTATAAAAGGTGGCTTCAATTCGAGAGTTATCTCTGCTCCTAACATGCTGGATATAAAGCATGGTATGCGGTTGGGAGATATCACTGCTCCCAGGAAGCATATTTATTTGCAAGTATTGAGTATTTAGTGGGTGGTTACTCAAACGAGGAATGCTTTGTACTAACACACTATTGAGCTGTACTGATAAATATGATGATTGTTTGACAATGAAATAGGGAACTGTTGGACTTGGCCCTTTTTGCAGGGTCATCCCTGAACTTTTTGCCTTTCTCCTAGCCTTTATTCTGACATGGTGTTGGTGGTTTTAGGCCTCTGGGCACTTTAGCACTGCTGTCCAGTGTAAAGAGCATGTGCTTTCTGTGTTACATATGGTAAGATTGGTCTACACCTCTTTGGCCTATTTAATTTACCTGTCAGTCCCTTGTAAAGTGGTATCTCATATAGCCAGGGCAGGTAAGTTGAATGCTACTGGTGGGCTTGCAGCACTGATTATGCCACCCACCAAAGTAGCCTTTCAAACCTATCTTAGGCCTCTGCCATTGCAGGGCCTGTGTGATCAGTGTAACTGCCGCTGTGATGTGGCACCTAAAGTGTGTGCCATTTCTGTGACCCCCCTTTTACTGCATGTCAGTCACCCCTAAGGTAGGCCCTAGCTAGCCCTATGGGCAGGGTGCATTATATGTGAAAGATAGGACATGTACCTTAAGTGTGTGACATGTCCTGGTAGTGACAAACATTTTGGTTTCTCACTACTGTGGGGCTGCCCTCCCATAGGAATGCATTGGGGATTCCCTGATAAGTATTTCAGTGGTAATTCCTGATATGAGAGGAGCAGCGTGGTCAAGTTTAGTATATTTAGAATTGTAATAATAAATGCTGTGCAATGCTGTGCACAGATTTATTATAACTATTTAAGAAATGCCACTTTTAGAAGTTGGCATTTCTGTGTGCTATGTGTCGGCTTGCCTGATGTGAATTGCATGTCTGGCTTTTGAGTGACAGGGACTGGGCAGGTGTGTGTGGCTCCAGGACTGGTAGGGTGAGTCAGCACCAGGCTGCATGGGACATCTACATTTGGATTAGTGGGAGGAGTAATCCCCTAACCCTGAATAGGATTGTGCCAGCCCTGTACAATGCTGGCTCCGACCCCTGTGGTGTGTCTGATCACCGAGCCCCCACCTGGCAAAGAGGAAGAGTAGTCTGGTAAACAGGGTGATCCAATCCCCCCCTGAACCAGTTTTGATGTTTCCCCAAAGCCCTATGCCAGGACAGACAAAGGAATGTCTAATATAAATATAGGGGCTGTGATCCCATGTTGTTGTGCTGTTTCTGGACTTGCTGGCGGCTAGCTGCTGCTGGGGCCCAGGAGGAACCGCCACAAGGGCTTGCCTCCCTGCTGGAGGGCCCCGTATGCAGGCCTCCCTAGGCCCAGCTATGCCTAATGAACCCTGAGGGACCCTTGCCTCCTCCTGTGAGCGCTTTTCTTTTTATTTCCAGGACAGAGGAGCGCTGGAGCTTGGCAGCGCCGAGCTGCACATTGCCTCCGAGGGAATGCCCAGCGTAGGGATTCCCCCTAATTGCTGGGATCACGTGGGAGCCTACCCCACTTTATGCATACTTGGAGTGGGTGACCACCTCGCTATATGGTCATATTTTTAAGCGGGTGCCCACCCCGCTTCATGTTTTATTCCGAGCGGGTGCCCACCCCGCATTGCCCTGCCGAGAAGAAGAGCCGCCGGCCCGACCAGGATGGCGGCAGTTTTTTTAGAGAGCCCCAGAGTAGGGCCTCTATGTTTGTTCACAGCTGCACTGCCGGTGCGGGCAGCTGCAACTTGAGCCATAATTTGTTCTTAGGGCCCCAGTGGTGGTCCAGAGGCACAGTGGTGCCTGTGTTTTTCACTGCAGATCCCAGCTGCCCTGCGAGAGCGCAGGCAGCTGGAACGTTTGGGAGCACATTGGTTGCAGGGTCCCAAGTGGGGGTCCAGAGGGCACAAAGGTACCAGCGCCCCTTTTCAATTTGTGCCCACAGCGATCGTCACAGCTGCACAGCAATTAGTGGCAGCTGCAACATTTAGGCCAGCGCAATTGCACACTTTTGAATTCTGCTGCATTGGCAGCACTCCTTGACATTTGGGAGATAGGGCATTTGAGCCCTCTGAGAAGGCCAGGAGGCCAGGGGGTCAGTTGAGTTGGAAGGGCGCCAGGCCCTAATGTGATTTATGTGGTGCCTAGGAAAGGTGATTTATGCACCGTGATTTATGCCTCCGATGTTTATGTTTAGGAGGTTATTCCCTAATCTGAGGTTTAGACTTAAGATATTATTACCTAATGTGTTTAGGCTTATGACGTTGGCGCATAATGTATTTTATTCCTGATGTGATAATGATTGCATAATACGATTTATGTTGCAGGATATAATGATGAGTACAGTGTTTTGCCAGTAATTACTGATTGTGTTCTACATTTACTATTTGTGCTTGTGATGGTTCTGACAGTGGCCCAATTGGCCCTGTCATGTGTATATAATCTCCTTTAAATATTGCCTAGTGCCAGTTGGCACACTGAATATTTTGTGATTATTATTCTAATGTGTTTTGGATAATTCAAAGCTACTTTTATATATAACCTTGTGTGGAGTTCCTTCCTTTTGTGGTGGGCCTGGTGTTTGCTGCTGTGTGTGTGTGTTGCGCAAACGCTTTACACATTGCCTCTGGGATAAGCCTGACTGCTCGTGCCAAGCTACCAAGGGGGTGAGCAGGGGTTATCTTCAGCGTGTAGCTCCCTTGCCCTGACCAAAGTGGTGATTTCTGCCTGGCTTAGGCGCAAGCCCTAGCCAACCAGAAATCCCATTTCTAATAGGAACTGAACCTGATTTTTGTCTCTTACAAATTGTGCATGAAATATTGTATTGTGTCCTGAAGAAGCTGGGGTGAACCATCCTAAGTACCACCAAAACGCCGCGTCAACTGAATTTTTTGCAATCTAAACACTTTCTTTAAATTTGTTTTTATATATGATTTTTTATTGTATAAGGATTTATTTTTTAAACTGACTGTACTGATAAAAAGTGAAGTCTTATGTGTGAATTTAATTATATAATGAAATATATGATTGATATGGAGAATGTGTGAAATTGTTTTTAATATACGTATATGACATTTTGTGTGAAATAGATAACTGTAATACATTTAATAAATATAGATATCTCTCTATATATAGCAATATAGTGTATATGGCCTTTTGTGGTATGGCTCTCTATTGTTTAACATTAGTGCTTAGTGCATTTTACTTAACACAGTTAGAGGTGATCATCCTTAAATAATGCCAGCTAAACAGTAGTAGTGAGGAGGTGGTGTAATGGCCAGAGCTGCCAATTTTGGAGATGGGGAAGCAGTTTTGAATCTCAGCGTCGTCATGTGAATTTGGGAAAAATACTCAAAGTCCTTGTGCCTAAACAAAAAATTAAATGAACATGCAGGGCTAGCCTTTAGCATGGACGAGCAAGGCCAGGACCCAGGCTGCTAATTTTCTGAGGGGCACATGAAGTTATGTGCATTTAAGTTACGTCAACAGCGCCACCCGTCTCACCTTTCTCCAGTCTTGTCCCTGTCCCTGCCTGTTTGTTTCTGTCTGATTTGCCAGTTTAAAGTGGTTTAAGTCCTTCTTTATCATACAGCGGGCAATGTTTTTCACACCTCTTTAGTCCTCTTCCTTGCCCTCCATACACTCTCTGATCCCTGCTGGCACACTTCAACAAAACTGTCAACAGTGAGGCAGCTAAGCTATTGGTGATTTAGATGTGCTGGGAGATGTCCCAGGATGTTTGTTTTCAGGGGCCAGTCCCTGCTCATCCAAGGACTGACCAGTGAACAAAAAAGGAACCCACTATTGACTCATCAAGGGTGCAAAATTTCTCTCCGCCCATGCACAGGATGCTATTTTAGCAAAGGTCGGCTCTGTGAACTTGTTCTTGTGGTGCTCATGTAAAGTGCTTCAATACCTTCATTTAAAGTTTGCGCTTTATAAAACTGCAAAAAGAACAAAACAGGAATGATGGTAGCGGAGGGTAAGTTGCAGCTATGAAGAAAGCCCAGAAAAGGCCAGGATTGCTATCAGTGAGAGCAGTGTGTAATGCCCGGGTTACTTACCCCGGCAAGGAAGACACGGACTCGGAGTAATGAAGATTACCGGAAAATAACGTGGGCATTACCTCCTCGTACGTCTTCCTCGCCACAGTGATAACCAATGAGCAGATACCAAAGTAAGATCAGCTTCATTGATAAGAATCACTGCCCACACACGGAAGGCATTATAAAAACAACTCCAGTGACAACAATGGAGAGAGACACACATCTCTAGAAACCACTGAGTCCAAAATCGAAGCGGCAAGGTCAACTGAAGCACCAACCGCAACCTCAAGCCAGGAAACAGATATGAAGGAATGAGGGGAAGACCAAGTGGCCACCTTGTAAAAATCCCCCACGGAAACAACTGAAAGGTGGCCCAAGAAACAGCAACAGAATAAGTAGAACGCACAAGAAGAGGATGAGAGGGAACCACACACAAGACATCATGTGCCAATAGGGCAGACATCCAAATCCACAGACAGGAGAGTGGAAAGAGATGGCCGCAGGCCCACACGGCCACACCAAAAGACAAAGTGGCCACCGTACCAAAAGAAGCCGTGCAGAACAAGCAAGGCAAGAAAACACGCAACACATCCAAAAAGGAGCAACGGAGAGTCCTCCGCCAAAGAAGGAACAGGCAGAAGATAGGGAGGACCACCACAGTTGACCTACGAAAGAATCCACCATAGGCACCAAAGTAGAAAGAGCCCACAAGAGCACCCCATCCTCCAAAAACATCAAAAAAGGAGCAGACCATAGGAAAACCCCCAACATGTCTGGCAGAGGCAATAGCCACTAAAAACACCAACGTCAACGTCAAGAAAACATCTAGTCCACCGACACCAAACAGCCCACAGGGTACCCACCGCAAGACCTCAAAACCAAACGAAGGCCCCACGGATGAGGAAACAAGACAGGACGTGGGCGTGGAAGGCCAGAGACATGAAAGATGAACCATCAAAGGCTCCACAGACACAAAAGGGAGATCAAGAAAATCCAGAACGGCCACCCACAGAGCACGGAGGGGAGAAAGGGTCAACCCCAAAACAAAACTGCCCTCCAAAAACTCAGGACCCGAGCAGGAACCAAACCCTCAACAGATCAACCATGGTGTAGAACACCACTAGTAAAGGCGACGCAATGCGTAGCGTAAGATAGCAAAGGAGAGGGACAGAAGGGCAGCCGGAGGAGAACCACAACCATCAAGGAGCAACCACCATGGACCAGGGAACACAGACCAAGAGTCAAGACCGAAGACCCAAAGACCGGAACACTGGAAGAGGAACCAGAGTGCCCAACAAGGGACACGGAAGGTATGGCAACGTCCAACCCGGATGCACCGTCAACTCCAACAACAGAAGAAACCATGGTCGGCAGTGCTAGCAAAACTGCCGGAAGCAGGGGAACCAGAGGGAAGACATACAACAGGCCCATGGGCCATATAAATGACAGCATATTCACCCTCAAAGCCATCCGAGAAGGCACAATCGTGCAGAAACAACGGAACTCAGCAACATCCGGGGACGCAAACACGTCCACCACTGGACACCCAAACCTCCACAGCAACCACGGTAACAGCACCCGAGCAGAGACAAGATCCCACGGAGGAGAGACAAAGCCCTGACTGTCGGCCACAACAGGCTCCCGGCCCGGGAGGGAAATTGGAAACAGGGAGGCCAAAGACGAACCCACTCAAGAACAAAAGGAGTCGACTGAGGCAACCGAAGGAACTAACTCGTCAACCCATATGAAGTCAGATGTAGGGCATGACAACTTGGCTGACCGTCCGTACCAGAACAAGGCGACCATCCAGCAAGGCATCAAACGCTAAGAGACCCAAGTGAACGGGCCATAGCTCTCTGTAAACGGAGGAGAAAGACATCAGTCTCATCGACCATCAGCCCAGCACAGAAGCATCTTTCAGAGTAGCCTACCCCCAGTCCAACAGATGGGCCTGCAAAATGACCACCAGAGAGGGAACAAACAGAAACGGACGACCCCAGACAGAGGATGGGCATCCAACCACCAAAACAGAACCTCCCTCAACCTGGCCGACACAGGAACCCTCTGAGTGAAACCAGACCAAAGGGTGACAAACAGACAAAACATGGCCAATCACAGGACACATACGGATACGAATCCAAGGAACCACCAACAAGGAGGTGGAAAGCAGCCCCATGACCCACAATTGGACCAGGTAACACCCAAAGCGCACCAGAGGGCAAGTCCCTGAAAACAGTGATCGAAGCACCGACACCAGAGACAAAATCCGGGCAGGAGGCAAGAGCACAAATCCCAACAAAGTCCGGAAGGGAGCCCCAACGTATGTCAGATCCTGAGAAGGAACCAAGCAGTGCTACTACCGATCTACCAGAAAACAGTGACCCACCAGGACCAGGCAAACCTCCCTGACTTGGAACTCCGCCGAAGAGAAGGAATAACCAGAAACCAACAAATCATCCAGGTAAGGAAGAACACAGCCCCCATCCCATGGAAACGCCCAAGCAGAGGGGCTAGAACCTCAGTAAAGACAAGAGGGGAGGAACACAGGTCAAAGGGCAACACCCTGTAATGTATAAGACCGCCCAGAATACAGAAGCGGACAATATCCAAGAGTCCAGACGTACAGGGACATGGAGAAATTCAATCTGATGGCCGAGGGAAACCAGAAAATCTCCGAAAGATCGGAGGTAGGAACACCTGCAAAGACACCACCCTGAATGAGACAGGGAGAATGAACCAATCTAAGCATATCAGGACCAAGAACGGCCAAAGGACCCCTGCACGCCTCTTCACCCAGAAGAGAATAGAGGACACACCCAGGCCCCACAGATCCCCAGGCAACGGAACAACAGCGCCCCATACCCCAAGGCAATAGACACCAACCAACAGAGCCTCATACAGCAGAATATCCCAAGGGGAAGCAGTGACCTGAAAAGAGTCTGGGGGAGACTGGACGACCCCATGCGAAAACTGTCCGACCCTCTAGAAGAAACTAACCAGCCGACACAGTCCGCAACCAGTCGACCACAAAGAGAGACCGGCGACCTACCACAGAACCCACACCTGGAGCCATCCAGTCAAGACATGGAGGGTGCAAAAGAGGAGGAAGAGGAGGCAGAAAACCTGGACTCATCAAAGGAAGGAGCACCCCGGCCACGAAAGGGCTGATGAGCCCGGCCTTGACAAGAAGGACCAAAGTCCCTACGAGCCCCGAAAATGCCCAGCCCTTTACAATGTTCCTCAAATATCTCCACCATATCCACCAAGGGGGCACCAAACAATGCAATACTAGAAAATGGGATCATCATGAGTAATACGCAGCAACAGCCTTTCCAAGAGCGGAGCCACAACCGGCGACGAGCAGCCACAGAAGACCCCGCAGTAGAAGCCACTGCCCCAAAGAATCAAAGGAGATGTCAGAAAGCAGATGTACCTGCTGTACCATCAGAGCGAGCGTGGATGAAACGTCTTCGCCCTGGACCAACAACTCAGCCAAGGACCGAAATTCGATTGGATGGCATAGGAGGAATAGGCAGCTGCCCTAACGGAACAAATGGCAGCGTAAAAAGAGCGCATCACCTCTGCATCTACCATCTCACCAACCGGACCAGCCGGAGAGACGCCCTCTAAAATAACAGTACACTGAGAGGACATGCCAGCCATCAAAGAAGCCACCTACACTGAGGTCGAAAACGTAACTGCAAAGTCTTGCAAGGGATATCATATGGCCAGAAAACGGGGAACTTACCTTATCAACATATTCCCATTCCTCTTCCAAAACCTGTAGGACAGAGGAGTGGATGGGCCACGAATCAGGGTCTATCCGCCGATACTGACAAAAGAAACAGCGTCCTCCACATTCACTTCAGACACAGGAAACAGCAGATTGGAATGAATGTGCTGCAGAACAACCATAACATCAGACCCATGCAGAAAACGACCAACAAGTTCCACATCTCCGTCCCCACCTGCCTCATGGTAAGGACAAGGCTCACATTAGGCTCTCATAGAAGGAGGAACAGAGTCCGCAACACGTAAAGCAGCATCCAATGCGTTATCAAGCATCTGCTGAAACAAAGCAGTGGAAGGAACTGCGACCAGAGAGCCATAATAACCCAGAGGGATAGGAATCCAACACATTACCTGGCACCATAACTGCCCAAACGAGAACGAACAGCCAGGAACCCTACGGGAAGCAAGAGCGCCTAAAAAGTGACACATCTCCATGGAAATAAAAAAAAATTTCATCAGGACGGCCATCGGCACACCCACAAACACAATGTCACTGCCAGGAGTCCCCTATAATCAGCGCAGTGAACCACGTGCTGAATCCTATGCATACGGAATAGACAACTAACGCCCCCCTTCCGAAGAAGGCATTCCCCGTCAGCCCAACAGAAGGAACATGTAAGCGGACACCATGAGAGAGGAGGGAGCCCACCAGCGTCGCAGGAGCCCCGGAGTCAACATTGAAGTAAGTGATGCCGAGTCCGCCCAGGCAGGACTCGGCAAAACCCAACGAGGGAGGGCCCCTTGAGGGAACCACCAACCAGGCAAGGTCCGCAACAGCAGGACCCGAGGAGGCAAAAAGAAGGCAGACACGCCGAGTCCGCTAAGCAAGACTCGGCGGGATCTCGACCACTTTGACACTGGATACATCACGGAATTCATAACAGAAAGGCACGGCAACTCTGGAAGTCCAGACAAAGGAGAATGCCCAAAGTGGTCAATAAGGGGGGAAAACACGGTGAACACACATATGTGGAAACAACCATCCCCCCTCACATAATGGGGCCCAAGAGTCGGCTAAAGCAGGACCGCTGCCCCAACTTACCTGAACAAACAGGAACATGAACACCACTCGGAGTAGTGCAGAAACAAGAAAACAGGTCGTGGTGTGGCTCATGTATCCTTTTAAGTGATTGGTGGTTGCCACTGGGTGCCATATTGGAGGGATAGGGAGATTAGTATGATAACTTTTGCTTGGAGTTTCTGTGGGAGCAGAATGCTCATTGATAATTACTGTGGCAATGAAGACGGACAAGGAGGTAATGCATGCAACAGGAGACTCAGGGAGGGCCACTTGACTCCCCAGTGGGGAAAATGAGTGAGGAAGAAGGTACGGCCTATGGGGAAAGCACTGCGAATTTACTAAAAAGTAGCATCTGAAAAGGTGCTACTAAGAGTGGTAGTTGTGCTCAATCAGCCATCTCCAGGTATGAACGCCTGATGCATCAGCAGCAGCCAGAGGCAGGACCCCAAGAGCGGCTATGGGGGACGTGTGTCCTCCTTAGCGAGAGAACGAAAAGTTTCGACTATCTCATCCTAGCACAGTGAAAGAGGGTATTTCCGTGGGCCCATAGCTTCTTCTCAATGTGAACAAGACACACCTTAGGGTTTGAAATGATAAATCCAATTGAGAAGTCACGTGGTCTTTAGTTTTGTGGTGATGACTGCAAGGTTCATGGCTATTTTCAGGTAGAATCCTCACTCACTGTATCTGAAATAGAATGGGACAACTCTCTCGCGAATCCTTTCAGCAAACCTTCTATATGAAAATATAGACAGGGGCGAGAATGGTCAGTACCCTAGATGGAATGAGGCAATCTAAAATCCTCGCTGCAGATGCGGTTTTGATTTTTTAAAAGAAAACCCTTGATTGTGGAAGCAGCAACCCATGCATTTGTATAAATAGTGTCTACTGTATGGCACTATCTTAGATTTATCCAAAATGGGTCAACAACTGTCACAGTGACCCTTCGGACTAACACCTAATGCCTTTGCTTGGCTGTCTCTGCAAAGCCAAAGACATAGGAACTTGACCCTGGAGTTCACAGGAACCGGTTTAAACTCTGTTTTGTTGTTTTATGGACTTTGGGGCAGCCTTGAAGAAGTGCCCAATGGCACTATCTAACTAAAACTCAAGGGGATATTAACGACATTTTTGCAACTGATTCCTTGGCAGAGCACCAGTAAATGGTCCCAAATGAAGAACATGGAAGATGGTGTGCTAAATCATAGGATATATGCTTATAATGATCTGTTCCAGTTTTCTATTTTAGCCACTTTTTTGTCTTTTTTTGGTCAACCTTCAAGCTGCACTGGCCACCGTGGGTAGTTTCCCTGTGAAGCTGAGAGGGAGGTTCTATTTTTGAACTGCTGACATCAGATGAGGTGGCCATATGTGGCTGAACCCCTGTAGGTCTCCACCAGCTCGTGAGTAAACTGAGCAATTACATGAAAATAAACTATCTTGAGGTTGATGATAGGGGACAAACTTGGAAGAGTAGAAAACTACATCTGTCTAGGCCGCATATTCCTGAATGACTAGACCACTGGCATAGCAATGTATTGTTCAAGCACCTGTGCTGCTGAAATTTGTTAATGTTATTATCTGGTGCACTTCTGTACCATGGTTGCAACTGTAGTATGCTTAATGGGACATACCTATGCATATCAGAATGGGGGTGATTTATATCAGCGGATGGAGTAATTACTGTGGCCATTGTGGAATACTTTACTCCCACCGTTCCGAGGGTATTCTGCCCACTGTATTTAGAGATGCCCACCGCCCCAGAGGACATCTCTTGCATTTTCAGCAACATCATCATGACAGTTCCTAGAAATGCATTGTAGGTTTGGTGGGTGGGTCTGTCAACATGACGGAGCTCTTTACAAGGAGAGTTTCCTCCCATGGCAAGAGGGGCATTGAGCACATTACATAGCCCCGTACCGCCAGGTGTTTCCTGACAGTAACGAGCATTGAAAACCATGTGTTTATCCGCCCATTTAAATTAGGTGGGTAGAACAAAGGGGCCGGAATAGCGACAACACCAAGACTAACCCGTCATACCGACCTTGGGAGAGAAGGAAAAAGGGAGGGAGGGGGGGGGGAAAGAGGAAAGAAGAGAGGGAAAGGAAAACACAAACTGAAAGAGAAGACTGCCGCGCCTAAACAAGCGCCCCGTAGCAAGGAACACATAAAAGAGCAATAATATCAACAACGAGAAGGGCATGGGAGTCTCAATGGAAAGCAGCAGAAATACAAAAAGAAGAACAGCGACATTACAGACTCCACTCCAATCATACCACGGAAGGCAAGGACAGACGCGGCACTCCAATAAAGAGATACAAAAGGGCCATAGAACTGAGGAAAATAAAACATCAAATAAGACCCAACCCACCCATCCCACCCAGCACCCCTGCAGAAGGCTACGGCCTACCCTCCAAACAGCGCGCCTGTCGCCCTAAACCAGAACCCGAAATGTAGTAGAGACAAGAGAAAGGAAGAATATAGAGACAAAATAGGAACTCAAAACAAAGGAAATAAATGGGAGGGAGGAGCAAAAGGGCAGAAACAAATACGGTCGGCTACAGCCCTCCACCCAACCATACGATCATATTACATGTGAACCAGAACGACACAATCTCGAGCGCCAAAAAAAACGTACGGGGGGGTCTCCCACAGCACAAGAATTATGAGCAACGTCGCCACAGATCCGTACATCAATAAATCACCGGGAGCCGTGCATCTCACCCCAGTCCCTTCCTAACCACAGTTACCACCCACCACAGGACAGTGTGAGGTAAACAACACGATGCGAGGCAAGCACACAATTGAATGAGAGTACGAGCAAAACGTAGGCCAGGGAGGGCAATCAATAAGCAAGTGGGCAAAAGTCCAAATAGGCAGTTCAAATGTCTCAGCAATAGTAACAAGGGCAATAATAGACAGGAGTTCAGTCTCGCCGTTAGGAAGAGCGGGGATTTCCCAGCAAAATGGAAACACGACCTCATCAAGGCAACAACAGGCAGCGATCCACCATTGGTCTCAGGCACCCGGGGAGGATCGGATCCCCGCACGGCATCCAAGTCCCCAAACTCCAAACATCGAAGAGCAGGAGGTTCCAATTCCACCGGCCAGCAGACCCGTCGATGGATAGCGACAATATCCCACGTAGCAACCTGGGGAGGCGAGGCGGTGGCATCACTGAGGCAAGAGGGGACCATGAAGGAGCGTTCACCCAAGATGGCGGTGGAACAAATCGAGTCTTCCGGAGCACCGGGGGCCAGGGCCGCGCGTAAGGATCGTAAGGCATCAAGAACGTCTCCAATCGTAGGCTCACGCACACACGTCCAGGCCCCCGTACAGTCCAGCAACCCAAAGTCGTCATCACGAGTAGACCCACAGCACAGGTCGTCGGTAGCCATTTTGTGAATTCAGCCTCCTCACCACCCTCCGCGATTCTCGGAACAGTTCACAAATGCGGGCCTTTACAGATTCCGGGGGGACCCAGCAACAGCAGCCTCGGTGAAAAAAAGAGATTCGCCCAAGGCGGGGGGCCGTCTGCAATATCGCTGGCGCTCCTCTCAAACAGAGTCCGAAGACGAGGGTCCAGGGTCGATGGACGGAGCAGCGGCGGGGGGACCCCTTTCCACGATCAGTCCACGGAGTACCGCGCCCTGCACCAGCCTCACGGCCGTCAAGGCGGGCCCGGATCAAGGTCACCGGAATGTTCCCACAACGGCTCTCACCAGTGGCGCAGTCTCTCGGCCGGGGCCAACGGTCACCACAACGCCAGGCCGGATCCGATAGGCGAGGCCCCGGTCTCAACACCACGAGGGCCCAGATCCCTTCGGGGGGCACAACTTCGGAACCGCAGCACGCCGTAGTCTCCAGGCCAAACGGTAAGTAAGAGCGAAACGTTGCGTTGCTATTTCTTCGGAATCGTGTCGTCTCTGGGCAGGATATACAACAGGATAGGCAAGTCAGGCCAGAGGGCTGACGGAGCCGAGCTACAAGGCGACCATTACGCTCGCGAGCTTGGCTCCTCCCCCCGGCTCTCTCAGTCTTAAGTCCTATCCAACAGAATCAGGACGGCAGGAAAGTTCCCTGGAATGGGTGTTTGTGTGGTTGCAATACTGAATGATAACCAGACCACCCCCCACAAAGATCTACACTTATTGTTTTGATTTCCTCATAGGGTAAGGAAGGAACTTGAAACCCTTTTATATGAAGGACACTTTGACTAAAGCCTGATCCGCCTGCTCTGTTTCCTTTGTTGCTGTGTTTTGATAATTGTTATAGAGAATTGTTATGGAGAATGTATTTCTTGTTCTCGTGTGAAACACTATAGAGCCCCTGGGCCGTGTTTGTGTACTTTTCCAGAATAAATAAATAAACAAATAAATAAATACGCCTCATTCAGCACTGAAGACTGGAGAAATTCCTTTTTATTGTGCCATTCTCAGATCCTTGGACAATGGTGGCTGTTGTTTGCAGGACCCCATGGGTGGGGGAAAGGGCAAACTGGTGCAACTGAGCTTCTTGTAATGCCTGTATGCAATTTTATCGTGAATGTGAGTACCTGTGTGCGTGTCAGGAGTACGAGAAATTCTAAGCGAAACGCATCTGGCACACTACAAATCTAGTTATTTGGTTGGCTATTTCTATGGATGTTGTTGAGACATGATGCGTGGTGAATGAGATAACACAACATTACATGCAAGCAACATATTACACATGGTACCTATTTGTATGAGAATGCTGGGACCGTCGGGATGGGGTGGACTTGGAAGGGCTGGTTGTCAGCTTTGCTGATGCTTGAGCCAGTACGGGTCAGTTCCGAAGGCTGCATTAAATGCATGAAGGGAGGGGGAAGTTGGGGGGAGGGTAACCATAGTTCATCAGGGAGTGCATTCAAGAGAAAGGGTCCAAATGGACTGATGGTTATCAACCGGGAAGAGGAGCAGGAGCGTTCTGGCAGGACTAGTGGATGGTGGTAGGTAGAGCACCAAGTTCGTGAGTGAGTTAAAAGGTTTTGGCAGAGATCTGTAGGAGAATAGCCATGCATAGCCTTGATAGCAAGGTAAGGAGGGCAGATAGGACCATTTTGGGATTACCTTCAGATTTGGTGAGAGTTGCAGTAGGTGAGTGATCTACGGAGACTGAAGAGTTTGTGTTCATAGTTATCTGCTTTGTCCAGGAAGGAGTAAGAGTGCTGTACGATTGAACAGGAGGATGTCATCAAGTTTATTCAATTACAGGTTTGTATTGAAGTGCTTTGCTCTTTGCCATGGAGGTGAGAGCAGATCTTTCTGATGTTCAAGACCTGGGACCAGGCGGATGCAGTGGAGACAGACAAAGGACTACAACCACAGACTAGCACTGAATTGTACATGATGTGTAGGGTTATTTCTGGTATTAGGTGTGAATAGAATTGGGAAATGTGGCCTTGTCAATGAACGTAGAGACTTAGATGAGCACGGGTGATAAGAATAACCTTAAAGTATGGAAACGGCTGTCAAGAAGTTTAATGTTTGAGCTTGAAGATGAATAGATAAAGATGCGAACAATAAAACTATTTGTGCCTTCCCGAAACAGTTAGCAGAAGCAGCTAAAGATTAAGTGATTTAACTAAGGGAGCTGGTGTAGAACGAATCAAAAACCAGGGGCCAGTTAAACACTCCTGGTAGGGGCGAAAGTGTAGAATGTGATGAACAACTAGAGAGGGATAAAGAGTGGTAGGCACAGATCAATTCTGATCCTGTCATTCCTAGGCCAATAGGAATTGGCAGTAAAGTAGAGTAGTAAATTGCATCAAACAAGGCAGTGAGGTGGCGGTGAATTAAGAAGGGGCAGTCACTGGGGTGTACTGATGAGACACAGTTACATGTGACAGATCTGTCTCAGTGGGGTACAGGCACCTGATAACTGGACTGGAAATACATACATATGTAGTGGTTTGAAATATGGTGAATACATTGATGGCACACTAAGATTTCAAGCATTTTCGAAAAGGAGAGTCAGGGTAGTAGTTGGCCAGATTGGAGGAGTCAGCTGATGAGGCACAACAATTGCTGACCTGAAACCTATAGGTTCCAGATAGTAGAGGGCAGTTGGATAATGTGGAAAAGGAAGATAGAACTGTATACTGGCAGTTTGACGGAGAAGTATGAGGATGACCTTATTTGTGGTTATAGAGGTAAAGGTGGCAAACATGGCAGTGCACTGAAGAAGACAAGGTGGTATCTATGACAATGGGGGCAGCAAGGAAGATGTTAGAGTGTGGAATTTTGGAGATTAAAAAGCAAGATTATAAGAAGACTGACCTCAGACGATCATTTGCCAAAGCTTTTCCATTTCATTTTTACAGAATCGAAACCATACCTTAGGAATGTGTGTGGTATACATGTGTTGTCATTACAGATATTTTCTATTTTTGCAGAAATCAGCATGTTGGGCCTTGGAAGTATCCATTTACATTATTATTATTATTATTATTAATAATATTATTATTATTATTATTCAACATTTGTTAAGCGCACGGCTACCCAGAGGCATGCCAGTGCTAGCAGCATCAGGCAGGCCAGCAAGCTAGCTGGTCATAGGGCCGCGTTTTAGAATTTTTAGAAGCCTCCAGAAGGAGAGATGGTAGCTCACTGAGCGACTATGCAGGGGAAGGGTGTTCCACAATCTGGAGGTGTTATATGACATGGGACGGCCTCAACATCTTGCCCTTTTCGTTTTAGGGACTGAAGCTAGGAAGAAGTTAGCCGAATGTAGGCATCTCCTGGAGCAATAAAGGTGATGAGCGAATGATTGATTGGGGGCCCTTTCCCCCTTAGTGTCTTGTGGGCTATACACAGAGATTTTAATTTTATTCTTTCGTTAATTGGCAGCCAGTGTAACGTCTTCAGGGCCGGCTTGGCAGACTGAGTTTTAGGGATATTAAACAGCATCCTGGCTGCACAGTTCTGTACAACTTGGAGTTTTTTTATCGTGGACTTCGGGACACCGAGATAAAGGGAATTTTCGTAGTCCAGGCGGGAAAGAATCAGTGCCTGCACTATGACTTTCCGAAGCAGTCTAAGGATGCCATAGCAGGTTGCTGCCAGTTTCACTGCTTGGTGGTCGAATTTGAAAGACTTATACAGCCCAACACCTAACCTTTTAATCCTAATATTAGGGGCCGGAGGAGGGCTGAGAGAGTTTGGCCAGGGCAGTCCGAAATCTGGGACAGAGGGGTAGAGATAGAGGGGTTGCACAGGACTATTAACTCAGTTTTATCTCCAATGAGCTGAAGACAGGAATATTCCATCCATTTAGCCACCTTCTCTAGGCTGTAGTGTAGCTCCTATTTTCCCAATAGGCTCTGCGCATTGGAATAGTACCTACAGCAGTAAAGGCCTAGGCCAGACGTTAACTAGGTCTACTACTGTCGATACTAGACTTAATTTTTGGGTTTGCCAGCTAAGCTCAGAGTTCGCTAGAAACTTTCTCGAATGTTCAAGGAAGGAATTAACTCCCCTGATTAGACAAGAAGGGATTTAGTTTCTGACAACCATAGAACATGACAACTTTGCTCTCCCCTAATCAAGAGTCAATCTCAAGAGTCGTGTGAGCACAAGGCAATTATTTTACTCAGTCAGTACGTGCATTCTTAGTCTCATCAGAATGTAGAGAAAAGGAAGAGACGGGCGTGTTCAATAAAAGATGTTATTTATTGATCAGTCTCTTTTCTCGTACAAGAGAAATGGATCGATATTATTGCAATACTTATAGTTAAGTAAAGTGCATACATTAGAAGCAATAGTATAAAATAATACTGTAAAAACATTGATATGGTTTCTGAGCCATATGATGTTTAAAATGATTAAAATATATTTACATACACATATACATTTGACTAAACGGACTCAACTGGTGTTTCTAAATACGCCTACCCCGTGTACCTGACCTAAGTCTAATGCGTGGGCGGGAATAGAAAGTTACAGTTTAAGTTAAGTTTGTTTTTGCCAAGTGAATAACTAAAGAATTCTCTAGGAGGGGTTATTCAGTTCTGTACCTGGAAGTTAGGATGAAATGAGGAATGGTATCTCTTTCTCTGCTCTCGATATTCCAGGCTGCCTGCGAGGGCTGCCCAGAAGCGCCGGTGCTGGGTCTCTCGGTTTGAGATAGCAGCGCGTCTCTCAGCGCGTCAGGAAGGCGGGGCTGCTGCCTGCGGGGTCTGCTTCTGCTCTCGGCTTCGGCAAGTATGGCTGCTCCGTCTTGTCACCACGCGTGTGTTTGCATAGGGCAAGGTCGGCAATATTTATACCTTAAAGGTGCCGAGATTGACGTAAGGATGGACATAGGTACGTCAATAAAGATGTCATACGACTTGCTCGTTAGCACATTCTTTACTAAAGTTCTCTGTGAAATCAAAACAATGGCCGCACGGATTATCCAGGTTGTCATAGGTTTGATTTGTTATGAGAACGTCGTATGCCTTATCAGGGGCTGGAGGAATGTCGCTTGTCTAATTAGATCTCAAGCGTTATGACCTAATCAGATAACACGTTCCTGTGCCGTAGTGTGACTGCGTCAGATAACGGTATCTGCATCATGGGGGTTTTCTTGCCTCATGGGCTGACTGTTAGTTAACTTGATAGTTAGTTTAACCAGAATAGGGTCAGGAATAGGGGGACTGATTCAGAACCTATAGAAATACACGACACCCACTCCACGCTAACTATGGTCATATCTACTAATCTATGCATAGTATAACATAGTACAACATACTATAGAGTATAGTGTATACCTTACCACCCCAAAATACATAAATGCATTTCGAAATTTTCAAATATACTGAAAAATTGCAGTCATATATATTGTATGCACTTAAGCTATGAATTAAATGCAAAAGTAAACACACATTTTATGCATTATTGCTTGTTGGTATATGAGAAATACACATGAAATGGCTCTTAATATGGCTATACAGAAAAAAAGTCGAAACCATTTCATCACATAAAATATATTGTGAACATACCAGCGGGCAGCTAAAGTCTATATAAAGTCTATAAAGTATCTAAAAAAATAGAAATCTTAGTTCTCTAGGAATAGTTTCTTACTTTAAGCAGAAGATCAGTGTCCCGGGAAAAAATATATATAAAAATATTTTAGGGGCTTGCTGAAAAAAGTTGCTGTCCGTGAACTGGATTGTAATTGTTCATGTGACTTTATTGTTAAAGTTGAAGGCCGAATTCAGGGAACGCCGTGTGCGAGTTTACTCAAAAGTCTCTATTTCTGTTCCGGAGAGAACATCATATCATTCAGGCTTTCGAAAAAACTGTCAACAGCTTCATGGGAAAGTTCCTCTAAGTCGGAAATAGGGGTAACCATGCATTCATGCGCATGATTGTCTCCATTGACATTCTGATTTGCATTGCTGACAGAAGGTCGTACCTGTTCGATGCTGCTTTCATCTTGAACTTCACTACTCTTCAATCGCAGTGGTGAAGATTCCAGGAATGCCGTCATCAGAATTGGCAGCCTTTGAGGGCAGCACAGTGCGTGAACCTTGGTAGGAACCAACAGTGTATCTGCATCCACCGGCGCATCCGATTGTAGCGTCAGACAGGTGTCTAACACGCATTCTTCTCCGCATAGCAGACACCTTAGTGCAGGTAAAACACACCTTTGCCACATTGGTCGAAATGATAGAAACCAAGTCATGTTCAGGTCTCTAAGCCGGGAGAGTCCCAGGATTTTTGATATCCGGTCCCGGTATCCAATGGCTAGGATCGTTTCTTCCATTGTCGTCAGAGTTTGGTCTGTGACATGGGTTGCCATAACGAAAAATAAGGACTAGGAATAGGATTCCTGCAATTAGTCCCAGGATCAGGGGAAGTCCGCCAAAATTCCCTTCACAGGCCCCGTGCAAACTAATACCGTTACATAGAAGCGTGCCGCTTAGTGACATAGCACAATTGTTGCCACTAAGAAACACTTTCTGTCCTTTATTACTGACACATGCATGTGAATAGGGCAGGTTCCATGTTGTTTTAAGGTACCCCTTTCCCAATTTCTCGTACATGCCAGCCTGTATATATTTTTGGCAGTATTGAAACCTGAAGGTTGAGATTGGAATATTTATGATTCCGTGGATTATCCATTCACTGACAGGTCGTTCTGACATTGTCATTGGTAATCTTTCTAGTTTTTCAATGCTCAAGATTGTATAATCAGCACCCTTCTGCGCCATACCGATTTGTCTATCAGTAAGGTTAAAGATTTGGAATAGTGACGTTGTGTTGATTAAACGCCAAGGCACGTAGCCTGAACGCAGATTTTGTAACGTCCAGCCAAGCTGTACAATAGAACGCAATTGTGACTGACCATGTTGTAATAACAGTAAGTCTTGTGATAATATATCGATTGCTGAAGACACAATGCTGTCCAATGAAAAA
The DNA here is from genome assembly GCF_964261635.1 of Lissotriton helveticus. Lineage (NCBI taxonomy): Eukaryota > Metazoa > Chordata > Amphibia > Caudata > Salamandridae > Lissotriton > Lissotriton helveticus. The sequence goes on along the minus strand of NC_136068.1, from coordinate 1,165,372,524 downwards.
ATTCTGGAGGACAGAGTCATTAACCCATTGTCCACTACAGAAAGTGATTTTTCCAAATTAATACGGTCAATTTCCCGTATTCTTTCTGCTGTCTCAATTTGAGTAACCTTCCAGGCCTCATTGTATGCTGCATATACAGAGGCTGCTATGAAACGCTTTTGACGCTGTTTGCGTGGTCCCATTATGAAATCACGCAAGTCAGCACCATCAGTAAGTAAAGTTAGCTGTTGCTTAATTTCAGGCAGTGTGGAAGTTTGTAGCCATTGAAGGCATAATTTGCCCACACTGTAGGTTGTTATTATCCCTGGGTGATGTCTTTGGGGATATCTAGGGTCTGGCCTGGTCATTTTGAAACCCTGTGTTTTATTCAGGAATCTATCTTGACAGTTATTTGTATCTGTGGGCCAGATCAACCATTGTTTCCAATCAGGATGTGTTCTGTTTTGGTTAAGTATATGGTTTATGTCTATTTCTTCATCTGTATCAGAGTTATTGCTAAACATTGTTGGCTTTGGAATAGACAGGTTATTTAAATCTTTGATTTTGGCTAAGCCAAGACAGGTGGTTTGTTGAACAGTGTCATTTAAAAATATCATTTGTTCTGGGATCATGCAGGCTCTAAACAAAGCTTCTATACCCTGTACTTGCCATTCTTTTGTACCCCAAACACTTTTCAAATCAACATTTTTGTCCCAATAATTAAATCCAAAAGTATTCATTTGTTCAAAGAATAAGTCAGAATAAATCAATTTTGTGTTGGTTATCATGGTTTTGGTCCCTGTCTTGTTTGACAATTTAAAATAAAATGTTTCCGCATTACTTGTGTTAAAACCTGAAAAATATGAATATTTGCCATACACGGTTCTTGAGCTCCCTTTTGGAGGTGTAGCACAATGTTCCCATTGATTAAAATTTAAAACATTTCTAGGTTGTGCAGATTTATGCAAGAAATGGTTACCATAATGGTTATAGCAGTACATGCTGTCATAATTTGTAGAACCCTGCAAATAATCATGTTTTGTAAATTTAGCAGACATTACTAAGTCAGACATCATATTGTTAATACTTTCAAAGTCCCAATCATCAGCAAATGAGTTTGGTTTTGCAAAGTCACTCAAAGAGATCTTAATTTGGTGTGGATATTTCAGGATCTCGACCGGACCATAAATTTCATAGTCAGTGTTGTCCCAGGCTACCCCACCAGGTATTGGAATTGCTGTAAAATTGGCTGAAGAAAGTTCTGAAGAAAGTTCTCGTTTCTCGACGTGTGAAGATGTGTGTGGTTTGAGGACCAAGTTGATGTTCTGACTTGCTGTGTCCATTTTAGCATATTTTCCCTCAATGAAGCGTCCCAAGGTAAATACCATGATGAGCCAAAGTATGAGGATAAATGCACCAAAACCCACCCAAAATTCAATCCATGGAGAAATCAGATATGTTTCTTTTAGTTGTTTCAAAAGTTCCTTTGCTTTGTCTTTAAAGGATTTTGGTGATGGCTGTGTCTTTTGTTCACTGAAGCCGTCAGAGGAATCATCGAAGTTGATGAAGTAACCAGATGCAGTTCTATCAATTGTTCCAATTGGTTCAGGATTTTTGTTTCTTGCATTTTCACTTGGTACTTCTGTATAGATTGGTGTGTCTCTGCTAAATGTCTTTATTTGGGTTTTCAGAGGTCTTAGTTCTATTGCATTGTTGCATAGTCCTTGTTGTTCTTCTGTTGGCGTTTCGAATGTGATGAGCCTCTTTGATAGGACCTCTGTACTGGTAGCAAACCTTGGTGTTCTGCTACTTATTGGGAGTCCACTTGGCCTACCGTTGGTTATCGGCCACATGTTGTGGTTTTACCAGGTCGATGGATACAACTCGGTTCTCCTTTTTTCCAGCAAGTGGCGGTAGTACAACTGATCTTGTCCCGTTGACAGACAATACAGGAACTGCTTTTCTGTAAGAAGGCCCAAATTCCTTCTTTACCGCGATCTTCTCCCTGACTAGATCCCCGACTTTTGGAATCCAGACAGGTCTTGCTGGGACAGGTGGTGAATCTTCAGTGGTCGTTGGCTGTTGTTTCAACTGTATGTTGCTCAGGTCTTTTCTTGTTTTGTTTAAGTCCTGCAAAATAGCCAAACGGTCTTTGACATCAAAGCTTTTTTCTGTTACCACTGAAGTCTGACTATCAAGGTCAGAGATCAACATCCTAGTTCCGAATAATAATTCGTACGGACTGAATCCCTTCAGAGAATTTCTTGGCAAGTTATTTAGACTACGTTGGACACTTATTAGATGTTTGACCCACCCAGCTCCCGAACCTAATATCCTTTCTATTATAGATTGCTTTCTGTCTTGGTTTTTTCTTTACACCATCCCATACCCTCAGGAAGGAAGTGAGAAGATTCCCGCTGGGCTGTGCTCATTTGGCCATTCTTTTCCCCCCCCCAGGCTGGATTGCCTGAGAAAAAGAAAAAAATGGTCGAACGTAGCATGCTCTTAGCGTATATGCCATTTAGACTCGCAAATCTTGTATAACAGTCCGGACGTCAGCCGAGTGCTGTTGATCTACATTATAAGTGGAAACTAGCCTGTATATGTTAATCGCAAGCCATTCTTTTTGTTGGTAATATTATCCGCCTTGCTACGACGAGGTATTAAACTGCTTCTCTCCCCACTGCGATCTCTGTTGCAGTTTGGGCAGTTTTTTACAAACATGGTGTAGTGCAGGCTCATGCCTGGCCACCAGTACCGTGATTGTAATTCTTCCAGAGAATCTTTTAATTTATGGTGTCTGAGACCCTCGCCCATGTGTGCGTCTGCGATTAACAAGTTTCTCCTGTCCATGTTTGGAATCACTCTATCCCCCACTCCAGGGATTCGAGCAAAAGGAATGGAGTTTGCATCTATGATGTATGTGTAATTCAGTGGATAGTTGATCGGTAACGCTGAGCAGTCGCCTTTTGATGACGTTTTCACCGCCAGCAATGTTTCGCCGTCAATGTATTTTAATGTACGCTTTTTTCGATCTACGGGAGCCGGTTTACTGGCTGCCGCTGCGGCTGTTTCAGCCAATGAATTCCCTACAACGTGAATGCCATCACGCTGGTGACTCAGTGAGTGTGTCACGTGAGTCTTTGGTAGTTCTTTTTTCAAAAGAGCTACCTGTTCCCAGAGCAGTCTCTGCTTTATTGGTGCATCCGTCTCATCTTTGTAACCGTTCTGAATCCAGGTCTGCAAATCCTTGTTATATGCTTTGACGCAGAAATATGAATCTGACACTATAAGTGTCGGGAATTCGCGATCCGCATTATCTAGCGCCATTTTCAAAGCTAATATTTCAGTTTGTAGTTCTGAATTAGTTTCTACTGAGTGTGATTTTGTTAATAGAGGTCTTAGTTTACCTCCGTGCCACACTTCTTTTGTAATCTCACATGTGGGATTGTATGCATGTTCTCCCCAAACTGAGGGTTGAGCATGTCCGTCTGTATATATTACACAGGCGTAATGTCGTAGAGGCAGAATGTCGATTGGCAGAGGATACGTCTTTTCATATTTTAGATTTTTCAATTCTTCTAGTTCTGGATCAAAGAAGTAATATACTTTGTCCGTTGTGATTGAATTTACCCATTGTAACCATTCTGGATCCAATGTTGTTGTTGGTAAATTACACGGTGTTGTTAATGCCTCAAAGGCTGATTCAGCTGTTCTGACTGTGATATGTCTACCGTCAGCTATGTCTTTTTCTCTAGCTATTGCGGTTTGAACTGCTTGAACAATTTTTCCTTTGTTGTTGAATCTCTGTTCAGCTTTTGTGTACAAATGTGATTTGAATGCAATTGGTACCTTATCTCCCTCATTAGAGGTTAGGTATGTGAATCCGCATCTCCCTGGGATGACTCGGATCACAAGGTTGCGTGTATTATCACGGGTTTCTAATTTTGTTTTAATTAGCATGTCTGTTTGTAAGGATCTCAAAATTTCTGTGTGTGCTTGAGTCCAACTGGATCTTTTAAAGTCTGGTTTAATTAGATCATAAAGGGGTTTGACCCTTTCTGCGTAATTTGCAATATATGTTCTTCCGAAATTTAGGAAGCCTAGAATTGACTGTAGGTTTTTTAGTGTTTTAGGAGCTTGGATTACGGCACATTTCTCTAGGAAATTGTCTGCCAGGCTTTTGCCTTCACTTGATAACTCATATCCTAAGAATAGGACCGTCAGATGGGCAATTCTGGACTTTTTGAAGTTGAATTTGTAACCCTCTGCAGCGAAACCAAGTATTATGGTGTTCACTCTTTTCAAGTGAGTCTCCAAGTCATCATCTGTTAAGTAAATGTCATCGACATAAGATAATGCTTCATCATCATATAGTTGTAGTAATTCTGTTACTCTTGCTGAGAATACCCCCGGGCTGTTCTTGTACCCCTGGGCTAACCGACAGAATTGTTTTTGAGTGCCATTTACTGAGAATGCAGTTAAATATCTGCTCTCTGGTGCTATGTTTTGACAAAAGAATCCGTTGGAGATGTCCAAGGTTGTTTTGTATTTTTTGCGCACTATGTTATTCATTAGTGCAGCACTGTGTGAGTTTTGCACTGCAAAAGTTTTGCAACATGTGTTAAGGTGTCGGTAATCCAAAACTAGACGGTACGAATTGTCTGGTTTGGAGACCGGAAACAAAGGATTGTTCATTTGTGAGGTGCAAGTTTCAATCACCCCCTGGTATTCTAGCTGATCTAGTATTTTATTTACTTGTTTTTTAGCTTCTTGCTTAATTGGGTACTGCCTTTGTGCAGTAGGTTGTGATTTTAACTGGATTTTGTGAGGAGGAGAATCCTCATCCCATCCTACATGATTTTTATATAAAGCAGGTGCTAAGGCCACTGCCCACTTTCTAGCAAGTGTATATTTTTTATGAATCGGTATTTGATTCGAGAAGGCAGGCATAATTACTTCTTCGCCATGAGGGCACTCCCTGACAAACTCTGGTGGCCAGTCTTTTTCAGCTAGAAGTATGTCATAACCCTTTGAGAGGTTATCCCAAAATAGTCCCCTTATTTTCCTAGTCTTATCTCCCTCTATACGTAATGTTATCTCGTATATTTTGTGGGGCTTGCTAACTCTGGTATCTGCAGTTTCCACTTGAAGATATTCATTCGTGTCCACTGTCTCCAGATGATTCATCAGGACTTTTCGAGCTATGCTCACCTCTGCTGCGCTGTCTAGCATTGTCTGAGCCCATTCTCCGTTTTTCAGTTGTGTCCTCAGTATTCTCGGCATTGTTAACTACCTTGATACTGGCTACCTTCTTTTTGGGAAATTGTAATTTCTTTTTCAGTTGAGCAGGTCCTTGTCTTTGGACTTGGCGTGCTCTTCTGATCGTCCTCTTCTTTCCGATTTCTGCGAGGAAGTCTGAAAAGATTGAGAGGGACGTGTATCAATGTCTTGATATCTATCAGGTTTTTTAATATTATCCCTATTTCTAAGGTTATATCTATTCCCAGAGGGTTCACTCTGAGGTGACCTTTGTCTCGGGTTTGGAGATTTCTCTCTTCGCCTAGGAGACCTTCCTCTGGACTGGAATTTCTTTTCTTTAGGATTGGATTGTTTGTTTCCATCCCAGTTCTTTTTTGGTGAATTATTATTATTAAAAAATATTTTTTCTGGACTTGTAGTCAGTTGCGGTTTTACTGGTATTCCACCTAGACTATCTCTGCCTAGTTCTTCATAGGATTTTTCTATGATTCTGGCAATTTCAGCTGGTTGGTCTGCTATATCTGTCTCTTTTAACCTCTGGCGGATCGCCACGTTTGCTGCTTCACCCTTTATGTTGGCTAGTAATATAGCCGAGACCTGCTTGAAGTCTTTTAGTAATTTCATACCAAGAGTTAAAGCAGGTTCTGGACCGTATTCATCTTGAATTTGTTTTAGCACATCTGGTATTACCGAAATGGATGGAACACCGTGCGTTTTTGTGTAGATGGAAGCAAAGACTGTACCCCAAGTGTCACAGTCCTCAATGTGTGGTGCGATTCCCATTGGGAGACATATAGTCAGAATTCTGTGTTTTTCTAATGGGGTGGTGTCAGGAAACACCGCCTCTATTTGGGTAATTTTCTGTGCCAACCAGAATGGTATCTGTTCCCGTTTAGCTGGAACTTTACCTAGGCAGGATTGGATGTTCTGTGGTGTAATTTTATTTGTGTTCCCCTGGTGAGGGGTCAGCTGTGGAAGTTTAATCGCTGGCTGAATTGTTGAAGTCCGCATTACATACTGAACTAATTGTCTGTGAATTTTTAGTAGTTGTTTTAGCTGTATTAACAGCTCTGCTGCAGGCATTCTTTCGATGTCTGGATATGGTGTGTATCCGGCTAGGACCGGCCACGTTGCTCCTGGTCTTCCTAAAGGACCGAGCCTTGTAATGTGATTATTATGTTTTAGGGCGACATCAAATAAGAGCAAATGCTCTTGGAATTTGAGTGGTACTTCCACTTCCTCGAAAGGAGTGTACTCATTAGGAGGTTCCTCTACTTTGTAATAGTGGAAGTACTTTGTTATAGTATTAGCTGCTGGAAAATGTATCCATGTATAGTATACCTCTGTCTGCCGATATTCGTGTGCCTCGATTACGAATATGACTGTGCCACCTCTAGGTGTCAGTCCATTTTCTATAAGTTTTAAGGTTATAGATCTCCTTTTGGCGACCGGAATGAGTATTATATCCGCGTCTGCTGCTTGCATGGTAGCATCAGCATCTGCTATTTCAGTAGCTAATCTAGTAACCTCTCGTTCTTCATCGCTGTCCATTTTGCTGACAGGATGGTATTATGTTTATTTGCAGATCAGGTTTCTTTATGGAAACAGAGATTAGATGCACAATATTTTGGAACTGTTTTATCCTTCAACGTTGACTAGACCAAGAACCATACATAGGAGTTCCCTCCTGCAAGGTTTTGGAGGATATTATAACCTTTCACCCACTCCAGACGTCTTTGGAGTATTTGGGAAAAGGGGTCTGAGTGAGAAAGCACGACTGAGTTACTCTAAATGTCTTACGTTAGTTTTATCGCCCTTTCCAAACGCGTTGGGCGCCATGTAGTGTAGCTCCTATTTTCCCAATAGGCTCTGCGCATTGGAATAGTACCTACAGCAGTAAAGGCCTAGGCCAGACGTTAACTAGGTCTACTACTGTCGATACTAGACTTAATTTTTGGGTTTGCCAGCTAAGCTCAGAGTTCGCTAGAAACTTTCTCGAATGTTCAAGGAAGGAATTAACTCCCCTGATTAGACAAGAAGGGATTTAGTTTCTGACAACCATAGAACATGACAACTTTGCTCTCCCCTAATCAAGAGTCAATCTCAAGAGTCGTGTGAGCACAAGGCAATTATTTTACTCAGTCAGTACGTGCATTCTTAGTCTCATCAGAATGTAGAGAAAAGGAAGAGACGGGCGTGTTCAATAAAAGATGTTATTTATTGATCAGTCTCTTTTCTCGTACAAGAGAAATGGATCGATATTATTGCAATACTTATAGTTAAGTAAAGTGCATACATTAGAAGCAATAGTATAAAATAATACTGTAAAAACATTGATATGGTTTCTGAGCCATATGATGTTTAAAATGATTAAAATATATTTACATACACATATACATTTGACTAAACGGACTCAACTGGTGTTTCTAAATACGCCTACCCCGTGTACCTGACCTAAGTCTAATGCGTGGGCGGGAATAGAAAGTTACAGTTTAAGTTAAGTTTGTTTTTGCCAAGTGAATAACTAAAGAATTCTCTAGGAGGGGTTATTCAGTTCTGTACCTGGAAGTTAGGATGAAATGAGGAATGGTATCTCTTTCTCTGCTCTCGATATTCCAGGCTGCCTGCGAGGGCTGCCCAGAAGCGCCGGTGCTGGGTCTCTCGGTTTGAGATAGCAGCGCGTCTCTCAGCGCGTCAGGAAGGCGGGGCTGCTGCCTGCGGGGTCTGCTTCTGCTCTCGGCTTCGGCAAGTATGGCTGCTCCGTCTTGTCACCACGCGTGTGTTTGCATAGGGCAAGGTCGGCAATATTTATACCTTAAAGGTGCCGAGATTGACGTAAGGATGGACATAGGTACGTCAATAAAGATGTCATACGACTTGCTCGTTAGCACATTCTTTACTAAAGTTCTCTGTGAAATCAAAACAATGGCCGCACGGATTATCCAGGTTGTCATAGGTTTGATTTGTTATGAGAACGTCGTATGCCTTATCAGGGGCTGGAGGAATGTCGCTTGTCTAATTAGATCTCAAGCGTTATGACCTAATCAGATAACACGTTCCTGTGCCGTAGTGTGACTGCGTCAGATAACGGTATCTGCATCATGGGGGTTTTCTTGCCTCATGGGCTGACTGTTAGTTAACTTGATAGTTAGTTTAACCAGAATAGGGTCAGGAATAGGGGGACTGATTCAGAACCTATAGAAATACACGACAAGGCAGGATGGAAAATTCTGGGAGTGGTTTAGGGCAACCACCAGATCGTGTTGTCAGCATATGTGACAATGTTGATCCATATGGCAGAACAATCTCAGCGAGTCATCTCATATACACATTAAACAATGTGGGACTAAGTGAGGAGCCTTGGGGCACTCAGCAGCTGAGGGACAGGCTCTTGGAGGTGTTGCCTCCTTCGAAAATCTGGAACAATCTGCCTTCTAAGAAAGACTGAAGCTAGGTGATGACGCCAGCTGAGACGCCAACATTTCTGAGTCTGTTAAGAAGGATGTCATAATTGACAGTATAGAAAGTGGAGCTCAGGTCGAGGAGGATAATAGCAACTGCTCCTCCATGGTCGAGGATTTTCTTGGATTCTTCGACTACTGCAAGAAGAGCAGTTTCCGTACCCTATCGTGGCCAGAATCTGGTTTGGGAGGCATGCAATAGGTTGTGGCTTTCTAAGAACTTGGACAGAATCATATTGATGTATTATTCCAAGATCTTACTTATCCAAGGGAGAAGCGAGATGGGACAATAGTTATCTAGAACCTCAGGATTTAAGCTTGTTTTTTCTAAGCCGTGCTCTCACCATGGTATGTTTCCAGGATGGTGTGACTTGGCCTGTGTAAATAGGCAGATTTATCACTTGCAGTATGACTGAGAGTACTACTTCCTCAGCCTTACGCAGACAGTGGGGGCGGGGGAGGAGCAGGCTCAGGATCAGGAGGAGAGACAGATTTTACTTGGGAGAACATTTCTGATAAAGTGTCCAAGTTCAAGGTTGGAAGTTACTCTGATAGGTATTCGGTGTCAAATGAGGAGTTATCTTTTGAGGGAAGGTTGCTGGGACAGGGGGAGCGGGGAAATGTAAATGTGTTGGATTGTTTTTGTGGAAAAAGTCTGCGAGTTGGGGTGGAATCAGATAATGTCCCTGGCGGGGGAAGCTCATGAAGATTCTTTGCGATGGGAAAGATTTCCCTGGGCGCGTTGGATGCTGAATTAATTTTCTCTTCATAGTAGAGTGCTTGTGATTTTTTTATTTCAGTTTGGTAGATCTTGATAGATTCGCTGTATTTCTGTTTACTTAATTCATTGTAATCTTTCCTCCTTTTCCTTTCCAGTTTTTTACAGGTTTGTTTAAGTTCATTTACATTCTAAAATGTCTGGCGTTGGCACTGCATAAAAATATTTACACCAATTAAATTTAATGTCAGGGAATAGAATAGTACCTGTGCATTTGTCTGTGCATCCGCTGGACACTGAGAGTCCTTCTAGGTGTGTATGTATGTAGTGATGGATTAATATGAGCCTACATTCCTTCTCTACCACTTGACATGGCTTGATGGTTAATCTGGAAAAGACAAGAAGAAAGTGTCACGCTTTACCTGACATTTCCACCTTGCACCAGTTACAAAATTCACCGTGAACAATGGCACTCTGATATATGGCCCCTTTGGACACACCAAAGTACCCTCGCAACTAGTGCTCAGCTGTACGCATTCACAGGGTTGAAGTGTCTCAATACTTTACCCTCACATGTCCTTGCAACAGAGGATTCCCTCTTTTATATACCTGGCTCTATATCACAAGTCACCACATTTTAAGCATGTGCCATAGTTGTCCTGGACTTGATGATATGTATTTAATGATCAATGTTTGCATCGCCATGAGCCATGAATATGCCATGGAGAGTATGGTTACAACTCAGGGGAATATGTCTCCTTTCAACACATGCGAACACATTGCATGCCATTACAACGTGGTTATTTCAACCGTGTTGTTACAACGCAAACCGGTACATCGCAAGTTATAACGACTTGCTGTAGAGGGCGTGCTGGACTTAGGAATAGTATTATTTACTATTCCTACTTCAGTTTGTGCAACAGCAGGGAAGGTTTTGGACTGTAAATCCAACACCAAATCGCCCCCTACAGCAAGTCGCTGAAACGACTTGCGATGTAATGGTACGGGTGGTAAAAAAAACGGTTGTTTTAACGACCGCGTTGTAAAGGTACTGTGTTGTGGGGACAGCGTTGTAAAGACTGTTTACCAACTTAGGGTGCCTTATCACCACTGTAAAATAACTCCCAATCTATCTTTAGCCTAGTTATTTGACCCTATGCTCTCACCTATTTTACACAAAAATAAAGTCATTGGCTATTCAGACATGTTACTACATTGTTAATCCGTCTCAGTTCTTGAAATTTCCCAATGTATCTTCGGGTAAATGTGTCTCCTATAGCATCTTCCTAATCCATCCTCTCACTGGCAGATTCTGATCCAATGTTATTATCTGTATGTGTTCGGGCACATTATTGCTGTTTTCCCATGTTTTCTAAAGGTCTTTCTTCTTTTTTGCAAAAATGGCCCAGCAAATTTACATGATGCCTATAGATCATCCGAAACATCAGCATTTAATCTGTGTTGAAGTCTGCCATCTTGTTTGCTCCCACTTGCCTGGTGGCCTTCATGGGTGCAACCACTTATTAGTCATTACTTAAAATATCACTGCTGTTCTCTTCATTGGTTTCAGTCCTTGCTGTGGTATCTACATGTAGTTGACCATGGTTTACTGATTCGCGAGGGTGCCCTGTGTCTTTCAGGTATAGTGGTTCACGAGTTATGCAGCTGTACTCAGCTGCACTAGTCAGGTGTGGTGCTAGGTATTTTCTTCTGTAATTGCAGGGACATTTTGTGTTGTTTGTATCTTCTTCTGTACCTTTCATGCTCTTTGTCATTTATGCCTTCACTAGACTGAAATCAGCTTTTGTCCTAATGTTATCTTGGCCACATTTGCAATGTTGTCTCCCATGCCAATCAAGCTTGGAAAAATTCACTGATCTTAACGCTGTGAATCAGTATGCCCTATTTTCTTTCACAAGTACCACTTTTTGGGTCAAAGCCTACAGACAGCACAGCTATCTGGTTTGCTAAATACATCTTGAGGAGATTTAGAAAGTTACCTGGGTATTGCTTACCATTGGCTTTGTGGTTTATAACTCACATTTGCTTGCTTTTTTTTCTGGCACACAATAAAATGTATATGTCTGTACATGAACTTTGAAAATATTTCAGCATATATCAGAATTAGGAAAGCACAAATGAAGCACTTTTTTTGGTAATTCTGAAGAGCGGTGGAAACAAATATTTCAATGCAATCAAAACAAATCAATACACTAGAAGATGAGAGTTCCACACATTATTGTTTGCGTGCAGCATACTTTTATCAGTAAAACTGCACTCTATGCCACTGAACTCTGCATGCACCTCTCCACTCTACTGTGCACCACTCCACTCGACGCCACTTCACTCTACTCTGAAACAATTCACTCTGCACCACTTCACTCGATGCCACTGCACTCTACGCCACTCCACTATACTCTGCTCCACTCTACACCACTGCACTTTGCACCACTCTTCTCTTATCACTGCACTCTACGTAAATGCACTCTATACCACCTTAATCAAAACCAATGCACTCTGCGCCATTCCACTCTACTCTTCATCACTCTATACAACTGTACTCTGCACCACTCTATTCTATGCACTGCACTGCACTGCACTGTACACCAGTCTACTTTAACCATTGCCCTCCAAGCCAATACACTCCACACTGTGACCCTCCATTCCAACCCGCAACACCCCACTCTCCTTTACACCACTAATATTGTATTGTGTCCTGAAGAAGCTGGGGTGAACCATCCTAAGTACCACCAAAACGCCGCGTCAACTGAATTTTTTGCAATCTAAACACTTTCTTTAAATTTGTTTTTATATATGATTTTTTATTGTATAAGGATTTATTTTTTAAACTGACTGTACTGATAAAAAGTGAAGTCTTATGTGTGAATTTAATTATATAATGAAATATATGATTGATATGGAGAATGTGTGAAATTGTTTTTAATATACGTATATGACATTTTGTGTGAAATAGATAACTGTAATACATTTAATAAATATAGATATCTCTCTATATATAGCAATATAGTGTATATGGCCTTTTGTGGTATGGCTCTCTATTGTTTAACATTAGTGCTTAGTGCATTTTACTTAACACAGTTAGAGGTGATCATCCTTAAATAATGCCAGCTAAACAGTAGTAGTGAGGAGGTGGTGTAATGGCCAGAGCTGCCAATTTTGGAGATGGGGAAGCAGTTTTGAATCTCAGCGTCGTCATGTGAATTTGGGAAAAATACTCAAAGTCCTTGTGCCTAAACAAAAAATTAAATGAACATGCAGGGCTAGCCTTTAGCATGGACGAGCAAGGCCAGGACCCAGGCTGCTAATTTTCTGAGGGGCACATGAAGTTATGTGCATTTAAGTTACGTCAACAGCGCCACCCGTCTCACCTTTCTCCAGTCTTGTCCCTGTCCCTGCCTGTTTGTTTCTGTCTGATTTGCCAGTTTAAAGTGGTTTAAGTCCTTCTTTATCATACAGCGGGCAATGTTTTTCACACCTCTTTAGTCCTCTTCCTTGCCCTCCATACACTCTCTGATCCCTGCTGGCACACTTCAACAAAACTGTCAACAGTGAGGCAGCTAAGCTATTGGTGATTTAGATGTGCTGGGAGATGTCCCAGGATGTTTGTTTTCAGGGGCCAGTCCCTGCTCATCCAAGGACTGACCAGTGAACAAAAAAGGAACCCACTATTGACTCATCAAGGGTGCAAAATTTCTCTCCGCCCATGCACAGGATGCTATTTTAGCAAAGGTCGGCTCTGTGAACTTGTTCTTGTGGTGCTCATGTAAAGTGCTTCAATACCTTCATTTAAAGTTTGCGCTTTATAAAACTGCAAAAAGAACAAAACAGGAATGATGGTAGCGGAGGGTAAGTTGCAGCTATGAAGAAAGCCCAGAAAAGGCCAGGATTGCTATCAGTGAGAGCAGTGTGTAATGCCCGGGTTACTTACCCCGGCAAGGAAGACACGGACTCGGAGTAATGAAGATTACCGGAAAATAACGTGGGCATTACCTCCTCGTACGTCTTCCTCGCCACAGTGATAACCAATGAGCAGATACCAAAGTAAGATCAGCTTCATTGATAAGAATCACTGCCCACACACGGAAGGCATTATAAAAACAACTCCAGTGACAACAATGGAGAGAGACACACATCTCTAGAAACCACTGAGTCCAAAATCGAAGCGGCAAGGTCAACTGAAGCACCAACCGCAACCTCAAGCCAGGAAACAGATATGAAGGAATGAGGGGAAGACCAAGTGGCCACCTTGTAAAAATCCCCCACGGAAACAACTGAAAGGTGGCCCAAGAAACAGCAACAGAATAAGTAGAACGCACAAGAAGAGGATGAGAGGGAACCACACACAAGACATCATGTGCCAATAGGGCAGACATCCAAATCCACAGACAGGAGAGTGGAAAGAGATGGCCGCAGGCCCACACGGCCACACCAAAAGACAAAGTGGCCACCGTACCAAAAGAAGCCGTGCAGAACAAGCAAGGCAAGAAAACACGCAACACATCCAAAAAGGAGCAACGGAGAGTCCTCCGCCAAAGAAGGAACAGGCAGAAGATAGGGAGGACCACCACAGTTGACCTACGAAAGAATCCACCATAGGCACCAAAGTAGAAAGAGCCCACAAGAGCACCCCATCCTCCAAAAACATCAAAAAAGGAGCAGACCATAGGAAAACCCCCAACATGTCTGGCAGAGGCAATAGCCACTAAAAACACCAACGTCAACGTCAAGAAAACATCTAGTCCACCGACACCAAACAGCCCACAGGGTACCCACCGCAAGACCTCAAAACCAAACGAATGCCCCACGGATGAGGAAACAAGACAGGACGTGGGCGTGGAAGGCCAGAGACATGAAAGATGAACCATCAAAGGCTCCACAGACACAAAAGGGAGATCAAGAAAATCCAGAACGGCCACCCACAGAGCACGGAGGGGAGAAAGGGTCAACCCCAAAACAAAACTGCCCTCCAAAAACTCAGGACCCGAGCAGGAACCAAACCCTCAACAGATCAACCATGGTGTAGAACACCACTAGTAAAGGCGACGCAATGCGTAGCGTAAGATAGCAAAGGAGAGGGACAGAAGGGCAGCCGGAGGAGAACCACAACCATCAAGGAGCAACCACCATGGACCAGGGAACACAGACCAAGAGTCAAGACCGAAGACCCAAAGACCGGAACACTGGAAGAGGAACCAGAGTGCCCAACAAGGGACACGGAAGGTATGGCAACGTCCAACCCGGATGCACCGTCAACTCCAACAACAGAAGAAACCATGGTCGGCAGTGCTAGCAAAACTGTCGGAAGCAGGGGAACCAGAGGGAAGACATACAACAGGCCCATGGGCCATATAAATGACAGCATATTCACCCTCAAAGCCATCCGAGAAGGCACAATCGTGCAGAAACAACGGAACTCAGCAACATCCGGGGACGCAAACACGTCCACCACTGGACACCCAAACCTCCACAGCAACCACGGTAACAGCACCCGAGCAGAGACAAGATCCCACGGAGGAGAGACAAAGCCCTGACTGTCGGCCACAACAGGCTCCCGGCCCGGGAGGGAAATTGGAAACAGGGAGGCCAAAGACGAACCCACTCAAGAACAAAAGGAGTCGACTGAGGCAACCGAAGGAACTAACTCGTCAACCCATATGAAGTCAGATGTAGGGCATGACAACTTGGCTGACCGTCCGTACCAGAACAAGGCGACCATCCAGCAAGGCATCAAACGCTAAGAGACCCAAGTGAACGGGCCATAGCTCTCTGTAAACGGAGGAGAAAGACATCAGTCTCATCGACCATCAGCCCAGCACAGAAGCATCTTTCAGAGTAGCCTACCCCCAGTCCAACAGATGGGCCTGCAAAATGACCACCAGAGAGGGAACAAACAGAAACGGACGACCCCAGACAGAGGATGGGCATCCAACCACCAAAACAGAACCTCCCTCAACCTGGCCGACACAGGAACCCTCTGAGTGAAACCAGACCAAAGGGTGACAAACAGACAAAACATGGCCAATCACAGGACACATACGGATACGAATCCAAGGAACCACCAACAAGGAGGTGGAAAGCAGCCCCATGACCCACAATTGGACCAGGTAACACCCAAAGCGCACCAGAGGGCAAGTCCCTGAAAACAGTGATCGAAGCACCGACACCAGAGACAAAATCCGGGCAGGAGGCAAGAGCACAAATCCCAACAAAGTCCGGAAGGGAGCCCCAACGTATGTCAGATCCTGAGAAGGAACCAAGCAGTGCTACTACCGATCTACCAGAAAACAGTGACCCACCAGGACCAGGCAAACCTCCCTGACTTGGAACTCCGCCGAAGAGAAGGAATAACCAGAAACCAACAAATCATCCAGGTAAGGAAGAACACAGCCCCCATCCCATGGAAACGCCCAAGCAGAGGGGCTAGAACCTCAGTAAAGACAAGAGGGGAGGAACACAGGTCAAAGGGCAACACCCTGTAATGTATAAGACCGCCCAGAATACAGAAGCGGACAATATCCAAGAGTCCAGACGTACAGGGACATGGAGAAATTCAATCTGATGGCCGAGGGAAACCAGAAAATCTCCGAAAGATCGGAGGTAGGAACACCTGCAAAGACACCACCCTGAATGAGACAGGGAGAATGAACCAATCTAAGCATATCAGGACCAAGAACGGCCAAAGGACCCCTGCACGCCTCTTCACCCAGAAGAGAATAGAGGACACACCCAGGCCCCACAGATCCCCAGGCAACGGAACAACAGCGCCCCATACCCCAAGGCAATAGACACCAACCAACAGAGCCTCATACAGCAGAATATCCCAAGGGGAAGCAGTGACCTGAAAAGAGTCTGGGGGAGACTGGACGACCCCATGCGAAAACTGTCCGACCCTCTAGAAGAAACTAACCAGCCGACACAGTCCGCAACCAGTCGACCACAAAGAGAGACCGGCGACCTACCACAGAACCCACACCTGGAGCCATCCAGTCAAGACATGGAGGGTGCAAAAGAGGAGGAAGAGGAGGCAGAAAACCTGGACTCATCAAAGGAAGGAGCACCCCGGCCACGAAAGGGCTGATGAGCCCGGCCTTGACAAGAAGGACCAAAGTCCCTACGAGCCCCGAAAATGCCCAGCCCTTTACAATGTTCCTCAAATATCTCCACCATATCCACCAAGGGGGCACCAAACAATGCAATACTAGAAAATGGGATCATCATGAGTAATACGCAGCAACAGCCTTTCCAAGAGCGGAGCCACAACCGGCGACGAGCAGCCACAGAAGACCCCGCAGTAGAAGCCACTGCCCCAAAGAATCAAAGGAGATGTCAGAAAGCAGATGTACCTGCTGTACCATCAGAGCGAGCGTGGATGAAACGTCTTCGCCCTGGACCAACAACTCAGCCAAGGACCGAAATTCGATTGGATGGCATAGGAGGAATAGGCAGCTGCCCTAACGGAACAAATGGCAGCGTAAAAAGAGCGCATCACCTCTGCATCTACCATCTCACCAACCGGACCAGCCGGAGAGACGCCCTCTAAAATAACAGTACACTGAGAGGACATGCCAGCCATCAAAGAAGCCACCTACACTGAGGTCGAAAACGTAACTGCAAAGTCTTGCAAGGGATATCATATGGCCAGAAAACGGGGAACTTACCTTATCAACATATTCCCATTCCTCTTCCAAAACCTGTAGGACAGAGGAGTGGATGGGCCACGAATCAGGGTCTATCCGCCGATACTGACAAAAGAAACAGCGTCCTCCACATTCACTTCAGACACAGGAAACAGCAGATTGGAATGAATGTGCTGCAGAACAACCATAACATCAGACCCATGCAGAAAACGACCAACAAGTTCCACATCTCCGTCCCCACCTGCCTCATGGTAAGGACAAGGCTCACATTAGGCTCTCATAGAAGGAGGAACAGAGTCCGCAACACGTAAAGCAGCATCCAATGCGTTATCAAGCATCTGCTGAAACAAAGCAGTGGAAGGAACTGCGACCAGAGAGCCATAATAACCCAGAGGGATAGGAATCCAACACATTACCTGGCACCATAACTGCCCAAACGAGAACGAACAGCCAGGAACCCTACGGGAAGCAAGAGCGCCTAAAAAGTGACACATCTCCATGGAAATAAAAAAAAATTTCATCAGGACGGCCATCGGCACACCCACAAACACAATGTCACTGCCAGGAGTCCCCTATAATCAGCGCAGTGAACCACGTGCTGAATCCTATGCATACGGAATAGACAACTAACGCCCCCCTTCCGAAGAAGGCATTCCCCGTCAGCCCAACAGAAGGAACATGTAAGCGGACACCATGAGAGAGGAGGGAGCCCACCAGCGTCGCAGGAGCCCCGGAGTCAACATTGAAGTAAGTGATGCCGAGTCCGCCCAGGCAGGACTCGGCAAAACCCAACGAGGGAGGGCCCCTTGAGGGAACCACCAACCAGGCAAGGTCCGCAACAGCAGGACCCGAGGAGGCAAAAAGAAGGCAGACACGCCGAGTCCGCTAAGCAAGACTCGGCGGGATCTCGACCACTTTGACACTGGATACATCACGGAATTCATAACAGAAAGGCACGGCAACTCTGGAAGTCCAGACAAAGGAGAATGCCCAAAGTGGTCAATAAGGGGGGAAAACACGGTGAACACACATATGTGGAAACAACCATCCCCCCTCACATAATGGGGCCCAAGAGTCGGCTAAAGCAGGACCGCTGCCCCAACTTACCTGAACAAACAGGAACATGAACACCACTCGGAGTAGTGCAGAAACAAGAAAACAGGTCGTGGTGTGGCTCATGTATCCTTTTAAGTGATTGGTGGTTGCCACTGGGTGCCATATTGGAGGGATAGGGAGATTAGTATGATAACTTTTGCTTGGAGTTTCTGTGGGAGCAGAATGCTCATTGATAATTACTGTGGCAATGAAGACGGACAAGGAGGTAATGCATGCAACAGGAGACTCAGGGAGGGCCACTTGACTCCCCAGTGGGGAAAATGAGTGAGGAAGAAGGTACGGCCTATGGGGAAAGCACTGCGAATTTACTAAAAAGTAGCATCTGAAAAGGTGCTACTAAGAGTGGTAGTTGTGCTCAATCAGCCATCTCCAGGTATGAACGCCTGATGCATCAGCAGCAGCCAGAGGCAGGACCCCAAGAGCGGCTATGGGGGACGTGTGTCCTCCTTAGCGAGAGAACGAAAAGTTTCGACTATCTCATCCTAGCACAGTGAAAGAGGGTATTTCCGTGGGCCCATAGCTTCTTCTCAATGTGAACAAGACACACCTTAGGGTTTGAAATGATAAATCCAATTGAGAAGTCACGTGGTCTTTAGTTTTGTGGTGATGACTGCAAGGTTCATGGCTATTTTCAGGTAGAATCCTCACTCACTGTATCTGAAATAGAATGGGACAACTCTCTCGCGAATCCTTTCAGCAAACCTTCTATATGAAAATATAGACAGGGGCGAGAATGGTCAGTACCCTAGATGGAATGAGGCAATCTAAAATCCTCGCTGCAGATGCGGTTTTGATTTTTTAAAAGAAAACCCTTGATTGTGGAAGCAGCAACCCATGCATTTGTATAAATAGTGTCTACTGTATGGCACTATCTTAGATTTATCCAAAATGGGTCAACAACTGTCACAGTGACCCTTCGGACTAACACCTAATGCCTTTGCTTGGCTGTCTCTGCAAAGCCAAAGACATAGGAACTTGACCCTGGAGTTCACAGGAACCGGTTTAAACTCTGTTTTGTTGTTTTATGGACTTTGGGGCAGCCTTGAAGAAGTGCCCAATGGCACTATCTAACTAAAACTCAAGGGGATATTAACGACATTTTTGCAACTGATTCCTTGGCAGAGCACCAGTAAATGGTCCCAAATGAAGAACATGGAAGATGGTGTGCTAAATCATAGGATATATGCTTATAATGATCTGTTCCAGTTTTCTATTTTAGCCACTTTTTTGTCTTTTTTTGGTCAACCTTCAAGCTGCACTGGCCACCGTGGGTAGTTTCCCTGTGAAGCTGAGAGGGAGGTTCTATTTTTGAACTGCTGACATCAGATGAGGTGGCCATATGTGGCTGAACCCCTGTAGGTCTCCACCAGCTCGTGAGTAAACTGAGCAATTACATGAAAATAAACTATCTTGAGGTTGATGATAGGGGACAAACTTGGAAGAGTAGAAAACTACATCTGTCTAGGCCGCATATTCCTGAATGACTAGACCACTGGCATAGCAATGTATTGTTCAAGCACCTGTGCTGCTGAAATTTGTTAATGTTATTATCTGGTGCACTTCTGTACCATGGTTGCAACTGTAGTATGCTTAATGGGACATACCTATGCATATCAGAATGGGGGTGATTTATATCAGCGGATGGAGTAATTACTGTGGCCATTGTGGAATACTTTACTCCCACCGTTCCGAGGGTATTCTGCCCACTGTATTTAGAGATGCCCACCGCCCCAGAGGACATCTCTTGCATTTTCAGCAACATCATCATGACAGTTCCTAGAAATGCATTGTAGGTTTGGTGGGTGGGTCTGTCAACATGACGGAGCTCTTTACAAGGAGAGTTTCCTCCCATGGCAAGAGGGGCATTGAGCACATTACATAGCCCCGTACCGCCAGGTGTTTCCTGACAGTAACGAGCATTGAAAACCATGTGTTTATCCGCCCATTTAAATTAGGTGGGTAGAACAAAGGGGCCGGAATAGCGACAACACCAAGACTAACCCGTCATACCGACCTTGGGAGAGAAGGAAAAAGGGAGGGAGGGGGGGGGGAAAGAGGAAAGAAGAGAGGGAAAGGAAAACACAAACTGAAAGAGAAGACTGCCGCGCCTAAACAAGCGCCCCGTAGCAAGGAACACATAAAAGAGCAATAATATCAACAACGAGAAGGGCATGGGAGTCTCAATGGAAAGCAGCAGAAATACAAAAAGAAGAACAGCGACATTACAGACTCCACTCCAATCATACCACGGAAGGCAAGGACAGACGCGGCACTCCAATAAAGAGATACAAAAGGGCCATAGAACTGAGGAAAATAAAACATCAAATAAGACCCAACCCACCCATCCCACCCAGCACCCCTGCAGAAGGCTACGGCCTACCCTCCAAACAGCGCGCCTGTCGCCCTAAACCAGAACCCGAAATGTAGTAGAGACAAGAGAAAGGAAGAATATAGAGACAAAATAGGAACTCAAAACAAAGGAAATAAATGGGAGGGAGGAGCAAAAGGGCAGAAACAAATACGGTCGGCTACAGCCCTCCACCCAACCATACGATCATATTACATGTGAACCAGAACGACACAATCTCGAGCGCCAAAAAAAACGTACGGGGGGGTCTCCCACAGCACAAGAATTATGAGCAACGTCGCCACAGATCCGTACATCAATAAATCACCGGGAGCCGTGCATCTCACCCCAGTCCCTTCCTAACCACAGTTACCACCCACCACAGGACAGTGTGAGGTAAACAACACGATGCGAGGCAAGCACACAATTGAATGAGAGTACGAGCAAAACGTAGGCCAGGGAGGGCAATCAATAAGCAAGTGGGCAAAAGTCCAAATAGGCAGTTCAAATGTCTCAGCAATAGTAACAAGGGCAATAATAGACAGGAGTTCAGTCTCGCCGTTAGGAAGAGCGGGGATTTCCCAGCAAAATGGAAACACGACCTCATCAAGGCAACAACAGGCAGCGATCCACCATTGGTCTCAGGCACCCGGGGAGGATCGGATCCCCGCACGGCATCCAAGTCCCCAAACTCCAAACATCGAAGAGCAGGAGGTTCCAATTCCACCGGCCAGCAGACCCGTCGATGGATAGCGACAATATCCCACGTAGCAACCTGGGGAGGCGAGGCGGTGGCATCACTGAGGCAAGAGGGGACCATGAAGGAGCGTTCACCCAAGATGGCGGTGGAACAAATCGAGTCTTCCGGAGCACCGGGGGCCAGGGCCGCGCGTAAGGATCGTAAGGCATCAAGAACGTCTCCAATCGTAGGCTCACGCACACACGTCCAGGCCCCCGTACAGTCCAGCAACCCAAAGTCGTCATCACGAGTAGACCCACAGCACAGGTCGTCGGTAGCCATTTTGTGAATTCAGCCTCCTCACCACCCTCCGCGATTCTCGGAACAGTTCACAAATGCGGGCCTTTACAGATTCCGGGGGGACCCAGCAACAGCAGCCTCGGTGAAAAAAAGAGATTCGCCCAAGGCGGGGGGCCGTCTGCAATATCGCTGGCGCTCCTCTCAAACAGAGTCCGAAGACGAGGGTCCAGGGTCGATGGACGGAGCAGCGGCGGGGGGACCCCTTTCCACGATCAGTCCACGGAGTACCGCGCCCTGCACCAGCCTCACGGCCGTCAAGGCGGGCCCGGATCAAGGTCACCGGAATGTTCCCACAACGGCTCTCACCAGTGGCGCAGTCTCTCGGCCGGGGCCAACGGTCACCACAACGCCAGGCCGGATCCGATAGGCGAGGCCCCGGTCTCAACACCACGAGGGCCCAGATCCCTTCGGGGGGCACAACTTCGGAACCGCAGCACGCCGTAGTCTCCAGGCCAAACGGTAAGTAAGAGCGAAACGTTGCGTTGCTATTTCTTCGGAATCGTGTCGTCTCTGGGCAGGATATACAACAGGATAGGCAAGTCAGGCCAGAGGGCTGACGGAGCCGAGCTACAAGGCGACCATTACGCTCGCGAGCTTGGCTCCTCCCCCCGGCTCTCTCAGTCTTAAGTCCTATCCAACAGAATCAGGACGGCAGGAAAGTTCCCTGGAATGGGTGTTTGTGTGGTTGCAATACTGAATGATAACCAGACCACCCCCCACAAAGATCTACACTTATTGTTTTGATTTCCTCATAGGGTAAGGAAGGAACTTGAAACCCTTTTATATGAAGGACACTTTGACTAAAGCCTGATCCGCCTGCTCTGTTTCCTTTGTTGCTGTGTTTTGATAATTGTTATAGAGAATTGTTATGGAGAATGTATTTCTTGTTCTCGTGTGAAACACTATAGAGCCCCTGGGCCGTGTTTGTGTACTTTTCCAGAATAAATAAATAAACAAATAAATAAATACGCCTCATTCAGCACTGAAGACTGGAGAAATTCCTTTTTATTGTGCCATTCTCAGATCCTTGGACAATGGTGGCTGTTGTTTGCAGGACCCCATGGGTGGGGGAAAGGGCAAACTGGTGCAACTGAGCTTCTTGTAATGCCTGTATGCAATTTTATCGTGAATGTGAGTACCTGTGTGCGTGTCAGGAGTACGAGAAATTCTAAGCGAAACGCATCTGGCACACTACAAATCTAGTTATTTGGTTGGCTATTTCTATGGATGTTGTTGAGACATGATGCGTGGTGAATGAGATAACACAACATTACATGCAAGCAACATATTACACATGGTACCTATTTGTATGAGAATGCTGGGACCGTCGGGATGGGGTGGACTTGGAAGGGCTGGTTGTCAGCTTTGCTGATGCTTGAGCCAGTACGGGTCAGTTCCGAAGGCTGCATTAAATGCATGAAGGGAGGGGGAAGTTGGGGGGAGGGTAACCATAGTTCATCAGGGAGTGCATTCAAGAGAAAGGGTCCAAATGGACTGATGGTTATCAACCGGGAAGAGGAGCAGGAGCGTTCTGGCAGGACTAGTGGATGGTGGTAGGTAGAGCACCAAGTTCGTGAGTGAGTTAAAAGGTTTTGGCAGAGATCTGTAGGAGAATAGCCATGCATAGCCTTGATAGCAAGGTAAGGAGGGCAGATAGGACCATTTTGGGATTACCTTCAGATTTGGTGAGAGTTGCAGTAGGTGAGTGATCTACGGAGACTGAAGAGTTTGTGTTCATAGTTATCTGCTTTGTCCAGGAAGGAGTAAGAGTGCTGTACGATTGAACAGGAGGATGTCATCAAGTTTATTCAATTACAGGTTTGTATTGAAGTGCTTTGCTCTTTGCCATGGAGGTGAGAGCAGATCTTTCTGATGTTCAAGACCTGGGACCAGGCGGATGCAGTGGAGACAGACAAAGGACTACAACCACAGACTAGCACTGAATTGTACATGATGTGTAGGGTTATTTCTGGTATTAGGTGTGAATAGAATTGGGAAATGTGGCCTTGTCAATGAACGTAGAGACTTAGATGAGCACGGGTGATAAGAATAACCTTAAAGTATGGAAACGGCTGTCAAGAAGTTTAATGTTTGAGCTTGAAGATGAATAGATAAAGATGCGAACAATAAAACTATTTGTGCCTTCCCGAAACAGTTAGCAGAAGCAGCTAAAGATTAAGTGATTTAACTAAGGGAGCTGGTGTAGAACGAATCAAAAACCAGGGGCCAGTTAAACACTCCTGGTAGGGGCGAAAGTGTAGAATGTGATGAACAACTAGAGAGGGATAAAGAGTGGTAGGCACAGATCAATTCTGATCCTGTCATTCCTAGGCCAATAGGAATTGGCAGTAAAGTAGAGTAGTAAATTGCATCAAACAAGGCAGTGAGGTGGCGGTGAATTAAGAAGGGGCAGTCACTGGGGTGTACTGATGAGACACAGTTACATGTGACAGATCTGTCTCAGTGGGGTACAGGCACCTGATAACTGGACTGGAAATACATACATATGTAGTGGTTTGAAATATGGTGAATACATTGATGGCACACTAAGATTTCAAGCATTTTCGAAAAGGAGAGTCAGGGTAGTAGTTGGCCAGATTGGAGGAGTCAGCTGATGAGGCACAACAATTGCTGACCTGAAACCTATAGGTTCCAGATAGTAGAGGGCAGTTGGATAATGTGGAAAAGGAAGATAGAACTGTATACTGGCAGTTTGACGGAGAAGTATGAGGATGACCTTATTTGTGGTTATAGAGGTAAAGGTGGCAAACATGGCAGTGCACTGAAGAAGACAAGGTGGTATCTATGACAATGGGGGCAGCAAGGAAGATGTTAGAGTGTGGAATTTTGGAGATTAAAAAGCAAGATTATAAGAAGACTGACCTCAGACGATCATTTGCCAAAGCTTTTCCATTTCATTTTTACAGAATCGAAACCATACCTTAGGAATGTGTGTGGTATACATGTGTTGTCATTACAGATATTTTCTATTTTTGCAGAAATCAGCATGTTGGGCCTTGGAAGTATCCATTTACATTATTATTATTATTATTATTAATAATATTATTATTATTATTATTCAACATTTGTTAAGCGCACGGCTACCCAGAGGCATGCCAGTGCTAGCAGCATCAGGCAGGCCAGCAAGCTAGCTGGTCATAGGGCCGCGTTTTAGAATTTTTAGAAGCCTCCAGAAGGAGAGATGGTAGCTCACTGAGCGACTATGCAGGGGAAGGGTGTTCCACAATCTGGAGGTGTTATATGACATGGGACGGCCTCAACATCTTGCCCTTTTCGTTTTAGGGACTGAAGCTAGGAAGAAGTTAGCCGAATGTAGGCATCTCCTGGAGCAATAAAGGTGATGAGCGAATGATTGATTGGGGGCCCTTTCCCCCTTAGTGTCTTGTGGGCTATACACAGAGATTTTAATTTTATTCTTTCGTTAATTGGCAGCCAGTGTAACGTCTTCAGGGCCGGCTTGGCAGACTGAGTTTTAGGGATATTAAACAGCATCCTGGCTGCACAGTTCTGTACAACTTGGAGTTTTTTTATCGTGGACTTCGGGACACCGAGATAAAGGGAATTTCCGTAGTCCAGGCGGGAAAGAATCAGTGCCTGCACTATGACTTTCCGAAGCAGTCTAAGGATGCCATAGCAGGTTGCTGCCAGTTTCACTGCTTGGTGGTCGAATTTGAAAGACTTATACAGCCCAACACCTAACCTTTTAATCCTAATATTAGGGGCCGGAGGAGGGCTGAGAGAGTTTGGCCAGGGCAGTCCGAAATCTGGGACAGAGGGGTAGAGATAGAGGGGTTGCACAGGACTATTAACTCAGTTTTATCTCCAATGAGCTGAAGACAGGAATATTCCATCCATTTAGCCACCTTCTCTAGGCTGTAGTGTAGCTCCTATTTTCCCAATAGGCTCTGCGCATTGGAATAGTACCTACAGCAGTAAAGGCCTAGGCCAGACGTTAACTAGGTCTACTACTGTCGATACTAGACTTAATTTTTGGGTTTGCCAGCTAAGCTCAGAGTTCGCTAGAAACTTTCTCGAATGTTCAAGGAAGGAATTAACTCCCCTGATTAGACAAGAAGGGATTTAGTTTCTGACAACCATAGAACATGACAACTTTGCTCTCCCCTAATCAAGAGTCAATCTCAAGAGTCGTGTGAGCACAAGGCAATTATTTTACTCAGTCAGTACGTGCATTCTTAGTCTCATCAGAATGTAGAGAAAAGGAAGAGACGGGCGTGTTCAATAAAAGATGTTATTTATTGATCAGTCTCTTTTCTCGTACAAGAGAAATGGATCGATATTATTGCAATACTTATAGTTAAGTAAAGTGCATACATTAGAAGCAATAGTATAAAATAATACTGTAAAAACATTGATATGGTTTCTGAGCCATATGATGTTTAAAATGATTAAAATATATTTACATACACATATACATTTGACTAAACGGACTCAACTGGTGTTTCTAAATACGCCTACCCCGTGTACCTGACCTAAGTCTAATGCGTGGGCGGGAATAGAAAGTTACAGTTTAAGTTAAGTTTGTTTTTGCCAAGTGAATAACTAAAGAATTCTCTAGGAGGGGTTATTCAGTTCTGTACCTGGAAGTTAGGATGAAATGAGGAATGGTATCTCTTTCTCTGCTCTCGATATTCCAGGCTGCCTGCGAGGGCTGCCCAGAAGCGCCGGTGCTGGGTCTCTCGGTTTGAGATAGCAGCGCGTCTCTCAGCGCGTCAGGAAGGCGGGGCTGCTGCCTGCGGGGTCTGCTTCTGCTCTCGGCTTCGGCAAGTATGGCTGCTCCGTCTTGTCACCACGCGTGTGTTTGCATAGGGCAAGGTCGGCAATATTTATACCTTAAAGGTGCCGAGATTGACGTAAGGATGGACATAGGTACGTCAATAAAGATGTCATACGACTTGCTCGTTAGCACATTCTTTACTAAAGTTCTCTGTGAAATCAAAACAATGGCCGCACGGATTATCCAGGTTGTCATAGGTTTGATTTGTTATGAGAACGTCGTATGCCTTATCAGGGGCTGGAGGAATGTCGCTTGTCTAATTAGATCTCAAGCGTTATGACCTAATCAGATAACACGTTCCTGTGCCGTAGTGTGACTGCGTCAGATAACGGTAT
The DNA here is from genome assembly GCF_964261635.1 of Lissotriton helveticus. Classification (NCBI taxonomy): domain Eukaryota; kingdom Metazoa; phylum Chordata; class Amphibia; order Caudata; family Salamandridae; genus Lissotriton; species Lissotriton helveticus. Next base: position 1,165,345,793 of record NC_136068.1, on the reverse strand, counting down.
CTGCATCATGGGGGTTTTCTTGCCTCATGGGCTGACTGTTAGTTAACTTGATAGTTAGTTTAACCAGAATAGGGTCAGGAATAGGGGGACTGATTCAGAACCTATAGAAATACACGACACCCACTCCACGCTAACTATGGTCATATCTACTAATCTATGCATAGTATAACATAGTACAACATACTATAGAGTATAGTGTATACCTTACCACCCCAAAATACATAAATGCATTTCGAAATTTTCAAATATACTGAAAAATTGCAGTCATATATATTGTATGCACTTAAGCTATGAATTAAATGCAAAAGTAAACACACATTTTATGCATTATTGCTTGTTGGTATATGAGAAATACACATGAAATGGCTCTTAATATGGCTATACAGAAAAAAAGTCGAAACCATTTCATCACATAAAATATATTGTGAACATACCAGCGGGCAGCTAAAGTCTATATAAAGTCTATAAAGTATCTAAAAAAATAGAAATCTTAGTTCTCTAGGAATAGTTTCTTACTTTAAGCAGAAGATCAGTGTCCCGGGAAAAAATATATATAAAAATATTTTAGGGGCTTGCTGAAAAAAGTTGCTGTCCGTGAACTGGATTGTAATTGTTCATGTGACTTTATTGTTAAAGTTGAAGGCCGAATTCAGGGAACGCCGTGTGCGAGTTTACTCAAAAGTCTCTATTTCTGTTCCGGAGAGAACATCATATCATTCAGGCTTTCGAAAAAACTGTCAACAGCTTCATGGGAAAGTTCCTCTAAGTCGGAAATAGGGGTAACCATGCATTCATGCGCATGATTGTCTCCATTGACATTCTGATTTGCATTGCTGACAGAAGGTCGTACCTGTTCGATGCTGCTTTCATCTTGAACTTCACTACTCTTCAATCGCAGTGGTGAAGATTCCAGGAATGCCGTCATCAGAATTGGCAGCCTTTGAGGGCAGCACAGTGCGTGAACCTTGGTAGGAACCAACAGTGTATCTGCATCCACCGGCGCATCCGATTGTAGCGTCAGACAGGTGTCTAACACGCATTCTTCTCCGCATAGCAGACACCTTAGTGCAGGTAAAACACACCTTTGCCACATTGGTCGAAATGATAGAAACCAAGTCATGTTCAGGTCTCTAAGCCGGGAGAGTCCCAGGATTTTTGATATCCGGTCCCGGTATCCAATGGCTAGGATCGTTTCTTCCATTGTCGTCAGAGTTTGGTCTGTGACATGGGTTGCCATAACGAAAAATAAGGACTAGGAATAGGATTCCTGCAATTAGTCCCAGGATCAGGGGAAGTCCGCCAAAATTCCCTTCACAGGCCCCGTGCAAACTAATACCGTTACATAGAAGCGTGCCGCTTAGTGACATAGCACAATTGTTGCCACTAAGAAACACTTTCTGTCCTTTATTACTGACACATGCATGTGAATAGGGCAGGTTCCATGTTGTTTTAAGGTACCCCTTTCCCAATTTCTCGTACATGCCAGCCTGTATATATTTTTGGCAGTATTGAAACCTGAAGGTTGAGATTGGAATATTTATGATTCCGTGGATTATCCATTCACTGACAGGTCGTTCTGACATTGTCATTGGTAATCTTTCTAGTTTTTCAATGCTCAAGATTGTATAATCAGCACCCTTCTGCGCCATACCGATTTGTCTATCAGTAAGGTTAAAGATTTGGAATAGTGACGTTGTGTTGATTAAACGCCAAGGCACGTAGCCTGAACGCAGATTTTGTAACGTCCAGCCAAGCTGTACAATAGAACGCAATTGTGACTGACCATGTTGTAATAACAGTAAGTCTTGTGATAATATATCGATTGCTGAAGACACAATGCTGTCCAATGAAAAAATTCTGGAGGACAGAGTCATTAACCCATTGTCCACTACAGAAAGTGATTTTTCCAAATTAATACGGTCAATTTCCCGTATTCTTTCTGCTGTCTCAATTTGAGTAACCTTCCAGGCCTCATTGTATGCTGCATATACAGAGGCTGCTATGAAACGCTTTTGACGCTGTTTGCGTGGTCCCATTATGAAATCACGCAAGTCAGCACCATCAGTAAGTAAAGTTAGCTGTTGCTTAATTTCAGGCAGTGTGGAAGTTTGTAGCCATTGAAGGCATAATTTGCCCACACTGTAGGTTGTTATTATCCCTGGGTGATGTCTTTGGGGATATCTAGGGTCTGGCCTGGTCATTTTGAAACCCTGTGTTTTATTCAGGAATCTATCTTGACAGTTATTTGTATCTGTGGGCCAGATCAACCATTGTTTCCAATCAGGATGTGTTCTGTTTTGGTTAAGTATATGGTTTATGTCTATTTCTTCATCTGTATCAGAGTTATTGCTAAACATTGTTGGCTTTGGAATAGACAGGTTATTTAAATCTTTGATTTTGGCTAAGCCAAGACAGGTGGTTTGTTGAACAGTGTCATTTAAAAATATCATTTGTTCTGGGATCATGCAGGCTCTAAACAAAGCTTCTATACCCTGTACTTGCCATTCTTTTGTACCCCAAACACTTTTCAAATCAACATTTTTGTCCCAATAATTAAATCCAAAAGTATTCATTTGTTCAAAGAATAAGTCAGAATAAATCAATTTTGTGTTGGTTATCATGGTTTTGGTCCCTGTCTTGTTTGACAATTTAAAATAAAATGTTTCCGCATTACTTGTGTTAAAACCTGAAAAATATGAATATTTGCCATACACGGTTCTTGAGCTCCCTTTTGGAGGTGTAGCACAATGTTCCCATTGATTAAAATTTAAAACATTTCTAGGTTGTGCAGATTTATGCAAGAAATGGTTACCATAATGGTTATAGCAGTACATGCTGTCATAATTTGTAGAACCCTGCAAATAATCATGTTTTGTAAATTTAGCAGACATTACTAAGTCAGACATCATATTGTTAATACTTTCAAAGTCCCAATCATCAGCAAATGAGTTTGGTTTTGCAAAGTCACTCAAAGAGATCTTAATTTGGTGTGGATATTTCAGGATCTCGACCGGACCATAAATTTCATAGTCAGTGTTGTCCCAGGCTACCCCACCAGGTATTGGAATTGCTGTAAAATTGGCTGAAGAAAGTTCTGAAGAAAGTTCTCGTTTCTCGACGTGTGAAGATGTGTGTGGTTTGAGGACCAAGTTGATGTTCTGACTTGCTGTGTCCATTTTAGCATATTTTCCCTCAATGAAGCGTCCCAAGGTAAATACCATGATGAGCCAAAGTATGAGGATAAATGCACCAAAACCCACCCAAAATTCAATCCATGGAGAAATCAGATATGTTTCTTTTAGTTGTTTCAAAAGTTCCTTTGCTTTGTCTTTAAAGGATTTTGGTGATGGCTGTGTCTTTTGTTCACTGAAGCCGTCAGAGGAATCATCGAAGTTGATGAAGTAACCAGATGCAGTTCTATCAATTGTTCCAATTGGTTCAGGATTTTTGTTTCTTGCATTTTCACTTGGTACTTCTGTATAGATTGGTGTGTCTCTGCTAAATGTCTTTATTTGGGTTTTCAGAGGTCTTAGTTCTATTGCATTGTTGCATAGTCCTTGTTGTTCTTCTGTTGGCGTTTCGAATGTGATGAGCCTCTTTGATAGGACCTCTGTACTGGTAGCAAACCTTGGTGTTCTGCTACTTATTGGGAGTCCACTTGGCCTACCGTTGGTTATCGGCCACATGTTGTGGTTTTACCAGGTCGATGGATACAACTCGGTTCTCCTTTTTTCCAGCAAGTGGCGGTAGTACAACTGATCTTGTCCCGTTGACAGACAATACAGGAACTGCTTTTCTGTAAGAAGGCCCAAATTCCTTCTTTACCGCGATCTTCTCCCTGACTAGATCCCCGACTTTTGGAATCCAGACAGGTCTTGCTGGGACAGGTGGTGAATCTTCAGTGGTCGTTGGCTGTTGTTTCAACTGTATGTTGCTCAGGTCTTTTCTTGTTTTGTTTAAGTCCTGCAAAATAGCCAAACGGTCTTTGACATCAAAGCTTTTTTCTGTTACCACTGAAGTCTGACTATCAAGGTCAGAGATCAACATCCTAGTTCCGAATAATAATTCGTACGGACTGAATCCCTTCAGAGAATTTCTTGGCAAGTTATTTAGACTACGTTGGACACTTATTAGATGTTTGACCCACCCAGCTCCCGAACCTAATATCCTTTCTATTATAGATTGCTTTCTGTCTTGGTTTTTTCTTTACACCATCCCATACCCTCAGGAAGGAAGTGAGAAGATTCCCGCTGGGCTGTGCTCATTTGGCCATTCTTTTCCCCCCCCCAGGCTGGATTGCCTGAGAAAAAGAAAAAAATGGTCGAACGTAGCATGCTCTTAGCGTATATGCCATTTAGACTCGCAAATCTTGTATAACAGTCCGGACGTCAGCCGAGTGCTGTTGATCTACATTATAAGTGGAAACTAGCCTGTATATGTTAATCGCAAGCCATTCTTTTTGTTGGTAATATTATCCGCCTTGCTACGACGAGGTATTAAACTGCTTCTCTCCCCACTGCGATCTCTGTTGCAGTTTGGGCAGTTTTTTACAAACATGGTGTAGTGCAGGCTCATGCCTGGCCACCAGTACCGTGATTGTAATTCTTCCAGAGAATCTTTTAATTTATGGTGTCTGAGACCCTCGCCCATGTGTGCGTCTGCGATTAACAAGTTTCTCCTGTCCATGTTTGGAATCACTCTATCCCCCACTCCAGGGATTCGAGCAAAAGGAATGGAGTTTGCATCTATGATGTATGTGTAATTCAGTGGATAGTTGATCGGTAACGCTGAGCAGTCGCCTTTTGATGACGTTTTCACCGCCAGCAATGTTTCGCCGTCAATGTATTTTAATGTACGCTTTTTTCGATCTACGGGAGCCGGTTTACTGGCTGCCGCTGCGGCTGTTTCAGCCAATGAATTCCCTACAACGTGAATGCCATCACGCTGGTGACTCAGTGAGTGTGTCACGTGAGTCTTTGGTAGTTCTTTTTTCAAAAGAGCTACCTGTTCCCAGAGCAGTCTCTGCTTTATTGGTGCATCCGTCTCATCTTTGTAACCGTTCTGAATCCAGGTCTGCAAATCCTTGTTATATGCTTTGACGCAGAAATATGAATCTGACACTATAAGTGTCGGGAATTCGCGATCCGCATTATCTAGCGCCATTTTCAAAGCTAATATTTCAGTTTGTAGTTCTGAATTAGTTTCTACTGAGTGTGATTTTGTTAATAGAGGTCTTAGTTTACCTCCGTGCCACACTTCTTTTGTAATCTCACATGTGGGATTGTATGCATGTTCTCCCCAAACTGAGGGTTGAGCATGTCCGTCTGTATATATTACACAGGCGTAATGTCGTAGAGGCAGAATGTCGATTGGCAGAGGATACGTCTTTTCATATTTTAGATTTTTCAATTCTTCTAGTTCTGGATCAAAGAAGTAATATACTTTGTCCGTTGTGATTGAATTTACCCATTGTAACCATTCTGGATCCAATGTTGTTGTTGGTAAATTACACGGTGTTGTTAATGCCTCAAAGGCTGATTCAGCTGTTCTGACTGTGATATGTCTACCGTCAGCTATGTCTTTTTCTCTAGCTATTGCGGTTTGAACTGCTTGAACAATTTTTCCTTTGTTGTTGAATCTCTGTTCAGCTTTTGTGTACAAATGTGATTTGAATGCAATTGGTACCTTATCTCCCTCATTAGAGGTTAGGTATGTGAATCCGCATCTCCCTGGGATGACTCGGATCACAAGGTTGCGTGTATTATCACGGGTTTCTAATTTTGTTTTAATTAGCATGTCTGTTTGTAAGGATCTCAAAATTTCTGTGTGTGCTTGAGTCCAACTGGATCTTTTAAAGTCTGGTTTAATTAGATCATAAAGGGGTTTGACCCTTTCTGCGTAATTTGCAATATATGTTCTTCCGAAATTTAGGAAGCCTAGAATTGACTGTAGGTTTTTTAGTGTTTTAGGAGCTTGGATTACGGCACATTTCTCTAGGAAATTGTCTGCCAGGCTTTTGCCTTCACTTGATAACTCATATCCTAAGAATAGGACCGTCAGATGGGCAATTCTGGACTTTTTGAAGTTGAATTTGTAACCCTCTGCAGCGAAACCAAGTATTATGGTGTTCACTCTTTTCAAGTGAGTCTCCAAGTCATCATCTGTTAAGTAAATGTCATCGACATAAGATAATGCTTCATCATCATATAGTTGTAGTAATTCTGTTACTCTTGCTGAGAATACCCCCGGGCTGTTCTTGTACCCCTGGGCTAACCGACAGAATTGTTTTTGAGTGCCATTTACTGAGAATGCAGTTAAATATCTGCTCTCTGGTGCTATGTTTTGACAAAAGAATCCGTTGGAGATGTCCAAGGTTGTTTTGTATTTTTTGCGCACTATGTTATTCATTAGTGCAGCACTGTGTGAGTTTTGCACTGCAAAAGTTTTGCAACATGTGTTAAGGTGTCGGTAATCCAAAACTAGACGGTACGAATTGTCTGGTTTGGAGACCGGAAACAAAGGATTGTTCATTTGTGAGGTGCAAGTTTCAATCACCCCCTGGTATTCTAGCTGATCTAGTATTTTATTTACTTGTTTTTTAGCTTCTTGCTTAATTGGGTACTGCCTTTGTGCAGTAGGTTGTGATTTTAACTGGATTTTGTGAGGAGGAGAATCCTCATCCCATCCTACATGATTTTTATATAAAGCAGGTGCTAAGGCCACTGCCCACTTTCTAGCAAGTGTATATTTTTTATGAATCGGTATTTGATTCGAGAAGGCAGGCATAATTACTTCTTCGCCATGAGGGCACTCCCTGACAAACTCTGGTGGCCAGTCTTTTTCAGCTAGAAGTATGTCATAACCCTTTGAGAGGTTATCCCAAAATAGTCCCCTTATTTTCCTAGTCTTATCTCCCTCTATACGTAATGTTATCTCGTATATTTTGTGGGGCTTGCTAACTCTGGTATCTGCAGTTTCCACTTGAAGATATTCATTCGTGTCCACTGTCTCCAGATGATTCATCAGGACTTTTCGAGCTATGCTCACCTCTGCTGCGCTGTCTAGCATTGTCTGAGCCCATTCTCCGTTTTTCAGTTGTGTCCTCAGTATTCTCGGCATTGTTAACTACCTTGATACTGGCTACCTTCTTTTTGGGAAATTGTAATTTCTTTTTCAGTTGAGCAGGTCCTTGTCTTTGGACTTGGCGTGCTCTTCTGATCGTCCTCTTCTTTCCGATTTCTGCGAGGAAGTCTGAAAAGATTGAGAGGGACGTGTATCAATGTCTTGATATCTATCAGGTTTTTTAATATTATCCCTATTTCTAAGGTTATATCTATTCCCAGAGGGTTCACTCTGAGGTGACCTTTGTCTCGGGTTTGGAGATTTCTCTCTTCGCCTAGGAGACCTTCCTCTGGACTGGAATTTCTTTTCTTTAGGATTGGATTGTTTGTTTCCATCCCAGTTCTTTTTTGGTGAATTATTATTATTAAAAAATATTTTTTCTGGACTTGTAGTCAGTTGCGGTTTTACTGGTATTCCACCTAGACTATCTCTGCCTAGTTCTTCATAGGATTTTTCTATGATTCTGGCAATTTCAGCTGGTTGGTCTGCTATATCTGTCTCTTTTAACCTCTGGCGGATCGCCACGTTTGCTGCTTCACCCTTTATGTTGGCTAGTAATATAGCCGAGACCTGCTTGAAGTCTTTTAGTAATTTCATACCAAGAGTTAAAGCAGGTTCTGGACCGTATTCATCTTGAATTTGTTTTAGCACATCTGGTATTACCGAAATGGATGGAACACCGTGCGTTTTTGTGTAGATGGAAGCAAAGACTGTACCCCAAGTGTCACAGTCCTCAATGTGTGGTGCGATTCCCATTGGGAGACATATAGTCAGAATTCTGTGTTTTTCTAATGGGGTGGTGTCAGGAAACACCGCCTCTATTTGGGTAATTTTCTGTGCCAACCAGAATGGTATCTGTTCCCGTTTAGCTGGAACTTTACCTAGGCAGGATTGGATGTTCTGTGGTGTAATTTTATTTGTGTTCCCCTGGTGAGGGGTCAGCTGTGGAAGTTTAATCGCTGGCTGAATTGTTGAAGTCCGCATTACATACTGAACTAATTGTCTGTGAATTTTTAGTAGTTGTTTTAGCTGTATTAACAGCTCTGCTGCAGGCATTCTTTCGATGTCTGGATATGGTGTGTATCCGGCTAGGACCGGCCACGTTGCTCCTGGTCTTCCTAAAGGACCGAGCCTTGTAATGTGATTATTATGTTTTAGGGCGACATCAAATAAGAGCAAATGCTCTTGGAATTTGAGTGGTACTTCCACTTCCTCGAAAGGAGTGTACTCATTAGGAGGTTCCTCTACTTTGTAATAGTGGAAGTACTTTGTTATAGTATTAGCTGCTGGAAAATGTATCCATGTATAGTATACCTCTGTCTGCCGATATTCGTGTGCCTCGATTACGAATATGACTGTGCCACCTCTAGGTGTCAGTCCATTTTCTATAAGTTTTAAGGTTATAGATCTCCTTTTGGCGACCGGAATGAGTATTATATCCGCGTCTGCTGCTTGCATGGTAGCATCAGCATCTGCTATTTCAGTAGCTAATCTAGTAACCTCTCGTTCTTCATCGCTGTCCATTTTGCTGACAGGATGGTATTATGTTTATTTGCAGATCAGGTTTCTTTATGGAAACAGAGATTAGATGCACAATATTTTGGAACTGTTTTATCCTTCAACGTTGACTAGACCAAGAACCATACATAGGAGTTCCCTCCTGCAAGGTTTTGGAGGATATTATAACCTTTCACCCACTCCAGACGTCTTTGGAGTATTTGGGAAAAGGGGTCTGAGTGAGAAAGCACGACTGAGTTACTCTAAATGTCTTACGTTAGTTTTATCGCCCTTTCCAAACGCGTTGGGCGCCATGTAGTGTAGCTCCTATTTTCCCAATAGGCTCTGCGCATTGGAATAGTACCTACAGCAGTAAAGGCCTAGGCCAGACGTTAACTAGGTCTACTACTGTCGATACTAGACTTAATTTTTGGGTTTGCCAGCTAAGCTCAGAGTTCGCTAGAAACTTTCTCGAATGTTCAAGGAAGGAATTAACTCCCCTGATTAGACAAGAAGGGATTTAGTTTCTGACAACCATAGAACATGACAACTTTGCTCTCCCCTAATCAAGAGTCAATCTCAAGAGTCGTGTGAGCACAAGGCAATTATTTTACTCAGTCAGTACGTGCATTCTTAGTCTCATCAGAATGTAGAGAAAAGGAAGAGACGGGCGTGTTCAATAAAAGATGTTATTTATTGATCAGTCTCTTTTCTCGTACAAGAGAAATGGATCGATATTATTGCAATACTTATAGTTAAGTAAAGTGCATACATTAGAAGCAATAGTATAAAATAATACTGTAAAAACATTGATATGGTTTCTGAGCCATATGATGTTTAAAATGATTAAAATATATTTACATACACATATACATTTGACTAAACGGACTCAACTGGTGTTTCTAAATACGCCTACCCCGTGTACCTGACCTAAGTCTAATGCGTGGGCGGGAATAGAAAGTTACAGTTTAAGTTAAGTTTGTTTTTGCCAAGTGAATAACTAAAGAATTCTCTAGGAGGGGTTATTCAGTTCTGTACCTGGAAGTTAGGATGAAATGAGGAATGGTATCTCTTTCTCTGCTCTCGATATTCCAGGCTGCCTGCGAGGGCTGCCCAGAAGCGCCGGTGCTGGGTCTCTCGGTTTGAGATAGCAGCGCGTCTCTCAGCGCGTCAGGAAGGCGGGGCTGCTGCCTGCGGGGTCTGCTTCTGCTCTCGGCTTCGGCAAGTATGGCTGCTCCGTCTTGTCACCACGCGTGTGTTTGCATAGGGCAAGGTCGGCAATATTTATACCTTAAAGGTGCCGAGATTGACGTAAGGATGGACATAGGTACGTCAATAAAGATGTCATACGACTTGCTCGTTAGCACATTCTTTACTAAAGTTCTCTGTGAAATCAAAACAATGGCCGCACGGATTATCCAGGTTGTCATAGGTTTGATTTGTTATGAGAACGTCGTATGCCTTATCAGGGGCTGGAGGAATGTCGCTTGTCTAATTAGATCTCAAGCGTTATGACCTAATCAGATAACACGTTCCTGTGCCGTAGTGTGACTGCGTCAGATAACGGTATCTGCATCATGGGGGTTTTCTTGCCTCATGGGCTGACTGTTAGTTAACTTGATAGTTAGTTTAACCAGAATAGGGTCAGGAATAGGGGGACTGATTCAGAACCTATAGAAATACACGACAAGGCAGGATGGAAAATTCTGGGAGTGGTTTAGGGCAACCACCAGATCGTGTTGTCAGCATATGTGACAATGTTGATCCATATGGCAGAACAATCTCAGCGAGTCATCTCATATACACATTAAACAATGTGGGACTAAGTGAGGAGCCTTGGGGCACTCAGCAGCTGAGGGACAGGCTCTTGGAGGTGTTGCCTCCTTCGAAAATCTGGAACAATCTGCCTTCTAAGAAAGACTGAAGCTAGGTGATGACGCCAGCTGAGACGCCAACATTTCTGAGTCTGTTAAGAAGGATGTCATAATTGACAGTATAGAAAGTGGAGCTCAGGTCGAGGAGGATAATAGCAACTGCTCCTCCATGGTCGAGGATTTTCTTGGATTCTTCGACTACTGCAAGAAGAGCAGTTTCCGTACCCTATCGTGGCCAGAATCTGGTTTGGGAGGCATGCAATAGGTTGTGGCTTTCTAAGAACTTGGACAGAATCATATTGATGTATTATTCCAAGATCTTACTTATCCAAGGGAGAAGCGAGATGGGACAATAGTTATCTAGAACCTCAGGATTTAAGCTTGTTTTTTCTAAGCCGTGCTCTCACCATGGTATGTTTCCAGGATGGTGTGACTTGGCCTGTGTAAATAGGCAGATTTATCACTTGCAGTATGACTGAGAGTACTACTTCCTCAGCCTTACGCAGACAGTGGGGGCGGGGGAGGAGCAGGCTCAGGATCAGGAGGAGAGACAGATTTTACTTGGGAGAACATTTCTGATAAAGTGTCCAAGTTCAAGGTTGGAAGTTACTCTGATAGGTATTCGGTGTCAAATGAGGAGTTATCTTTTGAGGGAAGGTTGCTGGGACAGGGGGAGCGGGGAAATGTAAATGTGTTGGATTGTTTTTGTGGAAAAAGTCTGCGAGTTGGGGTGGAATCAGATAATGTCCCTGGCGGGGGAAGCTCATGAAGATTCTTTGCGATGGGAAAGATTTCCCTGGGCGCGTTGGATGCTGAATTAATTTTCTCTTCATAGTAGAGTGCTTGTGATTTTTTTATTTCAGTTTGGTAGATCTTGATAGATTCGCTGTATTTCTGTTTACTTAATTCATTGTAATCTTTCCTCCTTTTCCTTTCCAGTTTTTTACAGGTTTGTTTAAGTTCATTTACATTCTAAAATGTCTGGCGTTGGCACTGCATAAAAATATTTACACCAATTAAATTTAATGTCAGGGAATAGAATAGTACCTGTGCATTTGTCTGTGCATCCGCTGGACACTGAGAGTCCTTCTAGGTGTGTATGTATGTAGTGATGGATTAATATGAGCCTACATTCCTTCTCTACCACTTGACATGGCTTGATGGTTAATCTGGAAAAGACAAGAAGAAAGTGTCACGCTTTACCTGACATTTCCACCTTGCACCAGTTACAAAATTCACCGTGAACAATGGCACTCTGATATATGGCCCCTTTGGACACACCAAAGTACCCTCGCAACTAGTGCTCAGCTGTACGCATTCACAGGGTTGAAGTGTCTCAATACTTTACCCTCACATGTCCTTGCAACAGAGGATTCCCTCTTTTATATACCTGGCTCTATATCACAAGTCACCACATTTTAAGCATGTGCCATAGTTGTCCTGGACTTGATGATATGTATTTAATGATCAATGTTTGCATCGCCATGAGCCATGAATATGCCATGGAGAGTATGGTTACAACTCAGGGGAATATGTCTCCTTTCAACACATGCGAACACATTGCATGCCATTACAACGTGGTTATTTCAACCGTGTTGTTACAACGCAAACCGGTACATCGCAAGTTATAACGACTTGCTGTAGAGGGCGTGCTGGACTTAGGAATAGTATTATTTACTATTCCTACTTCAGTTTGTGCAACAGCAGGGAAGGTTTTGGACTGTAAATCCAACACCAAATCGCCCCCTACAGCAAGTCGCTGAAACGACTTGCGATGTAATGGTACGGGTGGTAAAAAAAACGGTTGTTTTAACGACCGCGTTGTAAAGGTACTGTGTTGTGGGGACAGCGTTGTAAAGACTGTTTACCAACTTAGGGTGCCTTATCACCACTGTAAAATAACTCCCAATCTATCTTTAGCCTAGTTATTTGACCCTATGCTCTCACCTATTTTACACAAAAATAAAGTCATTGGCTATTCAGACATGTTACTACATTGTTAATCCGTCTCAGTTCTTGAAATTTCCCAATGTATCTTCGGGTAAATGTGTCTCCTATAGCATCTTCCTAATCCATCCTCTCACTGGCAGATTCTGATCCAATGTTATTATCTGTATGTGTTCGGGCACATTATTGCTGTTTTCCCATGTTTTCTAAAGGTCTTTCTTCTTTTTTGCAAAAATGGCCCAGCAAATTTACATGATGCCTATAGATCATCCGAAACATCAGCATTTAATCTGTGTTGAAGTCTGCCATCTTGTTTGCTCCCACTTGCCTGGTGGCCTTCATGGGTGCAACCACTTATTAGTCATTACTTAAAATATCACTGCTGTTCTCTTCATTGGTTTCAGTCCTTGCTGTGGTATCTACATGTAGTTGACCATGGTTTACTGATTCGCGAGGGTGCCCTGTGTCTTTCAGGTATAGTGGTTCACGAGTTATGCAGCTGTACTCAGCTGCACTAGTCAGGTGTGGTGCTAGGTATTTTCTTCTGTAATTGCAGGGACATTTTGTGTTGTTTGTATCTTCTTCTGTACCTTTCATGCTCTTTGTCATTTATGCCTTCACTAGACTGAAATCAGCTTTTGTCCTAATGTTATCTTGGCCACATTTGCAATGTTGTCTCCCATGCCAATCAAGCTTGGAAAAATTCACTGATCTTAACGCTGTGAATCAGTATGCCCTATTTTCTTTCACAAGTACCACTTTTTGGGTCAAAGCCTACAGACAGCACAGCTATCTGGTTTGCTAAATACATCTTGAGGAGATTTAGAAAGTTACCTGGGTATTGCTTACCATTGGCTTTGTGGTTTGTAACTCACATTTGCTTGCTTTTTTTCTGGCACACAATAAAATGTATATGTCTGTACATGAACTTTGAAAATATTTCAGCATATATCAGAATTAGGAAAGCACAAATGAAGCACTTTTTTTGGTAATTCTGAAGAGCGGTGGAAACAAATATTTCAATGCAATCAAAACAAATCAATACACTAGAAGATGAGAGTTCCACACATTATTGTTTGCGTGCAGCATACTTTTATCAGTAAAACTGCACTCTATGCCACTGAACTCTGCATGCACCTCTCCACTCTACTGTGCACCACTCCACTCGACGCCACTTCACTCTACTCTGAAACAATTCACTCTGCACCACTTCACTCGATGCCACTGCACTCTACGCCACTCCACTATACTCTGCTCCACTCTACACCACTGCACTTTGCACCACTCTTCTCTTATCACTGCACTCTACGTAAATGCACTCTATACCACCTTAATCAAAACCAATGCACTCTGCGCCATTCCACTCTACTCTTCATCACTCTATACAACTGTACTCTGCACCACTCTATTCTATGCACTGCACTGCACTGCACTGTACACCAGTCTACTTTAACCATTGCCCTCCAAGCCAATACACTCCACACTGTGACCCTCCATTCCAACCCGCAACACCCCACTCTCCTTTACACCACTAACCTTTAGCCATGCTTAACAGCAGACACGTTGGTGTAGAGCATATATAAAATACATTGGCAAAGCCAATAGCTTTTGCATAGGAAATACCTTTGCCAATGCTTGTTGAGCATGCACGTTTGCAAAATATGTTGTGAATAAGCCCCATGGTGCTTTCTTTTGTTACTGATTTTGGCGGCATCGCCTGCTCTGGCTTACTTCCTCTTTCCCTTCAGCCCCGGATTGCTGGGCTCAGCCAGTAAAATACAACTTGAAGACATGGAAACATGACCACCGACTTAGATCAAAAGTGGAAAGGCACGGCCAATTAACAAGAAATGTCATGTTTTATCTTTAGAAATCCTATTGTTGTTAGAGCGCTTTGGTGCTTTGAGTGGAACTTGTTCTCCGGCGCTAGAGTCTTGTTATTTCAGGACTTAAAACAGACATTTTCCGGCAGCTTTCCACACTGCTGTCTTCAGCTGCTCAAGATGTAAAACGCCCCAGTAATGCTGTGGTATACAAATGACCTCTTAAAGGGATAACAAAAGACGGTTGCAAAGAGACAGCAATGATGCTTTACAAGTGCCTAACGAGAAAAAAATCACATGAACTATTCCTGTGTGAAGGAAAGGTATTTTTGTTTTTTTTTCTTCTATCAAATCCGGTTCAGGAAAAAAACACTTGTTTTAGCAAGGAGTTTTGGCTAGCATGCACGCAATTTGGAGCCAAAATGTAATTCTATCAACTAGTTAATAGCAGGTCTTGGAAAAGACTGTGACATGGGCTGGTATTGTCTGCTTGACTTACTGAGTAAATACATGTTAAGCGCATTCAGTAAGGAGGACCTTTAAAGCTTACTAGGGTAGTGTGCTTGCTAGTTAACCTTGCACTTACAGGTATGGCTCCTTTCGAACTCCTTACAGTCTTACATTGGTCTAGGATCAGTGAATTGTGCAGCATATAGATGCCCATAAGTTAAAGCGCTATGTAAGTGCTGATGATGAACATTGAGTTGGTTAATAACACTAATAACTTGAAGGAGGATAGCACCGGTGATGCAGCAATTTTAGACAGGTGAATGGCCAGTTTTACACTGATCTTTACACTTGCTGACTAGTGCAAAATGACATTCCATTGGCCATTAATTGCAGGAACAACATTTACACCAAAGCCAATCAGTGAAACTGCAGGTGCAAAGTCGCCTGGTCAGTCACTAGCGCACAATTTGCTCAATCACTAAAGCAATGCCTATGATCTAGCCTTTGCAATGATAGCTCTTACAAACCAATTGGAACGTAGAGCTGTATAGGAAAAAGTTAATGCTACATACCAAACAAGGCAGGTAAGGCAGCTTTTATTCCTCTTTAGGTTTGTGAATGTACTCACATTCAGTTTTAGTTAGTACTTAATTTGTAAAAAAAAAAAAACAACACAAAAAAACAAGTGCCAGGGCCTTCATCAGGAGGTAATTTCCACCTGCACTGCCGATTGCCACTGTCAGCACTGCCAACTACTGTAACAACACAACTACTGGCCATCACACTCATACAGTTGTGACAATTCTGACTATTGAAGGCCCCCAAAGCCATAAGAATGACTTTGGCAGCAGGTATTAACCATTTTCAAGACATACTGTACTAATGACCATTGTGCTAAATTAGACAAACAGTGCCACCATGTGGCAGACCTTCATAGGTGCCGGGGTGGTGACAATTAAGTGATGGTGCCGAGCACTGGAAAACACAGGCTCAAATTAAGCACTGGCTTTAGTCATAATATTGTCTGTCATTACAGTGCTTTGATTTTTGATTTCTAGATGGCTGGTAACTGAAAATCCTCTCACCCTGATCATGACAGGTTTATATATCTTGTTTTGAGTTGAAAATCCCTTTTGCGACCAAAACGGGATTAGTGTCTGACCACAATTTGCAAGTTCCTGCACCTACGAATTACTGTAGGAAAAACCTGATAAAATGTCTGGGTGCAATTTGCACAAATGTTTTTGTTTGGGCGTTCAGGAATGTAGAACAGTATGCACTGTTTTTATGTTAATCTAATTTCTGCGTAATTGTGTAATATTGCTCAGCGGCTAATTTGCGAACCCTGTGCTATTGCAAATTTGCAGGTGCAAAATATATACCTGCAAAATGCGTCCCCACCATGATCAGGGATTATAATTTTTAGCCAAAAGTGGTAAATCTGTAAAACAATCATCCACCAGTGAAATTTCCTATGGTGAAGGGGTATCCGCTAATTGATTTTCCTCCAGATTTAGCCCACCATTCAGAAATCGAAAGATTTTAAATTGCTGTTCAACTCTAAATGTGTTTATTGTATTGGGTGTTGGGGAGACTTTTGCTCTATTAGAGTAGGGGGCACAGGCATCATTGTAAATTGCATTCGCAAATGGTGCGAATTGCAAAATTCGGCCGTTTGCGAATGCAATTTCAATTTTTGGGATGCATCACCATTTTTTAACCTTTCGCAATTTAAGAAATCGCAAAATTGCGATTTCTTAAATTGCGATTGCATTTCAAGGAATCTCAAATTGAGATTCCTTAAATGCAATGCATCAAACTTTTAAAATTTGCGAATTCGCAAATAAGGGGAGCAAATTACCATGAAGTTGACCTTCATGGTAATTTGCGAAAATT
Organism: Lissotriton helveticus; assembly: GCF_964261635.1. Lineage (NCBI taxonomy): Eukaryota > Metazoa > Chordata > Amphibia > Caudata > Salamandridae > Lissotriton > Lissotriton helveticus. Next base: position 1,165,329,184 of record NC_136068.1, on the reverse strand, counting down.
TTGAAAAATGCTCTAAAGTGCATTTTTCAAAGTTCCATTTTACATGCACACATGCCCTTGGGGCATGTGTGTGTGTGAAATTTACTTATAGGCAGATTTCAGGGGTGCAACAGGGTGTCCTTTGGACACCCCTGCACCCTTGAAATGGCATTCTCAATTTGCGATTCTCTAATGGAGAATCGCAAATTAAGAATGTCTTACCATTCATTCCTATAGGCCCATAGGAATTGATGGAAATGTATTCCTCAATTGCGATTCTCAATTAGAGAATCGCAATTAAGGAATTTTAAGAAATCGCTATTTTTTTATCAATTTCTTGATGCATTGCAATTTGCAATTCCTTAATTGCGATTCCTTATTTTTCGCAATTAAGGAATCGCAAAAAACAATATTGATGCATGTGCCCCTTAGTGATTAGTGGATACTTGAAGGAATATTTTACCCTAGTCATGAAGTGAAAACACAAAAACACACTGGCCCTCATTACGAGTTTAGGTGTTTTTTATTGCATGTGATAAATAACGATACCATGGGGTACGTTATTTATCAGGTGCGATAAATAACTTCTATTACGAGTTGGGGGGAATAACATGAGGATTTTGGTGTTTTAACGTTCCAAAATCCGCATGGTACGGTAAATACCGTATGATATTCCCCCGTTAAATTTAGTTAGGTTTGACCGGCCGAGTTAACGACCGTTGAGGTATTTAACATATCCGATAATTATTGGATGCGTTAAATACCAACCAACTCATAATTCCGATTCATGCGTAAACAAGTGTTTAGCATTGGGTCGAAATACACTGACCACCTCTTAATCAGGGTCACTAACGCAAGTAACAGTTACACCGATGTGTTTTGACCTGATATACACTTTAGTGGTACAAAAAATGGCAAATAGTATGAACAAACATTTTTTATGTACATTTTGCTGTTCATTTCAAACATTTTTCCCTCTTTTCTCCCTCCACTATCCTTCTCAATCTGAATAACTGACTAACGTACCTACCACTCAAATTACTTTCCTATTTTCACTATGCTAATTCACCACTCATCCCTTATGGGTTCCGGAGTAGCATGCTACTCAATGGAAAAACGATTCCACGCCTCGTCAAGGGTAGTAAGCACTATATAAATGCAATTACAATACAATTACAATACAAGATTTTTTATTTTTAATGGTACAGTGACCACCCGTTGAATGCTGATGGTAACTGATGGGAAAATAAAGGATCAAATTTAATGTCCAGTGCTTGGTGGATAGGGGAAAATTCACTTCAGTCGAAGAAGGACCACTAAGGTGTAATGAACTTTTTTTAGCATGCTAAGCCTGATTTGCTGTTTAGAAGTTTGTGTGTGTGAAAGAGGAGCCCTTGGCACCCAAATACTTTTTGGGTCCCCGGTAGCAATCCAACCAGGGCCAGTCTTTGTCCCTCAACCAGAAAAGAGGACAAAGAAGATTCCAATGCCTCTCTAGACCACAAAAATGGGCAAGGACCTCGGGACGGAGATATTCCTTTCCCTTTTTCCTCCTCTCACTTCAAGCCGTGGAACACCATTTCAGTGCTAAACTATGAAAAATCTACTGTAACAAAAACATAAGAACATAGGACCAGACATGCTGTATAGGTGAGTTATAGGTGCTTCAAGTGTGCAGTAGGTGCTTTGCCCCAACACTAGGGGTGGGCAGAACTTGCAGAGATTTATTCCATGGAATTTTCCGGAGTTACCTAAAAACGCAGCGATATTCCACAGAGTTCTGCGAGCGGCAGAATCCTGGTCTGTTGCACTGCCCGCACTAATGTTTAAAGTCGTAAGCTAGTCCTATGTTATACAGTCAACACTAACGGCACCACGCAGTGCACCAGAGAAAGCTGCTTCTTTCTGACACTCAAGTAAATTTTCTACTTGAGCAACAGCTTTCTTAACCCGAGCGACAACTTTCTCAATGTGAGTAGTAGTGATCTGCCTTGACCTCCTGTGTTGAAATATCTCACCAGCAGGCAGTCTAGCTCTCATTTTCTCTTGCCCATGCAAGCCAACTTAATGTTGGCAAGCCGCACATGAGAAAAACTCCACCACTCGTCAGCTGGCGGAGTTTGTGCCAAACTCCATGCTCCAAGTGGAATGTGGAGTGGGAAAAACCTTGCAAACTCTTCTCCTGGCTGAGCAGAGTTTACCACCCACCCCAAGTCACCACATCCTTTTCCTCACAGCTGCACGGATCCAAGGAAGTCATGAGTAACAGAACGTCTTCCAAGAAAACTTGAGAACCATTAACCTTTTCCCCAAAAATCTCCAAACCTGAAGAGGGAGTTAGGTTGAAGTACATGGTTGTGCAAAGCAAGTGAGTTAGGCACTATGTTTATGCATGCAGCTCTGCTGTAGCTACTAGGCAACCAAGTGGAAGAGCACTGCAGTAGCAACACCAAGATGAGGCCGAGAGACCACCGAGAGCAAACAGCAACAAAGAACAGTGGCCACAACAAGACGAGCAGAGCAGACTGGAAGCTGGATCAAGGACAGAAACCAGAAATCATTAGGCAGGTAGTGTACAGGATGGCTACACAGGTGACACCAAGATGAAGCAGTGTGTCAACCTAAGTTCAGGAGAATCCAACCACTGAGGAGGGGAACTAGGGCCACAGGTAAACAGCTCTCCTTCAAGAAAGGGGAGTGTGGCTCAAATGTTTGAAAAGCAAGGCAAGGACAGAAACCAGGAAGCTCCGTAGAGTCATGATGTGGGCAAGATGGGGGAATCTAGCACTACCAGTAAGAGGCAGCAAGCTAATCAAAGGGTGATTTTACTTCCCATGAGGGGAGACAGAAACACAGTGATAAACCTTCACACCTCCCTCACAGATCACTTAGAAGAGTTAACAAGCTGAGGATGGTGGCAATCACCCATGGAATGCACTGTTGACATATAGTCGGATATGAAGCACTGATGCACCTTCAAGTGGTGTGAATAATGGTATCCACTCATTACTATCCTTGATAATGCCTTCAGTTGCATAATCAAACCTATGTACTCTTTGAGGGGCCCTACACAAACATATCATTAGATAAAAGTCACATGCAATATTCCTTGCAAAGAGATTGAGTGAACATCAAAAAGTGGACTTTTCACAACACCCTGTCACTGCAAATTCCTTTAACTAGCCTGCTCCTGTGGGACAAACCTGTTCACCCTGTCCAGTCGCCATTAAAGCCATATCTGTGCCTAATCTCATAATATCCCCCGTTGTGTTACCCAGAAAAATATTTGCATCCTCTCCCTTTGTACCTGTGCCTAATCAGATATTTCTGTTTGTCTGTCTCTGTCTAGACCCCTTCCATTTAAAGTCAATACCCCCTTATTACACCTATTTTTCAACCTTCACACCTCCTCATCTATAGGAAGTCTGCTACACCTCTTCTCAAAAACATGTTAACAAAGCTAAGTCAATTACATGAATAACATCTTTCGGGCTTCCATCCACCTATCAACCCACTCTCACCTTCCCTAACATACACACCAATCACGTATACGCTGAGGAAGAGGAATAAGTCATATTCTTTTGGTAGCTTATGCCCCTCAAGACTCTCCTTCTCCTTATTATAACTTTTCCCCCAAAACAACAAATGGACACACCTACCAAACGAAATACCAAACACTCTAGCCCATCAGAAACTAAATGACAGGATGTGGCTAATACTAGGACTCATGTAGACATGCCCTTTCCCAGCTTTGATGATCAGATGGCCTCGCCTGCACCTAACTTCAGCAATTATAGGAGTTGAAACATCTTAAACAGATTCAAAGTAGAAACTGGAGCACCATTGTTGGCGGTGCCCATGCCTTCTTTAGTTGCTTGGTTAGCAGTGAAATTACCACTGGGAGTCCTGCGTACATGAAATCCAAGATGGTGCCCGCAACGCTGTGCCGGAGGTGACGGGACAGAGAGAACCCACACTATAGAAGCAGACAACCTGGGGAAGTATCGGAGATATATATTTGCTGCCAGATAATGCTGGATGGAGGTGAGTGGCAGTCCTCTGAGCAGACCATAAGAAAACAGGTGAATCTGAGCGAACCCGCAGGTGGGACCCCTGGTGAAACAATCTACGAAACAGCCACATAGTAGGCTGAAAGTTTAAACTACTACCCTTGTTGTCAAATTAATACATCAGAATCCGCAATATAAATCAAATATAATTTGAGATGGTGATCTCCCCAACTACTAGAACTACTGTTGAAGAAGCCTTGGTCCAAGATAGGATCAAGGAAAAAAGTTGCCTGGCAGTCAAGAAACCAAAGAAACAGCAAACATTCTGAAATATATGTGACTGCATCCCAAAGCAATATACATTCCCTTTAGAAGTAGGACTCATGATCAAGCCTTCAGTTCGATTACAACACCACATGTGAGACACTAACGGAAAAGTAAATTCAAAATGGCTTTAGGGAAAGCGAAAACAACAAAATTCCAACATGTAAAAAACCCCTCAGAATGGCCAACAACTATGGGCAGGAGTAACAGATAAGACCATCATGGCAAGCCAAGATAGACTGGAACAGACCTCAGAAGGGGACATGACAATGTGGTTCATTTAAAAAAAATACATTCCATAGCCCTTGTCAGGAGGCCACCGCATCTTGCACCACCTTTTGCCAATGCCAGAGGTGGCAATTGCAATACCTACACATCTATTGACCAACACTCTGCTACAATTCTTTGTTTGACCATTCAGACTGTTTGAGGCTCACAAAGTTATAAAAATGGCTTGGGTGGCAGGTATTCATTGTGTTTAATGTATTTTGAATGTTATGTCATGTTAGTGAAGCTTGTAAAGCGCAAGGTCACCAAAACGGTCTTATGGCGCTGAGGGGGAACAGTGGTGATACAAGGGAGCAATACTATTATCCAGGAGAAGATACAGGGACATCAGTTAGGAGAATGCTTGTCTGAATAGCCAGGTCTTCAATGCATTCCTCAATTCTAGGTAGCTGGATGTTGATCTTATTTCTGTGGTGAAAAGAGTTCCAAAGGTTAGGGACAATGACCGAGAAACTGGTTCTGCCCTGTCTCTTCCTCCTGAACTTAGGGATAGACATGTGTTAATTATGAATTGGGTTAGTTATGAATTAATAAACAACTGTTGTTCTGCGCATCTGTAAATTACACTGACAGCACCACCACATTGCAGTTGTCATAAGTGCTGGTGCCAAGCACTGGAAATCTCCAGCTCAAATTAAGCACTGAAATGTCTAGGACCTCAAAAGGGAACATTCATCATTGAATTGACAATTTTTGAAAAGAACTTCAATGTCTCTTCATCAAATCCATTTAAGAAATAGACCACTCTGTCCAAACAGTAGAAGACAGAGTGGATCAACTTGAGGTCACATCTACGGAAGGGGCCCAGGTCAAATAGACATCAGAGTTGGAGAGCTGGAAAAGGCAATGCCAGTTTCTAATGGTGAAACTGGATGACTCTGAAATAAGATGAAATGACATAAGATTTAGAGGAATTCTAGAAACCACTGGGGATAAGGAGCTTGAACAACGTTTAAACTATTTGTTTTGTTCGGTACTGGAAGGCCCCATAAAACCATTGATAGAACTAGATTTTGCACACATAGTTGTCAGTCGGTTGCAGACAAAGAATACATTGACCCCAGACGTACTGTCAAGAATCCACATTTAAAAAAAGAAAGAGGAAATACTAAAAGTGGATAGTCCAAAGGACCCAATTGTGTTCAAAGGATTGATGATTGCTCTTTCTAGGATGTTTCCGCCATTACCTTGCCGAAAGGATAGCTTTAAAGATTGCACCAGACCATTTAAAGGCTAAACAAATGTCACACCAGTAGGGATATCCCTTTATATTTCATAATAAACCAGTATTGGTGACCACTAGGAAAGAAGGAAAGGCAATTCTCAACTTGACTGTTGACCAAGAGGGCCTGAAAACTGAATGAAGATCAGAGACCCACATGGAGATTACAATGATCTAGGAGCAATCGATGCTGAGAACTTACAAAAAATGCACCAAGAAAGCTCACAAGAGACTGTAGGAGACACTGAAGCCTCATAGCTGTTATTGTGCAAAAACAGTTGAGACAATTGACATGTAAGCATGTCTTGGTGACAGGATATGTCTTCTGTTTCTAGATTCAGGGGCTACTAGGGAGCGTTTATATGCCCAGATGAGGAATGGAGTTTTTGCTAAAAATACTCCATATAATTAATGTTGACCAGAGATTGTTAGTGGTTTGGGATGGGGCAAAAGTTGTAATTCTGGGTGAATTAATAAACTATATTGACACTTTTGTTAGAATGGCTCAGAAGAAGAAATAAGATTCAGAAACTGAAATAAGGTAAGAGGAGAAATGGAAGGACACAGCCCATAGATTATTAGATTAAAAAAAGCAGGAATATAGTGAAAAAGGCGACAGACCAGATCAGCTGTTGGCATATAGGATTTGTCATCACCAAACTAGAAATTATACACACGAAGTAAGAGATAGTACTTTTCACATTTTTATCACACTTTATATGGGGAAGAACCAGGTGATTCAAGATTACAAGAACACGTAGGATTCCCAGAAATTGCATTGGAAGAGAAAAAAGAATTAGAAGCTCTGATATCAGTGGAAGAGGTTCAACAAGCCATAAAAGCATTAACTACTAATAAGGTCCAGGGCCCAGACAGCTTTCCTAATTCCATTTACAAGGTATGTGTGCACATTTTGCCCTCCAGGAAGACCAAAGCATGTAATTCCTTTGCCAAAACACAGCCTTTTACACAACCTACCAGCAAAGAGGTAATATTGACACTGATGCTGAAGCCAGAATAAACCCTGAGGAGTTTGGGTCATATAGGCCAATATCCCTTGTGAATACAGATGTCAAGATTTTTACAAACATCCTAGCAATAAGGATAAAGATAAAGAATTTCTGGCCGCATTTCAGTTCAACATTTCAGCTTGGTTTTATTAAAAACTGATAGGAGATGGTTAGTCTAGCCCTGAATATTATAGACAAGGCTAAATCAGACAATGCCGCTGGAGGCGAAGAAGGCATTTGATGGTGTTGACTGGGCATACTGAATGGAGAATCTAGCTAAGACAAGATTAGGAAATGTAGCACTTTGGAACATTGCTTTTGGCCATTTTGATGGTCTGATAATAAAAAATTAGGTCTCACCTTTACCGTCAAATAGCACTACCTAGCGGTACAAGGCAGGGATGTCACCTTTGATTTTTGCTCTTTCAATGGCACTGTTTTTCCAGAAGGTACAAGCAAACCTTGTTATGAAGGGCATCCTCACAAAGACAGGACAGATGAAACAGGCCTTTTTGTTGCGATGATATGGTCTGTTTTCTGACAGAACAGGCCTTATCACCTCCTGCACTTGCTGGTACTAGACAGATTTAATGAACTTGCTTGATTTGAAATCAATTACCAGAAATCTACAGGAATGGGTGTAGGACAGTCTATAGAAAATTAAAGAGAGATAACAAAGCGTCACAGCTTTGACTGGTCACATAAAAAAATAGCCTATCTCGGAGTAATGTTTCCCTTTAAATTAAAAGATCTATATAATAGCAGTTTAATCCTATACCACTTTTGTTGGAAACTTTGTATAAGGATTTATACAGCTTAGGGAAGCTTGAAATTTCTTGGATGGGTGGGGATACATTGACTTAACATGAATTTCATGTGAAAGCTGCTCCATAGTTGTAGGACTTTACCTATATTATTTTCCCCAAGATCACCTAGAGACTATGGGAAAAAAAGTTATCAACGTTATCTGGGATAATAAAACACCTCGCATGGGGAAATCACTATTATACAAAACTCCATGGGTGTCTCAACTTAGAAAGATATGTATTAGCTACCCATCTACTGCAACGTATATCACTTGACAATACTGCTACATTGGGTGCAGAGTCCATTGGTGAGGAAGGGAGTGTGAAGAAAATGAATGGCAATCAAAGACAATGTGCTTGTTTGGGGATGCAGCCCATATTTGTTTATGACTCCACAAAGTATTAGATAAGATTACCCAAATCCATACCATATGGTATACACAACAATGGTCAGAAGATCTGAACTGTAAATTATTTTAAAGTGATTGTGTATTGATAAGGCAACTTCTATATGTCATCAATATGTACACAAATACAAAGCCAATTCCTTTAAAATTATATTATGATGGCACCTAACCTTAATTCATTTTCGAGCAATTTATGGGTGATCAGATGGCTGTTGGAGAGGATGCAAGAAGAGGGGGTCATATGTTTATTTTGAATATTGTAGTGAGACTGTGTACAAATTAAAGTCTTTTGAAATGAGGTACGCAATATGGTTAAATACATTACCAACAGTATACTACTGCTAGATCCAAGAATATTCTTATTAGGTCATGTTGATAAGGAGGGACTGTACCGACTTTCCTCAGTGAGCAGCACGCCGATCACTCATGTGCTTTTGGCAGCATGGCTGACAGTGGCACAAAAGTGGAAAGCTCTAGGTCTGCTTAGAATGACAATATGGTGGACTAAAGTATGGAACCTCAATACTATGATGAAATTAACTTCCTTATTAAGAGACAGGATGGTTTCATTTGAAAATATTTTTGCCCATATGTGACATATGTTGAATGAACTAAGGCAACTACAAGACTACTGGAATTAGTGAGAGTAGCAAGGATAAATCAGAATGAAGTATAACAGTTGAGTATGTTTTGAAAGGTTATTGGAGGTGGATATTGTTGTTTTGTCCTGATGCTAATGGTCTAACATGGAGTATTCTTATTTTCTGCTTGTTATTCTTTTGGAGATTAAAGTAATTTACAGTTTACATTCCATTGCCAAGGGGAATTTACAGGTATGTTCACTCCGGACTATTAAGATTGCTATAATTGCAGCCAGTCCTAAAGTTGATAAAAAAAACTAACTGACAACACTTCCCACACTCACTTTACACAATTAAACCAATGGAATCACTTCTTAGTCTACTTGACTAGGAATCAGCATACACTACAGGGACTATTGTCTGCTCTACAACTTGCTTCTCATTTCTCTATTAGTTCACATCTCCCCTATCCTGACTTACCATGAACATAATCCAATACAAATACCACCCTTACATGCCTCATGTACACCCTTCCATAGCAGACTTCCACTTTAAGCTGTTTGATGATTAACACATAATCAATCAGCAAGAATAGACAAGATAATGACAACTTCAACAGGATTTCAGTGAAAACCCAGAGGAGACGTAGCACTGATATTCAAATAAAACCTCATAATCTTAAACTTATATGACTTATTCCTGGCAAGATGTGAATTATTTGTAGCAAGATACTCCTGCTTCTTTCTGAACATCTTCAATCATCACAGTCAAAGAAAACAAACCTATCACCTGGGCTACCATTTTATCTGTTTGGTCCATTACATTCCATCAATTCTTAATGTCATGACAAAACCATCTTTTACCACATATATATAATGGGAAAAAACAACATTGTAAAACTCAAATCTTACCTAAATTTGCTTTTAACTCTGGACCATAAACAAATGTCAAACAGCTGTACAACTGGTTTAAGAAAGCATTCAACAAGCTTCCAAGCAATAAAAACACATCTCAAAATGCTCTGCATCATTGAAGAAATGAAGAAAATGTAACCACAACTGACAGATCTACAGCATCAGTTGGTCATATTGAGGGCTCCCGGTTTTATGGTATTTATTTTGCTAACCATTTCAGTCTGTATTTAGCCGTATTTATTTTTGGCCATCTTAATGGTATTTGTCCATATTATTTTGTGTTTTATGAATAAATTAAGTCGGAACTTTTATTTTTCCACATTTATTTAACCGATAAATAAACCATGCTACTTTGATGCCAGTTGGGTTTAAACACATTAAATAGCTGAATAAAAAAAGAACATTACACCTTTATGAATGTTTCAGCACTACACAACAAATATACAATGAGATGTGTATTGATTTAAGGAAAGCTCAACCAGTGTTTTAACTCCCCATGCTGTGAATCTGTCATCTGTTGACCTGGAACTCACGAATAACAGCAGGGAGAGACACTCAAAAGAGGCCCAATTTTCTGTATTTTTCAGCTTTTGAAAATAAATACAGAAAGGAAACACATTTTTTTCTGTCTGTATTTGTCTGTTAAAATCAGTAAAGACTGTAAACTGGGAGCCTTAATCATATTCAGAAACAAAATTGACAAAATCTGTCTACAAAGACTCAACAGAATCTTCAAATCCGCCATCTTGAAAGCTAAAATAGTGAGCTGCTCAAACAGGAAGCCCAGAGCCAAGTGCCCCACCAAGGAGTTCCACAAAATTCACTCAGAATTCTTCAACCCTGAATGCAACTTTGCAAAAAACTATTCGATAAAAAGACCTCTATAACTCCATGACAGATACTTTTCTTTTAAAAGCAAAGTTACCTGAACTTTTTATTGCCAACAAGACACTAGGTTATGTATGTATGTCTGTATGTATGTGTGCATTTATATGTATATTCAATTTCTATAACATGAACATTGCCAAAAGGCAACAGAGGACTGTATTGAGCCCAACACAAGCACAAAGTCAAAGAGTGATAGGAGAGGTAGCTGGTTTGTCAACGGCTAATGAATAGTGATGTAGTGGTCTTTAAAGAGGTGGGTCTTTAACTCATTCCTAAATTTGAAAAGTGTTGGAGCATCTCTAAAGGATACTGTCATGCTCTTCCAGATCCTGAGTGCATAGATGGAAAAGGCCTGCGGTTTTCTACTTTTTTACACTTCTTAGTCTACGGTCTTATGGTGTCTGTCTGTTATTAATTTGCAACTTTTTTATTCCATTGTAAAGTGATCACTCCATTAACTTTGAAGCAAGGTGTTGAACACCACTGTCTATGTTATTTCATCCACTATGATTGTGATTTATTAGAGGAAGAGGAATCCTTACCTTTAGACAAGACTGAATTTTAATTTGAAGTAGTGTTGTGATTATAAGTTAAATACAAAGAGTTTTGTGATTATTCCAAACACGTGCTCTATTCTGTGACACATGCTTTTGTATCGATTTTAAGAATATTGTATATTTATGTTTACAGCCTTGAAAATGAGGACATTCCTCAAAACACTGTTTTGGATGGTTTTTGTTATGCCGTTTTTTGGATAATACACTTGAATTCTACAGTAAAGAACAGTTCTGGAATACTATAAGTGACTGTGGTGGAATTGAGGATTTCATTTTGAATTTTATCCTTGCATTATCTCCCACAGGAAACAGTGTACTTTTGAATACATAATTAGGATCAAATGAAGGAGACAAATTGGCGCTGAACTATTGATCATGCTTACCTGTCATATGATATAACCACAAAAGAGTGTCTGTACTAAAAAATTTATTTTCTAAAATTTCTGATTCACAAAGACCAACCAATGACCCAGACAGAAGTTATAACAGTAGGTTTCAAGCATTGTTTGTCCTAGGACTGTGGTCAAAGACATGCCCACTGTAATCCATCAAAAAGGAGATGGGTTGCCTGCCCATCCCACCACATCCTTTCTTTGAAAATCTGGATGCATGTTAGAAAATTGTTAGCAAAATTGTTGTTCCACTGGATGTTCTTTTATTAACTCCAATGGGGTGATTTTATTTTAATGCTATTTAGTACACAATATTTCTGTCATATGATATTTTGGATAAGATATTTTGGTACCAAACTCTAACATCTACCCAGAGCAAGAGTCCCGAACTGCTGTGTGTATTAGATCCACAAGGATGCCTCTGTCCCTCTTTGGGGAATCACCACAAACAAAAAAAGTCACAACTATGCCCTCATAGGGAACTATGCAGCGCTCCTCTCAAGAAGAGTGAATATTTCATAAATGGCCATGCTGCTTCAGTTTCTATATATAGCATTCTGCCATGACTTTCCTATTATTTTGCTTTTCTGGGTGCTGTGGTCTCACCAGTGGCACCCACAACTTTTGATATGTGTGGATTAGCAGGGGGATGCCCATCCTGGGGGCTGGCGGAAGACAGTCATTCTCTTTTTTGTGTGGTTGCCCCGGTTCCACCTGGGGCACCTAGCAACTCTGAAATGTTGGGAGCTTAAGGGACGAAGCCCTCACAGTGCTACTGAGTCCCTAGCCAGCACCCATACTGTGTGCAGGGGAGAGACGGCGTCTGTGAATGTTCTCCGGCCTGGCAGGAGCAGCCTTCAGTTCTGCTCCTGCAGGTTGAGCACATTCACTGTTCCCTAACTCGGATCTCAATGATGTAGTTGAATAGAACATGAGTGATGTAATATGGAAGGTCATAAGCAAGGCATGGCGAAACTGCAAGTAATAGTTAGAATAACTTTGGCACTGTTTAATGAATCTTCACAAAACTTTACAAACAAAAAATATATATATATCCATCTCAACTCCTTCCTGAAATGTTTTGGGGTGATCAGTCAAGCAGGAACGGAGAAATGGGGGCCGTACAACATAATTTATTCATGCAGTTTCCATAGGGATTTTTGAACAGCGATTCCGACAAAACGGCTGCACAGAGTTACATCAAACTTGTCAGAAAGCTAGATCTTTGACCAGAAAGTGTACTATTGTGGATTGGTGAAAATACGTTTAGTAATGTTTGAGAAAATAAGGTTCAGACTGTATGTATATCAGGACGGTTGGATATGCAAGACTCCTGTTGTAGTCCTGCAGGCATGCAATTTCAAATAATAGAGCGATCTGATTGTCTGATGGGTCTTATTTTCCTGTTGAACACCTTGCTCCAGTAGGAGCAAGATGCTCTTGTGAGTCACAGAGGAGCTTGCACTCTGATTAACTGGTCACTACATGAGGAGAAATGTCGCGCCCATCATTACAGGACTCTGGTTCTTGGTCCCTGTTTCCTAAATATGAAAACCAAAAAGTGGGTAGGGGTACCATGACCTCCTGGCACTTGAAGGGGGCTGGCTCATAGAAGGATCCTCTCTGGGCCACGTTGTAGAATAGGCTTTTTTAGTGTATATATCGAGCCCATGGGAGTCTTGCACATAAGCTCGGGAAGACAATGGCTCCAGTGAGTGTCCCGCAGGATTGTGTGAAATCTAAAAGTCCAGTATATGATCAGAGCAATTTGTTGATGAACTAGAATATACTTTGTAGAGAGATTAGTGCTTGACTGGACCCTGCAGCACACGCATGTTGCCCTGAAATGTGGTTGGTCAGAGGCACTAGTCCCTTACCACACCCTGCAATGCATATTGTTGCCCTGGGAAGTGGTCTCACTATAGAGGTCAGTACCTCACCACACCCTGCAGTGCATGCACGTTGCCCTGGAAGCATACTGAAAGGAGAGACCAGTATTTTGCCACATTCTACAGCTCATGCCTGACCCAGCGAAGTGATCTGATCGGAGAGGCCACTCCCGCCACAAACCCTAGAGCACATGCCCATCACCCTAGGAAGCAGACTGACTCGAAAGGCAGTCCCTTGCCTTACCCTACAATGTTTTCCATTTCCCGGGGAAGAGGTGTCACCTTAAAGGCTAGACCCGTGCCACATCCTACAGCACACTGTCTCACCCTTGAGAGTGGGGTACCTGGAAATCTGAGTCCCATGACACACCCTACAGTGCATGCCCGTCATGCTGGGAAGTATTCTGGGTAGTTACAGTTTGGACCATGTTTCCATAGGAAATTGATGATGTTCACAGAACTTTCCAAAAATAAAGGCTCATCCACTTCAGGTCCTTTCTTGAAAGTATCAGGATGTGGGGGCCAAGAAAAAAGAGGGGTTCCAAAGTACAATTTCCCCATACAATTTCCATTGGAACTTTCGACATGGCTAGAGCCAAAAAAGATTAACAGAATGACACTAAATTTGCCAGAAAACTTTGCCCTGAATGCTGGCTTTTTTTGATTTGGTATTACTTAATTCAGTAGTTTTGAGAAATTGCGGCTCAAAATGTATAGATATATGAATGGTTTGGTTCATTGGGGGTGGCTACCTGCACAGGGGGTAGGGTGGAGGACCTAGCTGCAGATGATAGCAAGAGGTGCGAGGTTAGCATAGTCATGTATGGTAATGAAATCTTACTTTGCTTTAAAGAAATACAAGACTTTTACTGTTAAAACAATGGTTAAAGTGAAGTTATAGTTAAGTATTTTTATATTATCTTACTTTACATTAACAAAAGCTTGGAAATTCACCAACAAAAACTAAAATTAAAGTGACGTTATAGCTAGGTGAAAATATTATCTTAAACATAAAATTTTAAACTCATAAAAACACTGAAATTCACCACTGACTGAACTATAACTCATGACATGTTCTATGACATCACTTATAACATCATTGATGGCATCTCAAGTGACATAATTAATGACAATAACGAGGGTGCAAGTTATACTTACCTATGTATTCACTGAAAAAAACAAAGGTTAAAGCATGTCTAGGCCTATCCACGTCCAGACTGCATCCGAGGATCGGATCCCTGGCCCTTTCGACCCCGACGTGTGCCCTTTTATCAGGTACTCTAGAGACCAGCTATTGAAGCTAAGAGGGGAGGGTAAGCCTGCTTCTTGTGTGCCTTTTTGTTTCAGCAATATGTACTATATAAGATCCTGTACGTGCAGCACCTGTGGTTTTAAGGCCTTCTAGGATCCAGTTAGTGCACACCATAAATCTGATAACAGTCGAACAACTGCATCGACTTCTGATGAAGTTGGAAAACCTGAGCGTAAGTTCAAATGGTTCCTAATTAACACAATGTCAATTGTAAAATATAAAGTGAACTCGCTGACCTCCTGGTTGTTCATGACCCGGACTGGTATTCATCATGGAATCATGGGCCAATGAGCCTTCAGGCACCGACCTAGTTGATGTGATTCCTCCAGATTTCTCTATTCTAAGATTGGATAGAGTAGGTACGCCAGGAGGGGACTAGCAGTGTTTTTTAAAGTCCAGTATCAATGCCACTTAGAATCTAACAGAGGTATTAGCTCCAGTGAAGCATTTCATTTTAAGTTCAAATAATCCATGGCCAGCTCTTTCTCCTTGATATTAATCTCTAGGCCCCCTGGACCGAGGATTTCGTTTCCGACCGAATTATCAAACCTCATAGAACCCTCGTTGGTGCATAATGTTATCACCGTTTTGGGTGACTTTAACTTTCACCTTGAAGACAGCGCTAATAGAGATTCAGTGGCTCGGAAAGAGACTCTGGCCTACCTGGGTGGTGCCTCAGCTTGTTACGGTTCCCACTCATGCTGCTGGGCATACCTTAGATTGTATCTTTTCTAAATATCCACTGGTGTAATTTCAGGCTGTACTTCCCCTCGGTTGGTCAGATCATGGAGCAGTCTCTTTTCTATTGCTGCTTTCTCTGTCATTTGTGTGAAACACACTCTCCGATAGCAAAATCCGTAGGAACTGGAAGGGAGTGTCTGCAGAATCTCTCTCTACTGCTCCAGGCAACAAGCCTTTTAAAGTTCAGGAGGATGAGGACAAGGGGACAGAGGATTTCGCGGCTTCGCAGTGTGCAGTCGCTGATATGGTAACTTCCCTTCAGGAAGTCATGCTGAGGAGAAAATGTCATTCACTGTTTCCTGTTTCCTTCACTGTTCTCTGATAGGCTGATGCGTAGGCATGCTTGTTGCCATCAAGAGCGAGCTTGGAGGAAAAATTACGAGGAGCAAGAAAAAGATGTTCATATGCTCAAGATCAGGGAATATAAACCATCCTTAAAGAAGAAAAATTAATATATTGTACCAACAAAATTGAAGCAGCCAAATCTTTTAAAAAACTTTTTAAAGTAGTACAACAGCTATCAACTCTCCCACCCACTGCAGAACCTGAAGGCTTGCAAGAGCTATGCAATCAGTTAGCTGATGTCTTCCAACTTAAAATCACTAACATCTATAATGAGCTTGAAGCATCGAAATAAATTAAAAAGCAGTAAGCTGCAGTCCCTAAGGAGTGAGCTTAGGTCAGAACCTCTTAATATTCTTAAGAAAAAATGCTAATCTGCCTCTGGTCTTTCTATTCTTTACACCCTATATTGGCGAGCAGCATCCCCTTAACACCAAGTCGGGAACTCCCCTTGAACTGTGAAGACCCAATATTCTGCACATGGTGGCAGATGTAGTAGTGCATCCTCTTTCATCTCCCAGGCATAAAGCTATTTCTTCTGGATGCTACCCGCGGTTGTAAAAAGAAGCTCTATTGAGTCCACTTCTTAAGACACCCAACCTCGACTTAAAGAACTTTAAAAACTATTGATTTAGCTTGTTACATCCATTACCTATTGAGATCTTAGAGAGATATCTTAACTACAATTTGATGGAGTTTGTAGATGAACAGGGATGGCTGGACACATCGTAGGTCAGATTCCAGAAACATCATGGAAATGAAACTGCACTGGTGTCGGCCACAGACTTGTATTAAGCTGCTAGTGGATGAAGGGCAGGGTGGAGCTCTGATTCTGTTGGATCTGTCTGCGGCCTGTGATACTGTAGTAATTTGCAGGATACACATATTAATGTAATTGAAAAGAGCAGGGTTTCAGGTGTGAGGCAAAATTCTGGGCGCACTGCTAGGTTGGCGCACAGTTGGATGCTTAAAGGCAAAAAAGGTGCATGCAGAAGAGAGGCAAAGCCCTGTAACCCCTCACGATGTGTTTTGAGGACACACCAAGTAAAAGAAAAACAATTTCGCAGCACACTTGTAGGAAAAATTAGAGTTAAGGCGATGTCTCAATGGACATAAATTTCAAAGTTCAAGAGCGAAGAAGTTGTCCACAATAATACAGTTTCTTCTTTTATTGTCCATACATGAGCCAGCCGACACGTGTTTCGTCGCAAGAAACCACACTGTTTCTGCGACTCCTCAGGGCTATAGGAGTGAAGGTATAGGATCAGCAGGTCGCAGTGCCGGTGATAATTCCGACCCGGCTCCGCTCGAGACCGGGTATTGTTGAAATGGTACACGGTTATCGCAGGAATGAAGCGATGTTATCGAGTAGTGTTGTGAGGATCCTTAGTTGAAAAACTTTGATGAGGACACGGTTTTGCGGAGTAGGAGTATAGATGCTGGACAGAACGTCCGTGTCTTCAGAGTTGAAGGCAAGAAGCCTTTATAGGTCAGTAGGTCCCCGAAGTGCGGGGATGATTCGGCGGTGACTCTTTCGAGTTCGCGTTTCTGTTCCGGGTGCGGACCTATAAAGGCTTCTTGCCTTCAACTCTGAAGACACGGACGTTCTGTCCAGCATCTATACTCCTACTCCGCAAAACCGTGTCCTCATCAAAGTTTTTCAACTAAGGATCCTCACAACACTACTCGATAACATCGCTTCATTCCTGCGATAACCGTGTACGATTTCAACAATACCCGGTCTCGAGCGGAGCCGGGTCGGAATTATCACCGGCACCGCGACCTGCTGATCCTATACCTTCACTCCTATAGCCCTGAGGAGTCGCAGAAACAGTGTGGTTTCTTGCGACGAAACACGTGTCGGATGGCTCATGTATGGACAATAAAAGAAGAAACTGTATTATTGTGGACAACTTCTTCGCTCTTGAACTTTGAACTTTATGTCCATTGAGACATCGCCTTAACTCTAATTTTTCCTACAAGTGTGCTGCGAAATTGTTTTTCTTACACATATTAATGTCTTGAGTTGATTTATTTAGTTACATTGAAAGAGAGCCAATATATCAATCAACTGGCTCTAATAGACATTAACCCAAGAATGCCTACAGGACATTCTCAGGTAACTAAGCACCAGTAGAAATATTCCAATAACAGCATGAAATGAATTAAAGTGACAGCTTACTACATTACCTTCCTTTCTCAATAATCAAAAAGAGAAATAAAACTCGTGAAAAGAAACAACTACAAAATTTAAAAAAAACTAAAAGTTCATAACACAAATCAAATAAGGGACCCACCCCCAAACATCCACAACATCCATTATTTATTCTCTATATCTAAAAGGTCTAACAATAGAACGAGAACTCTTCATAAGAACAATATTAGAAGTAGACTGATAATTACTCTTACCAGGTTGCTCCTGGCCAGAACAATTAACTTTAGCAACTTTACTCAAGTTCCACCAAAACCCTCCTTCAACTTTAACAGCATGCCCACTTATCTTGATAACCTTGATAGGAGGACCAAATTTACACTCCCCCTTATTAACATGAGTGCATTTCCTAATTCTGACACAATCCCCAACATTTAAGGTGCACAATTTTGCCCCTTTCTTAATGTCAAAGGTTGATTTTGGTTTTTCCTGAGTAATAGTTGCACTTTCTTTTGCAAAAGACATCAACTTTTCCACATCAGATTCATTTTTAACCCACTTTGACATCCAACCTGGACGAAAAGAAGTGTTCGGTTTCCTTCCCCTCATTAATTCAAAAGGGGAAACCTTTGTGGAGGAATGAGGAGTGGTTCTGTAAAACCAAAACATGCTCCTAAGAGATTTGACAACATTACAATTCCTATCCTTTGCCCATCTGACGCAATCACCAACCACCCTATTCATCCTCTCCCAAAGACCATTTCCTCGAGGATAATATAAGGAACTCTTACTATGTTTGACCCCAGAAGTAGACCAAAAATCTTCCAATTCTTTAGAAACTAACTGTTTTCCATTATCAGAAACAAAAATTTCCGGAAAACATACTCTGCTCCAAACATCACTCAAGAAATCAATGACAACTTTCGAGTCAACATCCTTGACTAACTTGAATTCTGGCCATTTTGACGCATAATCAATCATCACTAAAATAAACCTAGCACCACCACTGAGAGTCATATAGGGTCCCATCACATCAACTCCTACCTTTTGCCAAGGATGATCTGGACATTCCGCCGGAATAAGTGGAGGAACACAAGTTTTGAGAGATTTGTCTGAAGATTTGCAGATACTGCAATCCAAAACAAACTCATCGACCTCAGCATCCATACCTGGCCACCAAAAGGTATCACGAATGCGACGTTTAGTAAATTAACACCCTAAATGTCCCTCATGAGCCCTGATTATAATACCATCCCATCCTCGTCGCCACGAAAATGTAGTAATTTGCAGGATACAAATATTAATGTCTTGAGTTGATTTATTTACTTACATGGAAAGAGAGCCAATATAGCAATCAACTGACTCTAATAGACATTAACCCAAGAATGCCTACAGGACATTCTCAGGTAAGTAAGCACCAGTAGAAACATTCCAATAACAGCATGACATGAATTAAAGTGACAGATACCATCTCACCTTCTCTAGTAATTGACTGCCTATGGGAAATGGGGATCCCAGACAGGACCTTGAAACTACTGTCTTCCTTCCGTAGGGATCGATCCCTGATGGTGATGCTGAATGAATTCCAGTCTGACTTATTTTCTTTGCCATGTGGAGTACCGCATGGCTCATCTTTGAGCCTGACGCTGTGTAATCTCTATGTTTCTCCTCCTGCCAGCATCATCCGCTACTATGGGCTACATGCAGTGTCATATGCTGACGACACCCACTTCATTGTGTCAATGCCTAAAAACACGGCAGCTAAAAAAGCTGCCAATTTTTCCCATTGTATGACAGCTGTAGCAGGTTGGATGGAAAGACATTTCCTGAAGTTCAATGGGAAAAAACCAAGATGCTATTCTTTAGACGGCTGTAATGCCAGAAACCGGTCCTCGGAAGCTTGTTTCCGGTCCAGGGAAGACATGGCTTGGCAGTTCGGGCTGGACTGTTCCCATGAGGCACAGTGTCAGACTGATTTGCATATAGCCATGTCTGAACTGGGGTGGCAGAGTGGGCTAAAGGACGGTGATGGATCAAACCCAGATCCTTTGACTGGGTGTGAGTGTTTGATTGGTTCAGATGCTCCGTCCATCACCACCCCTTTTGTACTAGCTAACAAAACGGCATCATCTGCATGTAAAAGAGCAGGTATAGATTTAAAACCTGCTCTAGGGATATCATTACTAGCAGTTTCCAGGACACAGAGTAAACAAAACAGGGACTAAAATGCACCGCTGTCTCATCCATCTGTTCACATCCCAGGACCTTGCATGGGAGCCGTTTTCATTAAATCTGACAGAGGCAGTCAGATTTAAATGATACCAGTGTAAAAATGCTGCCAACTCAGCATCCATTCGATAATCTATTAATATGGGCCATAATTTAGACCAATTCACTCGGTCGAAAGCAGATGTTAAATCCACAAATGCCATATACATAGGGCCCTTTTTAGCAAGTGTATATTTGCCTGTCAGTATAAGCAAGTTTATGCATTGGTCCACAGTTCTCATGCCTTTTCTAAAACCCTATTGTAATTCGGAGATTACACTGGTGGCATCTAACCATGTTTGTAGTCGGTCTAAAATCACCTTCCTCATGATTTTAGTGGATGAATCTAATAACGAAATTAGGCGGTAACATGCGGTATCACCCCTAGAACCTGTTTAAAAAATGGGTAAAATAACCGCAGTTGACCATGTTGGTCATGTCTGAACTGGGGTGGCGGAGTGAGCTAAAGAATGATGATGGATTAAACACAGATCAGTGGACTGGGGGTGAGTGCTTGCAATGTTCAACACTCCGTCCATCATCCCCTTTGGTTTGCTTTGTTCGCCCTAAGTTGGCAGGGCATGCCAAGACATGGGTCCCTTGCTCACTTTGCCACTGGATTCAAGCTAGCCTGGCTGATTATGGCTGATTAGCCAAAAACCGGTCTCAGGATGCTTATTACCAGTCCAGGGAAGACATGGCTTGGCAGTTCGGGTTGGACTGTTCCCATGAGGCACAGGGTCAGACTGAATTGCATATGGCCATGTCTGAACTGGGGTGGCGGAGTCAGCTAAAGAATGATGATGGATTAAACTCAGATCAGTTGACTGGGTGTGAGTGCTTGCAATGTTCAACAATCCGTCCATCATCCCCTATGGTTTTGCCCCGTTCGAACTTGGCGGAAGCGGGGGACAACTGCCAAGCATTGTGCTGCTGATCTCAGATGTCTTTGGGGCGCCTAAAAATCAAAGCAAACCCTCACATATGGCGGCCCAGATTTGTATAATGCGCCGTGAGCAAAGGCCAGGGCCTTGAACGCCACAGGGAGCCAATGCAAATCTCGGAGGTGTTGCCTTGTACTAGATCTGCCAGGGTTGCAAAGCAACACTCTAGCAGCTGCGCTTTGAATGGTTTGCAGTTTATTTAGCTGATATGCGGGAAAGCCAATGTATAACGCATTGGCATAGTCTATACGTGACAAGATGAGGGCACGGGTCACCATTTCCTTAGCCGATATAGGCAGCAGTGGCAGAAATTTCCTCAGTGATTTAAGTGTGCTGAAGCACACTCCAGCCAATTTTTTCATCTGCAGTGAGAATTTGAGGTCCTCACTAAACCAGACCCACAGATTCTTCACCGGGCTGCCGGTTGAGTTTGGCCTGGGATAGTCTGCTGGCCAGAATTCATCTCTAAATTGGGGAGGAAAAGAACCATACAGAAGGACCTCAGACTTGTCCTCATTACATTTGAGCTGGGCCCTGGCAAGCCAGCCAAAGACGGCTGAGAGACAGTTTTTGGCTAAGTCCGGGGATAGGTCATCTTCCTTCACGTAAAGAGGCGCTGGGTATCATCAGCGTAAGCTATGATCTTAGCCCCAGCTCCTCTGCGAGGTATATTAAAGGCCTGATGTAAACATTGAAGAGAAGGTTGCTCAAAGTGGAGCCTTGTGGAACTCCCATAGTCACCTTTCTTGGAGACGAGGAAAACGGGGACGGCTATACCTGCTGTGTTCTATCCTCTAAATAGGATTGAATCCAGTCCCAAGCCGAGATGCCAATGTTAGAGAGACGGGCCAGAAGTTGACGATGAGGCACCGTGTCGAAGGCGGCAGAGAGATCCAATAAAATCAGGGCTGCTCTGCCGCATGCATCCAGGCATTCTCTAATAGCCTCCGTCATCTCCACAAGCGCCGTCTCAGTGCTATATGCGGCCCTAAATCCCAACTGGGCAGGGTGGAGGGCAATGGAAGTCTCAACAAAGTTGGATAGTTGTTTGTAGACTGACTTCTCACACACTTTCGTCACTGCCGGGAAGAGAGAAATGGGTCGATAGCTAGCTAGCATAGCTGGATTTAAGGAGGGCTTTTTTAGCACCAGGAACAGTTTAGCCTGTTTCCACTCATATGGAACTGTGGCGGTCTGAAGCAATATTTTAATAATATTATTAACTTCGGGATTGACCACCTCGGCAACTGCTGCTAAATGCCTAGCTAAACAAGGGTCGGCTGGTGAACCAGATTTCAGGGATTTGAGAATGGCCAGAGAATCCTGCAGGTGGATGGGTAAGAAACTCCTCAGGGAGGCGAGGGCTGGCTCCGAGACCGGGGCTTTCTGGGAGGCAAAGTCCCTGCCCATGAGTGCTTGTCCCAAAAACTATACTGGATCATTTGAATCTTATCTATAAAGAAACCAGACAGCTCCTCACACCAGATGTTGGATTCTGGAAAGGCAATATGTTCTGCGCAAGGGTTCAGAAAACTTTGAACGATGGAAAAAAATTATTTTGAAGTTGTTTTTGGACTGAACAATGCACTCCGTGTAAAAATTGCCTGTAGCCTTCTTGATAGCAGCATAGTATTCTTTCTGGAATTTCCTAAGCACTATTTTAGTCAGTGGTCAGTAAGCCTTTATCCAGCTGCACTCCAGTTTATAGTGGCTATGAATCATGACATTTGTATGTATTCGGCGGGTTAGGTTAACCACTATGGAATCACCTTCCCTGTCCTTTTCTACAGTGGTTCCAACCCAAGTCACTCTTCTAGCTATGATAACATGGGATGATAAGTGATGATCGTTTACTAATGAATTATCCTGCTAGTGGGTCACTTTATGGATCAGATCTATTGTTGACTCCTTTGAACCCTGTTTAATGTGGGAGAACACCTGTGACTGCCACTAAGGGCAGTCACGCAGCCGACTCAGGGGGTAACTCAAGAATATCATCTCTCGCTCCTGTATCTGGGAGTAGATAGGGGAGATGTAAGCCTTGTACTTTGGGCCTTAAGTTATTTCGGGGGCATGACTTTTCCATAGTCATAGACTTCCTTGATGGAACCACAGACCCCCCCTTCATCCATGTCATGTCGAAAAATACCCTGATTACCATTGGCTTGAGTGCCCTCCTGTAGGCAGGTTTTAATAGCTTGCTCTGACTGGGTGCTACTTTTATACTGCATGGGTTCACGACTACTTGGTAAAAGGGTTGAGGTGCGCCGAGCAAGCCTGCCCCCCCCCCCCAATAACTCAGCGCTCCCTTTCTCAGGACTGTCAGAAGTTTGTAAAATTCGCAACTCAGTAGACTGCTCAAGTAAAACTTCTATCTTTGCCAATCGTATATCAATGGGTGCTAGGAGTGATTTTAGAAATTCTTCAATTTTCAGCTACAAAGTAGGCACAATTAACCCGGTCCGACGCTACTAAATCCACAGGTCCCTTGGGTGTGTACACAGCCTTTTTCCCTCCGCCTCTTTTCCTTTTGACCGGAGGTTCGATTAAAGTTGTTCCTTCGTCTCTCTCCCCTCCAAGGCCATCTGGCAAACCCGCAACAATTGACATAGTGGGGACCCTTACAGCACTATCAACATGATGCAGAGGGTCACCACGAGTCAATGCACTCTGAGATTGATTGCTTATCTCCAGTGAGAGTCTCCTTTCAGTAAGGGCAATGTCATTTGACAAAACATTTGCCACTCTAATTAGGAATGAGTTCAGGGTAGTTGCAGCATTCCCCCTCCAGTCGGACCCGTAGTGTGCTACCTTTTACTCCATTTCTAATCAAGGTCCACACTCCTGAATAAATAGTTGGAGGAAGTGTCAGAGGTGGTGGCTGCAAAAGTGTCACAACTATAAGATCTTATCCCATAAACAGAGGGATTCAGAAGGATTCAATAGAGCCCCCCAAGAGGTGCTACCCAGAGCCTAAGCTCAAACAGACAAAACAGATGCTACTGTGAGTACTATGTGCGAGACAAACAACAGTACACAGTACCTTAGGATATCCTCAGATCCAGGAAGTTAGGGGGAGGCCCAGCCCAGCCACTGACAGGAGAAGACGGGCACCCACTTGGCCCGGGCTTCACCCGGGCGTGTCCCGCCCTACAGGAGCACCCAAGTGTGTTTATGGTGCAGGGAGGACTGACCACGCCTCCCACGCCGATGCCGCCGACAACCACCACCAGGAATGCTGGGGAACCGAGTCCCACCCCAGCAGCCAGGAGCCAAAAAGAAGGTAGGTGTGGGCAGGGTCCACCAGCCCGTTTCACAGCGTGTCCCGTGTTGTGGGAGCACCCAAGTGTGTTTATGGCGCCGGGAGGACTGTCCACGCCTCCCGTGCCTATGCTACCGACAACCGCCACCAGGAAGCCTGGGGGACGAGTCCCTCCCCAGCAGCCAGAAGCCAAGAAGAAGGTAGGTGTGGGCTGGCTCCACCAGCCCGTTTCACAGCGGGTCTCGGACACTAACAACAGCACCCAGGTCAAATTGTATGTAGAGTAGAGCGCACTGGATAGGGTCATCTTGCACATTCCCAAACAACAACTGGTCTCTACAGGACTACGGGATCTGCATTGGCTGCCTATTAAAAAAGTGCATCATGTTCAAGGCCCTCTGTATAGTACACGAGGCTCTTCATCAGGCTTGCCCAGTGGGAATCAAGGTACACTCCAGGGAGAAATCTTTGTTCATCTCGTCTTAATTTGGTCACTCTTCACAGAGTCCGGAAGAAGAGATGGGGAGGCAGAGCTTTGTTGGTCTCCGCAGCCAGACTGTGGCACTCACTCCCTCACTCTCTGACTTCGATTAAAGTGCATTTGCCCTTTAGGAAGGCCCCAAAGAATTGATTTCTTACTTTATAGGGAGACTCATTTGCATTTTTTGTAATCTGTGTAAGCAGTGTTGGGCTGAATCAGACTGCCTTAATTACAGTGACCGACCTCTTCGAGCATTTGTTGTACTATTTAAATCTTGGTCAAATCAAATCAAATCAAAGCGAAGTTATAGTTAGGTTAAAATGTCACTTAAAATATACCATTTTAAACTAACAAAACTACTGAAGATCACCAGTTACAGTCTTCTCAAGTAACTAGAATTCGTCCCTAAAGTAACTATAGCTTGCACCCCGCTATGCACAGTGTTGTCATCAATGATGTAATTTCAGATGTCATCAGTGATGTAATAAAATAAATAATAATAATCTGATTTATAAAGCTCCAGATTACGCCAACAGACGTGTCCCTGTGCTCGGAAACGAACCTGGGAGAGCCAATAGCAATGAAATCACAAATATCAATGATATCATAGAACATGTCAAGAGTAATGTAATAGGTGAAGTAATGAGCAGTGCATTGTGAGGGCGAGTTGGGGACAACTTGAATAGCTATTTGGCTTGGGTTCAAATGCTACTGTTTCTAATTATAATATGGCTCTGTGAGCCCGATAGAATAGAGTGCACCTTTGTTCTTAAAGAAGTAGTGCACACTAGTGCGGAGAATGAACTGAACCAGAGGCCAGAAACGTGTCTGGCACCCATGGAGGAATGGGAAATAAACTGCAGGACTGAGGAAAAGAGATGCTGCTGTAACCTGAAAGGAGAAAGGGATAGAGTGCCAGTACTCTGTGTTCAAACCCAGCTGCCCCACATTCTGCCCCAAACAACTTTGAAACCCAGCGTGCTGGCAAGCTCAGAGACTGATTGTATCTTTGCAGCTCTGTTCTTGCCTTGTGTCCTCCTTTGCCAGGTTGGCTGTACTACATGTTTTCCTTAAGGCTACAGACCCTAAGTGCCTGGCTATGATAACTGTTCCAGCTCCTGACATCCTCACCATGGAAGGCAAGACCCTAAGGTCCACTGACAGCCCATGGCTGCTGCAGAATTTGTTAGACTTGTGCCGCTCAACCACAAGGGTACTAAGAGTGAGTTCTGCTGTGAGATATTGTCAGTCAATCCTCGCTGAACCCTGTATGGCAGACCTAAGAGGACTCATATGCTGAAACCCAACTGCACCATGTGTGTGAGCATTTCTGTTGCTGCAAAGTTTTACAGTCTCCTACTGAACGAGATGGTGCTCTGTGGCAGATCTCTATTACATACTCACGTAGGTACCCCTCAGTTAAATGATTACAAAACCAAATGAACCCAGAGAGGTGCAGCAGAAGTGAACGAAATAGAAGTTGTGTGCTGTTAATGCCATACTTACTAACTTTTGACTTAGCAGAAATGTAATAATTATTTATTGTAAAAAATTCATGCCACTGATTGCCGATTGGACATTAAGATTCATTGTGCTATCAGTCTTCTACTATGAGAAAGACGATAAAGAAGTCACCTGGCAATCAATTGAGCTTGCAGTAGTACCTGGCTCCTGTGGCTCAATGGATACAGCAATACTTGTGCAAAGGATTACCTAGCAGTACTTGAGTCCTAATGACTGACCTAACAACTTTCCTGGAGGTGCTCAGTTGAAAGAACTGTCTTCGGGTGGCAGAATATAGGCATGCTAGCACGCAGCTGTGCTTTCACTACTGCTCTACACTGCATGTGCCCCCGGCAGCAATCACATAAACCCCTTGGGCCACTTCACTGTCATCCTGCAGACATAAGGAACGTCCATCTTCACCAACAGCACTAAACTCCACACCCATAGTGTGAAGACAATTGTCAAAGGCACCAGCTATTAAGTCCTGAACAGCCATGTTTTCAGTTTCTTCCTGAACCCCATATGGTCATCAGTGAGGCATAGGTCTCTAGGAAATGTATTCCAATGTACGGCAGCCTTATATGAGAAAGAGCGCCCTCCCTCGCTGACTTTCTTTATGCATCTAGTTTTAGCCAGTGCAAGATAGCAAGACCTTAGTTCTCGCGGAGGGACATCAAATTCAACTTTCTCCTGCAGGATTTTAGGGCCAAGCTTTTATAAGGCTCTATGCACGTAGCACAATAGTTTGAACTTAGTACTTTGGTGCATACGCAGCCAATGCAGCACCTTGGCTGCTGCGTTTTGGGTACCTGCAAATTAGAGAAAAAATAGTCAGCAATACCAACATATAGCACATTCCCATTGTCCAGTCTACTAGTTAACAAGGCCTGAACAATGTTTTTTCTCCAGATGACAGGGCTCCATATAAAAAGTCTCCTTAACAGTATTAACATGACAAAGCATTTATTGCACAGTATTTTAACTTGGTCTTGCATGGTTAGTGCATTGTCTACCAAGATTTCCAGATTTTTTACAACCTGTTTAGGTTCCAGTACAGTGCCTAGTGACTGGGGCCACCAGGATGCGTCTCAGACTAGGTGTGCTCCTTCAAAGAGAAGTATTTCTGACTTCTCTGAATTCAACTTCAAACAATGATCTGTCATCCAATTTGTAGTTTCTGAGAGACAGTTGATCACTTTAGCTCTAGTGTCATCATATCTTTCTTCTATGGCTATCAACAGTTGTGTGTTACCTGCATAAGAACAAATGTTAAAGCCCCATTTCTTCCCAATCATGATCAATGGGGAGACATATGCATTAAAGAGGGTTGGGCTCAACTATGCTCCCTGCAGAACTCCACGCTTGATTGTTTTTGGGTTGGAAGAAAAGGAACCCAACTGTAATCTCTGAGTTCTGTTTTTTGGAAAGGAGCTAAACCATTGAAGGGTTTTAGAATAAAGTCCTTTTTCATATAATGTTTTCAAAAGGAGGCTATGAGATACAGTGTTGAAATCCGCCGACAAGTCCAAAAGGATCCGGGCGGCAGCTTTAGCCTGGTTCACCAGTAATCTAATATTATCCAACACTGCTAGTAATTTAGCTTCCATACTATTCATTGCCCTGAAACCTGTCTGTTAAGGACGTAAGAGATAAATTGTCCCTAAATAGTTAACAAGTTGCCTGTTAATCAGTTTCTCTACAACCTTGGACATGTAGGGAAGATGGGAGATTGGTCGATAGTTTGAAAGGTTAGAGACATCCATACCTGCTTTTTTTGCCAATGGGAATATGATAGTTTGTTTCTATGCATCTGGAAACATGATATGTTATAATATGATATGATAAGACCGCCATGTTTCTTTCGGTTGAAAGTGCAGGGGGACAGGAGGTTCAGACAGGAGGAGCGTAGGTCACGGGGAGGGACATAGCGATGGATAGCTTCTTCTATTGATTGGTGAAAAACCAGCATTAAGTAAGGGCACAGAACTGGTGTTAACCGGGAGTAGATAAAGTGTAGACACTTTTTACCTCTGTCATTATCTTCGCTACTTGTTCTTCCGTAAAAGGAGCAACATTTCCTAAGTGAGAGGGTACTTCAGGGCGGGGTTTCAAAGCTTCCCAATTACTATACGCCAGTGGAGGTTGATTTTTAAATGTAGAGTAGATTTAGGAAACGTCATCATAGAAAAAGTTACTAACTTTCTCGCAGTTAACACCCGAAGAAGTCAATGAATGGAAAATGCCAGCTGGCTTGGAAAGTTCCTTCACTATTTCGCATAACTCTTTACTTGAATTATTATTTTCTTCAATTCTTTTTACACATTTTACTGGAAAACCCCTGTTCTACTCTCAGTGTTTTTAGCTGGCCTATGCCACTTCTCGAGACAGCAGCGAGGCAGGGTGCAGGTGTGAGCTTATACACTTGAACTGATGCTGACCCACTCCCTACAAGAGTATACACTTCGGGTTTTGCTAGGGGCTAGACTAGGGTCATTGTGGATCTTTCACCTTCTGTGTCTAAGCACAAGCAAACATCTCTTCTTAGTGTATAAGGAAACACATATTGTGCCACCCGTACCCTACATTTACCATAATGCTAAGGGGAGAACTGTGCTGGGGGGTAAAGCAGTGTGCTTCCCATTCCCCTTCTGTTTGAAAAGGCTCCCTTGACCCATTGAGCTGACGAGCTTCTGGAGATGCACCTGTGCGCCAATGAGAGGTACTTAGACCTGAAAGGATTGTGGCAGCTTTCTCAGCAACCCCAGATGAATTTCGTTTTTTATCTCTACTGATGAAGGATAATATCCAGAAACACATATGTCTAAAGAGTCACAGACCTGACCTGCACCGACTTTGGTGAAACACTTCAGCAAAAATTCAAGTAAGCATTTAAAGTGAACTGCATTTACCATAATGCTATGGGGTGAACAGTGCGGGGAGGTGAAGCAGTGTGATCCGATTTCCCTACCCTTACTTATGCTGTTCATTTAATGCCAAACCTGGCAACTCCTCCATTTTGTGTGTGTGAAAACTACATCTTCCTATCCTGCCACTTCACCGCCCGGTGTAACGCCCTGAACGAGCCGTGGCTGTGTAAGAGGTGAACCTTGATGGGCAGTCTCATCTGGTTGTAACTGAACTAGCTCTTTGACTCCAAATGAGTGGATTGATGTTGGCATCAAACCCCAGCAGAAGGTCTCCCTTGTGAATTGTGCTAGGACCAGGGATCTGATGAAATGTGAGATGAGCCTCAAGTGTGACCATACCTTCTCTGCATGATGAACCTGTTAAATATTCTTAAAATAGCATTTTATCCATTTACATACAGTTTTTGGCCAGTCTTCTTGGAGGCAGCAATTTGTTGCTCACCAGATTTGGAGCTAGTGTCATTGATGGTTTTCTGTGATATAACTAAAATATGTGGTGTATTCATACGCTGTGGTCACTTTCGTTGCCCTCTTAATGGATTTCTAGTGGTTCAGTAAAGGGATGTGTGCAGCGCCTGCCAGTTGGCAGCATTGTTGCTTGTGGTACTATTTTCCATATCCTGATGAGTCATATTTTTATGTGTGCTATACTCGCTTCTCCATGGCCCTTCTACATTTGGACTCAGTGTCAATTTGGTAGTTTCATACAACACTTTTTTACAGTCAAATAAGATCCTGCATGAATTGATTTTGCATGAGCGAAGATGTGTTGTGAGACTTCCAGGTGCACGTTTGCAGTGGGGTCTATTTTGCAGGTGGCATGTGGTGTTATGAGCAGCACACCTGTCCCATCAAGATGATGAATTTTCTTAAGCGGTGTCGTGGCAAAACGCTATGTGATGACGAGTTCCGATTAATGTGTGGAGTGAATTAAAATGTGTCTCCTCCTTCTGAATGGTACGTGGACCAACAGTTTCCAAAGAAATTGTGCCCACCTTCACTGAGGTTTGCGTGTTCTGTTCTGGGAGCTATATTTGTGTTGGTGGCGCTAGATATTTATGGATTCCTTTGCATGACAGTATTTTCGACACATGACTTCTGGGTCAATGAGGAAGGGGGTGTCACATAGAAGTGATGTTGGTGTAGTGTGGACTGCTGTGCAGGTGTTGCTTTTCAGCCAGTAGTTGGAATGCCCAGAGCTATAGTTGTAGCCCGTGCACCAAGTTTTGCCCTTCTGCTTTATTCTCTTTGAAACATCAGTCGGTACCACACATCGTCATGGAGATGCACCCAGACCCATATTTCGTGTTGTGTTAAAGGTACAAGTATACAGTTGGATCTTCACTAAGCTGTTTCTATGGGTGCTTGACTGATAATATCGTAGTAGCAGGGTATTGAGAGTGGAGTATTGTTTGCACTTCACATGCCATCTGCCACCGGAACATCTTTTCACACAAAGTCATTTTTAAATGTGTGCTTTGAAGTGGTAATAACTGTTTTGTCAGCTGCATCTATGTCACACCTTCCTCGCACCTTGTTCAATCAGAAGCCTAGGCAACGAGAAGCCATGGGCCTCATTTATGAGGCCGTGCGTCACTTTTACGCCGCCGGTGCTTCACTTTTTGTGACGCACCAGCAGCGTAAAAAATGTGCCTTGTTGCACCATATTTGCAAAGTGACGCATCTAGGTAGATGCGTCACTTTGTAAACCCCTGCGCTACATTATACCTACGCCAGGTATAATGTATGCAGGAGGGGCGCTCTGACAGCCGCGACCCATGGAGGGAGTTATGGTGGGGCAGGAAGGCGGGCGGGGGAGGGGCAGGGTGGGGGGTGCTAAAAACCAGAATATGGATAATTGGAGGTAAGTAAACAATTTAATAAATAAAATGAATTTCGTAGCGCCCCCTGCATCGCAAAATGCGAGGCAGTGCGCGCTACGAAATTCGTTATATTAATTAAATTGTTTACTTACCTCCAATTATCCATACTCCGGTTTTGAGCTCCCCCCACCCTGTCCCCTCCCCCGCCCCGCCTTCCTGCCCCACCGTAACTCCCTCCACGGGCCGCGGCTGCGCTCTGACGCAAGGCAGGGTCATAGAAGTGACGCAGTGAAATCTATAAGATTTCACTGCGCCACTTCTGGGACACAAATGCGTCAATTTCTTACGCCTGCCTCACAGCAGGCGTAAGACTGACCCAGGGACACAAGGCTGGAGTGGCGTAACTATTGTGACACGCTCTAGCAATGCGTCACTTTTGCGCCATACAGATACGTCAGAAATACTGACGTATCTTTAACTCCTTGCGCCATGATGCGTCATACTGTAAATATGACGCATCATTGGTCTCGCAAGGAGGGCGCAGTGAAAAGTGACGCATCGCT
The DNA here is from genome assembly GCF_964261635.1 of Lissotriton helveticus. NCBI lineage: Eukaryota > Metazoa > Chordata > Amphibia > Caudata > Salamandridae > Lissotriton > Lissotriton helveticus. The sequence goes on along the minus strand of NC_136068.1, from coordinate 1,165,297,596 downwards.
GTTTTCACGCAGCGATGCGTCACTTTTCATAAATGAGGCCCCATGTGTTGATGGTGTATATTGTTATCACGGACTCTTTTAGTATGTTTCCCTAATGCGGTCGCTCACTTCTTGCAAGTTATTTTACGCGCTCCAGAGACACAAACAGGTGTGTTGTTCATATTGGAGAAGAACCCCTTAAATGGATTAGGGTGCACATACACTGACGTTCGAAAAACTATGCTATGTTGGGGCCAATGCAGCTTTCCCTGCCCCTGACAGTACAAACTGTGATTGGCATACAAGCAAGCTTACGAACTACAATTTAAAAAAACCAAAAACACGTCGAAGTTGCATTTTGGTCCGTTCCTACGCAATATATGTATAGTAGGGGGAGGTTCTTATGGGATGGAACACATTTAAAAGGCTCAGATTCTGTACAGAGCAACAAACATATTTTTGGTGAAAATGTGCGTGTTCAGAGAAGCGGCCAACGCTTGGCACCGAAAAGCGGCAGTTATGGTTTGAAATGTTTCTGTGGTACGCCCGCTAGTGCAACTTTGCTCTTAAGCCATGGCTCTGTCTGCCTTCGCTTCCACAATTTGTTTCCTTCGCCCACGTCACAGCTCGGCTTCCATGGGAAAACACACAGAGGGTAGGTTTTTTCTAAGTCTACGGTGCCTTGTTAACCACTCGCCAGCATCAAACAGAGAGCGCAAAGGATGCCCATGTGTGGTTCCCAGACAAGCCATTTCCCTTTCGGAGAGTGGTTTAATCGCTTTTAAGTATATGTCTGTTGTGGTTACAGAAACCCCCCAAACCCTATCCAGAGATCAACTTTCATGCAATTCAGCCATCTTCAAAATACGCCATCGAAGCAATGTTATTCCATCTCGTCGCTCCGTCTTTTTCCCACACTATGTGGAATGCTTTTGTGGTTCACATTCATGTCAGCTTTAAAGGGGAATAGCTTACATTTCTTAGGGCTGTTAGAAGTGAAAATAATCTCAGAGGGCTTGAGCATGAAACAGGTTGTGCCATCTGTATGTCAATCATTCTTTTATTATGGGCTGGTTGCTATAAGTCAGTCAGATACATCTGTTAGTGGTGGGATGCAACATGTTGTCACCACCTTGTTCGGTGCAAGGGATGGTAAACCACTTAGCATGGAAGCTCTCTTCTGAACTACTCAGCTCAGTACACCTCAAGGGGCACCTGTCAGGTTCAGGGACACGGGCACACCTTCCTTTGACTGACAGCAGGGTTGCAGAAAGTTATGAATTACAAGTTGAAACGTGTTAACACAAAAGGATCACCAGCCCTTCTGGAGATCAATTGAGCAATATTTAAGTTTAGTTTATCCTTAGTTTTCTAGTAAGCAGGAAGCTTTCCACAATTGATATATGGAGACCAGCACAGCAAAAGCACGCCAGTGCGAGTAAAAGCAACACTATTTAAACATTGTTTTTAATAAAGTTCCAATCTCCAACATGACCAACCATAACATTCAGTCAATGAAACAATCAAGAAAAGGGTTCGCAACAGGTTCAGATCCTCTGAGTGCTGGATGGTAAGAATGGCAGCGTCCTAACCTGTGATCTTCCTGTATTAAAATCACTTCACATCACTTACTTTCCTTTCAGGTGTTTTTCGGTTGATGACCTATTGTGTGCAATACTGTACACAAACTGTGGTATGGGTCAGCACATTTACTTTTGACTGCTTGGCTTTGTTGTCTGTCAATCTTATTTCCTTGATTCTTATTTGATGGCTTTTCATCCTTGTCTTGCATTTATCCCTCCCTTGCATCATTGCTGTGTAACAGCAGTTCCAATTGGATTAATTTTACCTTTCCATTGTTTACAATCAGGTAACAACTTTATTTTTTTGCTTTCAGCACCCCATTAGAGTGCATGTGTTTTTACCCTCTCTCTTGTGTCATTATTTTATTGTACATTTGTATCCTTTCCTTCTTTTGTGCATGTTGGTCTCCCACCATTTCCTTCATTGTTCTTGCACCACCCCAGCATTACAATTACTTTTTTTAAATATATTTTTTATCCCCCTGGAGTCTCCACACTCTCTCTGATTCATCACAATGCCTTCCCTACTCATCAGTAGTACAAAAGGGGGTGGTGATGGACGGAGCATCCGAACCAATCAAGCACTGACACCCAGTCAAAAGATCTGGGTTGAATCCATCACCGTTCTTTAGCCCACTCTGCCACCCCAGTTCAGACATAGATATATGCAAATCAGTCTGGCCCTGTGCCTCATGGGAACAGTCCAGCCCGAACTGCCAAGCCATGCCTTCCCTGGACCGGAAACAAGCTTCCGAGGACCGGTTTCTGGCATTACAGCCGTCTTCAGCCCGGCTTGCTTGAATCCAGTGGCAAAGTGAGCAAGGGACTCATGTCTGAGCATACCCTGCCACACTTATGGCGGCCAAAAGCAGTACAAAAGGGGGTGGTGATGGATGGAGCATCCGAACCAATCAAACACTCACTCCCAGTCAAAAGATCTGGGTTGAATCCATCACCGTTCTTTAGCCCACTCTGCCACCCCAGTTCAGACATGGCTATATGCAAATCAGTCTGACCCTGTGCCTCATGGGAACAGTCCAGCCCGAACTGCCAAGCCATGCCTTCCCTGGACCGGAAACAAGCTTCCGAGGACCGGTTTCTGGCATTACAGCCGTCTTCAGCCCGGCTTGCTTGAATCCAGTGGCAAAGTGAGCAAGGGACTCACGTCTGAGCATACCCTGCCACACTTATGGCGGTCAAAAGCAGTACAAAAGGGGGTGGCGATGGACAGAGCATCTGAACCAATCAAACACTCACACCCAGGCTGAAGACTGCTGGAATGCCAGAAACCGGTCCTCGGAAGCTTGTTTCCGGTCCAGGGAAGACATGGCTTGGCAGTTCGGGCTGGACTGTTCCCATGAGGCACAGTGTCAGACTGATTTGCATATAGCCATGTCTGAACTGGGGTGGCAGAGTGGGCTAAATGACGGTGATGGATCAAACCCAGATCTTTTGACTGGGTTTGAGTGTTTAATTGGTTCAGATGCTCCGTCCATTACCACCCCCTTTTGTACCGCTTTTGGCCGCCATAAGTGTGGCAGGGTATGCTCAGACGTGAGTCCCTTGCTCACTTTGCCACTGGATTCAAGCAAGCCGGGCTGAAGACAGCTGTAATGCCAGAAACCGGTCCTCAGAAGCTTGTTTACGGTCCAGGGAAGGCATGCTTGGCAGTTCGGGCTGGACTGTTCCAATGAGGCACAGGGTCAGACTGATTTGGATATAGCCATGTCTGAACTGGGGTGGCAGAGTGGGCTAAAGAACGGTGATGGTTTAAACCCAGATCTTTTGACTGGGTGTGAGTGTTTGATTGGTTCAGATGCTCCGTCCATTACCACCCCCTTTTGTATCGCTTTTGGCCGCCATAAGTGTGGCAGGGTATGCTTAGACGTGAGTCCCTTGCTCACTTTGCCACTGGATTCAAGCAAGCCGGGCTGAAGACGGCTGTAATGCCAGAAACCGGTCCTCGGAAGCTTGTTTACGGTCCAGGGAAGGCATGGCTTGGCAGTTCGGGCTGGACTGTTCCAATGAGGCACAGGGTCAGACTGATTTGCATATAGCCATGTCTGAACTGGGGTGGCAGAGTGGGCTAAAGAACGGTGATGGATTAAACCCAGATCTTTTGACTGGGTGTGAGTGTTTGATTGGTTCAGATGCTCCGTCCATTACCACCCCCTTTTGTACTGCTTTTGGCCGCCATAAGTGTGGCAGGGTATGCTCAGACGTGAGTCCCTTGCTCACTTTGCCACTGGATTCAAGCAAGCCGGGCTGAAGACGGCTGTAATGCCAGAAACAGGTCCTCGGAAGCTTGTTTACGGTCCAGGGAAGGCATGGCTTGGCAGTTCGGGCTGGACTGTTCCAATGAGGCACAGGGTCAGACTGATTTGCATATAGCCATGTCTGAACTGGGGTGGCAGAGTGGGCTAAAGAACGGTGATGGATTAAACCCAGATCTTTTGACTGGGTGTGAGTGTTTGATTGGTTCAGATGCTCCGTCCATTACCACCGCCTTTTGTACCGCTTTTGGCTGCCATAAGTGTGGCAGGGTATGCTCAGACGTGAGTCCCTTGCTCACTTTGCCACTGGATTCAAGCAAGCCGGGCTGAAGACGGCTGTAATGCCAGAAACCAGTCCTCGGAAGCTTGTTTACGGTCCAGGGAAGGCATGGCTTGGCAGTTCGGGCTGGACTGTTCCAATGAGGCACAGGGTCAGACTGATTTGCATATAGCCATGTCTGAACTGGGGTGGCAGAGTGGGCTAAAGAACGGTGATGGATTAAACCCAGATCTTTTGACTGGGTATGAGTGTTTGATTGGTTCAGATGCTCCGTCCATTACCACCCCCTTTTGTACCGTTCCCTACTCATCAGTGGCTTCACCACCCTTCCACAACCCTTGTTTCCTTGCTTAATAATTTTCTTATTTTTAGGTCCTGGCTAGACAGCATATGCACTGCCAAAAAAATAAATTTTGTTTTCAATCTGTGTGCTTCAGTCCGCCCATAGGCTTACCATTTGCTCGCTGCATCATTACTCTCATATCCTTTGTCCCCACTAGTCCATGGTATGTATGCTTCATGCATCTTCTTAGATGTAGCACTCCCAGAGCATGGACCAAGTACTTGTGTCCATCCATTGCTCCCATTTTTGGAGCTACTTTTTTATTTGCGTTTAAGCATTACACACGTTATGCTCATGTTTTCACTCTGTCAGTCCTCCATCTCTTGTTGCCTCTTCCCCCCTCCAACCTGCCCCATCCCAACCCCAGCCAGATCGCCCTCACATCCGAGCGCTGCTTTATCTTGGTTGCTGCAAATGCATTTATATTGATAAAAGCTGATGTAATTATATCCAGCACTGTGGGGTAGGTGCTTGGTGTGATTTTTTTAAAGTTACTGGTTATTACTTTAAATGGATTAATATGTAGTGTCTATCTTTAAATGCAAACCTGAGCACTGACTGAAATATGGCAGCCAAATCCTGTGCGTCTGTGATGCGATCAGTTGCTAAACTGCACATGAATAGGGTGCTGCATAGTGTTGGCTTAGTCTTGATGTTTTATACTACTCGTTCGAGGTAAGTGTTATGGATTCCACCCTTTGCGTACAAAGCTTTACCTCATTAACTTTGATTTTGTGTGTATAATAAGCATGCTGTGTTTAGCAACTAAATTGAAACTCGTTTTTAATTTGGGCATCATTTACATTTTAATAAAGACACAGGGGCAGATTTATGATGGGAATGCGCCACGTTTGCGTCACGCAACTGCAGCGTAAACGTGGCGCATCCCTATGACCCATTTACAACGTGACGCATCTAGGCAGATGCGTCACGTTGTAAAGGCCTGCGCCACTTGTGGGCGTTCCGGCGCACGGTGGGCGTTCCGGGGCAGGTGCGCCTCGCAAAAGTGGCTGAGTGAAATCTATAAGATTTCACTAAGTCACTTTCAGGCCAATGCTGCGTCAAAACCCTGCGCCTGCTTGAAGCAGGCGTAGGTCTTGACGCAGCATTGTATAGATGGGGCAACCCCGAGCCTTGCTGGAGCTGCGTCGCGCTTGCGATGCAACTCCAGCAATGCGCCACCTTTACGGCACAGATGCGTCACGCATCTGTGCCGTTTTTACCCCATGGTACGCCGCATTGTAAATGCGGCGCACCATGTGTGGCGGAGCAGCGGCGCAAAATAACTGGCACATCCCTGGGGATGCGCCAGTTATCATAAATCTGCCCTACAGTCTTGCTTTACTAGCGTCTTCATACCAGTTTTCTAGTGTAATTAGGAACTGCAGTGGTTGCTGCTGAATTAATCTTCCACGGTCATTATTGGTGAAGAATTAATACCTCTTCAGAATTTACACTTCTTTCCACTACCCTGATTTCTTTCTGTTTCGCATTACAGAGACTGAGCATGTAAAATGCACTTCCAGTGCATTTTATTGAACGGCTGAGGTATGTTGCTTTAAAAAAGACATGCTTGATTTTGAATGGTTACATAGGGGCATATTATCAAGAAACCGAGTTAAAATTATCGCCGCTTTATCAGCAGAAAACTGCCGCTAAAGCGGCGATAATGGGCTTGATAATATGCACTTGATAATTCCAATAGAAGCCCATGTTCTGGTGTCAACATGGGCTTCTATTGGAATTCTCAAGGGCATATTATCAAGCCCATTATCGCCGCTTTAGCGGCAGTTTTCTGTCGCTAAATTGGCGATAATTTTAACTCCGTGCTTGATAATATGCCCCATAGTTCCTTATGTCAAAGAGGATTCAATTTCCTAACCGATGTGTCTGTGAAATATTCTGCTTGAAAATTATCCGAATAATAATGCTATGAGCTTACTTATTTTTCATGCCTTCTGAGGCAATTAAAAATGCTCAGCCCTTCATGTTATGGACTGTATGCCCATCTCAATGGCATCATTAAACAGAACCAAGTATGTTTTGCAAGCATTCTTCAGCTCTAAATGAAGGAACTGGCTGTAAAAAAACGTGTTGGGTTAACAGGAGCATGGCTGTTATTTTTCCAATTGGAAATATCTTTCATCTCAACCTCTTGCTTCCAGTGCATCGGCTATCATTTCAATATAATGGACTGACTAGGACACATCATTTCTATATTTGTTTCCATGTAGTTCATGCATAGCACTTGCCACATCAAAGAGCATTTTGTCCTACTTTCCACCTTGCTGCACAGCAGGCCCAACACATGGCTAAATCCTAAGTTAAAAGACATAGACAGCGTCAAGAACTCGCCTAAAGGCGAGACTTATTGGCTTAGCCAATGCTTGTTTTGCTTGTGTGGGGGCTCTACAACCTCCATACTGCTACTGGACTGTCGCTTCCCTGTCTTTTGCCCCACACCTTCCTTTTGCTTCTTTAAATTATTGCTCTCTGCCCGCTGCTAACTGGAGACTGCTGACAGGCCACTTATTTTCCTGTCCTGTGCTCCCCCTGTCCTGAATTAAAAAAAATAATGTATTTTGTTTATTGTTCTCCAAACTTTATTTACTGTTATGTGGTAACGGTACAAAAAGGACCATCTTCCGTTTTCGTTTTAAAACAATGTATTTTCTCATGATTTATTTCTTCATAAAATTTATAACAAACATTATCCCCCCTTATAATATATGACATATTAAACCATGGAGATTGTGACCAAACCACTTCAATATGCATAATTGTCTAATCATTCATTTCTGTAACTGAAGTAGACGTTTCTGAGGATGAGCTGGGTCTGCATATACATGATCGCTGGAGAACTGCAGACATGTGACCTGGTCCCACCCTGTATCTGCCCTCATATTTTCCAGGTGCGGCCAGTACAGGTAAGAGCGGTAGGGCGGGTTGGGACAGGGGGTGAAGTTGACATATAAGAGGGGGTAGGGGAAATAAAACAAATAAATAAAACCACTTACCTTGCGCTCGACGCATCGCTGAATCGGCGATGCGGCGAGCGCAAAGTTAGAAGTTTTATTTATTTATTTTATTTTCCCTATCCTCTCGTATGTCGACTCACTCCCCTGCCCCAACCTGCCTTACCTCTCTTACCTGTACCGGCCACGTCTGATGTTTTGTATAAGTGTGCAGAGGTGCACAAATACTTTCAAATGTATCCATTCTCTCATGGACAATTATTTTTTCTATAGCACATGTAGACCAATTGTTTGACCACCTCAATTCACGGGAGGGGAGGGGAATTTCAATCTACATGTAATGGTGAACCTATCTGTTGGAAGCATGTGGATGAGAAGTTTGCCTGTCATAGTGGTGAGTGGGTAATCCAAGTTAGCACCCAATAGTTGGGAGAATGGACTGCATGTCTGTAGTACTATGAGTACTTGAATAAAAGGTATCATCTCTATCAGCTGGATGATTTGACCTCAAAATTTCACCTAGATCAAAGTATTCTTGTATACCTTGTGCTAGGGCAATGGCTGGAGGTCTTATTGTAGGAGTAAGGCCTGATAGTTCTTCAGTGGGGTTTAATGCTACATCACATTCACACCTTACTGTAAGAGTGCTTTTTGTGTTCTTTGCGAATATTAGGAAGAGTTTCTCAAAGAATGTTTCTTCATTGTTATTAGGGGCGTAGATACAAGCCAGAGCCAAGAGTGTTCCTTCTAGTTTTCTCTGTAATATCAATGTTCTTCCTATCTTTTTCTCTGTATATTGATTCTGAATGACACCTTAAGCTTTTCATAAATAGTATAGCCACTCCTTTAGTTTTGGTATCAGCTGAAAAGTGGAATTGTGATGGATATAGTTGGGATTGTAGTCTATGTCTATCTTTTACTAGCAAATGAGCTTCTTGTGGAAAGGCAATTACTATTTCTATGGAGCTTATCCATTTTAAGAGTGCGTTCATTGTCATTGTTGAATTTACACCTTGTGTATTCAATATGAGTATATTAATCATGATTCTTTGGTGTCATTTTAAAAACATCCAGCTTGCTATCATTTTAGTGACATAATGCATATTTTTGGGATGGTAAAATGACCCAGCACTTAATGCCCCACCACTTCCTATCTTAATAAGTTGTGTTTGTTTCTGGTTGTCTGAAGGCGGACATTTTTTGCTAGGGTGCACTAAACTTCGGTAATGGGTAAAAAAAAACTAAGGGTGTGATGTTATGTTATTGTTACATCTTTTGCTCTTCTTCAAATTTCTGCACTTGTGCTCTTTAATTTTTCTTTCTATGTCACAAGCTTTTTTTCTCCTTCATTACAGCAACACATTGCTTTCTTATTTACATTCCTTTTACCATTCCCACTCTCTTTTCATGTCCTCTGCACATTCCATTCTTGTATAACTTCCTGTTTGAAATCAGTTGTATCCTTGGGAGTGAGCTGTCAACTCTTGTTTGCTGTTGCTGGTGCCCTGTTAAGATTAAACATATCTTTTTATGATATTCTATGACCATCTATCACTTCTTCAATTTGGCAAAGAGTTACCAGTGTCCCTAGCCACACACTCATCTCAGCAAAATTAATCTTTTTTTCCACATTTCCGTCAACTAGGATTTCTTCATTCACGGCTTTGAAGGTAGTCTCACTCTCTTCATCACTGTTCCTGGTGTAAAAGTTCACTTAATATGCTCCAATTTGTTTCTGACTGTTCTGGGCTTGGATCATAATGATGATAGGCTCATATGGCTCTTGAAACTTCATGTACGTCAGCAACAGCCATGTACATCATGTCCAGACATATGCCGACTGGCTGGAGTTGCTCTTATGTGTGGCCATATAGGATCTGTTTTAATTGGAACATTGGCATAATATTGTGAGACAAAAATATTGTGGCAATAACATTGTTAGCAAAAATATTGTGATCCTCCACTTATAATCTAAAATACAAAAATAATGTGTCAAAATATAATTTTTACGAATATCAACAATTAACAATATTTTAAATATTTTAATTTACATATTAGCAGTAAACTTAATTAACTAAACATTAACAAACATGTATACAAGCAGCAACACTATTTACCTTAGTAAAAATATAAAAATAAGCTTACGCAATGAAATGTATCTATATTATATTATAAACTAGATTTAGAAATATTTTTTAACATAGATTAATATTTTAATACATTTGGAAATGTTCAAAACAATAACATGAAAAACAAAAAAATCAACTAACAATTATATACATAAAAAATCTTAACTTGACCTAGTGAATATAAAAAAAATGAAACCCAAAACAAAAAAGACAAATCTAAACCTAAAAAGACATAAACAATTGAAAAGTAGTAAAAATCCACAGCAGAAAAAGCGTTAGACTTTGGAGAGGTTACATTTACTATTCCCACTCCAGTATAAGCAATGGTAGGGGAAAATGTTGGAACTCTGAAGAGTTAGATTTACTATTCCTATTGCAGTTTATACAACAGTAGAGAAAGTATTGGGCTTCAGAGGGGTTAAATTAACTATTCCCAATCTAGTCTAAGCAACAGTAGGGAAAGCATTGGACTTAGGAGGGGTTAGATTTACTATTCACACTCCACTTTAAGTAACACTAGGGAAAACTTTGGAATTCAGATTTACTATTACTACTCCACTCTGAGCAACAGTAGAGAAAAGCATTGGACTTCGGAGAAGTTAGATTTACTATTCTCACTCCAGTCTTAGCAACACAAGGGAAGGCATTGAACTTCCGAAGGGTTAGATTTACTATTCCCATTCCAGTATAATCAACAGCAGGGAAAGCGTTGGACTTCGGAGGGGTTAGATTTAGCGCCTTATTATGAGTACTGCGGTTCTCAGTACTGCCGTACGCGTGGTCCGGTCACTGCCACCACTGCGGGTACACCTGCAGTATTCTGAGAAATGAACACCACCATAAGACCACCGACTCCACTGAGATCAAGGATCCCGCTGTTCTGCTGGTCTGCAACCGGCCTCAATATGCTGGCTGTGCTGATGCTGGCAGCGCTAAGCATATTACAACCTATATATCCACTGCCCTTTTGATGGCGGTGAGCCCACCATGAAAAGGGTGGTGGACATGCAGGAAAGGGCCCACCAGCGAAGGGGTGCATGCTGGGAGGCCACATGGTGTAATTGCACCCTCATTCCTGCATGGTGTGGCATGCATGTCAAAGAGTGCAGGAACGTGCTGCAAGCGCTGTCACAGTGACAGTCTTCTGTTAAGGCTCCCCTATGAGCCTTATACAGACCCGCCGTGAGACCGCCACAGCATCATCCGCCTGTGATTACCCTCATAATCCAGTGGGCCGGTTTATGATGGGCTTGGCAGTCCTTCTTTAGGCCTGACGGTGGAGGCCCAACAGGAGGACTACCAAACTCGAAATAAGGCCCTTACTATTCACACTTCAGTTTAAGCACGAGTAGGTAAAGATTTGTACTTCCGAAGGCTTACAAATATTATAACAAGTCTTAATAATGAACTAAAAATATGTCATTAAGTAATTATGGAAAAAACATTAGAGGAGATACAAAACCAAATACCATATGATGTACTAAAAATATGAAACCTTTGCAAACCATGAAATTAAAATAAAAAAAACGTAGAATTACTTATCTACAAACAAATTACTACATTAAAAAATAAATACCAAGTTACTTCATTCAAATTAGAACTAAAATATATAACCCCCCCCCCCCAATATCTTCCAGAAACCCCAGTAGGGCCTCTTTTGGTATGAGCGTTAGTGTGTATCCCAGTACCCAGGATGAGGACAGTGCTATTTTCTCCCAATAGTGCGTAACGGGGGGACAAGCCAAGTCATATGGAAAAAAATCTGCATTAGGGAAAGGGCAACAAAAGCAAGTATTGGAATGCAACTACTGGGCCTGCCATAGCTTCAAGGGTGAAATATACGTGCAGTAAAGGTAATTCAACTGAATAAGACGCAGTTGAGTGACATCACTATCTCACAGGGCTGTATTGGCAAACTGCCAGTCAACATCATCCAGAGGAGCCAAACAATCTTCCCACTTCCTATATAGGGGGGCCAGCACAGGGGCATTGTTAATCTTGGACCGATAAATATAGGACACCCCCCATGGCACCCATAAGCAACTGCGCTTTCAGTGTGCTATACTTGGGGAGCGTGCCAAGGTCATCCCTATAAACAGCAAGTGTGCGCCTCATTTGTAGGATATTGATGAAATTGGGTTCTACAAAAGATGTATTGTGCCTGAAGACCCCAGAAGGACTTAATGTGATAGCCCTCCCAGATGTAGCCTAGCGTTGCAATACCTATGTGGTCCAATGCTCAGAAGCCTCAGAGTTTGGATATGTAGCGGAACAGGTAGCCATGCCACAGCAGTGTCTGCTGAATGTGTTTGATATGCCAACCCACTGCTCGTGACACTGCTCTCCAAGCATGGAAAATGGTGTGAGTCACTTCAGAGAGGTGGTGAGGTACAAGGTCCCCATAGAGCAACCCCATCAACTAATTCAAATGTAATAATACACGTTGAGCCCGATATGCAGGATTGTCCCACCCTCAAGTGATCACAAGGACTTGTGTGGCCTGCAGGTACTTTTGAAGGTCCACCATGGCCAACCCTGTGCCATACACTGCCATTCGTCAGTTGCAATACGAGGCAGATGGCTCAACCACAGGAAGGCGCAGACTACCACTGCAAAGTTTCTGAACCACCGGTCAGGGATGTGCAGAGTTACATTTTGGAAGATGTTCAGGGAGGGTGGGAGAACCATCATCTTAAAATCGGCCACACAATCTAAAAGGTTCAGTGGGAGGTGCGCCCAACGCTGCAGGTCTGCCTTTGCCCGGGTAAGAAGCAGATTAAGGATCCATGTCAGTTAAGGGACAAGGGAAATATGAATCCCCAGATATTTAATTGAAGCTTAGGTGTTTTTACAGGTTTAACCCCTTCGATGCTCATGACGAGCTCAGCTCGTCATGAGGTATACCTCTAGGGTGCTCGTGACGAGCTGAGCTCGTCATGACCACACCAATTAACATTATGGCCCAGCACAGGAGAAGGATCTGTCAAGCAGTCAAGGTGATAAAGGCCTGCCACTGTGTCATTGTGGTGTGCCCCAATTCAACCCTAGCAGCTAATTATTCAAACTGACCCACAGGCCAGAGGCCTCATCATAAATCTCCAGGATGCAAAGGCATCTTGGACCTGTACAGGCGGGGTTAGCCGGGTACAAGAGAATAACATCAGCGTATAACGCAATCCTGTCTTCCTTTGGTCCTCCCCAGCTCCATCCATGCAATTGAGCATTGCAGCACAATGCATCAATCAAGCAAGGGGTTCAATCTCAAGGGCAAACAAAAGGGATAACCAGAGACACCCCTGATGGGTACCTGTTTTTCCTACCTCACTCCACTGTACTGGAACCAGCTTCCCACACACCTGAGGCAATGCCCTGACTATTTGCGCTTCAGAAAACTTCTTAAGACCACCCTTTTTGGGTCTCGCTGGCAATGCATCCGCAAGCGGATGCATGTGTCCAGCTGGAGACGTATAGCGATCAGTCTGGGGGGAAGGAGGACAGGAGGGTGTACGAGCTTGGATTCGTGTGCGCGAACGCGCACGTCGCATCCCGCGCCGTACACATGCGCGTGCAGACACACTCGCTCACACCCCCCACTCCCCCACAGTCACACACACGCACTCCAAGACACATACACACACACACACACGCACGCACACACACATACACAGCCCACCCCCCCTCGCACGCGCGCGCACACACACACATGCGCTGCGCTGCCCCCCCCCCCACCAGCAACCCACTCACCGGCTTCCTTCGTGCGGCGGCTCTCAGCTGCAGGGCCCGGCAGCAGGACTCTTCTTCCCTCCTTCGGCACCGGGGCGCAGGGTAGGCTCCTGCCTGCTCCGGTGCATGCTCCAACTCGCGACTCTTCCGTGGGAGGCGGGGTAGGCTCCCGCCCTCCTACTTCCTGTTTCCGGTTGTTGCGCCGGCCTGCCTGACTTCCTGGTCGCAGGCCGGCAGAGTAACGAGGATGTTTGATTTGCGGTATTTATTTATTTAGTTATTTATGCATTTTTATATAGCGCGGACTTTACCCGAAGGCGGTATTTATTTATTTATGTATTTATGCATTTTTATATAGCGCAGACTTTACCCGAAGGCGGTATTTATTTATTTATGTATTTATGCATCTTTATATAGCGCGGACTTTACCCGAAGGCGTCAGAGCGCTTCACATTACGAACAGAAATGAAACATAATGAGAAACATTACAAAAGAACAGGTTGCAAAAACATACGGTACTTACATAAGGTAATAGTGACAATTGTGAGCAAACAAAATACATGAGGTAGTAAAAACTATAGGCAACCAAAAATACATGAGGTAGTAAAGGTAATAGTGACAATCTTGAGCAAACAAAATACTTGAGTAAAAATTGTGAGCAACCAAAATACATGAGGTAGTCAAAAGTGCACAAGAGGAAATGAAAGTGACAAGTGTGCAGTTATAAGAGAAAACAGAGTATAATTAGAGGTATAGTCCTGCAATAAGTGCTAGACACTCAGGCTCAGGAACAAGCGTTACATGGGCAAGGTGGCACTTGTGCAAGTATCAAAGGCAAAGACATGTGAGAGGTAGCAGCCATGTGTTGCAAGGGCAGAGTGGTGTGTGCATGTTACAAAAGGGCACCGAACACCAGTACATGGAAAATACTGCAAAAAGGCAGACCCTCCAATCACAGGCATACACTGGGAAGGCACTTCCATGGTCATGGAAAGTAGAAATTATCAGTAGTGGGAAGTCTTCCTCACAAATAGCAAGAGGACGTGAATTACTTTTGGAGGTGTCTCTGGAGGAGGAGGAGAACTTTGAGGTCCCTTTTGAAGGCCTGGGAGGAGGCGGTGGTCCGGAGCTTTTTTTTGTCCTCTCGCGGTTTGTAAATACAAAACATATTGCATTACAAATGCTATAGGTATCACATTTGCGAAAGTTATAACTATTGGCATTGTAAATGACGAAGCTATTAATTTAGCTATTTAAAAAAAAAGAAACATAAATAAAAACTTTGCCATTTACAATACCAATAGCTCAAACTTTCCTAATGCGAGACCTATTGCATTGCAAATGCTTGTTTAACATTTTTCATCAGCCTGCTAGCAGCTCCATCCAAAGCGCAGAGATACCCCTCCAGGGGTGATTCAGGCGCTATACAAAACCCTTAAATAAATAAATAAATAAATAGGAAAAAGGGTCCGAGAGCACCCCATCGACCAGCACACACACTGTAAGATGGAGTACAGGAGGTCAATGTAACGACAAATTCAGGGATGGTAATCCATTCGAATCAGCACAATCCTCATAAAGTCCCAATTCACTGAATCAAAGGCCTTCTCAAAATCAATTAGTAGAAGGGGGCAGGATACAGGCAACTCAAGCTCTCACACTAGGGTGTCCTGCTAGCAGCATATGGTGTGACAAGTGCTCCACTTAGGCATGAACCCGCACTGGTCTGGTTGGACAAAGCTAGACATCACCTATCAGATCCTAGATGCAAGGATTTTCGTGAAAATCTTATACTCAGTGTTAGTTATTGACTTCACATCCAGTATTTGCAGTAAATAGGGAAATATGTAGGTGAATTCTGTTAGATGGTTGCCAAGGGAACAGTCCCCCTGTGTTTGATGCTGTACACGCCTGCAGTCTGCATTGGGCTACACTGCCACTGCGTCTCAGCTGCACAGATGGTGCTTGCAAAGGGACATCACAACCGCTATGGCCATGTTCTTCAGAGTCAGTGGAAGATGAGTCATCATCGGATAGAACTCTACCAACTGAAAAATCATATTCTGATCCACGATCTCCTCCCTCAGATGCTGTTTTAGTATCAGAACATGACTCAGAGTTCTCCTCCATTTTCTAGGAGTCATCCACCGAGACACCATTTCTGTTAACTATATAAAACTTTTCTCCTCAAATACTATATACTGGAATGCAGAGGTACTGATATAAATTTTAATGCTGTGAGAATGCAGAAAGTATGATATGTGCTGAAAGTGAGGATGCAATGCAAGGGACAGTGTACTAGATAATGCAATAGACATGAAGCACAGTTGCCTTCATAAAAAGAAAACAAACTCTTAGGACCTGATTTAAAGTTTGGCAGAGAGGGTACAAAGGTGATGGAATACCCTCTCCTCCAAAGTGAAGTTCTTCATGCCTCATTTAGAATAAGGTAAGTCTTCAGTATGTCGACAGCTGACACTATTCCGTCTCCAAAGTCGGCATACACCTCCAACGGCCAACAGACTAAGGGCCGTCATAGGTTTTGCCATATGTCTGTACACCGTATTTAGAGTGGGTGAACAAATGGTTACGTTTTCACTATCCTTACTGGTTATTAGGGGCAGTAAAAACTGCAAAATTACCCCATGCCATGGGAGAAAACTCCCATGTTGTGGGGGTCAATGTTTTGTTTTCATTTTCAACAACAAAATCCTGCTTTGGGATTTTGTTTTTGCAAATACGTAAAAAAAACATGGAATGTTTGTCATACGGCTCTGCAATGTTAACGTGGATGTCCCTCAAACTTTCAATGCAGTGACAGGAACCGATGTGAAAGCAGTTCCTGCCAATACAAGAGATGTCCACCTGCCTTGCGGCCATCTCTAAATTCGGCGGACGGTAATCCCACAGGGCGACGGAGTACTTTACTCCATCACGCTGATGGAGTACACCCTGTACACCAAAATCTAAATCAGGCCTTTAGTTTTAAGGACTCTCTGAAGTATAGAACTTTTCCAAAGAAGCTAAAAGGGAAATAAATATTACTTCAACGTACAACATTTGCAGTAAGGCAAACTAAAACATATTTTTCGTCTCAAAAAGTATATATTGCATAGTAGTCCCTAGCACTAAAAGAAACTACTTTGTGTGAGGATGTGCTTCTCTCCCATGTGAAAGAACAAAATACCCTCTCTCGCAGTAAAGCTAGCCAATGACTTAAGTGGGCTGACCCATTGTCCCATGTGGTATACTGTGTTGGAGAAAAAGCAAAATATGAATGACACCATAACAGACCAATGGCCGAATTGTGCTAACCTATATCCTCGTGCGATATGCTGAGATGGACAGAAGCAAAATGTGAATGGCACAATAACAGATCAATTGCCAAATAAGGCTGACCCATTGCCCCATGCAGTATGTTGTACTATTCGACAGAAGGACCATGTGAAATCCCACAATAACATAACAACGACTTATGTGGGCTGATCCTTTGCCCCATGTGGTATGCTGTAGTTGATGGAAGCAAAATGTCAACAACAAATTAACAGACCAATGGCCATAGTGGACTGATTCTTTGCCTCACTGCAAGGGGGTGGTGGTGGGTGAAAAATACGCTGCTGGCCTTGTATGATTCCTACTCGAGGTTTGCAGTCCCAGCTGCAATCCTCTAGTAGGAATCGTTGGCAGAGGAGTACCATCGGAAAGGGGAGGTTATCCCCTTTTCACTGGTATCCCTCATGTCGATTGCTGTCTGGGAGCTGATGCATTTTCTTGTCCCTTGGGAGACCAATCTCAGTGGGAGAGAAATCCACTGAACACGCACAGAGCTGCCCTTACCTGCTCCAATGTGCAAGCTGTTTGGTGGGCTAATAACATCCGCGCACCTTACGAAGCACAGATATCATTGGTGGGAGGGGGAAGCACGAGGGCTGACATGGAAGCAATTCCATGTTGGCTCAAATAAAGATTTCTATTGGGGGAAACTCTGGTAGAAGACTGGAGGGTTCTCACTGCCTCCCACGTTGGATGACGGTTTATTATTAATAAAAAAAAATGTATTGGTATTTTTACAATAACAAACATATGACATTCACAGTGTAGACATTAATGCGTATTTTATCGCAAGGAGCCCAGTCTCTGAGGTTAGTCTGTTTATGGTACAAGTGACTGAGGAGCATATTACCAACAACTAGCGATAATTATCGTTAGGTTTGCTTAGCGGCAATAATTTTATCGCTGTGTAGTGACGATTTTTATCGCTTAGGAGCCTTGATATTATCAAGGTTTATCTCCTAAGCGATAAAAATAGGTCTAAATGCATGAATATCGCTGAAACGTCAGCGATATTCATGCATTACCGAGCAAATGCTCTTAGCCATGTTATCCACCTCCCATTGGATAACATGGCTAAGAACTGCTCAGGGCAGGTGTTAGCTTTTGGAGATATTCGCGCTTAGCGCGAATATCTCCAAAAGTTGGTAATAGGAGATAGCCATGTTAGCGACTGTTTCCAGTCGCTAACATCTTGGCACGCCCACTTTGCATGTCATTAGTGATAAATTTCTCTGATATGCAAAGCGGGGCCCAAGATGGTCGCTATCTCCTACTAGCTGTCGCTAACTGGTGTTAGCGACAGCTAGTAGGAGATAGCGACAGCTAGGTAATAGGGAGATAAATTTATTTCCGCTTTCTTGGCTTTTAAAGCCAAAAAAGCGGAGATAAATCCCTTGATAATATGCCCCTGAGTTTCCTTGCCCCTCTGCCTTGCAACATTTAACATATAACATGTAAGTCTTGGCGGTTGTTCTAGGGTTAAGCTGTGCCACATATAACACAAAACATATAGGCCCTGCCGCTTGTTCTTGGGATGGCCGGCTTGTGGGTATGGTTAAGATTGCTGTTTTTCCAGTCTCACTGTCACTTCACCTACCTCGACTTGCCAACATTGGCCTACTGGTAAGTATCGTCTGTTATTCGGTGATCATGGGGGTTTGTATGGATCTAGGAAATTGTCCAAGGTTGCCCACATCTCCCTGTTGGGGTTTTTCCATGGTGAGTTTCTTAGTGCTGTGTTGTCGGCTCCCCTAAGGTATGTCACCCAGTTCATCCACCCCTTGAATGCGGCTTTGGTTGTGTCTTTCCATTTGGTGAGCACTGTTTTGGCCGCTGCCGTTAGAAGGAAGTCAAGGAGGTTTCTGTCCTGTTGTGTGTTTATGTCTTCCGTTATGATTGCAGTGGTAAGTGTGGCAAACTCTTCTTTTAACGTAAAACCAAGGGCCTCATTTATGAATGTGAAGACTTTTTTCCAGAATTTTCTAACCTTCACACAGTGAAAAATAAGATGCGCTAGGTCTCCCCTTTCTGAGTCGCAGTTCTAGCAGCGGTCGTTTTCCCTCAGCCCTAGCGATGCGAGGGATGCTGGTGTCCAGTATGTCTTATGCAGTAGCCAGAATTTTGTTTGCGCTATCACTGGGGAGATCATGTTTTTCGACGGGGACGCCCAGAGGGTGTGTAATTCTTGCTTGGTGAGTGTGGTGTCTAGCAGTGATTCCCAGTAGCTGGTTGTCTTGGTGTTAAGGTTTGAGGAGTTAGGGCGGAGGACTTTGTATAAGTGGGACACTTGGTGGCCCACTTTGTTTAAATTCTCCATATATTGAAAAATCAAGGGTTTGTGCTTTGCTATTTTTGATTTTGCTAGGCCCGTTTTGATTTTGAGGAAGTTGTAGAGTTCAATGTCCGGTAGATTATGACGTATTTTTATGTTGTTAAAAGTGTGTGGATTTCCCTCATCTTCCAGATGGGCTTGGTATGAGAACCCTAGTCTTTTCCATGATTCTATATCCAGGGGTTTCCCCCTATATTTAATCCTGGGGTTTGACCATAGGGATTCCCAGTACGAGTTTTTTTGATGCTGTGTTCTTGTTTTTGTCTACCTTAAGTAGCGCGCATCTTGTGTTTTTAAGTATGTGGCTATTCTTTTGTTCCTGTTTGTTGGCCATGAGGAGAGTCATTGGGTCTGCGTTATTTAGAATGGCCTTCTCAATAGTGAGCCAGGTTGGGGTGTATTTCTGGTTTCGAAGGATCCAGTACATCCCCTGTCTTGCTATGAAGACCGGCTGGAATGTTCTGAAGTCTGCCACGTTTAGCCCACCTGGTCTCTTGTCTAGTTTTAGCTTTTGTAGGCTTATTCTAGGCTTCTTGTCCTGCCATAGGAACTTGTTTATAATTTTTTCTACCTTGCGGTGGAAATGGTCTGTAAGTGTGAGGGGGAGCATTCCTGCCAGGTAGTTGACCACTGGAGTGATCATCCTCTTTATGGTGTCTACTCTTCCCCACCAAGTAATGAATTTGGGCGACCAGGACTCCAGGAACCCCTTAATCTTTCCTAGGGTTAATTTCTCGTTTTGCTCGAGAGTGGTCTTCAGGTTCCACCCGAATTGGATCCCTAGGTATTTGACGAAACCGGTTTGCCAGGTTAGTCCCGCGTCGCCTATTACCTCCCTGGTTGTGTGTATGTTGAGAGGCATGCATTATGATTTGTCTCTGTTTAGTACCTCCCTATGGTGACCATAAGGGCTGTGATAGAGGTTGCTGGGTCTTCTGTTATTATGAGTATGTCGTCCGCATAGGCTGCAATTTTGGCTGTGGTCTTGTTGATGGTGACTCCCTGTATATTCCTATTGGCTAAGATGTCTCTAATCAGGGTGCTCGAGTGCTAGTAAGAACAGTGCGGGGGATAGGGGTGTTAAAATCTGGTTTGCGAGGTCAACATTATCGGCGCCATCTTGTCCCCTTTCAGACTCACGCACACTTGCAGCAGCAGCCATTTTCTTCTTTTGAAAACCATGGTCTCTCTCTCTGTCCACTGCCAATAGCCAGCGCGTCTCTCCCCCTCACCCCCGGCCGCGCAAGCATCCCCCGCGCACCGACAGCCCCCGGTCTCTCCTGCCTGGGCCATAAACGCACCTCCAGCGCGACCCTGCCTCCGAGCCACATCCCGTGCTGAATCCCCCGCACTCTTTCATCTCATTCATCGAACAGGCCCTTTTGATAACCTCTTCCTCCCTGCCCGATTGTCCGGCCTGATCCCAGGTCATCACCTAGCCCAACAGATGCAGTTTATTGCCCCCTACAGTAGTACCGCGCCTCACATCAAAGGAGCGGGGATTAATCAATGCCTTCACACCCTTAGATCCGACCGATCGCCCGCATTCCTGTTCCCAGCGGAATGTCCAGCTGCGCGATAGCCATCATGCTGAGATTTGGATGGGGACCCCTACTGTAGATATGTGTGAGAACGGGCCTGAACCGGGGATTCCAAAGATGCCTTTTTCGTGCTTCAAAGCAATACCACGGATGTCATGAATGTAATAAAGCCATAAACTTGTGTATAAGAGGCCAGGCCTCAGAGATGCGGCTAGAGCACCTCGAGAAGATACCCTGTTGTCTGATTTGACGTGTTCTGCTCCGTCAGAATAAACTCCTGTTTCCCGCCTTCCAGTCTCCAGCGCCTGCCTCTTCATTTGGTAACCTTGAGTTGGGTGAGAGGCGGCTATCGCCGGGCAAACCTTGAAAGGGGGTAATCGATCTGACCTGTCCCCCCTTTTCCACAATTGGCATCCCAAACGTGGGGCCCATCAGCGACACGTGGATCCAGTGGGAGAGGTCCCAACGACAGTGTGAACGACTGCAACGATCAGGAAAGAGCTCCTGCCCGATAGACCCTCGTCTGGCAGCCGATCATCCGAACTTCACTGGTTCCGAACAGACCTCTCTCGAGTGATCTACGGTCCTGGCTGGGAACCATCAGGAGCGCCACAGCAATTACGGAGAATAGAGGACGATCAGGCGCTGGAAGCGGAAGACGAGAAACTGTCCATGCGGTCCGGGTAAGGTCGTGTAACACGACGAATTGCGAATTGATTGTTTGATTGTCTTGGAAAATACTAGTATTACGCATTTGATTGTTTGGTTCTGAGAGATTCTCTGTCTACAAACGGGGAAGGATAGGAGTATTCTCTCTTTGCAGATAGTGAAGGGTAGGTAGCGCAGGCTTTTGCCCCAGTTGTAACCCGTCGTGCCTACTTCCCTCTCCATTGATTGATTGTTTGTTCGAGCATTAACTGTTCGAAATTGGTTCTCTGAAAGGATCTTCTCTGCCTACAAACGGGGAGGAACAGGAACTTCCCTCTCTCTCTTTGCAGATAGTGAAGGGTAGGTAGCGCAGGCTTTTGCCCCCGTTGTAACCCGTCGCGCCTATTTTATTCCTCATTTCATTGATTGATTTTTTGTCCGAACATTGACTGTTTGAAATTAGTTCTCTCTTTGGGTATTCCCTATTTGCGAATACTGTAGAATAGAAATATTCTGCCTAGTCTTCGCAAAGTAGTGAAGGATAGGTAGTGCAGACTTTTGTCCCCATTGTAACCCGTCATGCCTATCTTCTCCCCATTGTTCAGTAGTTGGTTCAGCCCGGACCGCTTATTAGAGGTGGATCATCCGGCTCCTCTGGAAGGCACCCCTAATAAGGATATGTTTTTAAAGTATGGACTAGTCGCCGTAGCTTATAGTAAGTTATGGCATAAATATACTAAAAAGGATCAGGAAAGTCAGTGACCACTGATAGGATCCTTCGATGATACTAAAATAAGCGTGCTGGAAACAGCCCTTCGTAACCATAAAACAACGCCCACTATGCTTGATAGTTTTGGCATGTGGCGCAAAGAAACAGAACAGCGAAAGAAAAGAAATGAAGTCAGACTAGAAAAAGAATTACGAAAAGCAGCTCATTTAGCCGCGAACAAGTTGAAAGAAGAAATAAAAGAAAGAGAGGAAGCTAAACTAAATCAAGAATCTGAAACATCAAGCCAATGTCCCGTTAGAACGCCCGCCACGCTTTACCCTGAGCTACCTTCGAAGCAGCGAGCGAACGATGATCTACTGCTAGGTCCCCCGATCATCTACATGCCCCCTCCATACGCCCCTTCCCAACCCCTAGTGCAACGCACGCAACCCCCAAGCACAGATGAGAGCGGTACCAGAGTCTCGGTCCTCACGGCCTCCGCGCCGGCCGAGCCCCTTGTACTCAGCGCAGCGCAAGCAGCAACAGTAGATGACCCCGACACTGAGAAGAAAGACTCCGCTAGATTAAATCGATTGAGCAAGAATGAACGAGCAGGGATTGATAAAATCGTAAAGACGTTAGTGGAACAGAAAGAAAGCGAAGATTACGTAACAGATATATGCAATTTGTATGCCAATAAACACAAACGACACTTTGTTACACGTTTCTGTTACCACACACTTAATGCTTATGAAGATCGGTACCAAGCCAAAGGTCCTGAAAGCCTAACGACTCTGTATAGAAAAGTCGACATTGGAGACGGAGGTGAGTGTGATGTGACGGACCTCTTCATGCGCACGCTTGAAGTCTCCCGCCACCTCACTGAACAAAGATTAGAAGCTAGCACCACGACCCCTGTAGCGACTGTACCTCAAACCGAGGGAACTAACACCATGATGCCGATAAGAGAAGCAGCTCCTTATTGGGTCCCCTCACGAGGACAGGGAACACACGACGATATTAACCACCAAGATGCGAGGGGGAGGGTAATGTACAACTGGGTCTACCAACTCTGGGATCCTTGCCTGATCTACGAAAGAACCCCACTGCCTTCTACACAGAATTAGGTACCGCCTTGGGGTCGACGATTATGACCCTAGCGGACATCGACTTGTTTTTCGGGCTATGTCTACCAGCTGATGTGTGGAAGCTAATCCGGAAAGTCGACCACCTTGAGCTATTCGGACATACCTGGTTACAACTCGATGGCATAGACAAGCAACGAGAGCCCGGACAGAAACCTTTGAAATCAATTCTAGACCTGCCAGACAAAATCGTACAAAAACTCAAAACCATAGTCCGAGAAATGAAGGTGGACTGGTCGATAGAACGGCCTGCTGTCAGAAACCCCAGGAAGACGTATTAGAATACTTTTCCAGGTTCTAAACGGTGTTCTCCGATTACAGCGGCCAGGACATGACCTCTGCAACCGGACATCACTTATTCGTCCAGAATTACGTAAAGGGCCTGACTCCAGAAGTCGCGCAGAAACTGCAGACTAGTGAAAGTAGTTGGGCTGCCTCCAAACCCGCAGCTATCCTTCAGATGGCTCAATACTACGAACGACAAAAGAATGAGAACGACAAAGCAACTGAGAGAAAGAAAAAGGACTTGAAAGAACGAGTAATGATCGCTCAATTGCAAGGAGCGACGATAGGTAGGGAACCGTACAAAGGGCACTACCAGTCGACTGCCCCTAGAAATCCACCCCCTAAAGACCGTACCCCCGCGCCCTATGCTGGACGGACAGACATTGACGACAACCAGTGTGCGTTCTGCAAGGGATTTGGGCATTGGAAGTCCCAGTGTCCGGTCCTGTTAGAAATGTACAAAAATAGAGACACAAAAGACGTAGCGGATGGGCCGAAAAATAGAGGACAGGGACGAGGGCACACAAACGACGCTAGCAATGACAGACCAGGCAGACCGAACACTTTTGACCGCCCCCGACAGAACCAATGCCAGCAGGCTGACTGTGACGATGCCCGCGACTTCGCATAGGACTGCCAAGGGCAAGGGAGGGATCCAGTCGAGCTCTATGTTGACCAGCAAGGTCCTTATGTCACCGCTAAGGTCCTAGGTACGAAGTCTCCATTCCTGGTAGACACTGGCGCGACACGTAGTGCGTTATCTAAACGACTGATTCCAAGGGCACCCTTGTCTGGCTCACACATAACATCAATAGGTTTTGATGGAACGCCCTCCACTAATCCCTTGTCCGCGCCGATCTCCTTCGACTTGGACAGTAACCCCACTGACACGACGTTTCTGCTTTCCTCCAACACCCCCGATGCCATTATGGGACTTGACTTACTGAAGCATTTCCGAGCTTCTATTAGGTGTTCACAGGACGGAGTTCGAGTCATTCTGTACGATAACCCGACTCTGCTCAGACCTTATCCCTTATGACACATGTTCTCCATCTCTGACTCATCCTTACTCGACTCTCTACCTCTGTATCTGTGGGCCAAAACTGACGCTGACGTAGGACGCATGATGATTGACCCTGTGCACATAACTGTTCGCCAAGATGCGATACTCCCAAAACTCCCACAGTATCGGATATCGCCCGAAGGTGAGAAGGCATTGGTAAAGATAATTCAGTCCTTGGTAGAGGCAGGAGTGGTAGAGGAAGTAGTCAGAAATATTTGCAACAGCCCTATCCTACCCATTGTAAAGAAGCAGGGTGAGGGAGATGAGAAAGCGTACCGCTTCATCATCGACCTTCGAGAGGTCAACAAAGTGGTTGTACCTCAGTACCCCGTAGTGTCGGATATCACCACCATTCTGACCCTGATTCCTTCCACAGCCACCACCTTCACTGTAATCGATCTCAAGAATACATTCTTCTCCATCCCCATCCACCCAGACAGCCGCTACCTTTTCGGCTTCACGTTAAAATCCCGCTCATATAGATTTTGTAGAGCTCCCCAAGGTTACACAGAAAGTCCCAGCATCTATAGCCAGGCCCTCAAGAGACAGCTGGACGCCGTTCAGCTGCCGGATGGAGTGGTGTTGATACAATACGTCGATGATATCCTTTTGGCGGCCGACACCACTCCACTTGCAGTCACTACCACTGTCCAACTCCTGCACTTCCTTGCGGAAAATGGCCACAAGGTCTCCAAGAAGAAGTTGCAATTCTGCCAACCCCAGGTCACCTACCTAGGCCATCTCTTGTCCAAAGACGGGAGAAAGCTTACACCCGATCGAATTCAGGCCATTCTAGAAACTCCTGTCCCAAAGACCCTGAAACAAGTCCGCTCCCTGGTAGGCCTCACCTCCTTCTGCCGGCAGTGGTTGCCAAACTTCAGCCTCATTGTAAAGCCACTGCTTTCTCTACTAGCTAAAGATGTCCCCTTCCCGCTCCCTTGGACCCCCGAATGCCAATCCTCCTTCAAAGAACTTCGAGACGCCCTTTGTTCTGCACCAGTCCTAGGAACCCCCGATTATACCAAACCCTTCTCTCTCTACACTCACGAAAGGGAGGGATGCGCTTTGTCTGTCCTGACTCAAACCATCGGCCCCAAGCAACGACCATGTGCCTATTTCTCTGCCACTCTTGATCCCGTAGCGAGAGCCTTGCCTGCCTGCCTTCGAGCCGTAGCTGCCGCTGCTGTCTCTATCCGACATTGTGAGGGGATCGTACTCTCGAATTCCCTCACGTTATTAGTGCCCCATGCTGTTGACACCCTCCTGAACCAGACTAAGACGCAACACCTGACTAGCGCACGACTGACTGGATACGAACTGACTCTGCTTGCACCCCACATCACGCTGAAAAGATGCACCACGCTGAACCCAGCCACCTTGTTGCCTCCGCCCGAAAATGACCCAAATGTCCCCCCTATACATGACTGTGTGACCCTCACGGATGAACAGACTAGGAGTAGAGTTGACCTCCGAGACACTGCCTTCCCAAACCCTGACGGAGAGCTATGGGTAGACGGCTCTTGCATTAAACTCCCCGACGGCACCACCTCAGCTGCCTATGCAGTTACCACAGCCCGAACTGTAGTTGAAACCGCCCGCATCACGCAACGATCCGCACAGGCGGCAGAACTGATTGCCCTCACACGAGCATGTATCCTAGCAAAGGGGACGACAGCAAACATTTACACGGACAGCCAGTATGCCTTCGGGGTGGTTCATCATTTTGGGCTCTTATGGAAGGAGAGGGGATTTCTGACTTCTCATGGCACGCCCATCCTGCACGGAGATCTAGTCTCCGCTCTGACTGAAGCGGTTCTCCTCCCCAAACGACTTGCCGTAATCAAATGCCAAGCACACAAAAAAGTGACAGACATCATTGGACAGGGAAATGCACTGGCCGACATCACTGCCCGGACCACAGCTGAGAATAAGACGACGACTCACATGTACGTGACTAGGTCACAAGCAGAAAAATGGACGGATGCTAGGGAAACTATTAGGGACATCCAAATGGCCAGCTCACCACACGAATTGACTGAATGGGCTCGGGTGGGATTAAAAGACGATGAAGGCTGCTGGCGGACAAAAGACACGAACAAATGGTTGCTACCCAACTCGTATCTGATCCCCATACTGACTATGGCTCATTCCCCTGCACACATAGGATCTGCCCCTATGACCGAACTTGTCTCCTGAGTTTGGCATAACGATAGAATTGCAGACTCAGCCAAACGATTAGTCCAGCAATGTCTAGTCTGCCTGCAACACAACCCTGGGAAAGGAACTGTCGTACCCCGGGAGGGTTTGGGGTCCCCAACCATCCATTTGAAGTCCTACAGATGGACTATATCCAGTTAGAGAGATGTCAAGGACTGAAGTATGTACTTGTTGTTGTATGCGCTTTTAGCTAATAGGTGGAAGCCTATCCGACGCGTGACAACACTGCCATTGCCACTGCAAAAGTACTACTGAAAGAGTTCTTCCCTCGCTACGGCCTTTGTCGTATTTTATGGAGTGATAATGGCCCCCATTTCGTAGCCGAGGTTATCCAGCTTATCCTGAAGGGGCTGGGGGTACGACAGAAATTCCACGCAGTTTTTCACCCCCAATCTGCTGGACTGGTCGAGCGACACAACGCCACATTGAAACTAAAACTGGCAAAAATAGTGGCTACCACAGGACTAAAATGGCCAGACGCTCTTCCCCTGGCATTGCTGTCAATGCGTTCCACCCCCACCGACCTTACGAGGTCGTTTTTGGCCGACCCATGAGCATTTGGTCTGCACCCAAACCGACATCTATTCACGACGTCCCGGACGTCCTAATGTCTGACTATCTGTATAACCTAACTAAAACGCTGTCTGTTATTCATCATCAGGTGCTGCAGGCCATCCTCGATGCTTCCAGGGGCCCCGGACATACCATCCAGCCTGGAGATTTCGTCCTAATTCGGAACTTCCAGCGGGAGAAGAGTCTGGAACCCCGCTGGACGGGCCCCTGGCAAGTTTTGATCACCACCCGAACGGCTCTTCGAGTGGAGGGAAAGCGCAATTGGCTGCACGCACACCACTGCAAGAAGATCTCGTCGAATCTGACAACAACCGAAGGCGTGACCACGCAAGAAGAGCTCCTGAACAAAGATCGACCACCGCTGAGCTGCTACCCGGAAACAGACGCGCTTGAACTGGCAACATATCCCGACCCCACTGTGCCATCCAAAGAAGGGTACAACCTGCGACGAAAGGAGGGAGCTTCGGCTAAATAGACCACTAACTAAGTTTATATTCTCAGAGCGGTGGCCTAACGCTACTAAGGTCGTCAGGAGAGAAGCCAAACGAAGTTTGTGGTTCTGCCCACTACCGAGCCCCCTTGAAGATGATGGAAGCGCCCGATACGAAGATGATGGAAGCACCCGACTTGAAGATGGTGGAAGCGACCGGATATCCAAAGACCCACTACAGAAACCCAAAGACTGACAAAATGCACAGTTCAAAGACTATTGCCTTCTTTGTTGCCCTTCTCTTCTGCCTCCTCCTCATGACCACCCTCTGGATCTTGGAAGAAACCTCACCAGCACATGAGACACTTCTAGCCACTGTACTACCTGTCACCGTGAAGGAACACCACCTGATCTCTCTCTCACCTCAACTCCGAGAAAGACGTAAGGAGTTTTGGAATAACTCCTTTGTACAACTTTTGCACCAGCACAACCTTGCCGCCAATGCCACCAACTGCTGGATCTGCGGGTTGCTTCCGCATGCCACTGGACATTCCATCCCTTTCATCCCCTCACCATTCTCTGTTCATGGCTCCTGCCTCGCCTGGTTGATTCTCCTGCAAGAGAGCTACCGAGATAAGACAATCTCCAGCGAAACCATGTCACACTTTTATCAAGGGGTCTGGCTGAACAAAACAAAAAAAGCGGCTGCACCCTTTTGCCCATTGACGTCCAACACCTCTGTTCACTTGGACATACCAGCCAAAGAACGTGTCGAAATGCAGGTGTTCAACAATCCGGCCAGACCTACCTTCTCCTACCTCCGGAAACGAACAGCAGCCACCCTGACTGTGGCCCTATCTGTTGTCAATGTCTCGGGCCTTGTATGCATCGAAGGCCTCGGGACACAATTTGTAGGTCACAGTGCCTGCAACATCACCAGAACCTTGGACACTACTGACCCACCCTCTTTTGTCACTTCTCCAAACATGTACTTTGTCTGCGGTATGAAAGCCTACACCTGGCTCCCAAAAGGCTGGGGAGGTACCTGCTACATTGCCTTCATCCTTCCTCCGACCTATGTGGCATCTGCAAATCACCACCAACAAAAACGAGAGAGAGACATTGAACAAGCCGACTCTGCCGGAGCACAGTTCCTGCACGCAATAAAGGGACTTGTTCCACTCTGGGGTCCAATGGCAAACAGCCGTGCCATCCGACATTTGACCCAGGCAGTTGAAACAACCATGAACATTACAGCTGGCATCCTCACAAATAACACGGCCGAGCTTCAAGCGGTCCGCTTGGTGGCCCTTCAGAACCGCCTTGTTCTAGATGTGGTTCTAGCAGATCGTGGAGGGGCATGCCGCATCATAGGGTCTAGCTGCTGCACCTATATACCGGACAATTCACCCTCAGTGTACAAAGCCATTGAACATCTCCACAGACTTTCCTCAGAAGTCCACCAGGAACAAGAAGAATGGTCGCTTGGTGGGTGGATCTGGAGTACTGTAAAGAACTGGGGGTGGAGGTTGTTTACAATTATACTGATACCCATTGTTGTGTTATGTGGGTTCTGCCTAGGAATTCAATGCCTGCCGCCTTTGTGCTCACTATGTACAAACTGTATCTGCCCAAAGACTCTGGACTTTGACAAGGAACGCATGAGAGCATTGTACGATGTCGAGGTTAAGGATTTAATGAAGATCGATATCGACTAGACAAAATGGCTAGATATGTTGAAAAGGGAGGACTGTTAAAATCTGGTTTGCGAGGTCAACATTATCGGCGCCATCTTGTCCCCTTTCAGACTCACGCACACTTGCCGCAGCAGCCATTTTCTTCTTTTGAAAACCATGGTCTCTCTCTCTGTCCACTGCCAATAGCCAGCGCGTCTCTCCCCCTCACCCCCCGGCCTCGCAAGCATCCCCCGCGCACCGACAGCCCCCGGTCTCTCCTGCCTGGGCCATAAACGCACCTCCAGCGCGACCCTGCCTCCGAGCCACATCCTGTGCTGAATCCCCCGCACTCTTTCATCTCATTCATCGAACAGGCCCTTTTGATAACCTCTTCCTCCCTGCCCGATTGTCTGGCCTGATCCCAGGCCATCACCTAGCCCAACAGATGCAGTTTATTGCCCCCTACAGTAGTACCGCGCCTCACATCAAAGGAGCGGGAATTAATCAATGCCTTCACACCCTTAGATCCAACCGATCGCGCGCATTCCAATTCCCAGCGGAATGTCCTGCTGCGCGATAGCCATCATGCTGAGATTTGGATGGGGACCCCTACTGTAGATATGTGTGAGAACGGGCCTGAACCGGGGATTCCAAAGATGCCTTTTTCGTGCTTCAAAGCAATACCACGGATGTCATGAATGTAATAAAGCCATAAACTTGTGTATAAGAGGCCAGGCCTCAGAGATGCGGCTAGAGCACCTTGAGAAGATACCCTGTTGTCTGATTTGACGTGTTCTGCTCCGTCGGAATAAACTCCTGTTTCCCGCCTTCCAGTCTCCAGCGCCTGCCTCTTCATTTGGTAACCTTGAGTTGGGTGAGAGGCGGCTATCGCCGGGCAAACCTTGAAAGGGGGTAATCGATCTGACCTGTCCCCTCTTTTCCACAGGGGGCTATCTTGTCTTGTCCCTCGCTGGAGATTGAATTGGTGTGAAATTGACCCATTTATAGCTATCTGTGCTTTGGGAGTTTTATACAGTGCCATCACTTTCCTCATGAAGCTCTCTCCCAGGTTGTACGCTCGCATGCTATGCTCTAGGAAGTGCCAGGATACTCTATCAAAGGCTTTCTCTGCGTCTAGCGTGATTGCTACCGCTGGTTTAGCAGAATTGGAGGATTGTTCGAGGACGTGGCAGAGGAGTCTTATATTATCATGGGACATACGTGTTTTCAGAAAGCCTACTTGTGTGGTATTAATCAGTTGAGGAAGCTTGTTGTTTAATCTTGTGGCTAGGATTTTGGCATAAATCTTGCAGTCTGTGTTGGTAAGTGAGATGGGTCTGTAGTTTTGGGGCTGTTGTGCATCTTTGCCTTCCTTGGGTATGACTATTATGTTAGCCTCCTTCATGGAATCCGTTACATCCCCCTCCCTCTCGCAGTGGTTAAGACTTTTTTCATGATTGGGATTAGATGAGTTTGGAAGGTTTTGTAGAAGGAGGCTGTGTAGCCATCTGGGCCTGGAGCTTTATTATCTTTAAGCGATTTGTTTGCCCTTTCGATTTCATTAATTTTTATTTCCTGTCCTAGCGACAGGGCTTCCTCGTTTGAAATCCTGGGCAGGTTAATTCTATCCAGGTATGGGTTGCAACCCTGCTGGTCAAGGTTTCGTCTCTTTTGTAGAGGTCTTGGTAGAAATCCCTGAACGTGCGTAGGATGTCCTTGTGGTGGGTGTGCATTTTGTTGTTTGAGTCTGTGATGGATGAGATGGTGTGTAGTCTCTGTTTATGCTTGAGGTATGATGCTAGGATTTTTCCTGCCTTGTGTCACAATTTAGGTGCCCTTATGTGTAGACTACATCTCCCAGGATGCCTGCTCTGTAGTCTGTTGTTTGTTTCCTTTACTTATTTTCCCCTCTGTTTCCTATATCCGTTCTCTGACAGCGTTCGGTGCTTGTCACCTGATTGCCTACCTGACGCTGAGTTATTGGAGACCGAGGATACTGGAGCACTTCGGTAACAGAAACGCTTTGGAGCCGCGCTGAAAATCCAGCGCGGGAGACTGCTGTATGTCAAATTCTGAGATCGCGTATTTGACCCCTTCTTGACCTAGAGTCGCGCTGAGGAGCCGCGCTGAAAATCCAGCGAGGGAGAGCGCTGGGGAGTGTGATCGTGATCGTTGTGAAAGTCCCCTTTTGACACAGAGTTGCGCTGGGAAGCCGCGCTGAGAGTTTTTTGAGAAACTATACGGCCAGTCTTTAATAGTGGAACTTTGCTATGTGTTGGAACACTATGAAACCCTAGAGCTGTTGAGAGGCTCGGATTATGTACTGAACCATTATTTGGAATACAAGAAGTATTGTTTCCAGACAAGTTCTCGAGGCTTTTGGACTCATATGAACAGACGGAAGAGACGTCGTGTTGTGAGCTAAGTAGCTTCATTTTCCCTTGATAAAGACTTACTCCAAGCATCAAGGACTCTTGGGGGGAGCTTGTGTTTCCTATGACTTTTACTTTATTTTTGCCTTTTTTTTTACACTGAGATCTTTTCTATGGAAGATTGTGGCAGCATATTGCAGTAAGTGATTCTCACATCCATATACTTAGTAACTGCATACATCATACTGGAGTGTATTTATGTGTGTTCTTTGTATTCTAATGCAGGAACCTAAATGCAGACCTAACGTATGGTACCTCTCCTGTCGCCAAGCATTGTAGATGGTTTCTGGCTGCCAGTCATTTATGTTTTATTTCTCCACTTTTCCCCTTCCCTGGGTGAGGTTCTCATAGGAGAGTTGTATATATATATAGACTCACTTGAGGTGCCGCTCCTAGGGAGGAGTGAAATCAGCTACTACATCGCTCCTGCTGTATCTGATTATTAAGGTTAGTCAATCTGCAATTAATGTGACAGAGTGACAAGCCCACGTACACATACGGCCTGAGCGATGGATACCAACACAGTCTTGGCCTCTGTGTTGGAAGCCCTTAATGCCTTAAGAGTAGAAGTAGACGCAGTCCGTGGGGAAAATCATGATATGAGAACTGAAATGGGTACCCTTACACGTGAGATAGCTGGAATAGCTCGGTCCAGTCCTACCCGTTCTAGAGGAGCCCAGTACATTAGGGACGCTACCCTACAACCTCCTGTACAAACTCAGTCCCCCCTGTCTTCTGGAGTACAAGGTCCTTCCACTATTCAGGTTATACAACCAGTGCAGTTACCATTGGCCCCTCCGGAAAGGTTTCTAGGGGATCCTAAGAAATTTGGTACATTTCTGGGGCAGTGTAAGTTGCACTTTATGTGCAAACCCGCTGTCTTTCCTGACGATCATTCCAAGACGGCATTTATGCTGTCTTATTTGGGAGGCAACGCGGCAAGTTGGTCGTTTCCTCTGATCGATAGAAAGGATCCAGTATTAGACAATTTTGACGAGTTTTGTGAGGAAATGCGGAAGCTGTTCGACCGCAAGGCCCATATGCTTTCTCTAGATAGAGAGCTGATTACGCTCAAACAGGGTTCACAAGATCTTTTGTCCTACATCACAAATTTTAACCGTCTTGTTGTCGAAACTGATTGGCCATCCGAAAAGAG
This sequence comes from Lissotriton helveticus, assembly GCF_964261635.1. Classification (NCBI taxonomy): domain Eukaryota; kingdom Metazoa; phylum Chordata; class Amphibia; order Caudata; family Salamandridae; genus Lissotriton; species Lissotriton helveticus. The sequence continues at coordinate 1,165,264,771 of NC_136068.1, read as the reverse complement.
AATCTCTTTGTTTTATCAAGGATTGAGAGGAGAATTAAAGGATGTTCTGGCTCAGGTGGTGAATATGCCTACGACATGTGCAGAGCTCATAGATCTTACGGTTCAGCTGGATCACAGATTACAGGAACGGAAGGGCGATAAATATCGATATGAGGTGCGGTTTCCGATCTCCAAACCTAGAACTGGAACGTAGGGCGCTTCATCAACTGATTCTGCAGAACCTATGCAAATCGGAGGGATAAGGGGTCCCTTGAGTCCTGAAGAACGAACGCGACGACGCAATCAGAAACTCTGCATGTATTGTGGGAAGGCTGGACACTTCATTAAAGATTGTAAAGCAAAGACCAAAAGTGTTAGAACCATACCTGCGATTGACTATCCATCTACGGCTTCGGGAAACGAGAAAGCTCAAACAAGTTAGAGACCCCTTGTTTGAGCCACCCTGCAGAGAAAGAGGTCTATCATGCTGTGGCGAACCCAATGCAACCATCTGTGCCTCACATGAATTTGTGTGTTACCATCAAATGGCCAAAACAAACGCCCGTGATGGTACACGCAATGCTGGACTCCGGAGCAACGGGCAACTTTATTGATCTACAATATGCCAAGATGTTGGGAGTTCCATGCATTCAGAAGGAGATACCAGAAGCTGTGAAGGCCGTTGATGGGTCAGACTTGACGTCGGGGCCGGTATGTTATCATACACACCCATTGGTTATGCAAGTAGGACAACATCATTTTGAACTTATTTCCTTCGATCTGATCGACGCGCCTCAGTTCAGATTGATTTTGGGAATGCCGTGGCTAACTCAACATGATCCCTTGGTTAAATGGGCAGCTCGTACTATCACCCTCAGTTCAGCCTACTGTGCAGAGCACTGTACCCCAGAATGCCTTCATGAGGAAATCCAGCTGGAAAACCCTGCGAGAGCTCTAGCAAGTGGAGAGAGAACATTGAGGGTCAACGCTGTCACTACTCCTCCGGAAGAGTACAGGAAATATCAGGACGTCTTTAGCAAGAAGGAGGCCAGCAAACTGCCTCCACACAGAGAATATGATTGTGTGATAGAGTTGGAACCAGGGGCTAGTATTCCATGTAGCAGGATATATGCCCTTACAGAGGCCGAAAACACTTATCTTCAACAATATCTGAAGAAGTTATTGGAAACAGAGTTCATACGCCCCTCCACCTCCCCTGCATCGTTGCCTCTATTTTTATCCCTAAGAAGGAGGGAGGACTGAGAACATGTATAGATTATAGAGCAATCAACAGAGTAACCAGAAAGAACCGGTACCCTCTCCCTCTCATACCCGTTCTGCTGGACCAACTGAAGGACGCAACAATATTTACCAAACTCGATCTTCGGGGTGCGTATCATCTGGTGAGAGTCCGCCGTGGAGACGAGTGGAAGACTGCGTTCCGGACCAAATATGGGCTTTATGAGTATCAGGTGATGCCCTTTGGACTTTGCAATGCCCCTGCGGCATTTCAATTTATTATGGATGAGGTGCTGAGGGGCTTGCTGGACGTCTCATGTATTGTCTATATTGATGATATTTTGATCTATTCACCTACAAGAGAAGACCACGTGAAGCATGTAAAGGAAGTACTGGAACGGTTGCAAAAACATGAGTTGTTTGCCAAATTGGAGAAGTGCTTGTTTCATACCATAGAAGTGGAGTTTCCTGGTTATGTCATCGGCCCTAATGTATTAAGAATGGACCAAAAGAAGATACAGGCCATCTTACAGTGGGAATCTCCTTCCTGTGTGAAAGCGTTGCAAAGTTTCCTGGGCTTTTCAAACTTTTATAGGAGATTTATTCACGACTTCTCAAGAATCATACAACCATTAACTCATCTCTTGAAGAAGGGAGCGGTCTTCAAATGGTCTGACTCTGCAGAACTGGCTTTCCAGGCTTTGAAGAACTGTTTCATCACGGCACCCATCCTCCGACATCCAGATGCCAGTCAGCCCTTCATCTTGGAGACAGACGCCTCTCATTATGCTATAGGCGGCATACTTTCGCAGAGAAACTCCGATACTGGCCAACTCCATCCTGTGGCCTACTTTTCCAGAAAACTGTCTTCTAGTGAAGTGAACTATAGTATTACAGACAAGGAGTTGCTGGCCATCAAGAGGGCATGCGAAGAATGGCGACACCACCTTCTGGGGGCCAAACACACTATTGAAATCTTCACTGATCACCGCAATCTCTTGTTCCTTAAAAGTGCGAAAGCATTAACTCCACGACAGTTACGGTGGTCTTTATTTTTCTCAGACTTTGACTTCATCATTAAATATCGTCCTGGTCCGCAGAACGGTAAGGCGGATGCCCTTTCAAGACCGGAATCAGTAATGACAGATCTAATGTCAGAAGCCGAAGACCCTCCTAATATCCTCCAGAAGGTCTCCTTCTTACCGTCTGCCTTAGCAATCACATGTTCGTCTGATTTCCTGAAAAAAGTTGAGGAGAACATCTCTGCAGTGGATGTACCAGCTTGGATAGCTAAAGAACCATTACTGAGAACACTGAAAGCTAAGTTGCTCTTTAGAGATAAGCAGCTGTACCTTCCCGAAACTGCGCTACAAACTCAAGTCTTCCTACAGACTCACGATTCCTCCTTAAGTGGACATCTGGGAGTGCAAAAAACATTGCAGGCCACCTCCAGACACTTCTGGTGGGAGACGATGCAGAAAGACATCAAAGAGTATGTTGCCAGATGCCCTATCTGTACTCAATCCAAGGCACAACATCATCGCAGCAGTGGGTTACTGCGGTCCATACCGATACCCCCTGCTCCGTGGCACACCGTCTCTATGGACTTTATTGTAGAAATGCCTCTCAGTTTCGGCAACAACACTATCCTGGTGGTGATAGACCATCTCACTAAAATGGGTCATTTCATCGCACTAACTAAATTGCCCACATCAGGAGAATTAGCCACAGTCTTTTTACAGAACGTGGTACGGTTACATGGTGTTCCCTCTGTCCTCATTACGGACCGAGGAACACAGTTCACTTCGAAATTTTGGAAGGCTCTGTGTGACATCATGAACATTGATGCTCGTTTGTCAACAAGTTATCACCCTCAGACTGATGGTAAAACTGAAAGACTCAATCAAACGCTAGAGCAGTATCTGAGGTGCTTTACTCTCGAGTTGAATGAGGAGTGGAGAACGTTGCTGTGGATGGCGGAGTTCGCCTACAATAACGCTACACACTCTTTGGGCTGTTCGCCCTTCTTCTGCCTGAATGGGTATCACCCTAACTCTTTACCTTTTGAACAGCCTAGTCTGTCCTCCCATCCTTCTATACAAGAGCACCATTCTCATCTTCTTTCTGTTAGGCAGAATGCCAGGGAACATTTGGAGGCAGCCAGAGACCGCGACAAGACTCAGGCAGACAGAAAGAGAACCCCTGAACCGGCTTACTCTCAGGGAGATAAGGTGTGGTTGAGTACTAGACACTTGAAGTTTAAGGGTAACACTCGTTTACAATGTTGGCATGTAGGGCTGCTAACATTCATATCGCCCACCCTCCTCCCCGGTGCCTGTCGCAGCTGCAGACATACTCTTGCATTCAATCATTAGCATGGACATCCTTTACACTTTACACTCCATCTCTGCCACAATGGCTAAGGGCAATCTGGGGATGGAGCCGATGCCCATGCGCGCTGTGGTCCGGGGGGGGAGCCACCTATCTCGGGATGCTTCGGGGACTCTTCCGGGACGGCGGTGTGCGATCGTCCAGACCCGGCACTGGGCGGCGATCTGGTGCAACAGATATGAATGTTGGCAGCCCTACATGCCAAGAACAGATGCATACTGGTAAGTAGCATATTCATTATCATTAAAGGCCTGTATAGTAATAGGAATCACTCACTATACCCCAACCACTCAGTACTCTGGGCGAAGCACCCTCCTGTGAAGACTTCGCTTCTTTCTTTATCCAAAAAACAGACAACATAAAGAACGATCTCCTCATTGACGTAAGTCTCTACCCCAAACCCCTCTGCACAGCACCCACTGAACCAAAAAACAATGCTACATGGTCATCCTTTGCCACCTACTCGGAAGAAGAAATTGGTAGACTGCTCAGTACTGTGAAACCAGCCAATCACCTCACGGACCCCCTTCCTGCCAACGCTGTCAAAGACCTTACCCCGGCGCTCCTCCCACTTTGGACTAAAATTATCAACAGCTCACTTCAACAAGGGACCATCCCCGACTCCCTCAAAGTTGGACAAGTCACACCTCTACTAAAGAAACCTACAGCCGACCCCTCTGATCTAAATAATTACCGTCCCATTACCAACATTCCGACTCTTGCCAAATTGCTCGAAAAATGCGCACAAACTCAATTGACTAGACACATTAATCAGTTTGATCTACTCAACCCTCATCAATCAGGCTTCAGAGCGGATCACAGTACAGAAACTGCTATGATACACATAATTGACGACGCCCTCCAAATCCTAGATCAAAACGATACCTGCCTCCTTATCCTTCTTGATCTCTCCTCTGCATTCGACACCGTCAAACATGAGAACTTACTTGATCTATTAAACACAAGAATGGGTATATCTGGAACTGTGCTCAAGTGGTTCACGTCCTTTCTACACAACAGAACGCAGAAATTCAAGAGTAACAACTTGTTGTCTTCTCCAATACCGGTAACGCTAGGCGTCCCACAAGGATCCTCCCTATCCCCAACTTTGTTTAACCTAGTTATGGAACCTCTCACCACCTTGCTACAAGCATCCAATGTTCAATTCCACATGTACGCCGATGACACTCAACTATATCTCAAAGTACAATCACCCAAAGACATTATGCTCTTGAATTCAACGATCAGAAGCACCCAATCATGGTTGGCTGCTAATCACCTCAAGCTCAATGCTCTTAAAACAGAGTTCCTCTTGATCTCACCTCCTGCGAAGATCACTACCACTCAAATCTGGCTTAAACACCTAACCGCACTCAATGTTCAGCCCACCATTGTGGACTCAGCAAAATCTCTAGGCATAACACTTGACACCAACCTCAACATGCAGGAACACATCAACAAAGCAACTAAAGGGGCGAACTACCAGATCAATACCCTAAGGAAACTCAAACCCTTCCTTCCAGCCAAAGATTTCCAAACTGCGGTACAAGCTCTAGTCATCCCTCGAATAGATTACGGCAGCATCGCCCTCTGCGGTCTCCCCCTAACTACCACGGCACCCATAAGAGGCTCTAGAAACACTAGAGGCACAAACAACCTCCTGCTAAAGCCCCAAAGATTCCGCAAGGAAAAAACGTATAAACGCTCCTTCTCAGGAATGGCACCCAGGATCTGGAACTCACTCCCCCCTGAAATCAGACTCATCTCCTCTACCATGCTTTTTAAGAAAGAAGTAAAAGCTATCCTCATGGCTAAATACACTTGAATTATTACTGGGGATGATATTTACAGACGTTGTACCATTCAGTTTTACTAATCTTTTTTGCATTTTTGTATGACGCGTGTTATTGACCTGCCTGAGTGTTTACGCTATCAATTATTTGTACTTGTATCATTATTGATGTATCTGGCTGACTATGCTCCCACATGTATCTTCCCCACCCCAATTGCTATTTACTCACACATTGTTCCTTTCGTCTGTAAAGCGCTCTGATATCTGCAAAGATCTTGTTCGCGCTATATAAAACTTTCAAAATAAAAATAAATAAAATAAAATAAATAAAATAAAACCCAAATTCGTTGGTCCATACCCTATTGTGGCCGTGATTAATCCGGTTGCCATGAAACTGAAACTCCCTCCTTCTTGGCACATACATCCCGTGTTCCACGTTTCTCTGCTGAAACCGTACGTTCAAGGTACCCGAGCTGCGGTGCGGCCTTTGCCCTTAGACATCGAGGGGGATGTTGAATACGAAGTGCGGGCTGTGCTTGATTCTAGGAGAGCGAGGGGTGTCCTGCAATATCTGATTGATTGGAAAGGGTATGGCCCTGAGGAACGTTCCTGGGAACCTCATTCCAATCTCCACTGTCCTGGGCTTTAAAGACGCTTTCACGCCTTGTACCCTTCTAAGCCTGGTGGACCGCCGAGACGTCGGTCAACGAGAGGGCGTTCTGTCACAATTTAGGTGACCTTATGTGTAGACTACATCATCCAGGATGCCTGCTCTGTAGTCTGTTGTTTGTTTCCTTTACTTATTTTCCCCTCTGTTTCCTATATCCGTTCTCTGACGGCAGCGCTCGGTGCTTGTCACCTGATTGCCTACCTGACGCTGAGTTATTGGAGACCGAGGATACTGGAGCACTTCGGTAACAGAAACGCTTTGGAGCCGCGCTGAAAATCCAGCGCGGGAGACTGCTGTATGTCAAATTCTGAGATCGCGTATTTGACCCCTTCTTGACCTAGAGTCGCGCTGAGGAGCCGTGCTGAAAATCCAGCGAGGGAGAGCGCTGGGGAGTGTGATCGTGATCGTTGTGAAAGTCCCCTTTTGACACAGAGTTGCGCTGGGGAGCCGCGCTGAGAGTTTTTTGAGAAACTATACGGCCAGTCTTTAATAGTGGAACTTTGCTATGTGTTGGAACACTATGAAACCCTAGAGCTGTTGAGAGGCTCGGATTATGTACTGAACCATTATTTGGAATACAAGAAGTATTGTTTCCAGGCAAGTTCTCGAGGCTTTTGGACTCATATGAACAGACGGAAGAGACGTCGTGTTGTGAGCTAAGTAGCTTCATTGTCCCTTGATAAAGACTTACTCCAAGCATCAAGGACTCTTGGGGGGAGCTTGTGTTTCCTATGACTTTTACTTTATTTTTGCCTTTTTTTTTACACTGAGATCTTTTCTATGGGAGATTGTGGCAGCATATTGCAGTAAGTGATTCTCACATCCATATACTTATATATATATAGTAACTGCATACATCATACTGGAGTGTATTTATGTGTGTTCTTTGTATTCTAATGCAGGAACCTGAATGCAGACCTAACGTATGGTACCTCTCCTGTCGCCAAGCATTGTAGATGGTTTCTGGCTGCCAGTCCTTTATGTTTTATTTCTCCACTTTTCCCCTTCCCTGGGTGAGGTCCTCATAGGAGAGTTGTATATATATATAGACTCACTTGAGGTGCCGCTCCTAGGGAGGAGTGAAATCAGCTACTACATCGCTCCTGCTGTATTTTTTTATTAAGGTTAGTCAATCTGCAATTAATGTGACACCTTGTTTGCCTCGCATAGGTTAATTTGTTTGTATTTTTTTATCCACAGACCTGCTCTTTCGCTCAGACTGCAAATTCCCGATACCAGAGACTATACCTTCTACTCTAACCCACACAACTCCAACAGCAGAATAGACTGCGAGCCTGAGATGAGGATATAGTCTATTCTGCTGTTGGAGTTGTGTGGGTTAGAGTAGAAGGTGTAGTCTCTGGTATCGGGATGTTGCAGTCTCCAGGGGTATTTCAGGTTGAATCTGTTGCATATGTTCTTTAGAGTGTTGTGTGAGGAAGAGGTCATGGCATGGGACATCGATTGTCTGTCTAGGGTGTTGTCTAGTGCCAGGTTGAAGTCTCCTGCCAGTACAGTCATGTCATTTGGGGGGTTTGCCTCCAGTTTCTTCGCGATTCCCTCCCAGTATATTGTGTCATCCGTATTAGGGGCGTAAATGTTGGCTACTAGTATAGATTCGTCGCCTCTCCTCAGGCGTGTTATTAGCAGTCTCCCTTCCTCGTCATGTTGCTGGATTTCAATGGCTATCTTTAATTTTCTATTTATTAGTGTCATGACTCCTCGTTTCTTACCTATTGCCGGTGAGCAGGCTACCTGTCCTATCCATCTTGCCCTGAGCTTGGCCACATTATCCGAGGAGAGTTTGGTTTCTTGTAGGAGTATAACATCTCCTTTGGTCTTTGCTAGGTAGTCAAGTATCTTCTTTCTGTTGATTGGGTGGTTTAGGCCCTTTACGTTAAGGGAGACTATCTTCAGGTCTGTTAGGAGGGCTGTGTTGTTATAGTGTGGCATAGCTGTGTTGTTCGTATGTGTCATGGTTTACCATTTATGGGCCTCGTCGTCTTTCTCGTTCCCCTCCCCCTGTTTGATTTCTCTACTTGGAGCGCGGTCATGGGCTGGTGGCAGCAGAACTTGAAAACTTTGTGCAAAGTGGTGTGATTCGGGTTGGTTGGCTGAAGTAGCAGCATGGCACAAAGCGGCCTGCCAGAGGGTGTCACGTGCGCACTTACATGGACAAAACAAAACAGACGTACAGAACAGACAAGACAAACTCCCTCCCCCCTCTCACCCTCCCCTCCCTCCCTCCCTGAGCTGAGCCATTGTACTGTAGACGTGCAACAGCAAGATCCCTCATGCCCCACCCCTTCCCAGGATGTGTTAGTTTGCTATGGTGGTTCTACTGACATTTTAGGTTACGTTTCTATTTCTATACACATACTTATCTACTGCTAGGTGGTCTCTATCCCCGGCCTAGTTCGGCATCTATATAACTGCGTTACTTTTTTCTCCCATTACATCTGTCCCCTAATCTGCAGCTAGATCAGGTGATGCGCTCCTCTAGCCTGACGGCGTTGTCGTTTCCATCTCCTGCTGTACTGGGCCAAGAAGGTATCTTGATTGATTGGTCGGGTCCTCGAAGATGTGTGTTCTTCCTCTGTTGCTTATTCTAAATTTGGTGGGGGCCACGAAGGAGAACATAATGTTTTCTTTCCTTAATTTGTCTCTCTGGGCCAAAAATCCCTTCCTTATGTCTACTGTGGTTTTCGAGTAATCTTGCGTTAGGATTACTTTGTGGCCGTTCCATTGAAGGTTTGGATTTTTCCTTGCTATTCCAAAAATGGCTTCTGTGTGATGTGATCGTAATGGTTTGCAGAGTATGGGTCTCGGGCCCGATCTGTTTGTGAGTTTGAAGGCCGGCACTCTGTATGCCTTGTCTAGCTCAAAGGGATTATCGAATTTGATGCTCGTGAGCTTGGGTATAAGTTCCTGTATTAGAGACATGCATGAGCCCACTTTTTCTTCCTCTCCCTCCGGCACACCTACAATCCTTATGTTTCCTTTTCTGCTTCGGTCCTCAAACTCTGCTGCTTGCTTTTGCAGGGTTGTTGTTGTCTTCGTTAGAGCGACGATCGCCTTGTTTGTGCGAGTGCCCCTGTCTTCAATGTCACTCACCCGCTGCTCTACCACTGTCATCCTGTTGTTTGCTGCATGGATGTCCGCTCTAACTGCAGCCAGCTCAAGTTGGATTGCGTCCGTGGTTTGCTTTGCCGTTTTGGCTAGGTCATGGACTTCAGCCAGTTTCTTCAGTATACTATCTAGTGTGCTATTGATGTCTGGTTTGTGCTTGATCGGGGACTCTGTAAGCCCTTCTTGTTTGATTTTCTTTAGTTGTTGCGAAATTTAGCTTTCATTACCGCCCATGGTTTCTAGCCCACGTTTTGTTTGGAGCAGCTCAAACGTTCTACTCCTGTTCTGGGGTATCTGTTGGTATGTGGGTTCTTGAGGATGCCTGGGTTGTGGCCCACCGTCGCTGTGTTTATTATGATTCGTTTTGTCTTTTGGCCTCAAGACCCACCTTTTGGGCCTCTGTGTTAGCTCAGTCTCACTTGAGGCATTGTTTTTTTTGTGTGTTGGGGTGCTGTGGGACTCGTTTTTGCCCATCACTCTCTCTTATGTTGTGTCCCTGCGCTGCTCCTGCTGGTGTAGATACGGTGCGGTTCCTCCCGTGTCCTCCCCTTGGTTGTGACTGGTCTGCAGGGGGTTATTGCGACATAGAGGGTGCAGGTCTCAGGATCCGTGGCCCACTGGGGGGGGGTCGCGGTTGGAATCTCTGGGGTTATTGTGGCATTGTGATGTTGCCGCATTTACCCCCGCTGGTCCACCCAAATGCCTGCTCTCTGTGTGCTGGCCGCTGTCCCGGTTTGTTTGGTCGCACCCTTTTATTTATCCTGATGTGGTGCTCTCCCTTCGTTTGGTTCAGTCCTCGAGGCCTCAGTTTGTTTCCCCTCTTGTTGTGTTTTTTCGGATTCTTGCTGCTCGTGGTGCTGTGTGTGCTCCTGTTGCTCCCTTTGCTTGGCCCTATTTGACCCTCGAGTGCCCGTAGGGTCTTGTTTGGTTTCTTAGTAGAGCTGTGCCTGCCACTTTGTGACTCTAAGATGGCGGCCCCCTGTGTCTCCCTTCGGTTTCGGTTTCGATTTTGCTCAGCTTTTGTTCGTAGGTTTGAAGGGAATGTTTTGTTTTCCCAATTCGTCGGGGGGTCCACGCGATCGTGGTTGTTACACTGATCACGCTGGTTTTGGAGAACCACCAGGACGCCTTTCCCTACTTTTCCGTTCACACTATGTTGTGGTTATTGTAGGATACTCAGCTACTGGGTGCCATTTTGAGGTTGAGATTACAGTCGGCGTCTTTGTTAGCGCTTAGGCCCGCTTTATTCCTGTATTTTTCTTTTGGGGTTGCCGATTGTGGGTCCCGCCCGTCTTCTCGCTCTGCCCTCCTGGCCTCTTAGCCCGCGTTTGGCTTTTCCGAGCTCCGCACCACGCCCCTCTCAAGATGGCTGCCCCCTACCGCACCTTCAGTTTTGTTTTCTGCTGCGCTTTTGTCGGGGGACGGCGGGGGCTCTACGGGCGTCCATGGTCTGTCGGTGCCGGTGTCGGGAGCAGCTCGCAGGTTGGGGGAGGTTTTGCACTGACCTTGTCGTCTGGAGACCCCCTCCTTTTTCTCCGATATCCCCTTTTGTCTCTTGTGCGGGTCATTCAGTTTGCAGGCGCCATTTTGGGTGTCTCCGTTGCACCAGGACATCCACCTTCAATACTTCACTTTTCAGCTCTCACAATTGCTGGGCCTATCTGTTCGCTGGGCGTTCCGATTCTTATTGCGCTAGTTCATTCTTCGTTAAGCGCGCTGCAACCACGCTATGACTCGCTTCTTATCCCGGGGTGTAGTGGAGCTCCGGACTCAGGCAACTCTCCTCATTGCCGTCCAAGCCACGCCCCGGACGACGGTTTAAATCCTTCAATGTGAATGGTTTGTCCACTACATTCAAGCGGTTAAAATTATCAGATTTGAAAGTTCTTTGAACACATTTATAAAAACTTTAAACCACTGGGATGTACATATCTATAGCAGCGATTGAATTACTGGCTGCAATATCAGTTGTTATGGTGTTTTGTATAGTCACAATTTTATGGAATAGCTCCAGCTCTACCCTAGTTCACAACCGATGAGAATACGTGAAGGGAATACCAAAGCTGATTGAAGGGGCATATTAACCAAAGCCTTTACATTCACAGGGAGAGCAAAACGACCATTATGCCCAAACCTTCAATCCTAAAATTATTAATTTAGTGAAAGAATTCTACAGAAAAAAATAACATAATCAATGGCAAAACGCTACTGACACATACTATCAGAAAAACTAAGTTTGAATGCAGAGAAGAGATTACATTTTCAATGAAACAGCTAAACATTTTGTTTAAAAACTAATATTTCGGTGTATTAACAATCAGCAATGTTATCATCCCCAGCAAAAATTAATTGAGTTAAAGGAAGAGAAATTCTCAAAGCTTTTATATCGCTTTATAACAAATGAAATTGAACATTATTGTCAGTAATATCAAAGTAAATGTGTACATTTGTAAGAAAAATACTTAAAGTTTCTTTTCTCTGTAACTGGCCTTCTATAAGCTGGCCAAATTGCTAAACTATCAAAGAAGCACCGAGCACATGGTTTCCCTAGCCAAGACTCCTGAAACAAGTATAATGTGTCAATCTTCAAGGTCACCAACAGGCCTTAAATCGCTATCCTTCCCCCAAGGGGTCCCAGTTCATTGGGCCGCCATGCAACCTAGGAATAATCCCTAAATCCTTGGTCTCGAAATGGAAGGCGGGGGGGGCTTTGAAGGGGTGACTCAAACATAACTGATCTCCAGTTATCATTCTTTGCAACAATTTGCAAATTGCCTGGCCAATGATCCGCTGGGAGTTTTCATACGCACTGTCGATCTGTATCTACCTTCCTCCTAAAATATTCCAAGTACATTTGACTTGGAAGCAATCCAACTTTGCAATGTAAGATGTTACTACATCAGCCTGTGGCATCATTAGGATCATCTTCCTCTAACTCACGTAATAATTTAAGACATCGTTTTTGTAAATCATATGAGGCCCCAAGTGTCAGTTGTGTAACCAGGTCTGAATCGAAAACAATCCCTTAGCAGACTCCTTGCCTGAAGCAATAATGAAACCAACTTTCTCCAAATCGGAGGACTCAACTGTACTCAACGACCAAACAGCTCTAAGTACTCTTAACAGAGAACATCTGTCTAAAAGCCTAAGCTTATGATTTCCTTTCCCATTCTGATTAATACGTGCTACTTTTATGGTTTGCTATAAGGCGAAATAAAGAAATATTGATTGATTAATATAAAAAATGTCTCTAAAATGTGAAGTTCACCTTACAAAAGGCTTCTCTGTCTTCGTCATCTGAACCTTACCCACCTTAAAGGGGGGTGGTAAGGCACATGTATCACAAGTGGCTTCCTTTATCGGCCTATTTGCTCTCAGTAGGTCAAGTTTCTCTTTCCAAACAGATTTTCCCTTTAATGTCATTATTTCTAATGGTGCTTGAGCATCAGATAATCGCAACAGTGAATCCGAGTACACTGAGAGAGTTTTAGGTTTGGAGTGCAGGGGTTTCTGTCTTTGTATATGGGTTTGTTTGAAAGGAAAATTCACTGAGTTGGTTTAATTTTTAGTATCCTCCTTACCTTCCTCTAAGTATTACCAACATAGGTTTTCCTGTAACAAATACAAAAGGCAGCATCAGCGCCTAAGTCAAATTTGGCACTGTTATTTTGGTCTCCTAACTATTATAAACCAATAGGAGGGCAGGGCCAAGGTACTTTAATTATTTCTGAGATTTTTTGTAATCCAAACACTATCCCTTCTCAAAGTGTAGAAAGATCAAGTAGTTTGTTCACAGCAAACAGTACTTCAGACAACATTATCATAGCAGGAAGAGATTCTGGATATGAGGCACCAGCTTTAAATGATGAACCTTACGGGTGAAATAAAGGTACACTTATCATTTAGTTGGTATATGAGCGGAATTTTCTAGAATGTTTAACAAGGTTTTATTTAGAGGGTGCACATTTTTTCCCATTGTTATTAGAAAAGCATCTTCTGCTGTTAAAAGCAGTGATGATGCTAATCACAGACTTTTCACTAAAGGGCTAACAAGATCTCACAACTGTTAACAGTGGCCCAAGACAGTGTTGTGTATTAGTCCTGGTTTGTTTCGGTCTTCACTTAGCTGACTTACAACAGGATTTGCAGAAAAAGACATTCTTTTTCACCTAAAATGGAGCAACAGCATGTCAGTTTTTTTCTATATGAAGACGATCTAATATTATTAACACTTCAGCAGGTTTTCATCGTAAACTGATTATGCTAGAACATTATTTTCCTTAAAATAGGTTGATTATAAATGTTAGGAAATCTAAGGTTTTGAAATTGTATAATTCCTAATATAATATTTGGCCTCTTCCTTCAGCTACCGGAGTCTATATTTCAAATCAAACATTATGTAAACGAACCATTCAGACGTTGTAATGAGCATGACTTTAGTGTATTAGCTGAATTATTAAGGTTAGAATTCATGAAATGGATCTTATATGTTTAACTTTATGTTAAGGGTCATTCAGGGCAAGCTTTTACCCCTGGTGTTCTATGGCTCAGACACAGCCTTAGAAAAGTCCCATATATGACAGCTATGCCCAGACATGGGCCATATGCTCACTGAGTCACAGGACTCAAGGTATATTGACATAGCCTGTGTAAGCTGAAACTCATCTTGGGGTGCTTGTGTTCCTGTATGTAAGGGGCATGGTCTGGCAGTTCGGGTTTGACTGTTCCCAATGGGGCAGGACAACACTGCATGTCTCTGTCTAAATTGGCATAGTGGGTGAAAAACGATGGACAGGAATACTGCCCTCCTTAACCTTAGTGGACAAGATTAATTCAAGCATTCCTGCCATCACCTTGTTGTTTGTTGCATTCTTTTCGATCAGTGAGAGCAGAGGTATTTAAATTTATATTAGATGATTGTCTTTGACCCTGTACAGTGCTCCGCTGCATTTTGCCTAGGTTTGCACATACAAGCACCACATAAGCAGATACATACATACATCTAAATACCCTGCTCCAAAGTTCCACGCACAGTACTGTGAAACAAGAGCCGCCCTTAAATATATGGGCGCCTGGGGTAGCAATACTTCAAATTCACTGTGATTCACATAATTTTAACAATTGTCAGCAAAAATGTCTGTGAGCACTTAACGTAAACAAGAAATAAATATCATGACTATCATATACTACACGTAATAGTTTACTGTGTGCATACATTTCACATGTTCCAATTGCTTATACAAGTGCAGTGTGAAAAAGAAAAAGAGAAAAAAACGCAACCAAGTACGCGTCAACGAGTGTAAACAAATTACAGTCACAAATCTGTTTTTTTTTTTAAACCAGGTAAATAAATGACTTTTATGCCAATGTCCAATCCCTTTGTTTGCTATATGTTGACGACGTTTCAACCCTCAATGTGATATTAGGGCCTCATCAGGACAGGTGGAATGCCTGGGACATATTGGCTGAGTAGTGTAATGACTACGGTCTAAAACCAATAGGTAATTTGTACCTGTGGATACGTGACTGGCTATATACTTACTGCGAGGTTGATATTACATCAAAATGCAGTAGTGTTGAGCTCTCAGTGGGGATAGAGTCCACTGGAATAAAACAGCCACTTCAATGGTACCACGTGTAATAGACACCCTCAGTGTGCCGTGTAACCGGCTCTCAATAGAGCCTGAGGCCACTGCGATTAGACAGCTGCTTCAAAAACACCACAGTGTGGTAGACAGTAACATTAGGGTGACCAGGCGTCCCCGTTTTGCCAGGACGGACCCTGTTTTTAACCAGCTGTCCCAGCAAATTTCAAGAAATTTAGCTCATGTCCCCGTTTTTAGAGAGGGTCGACTGAAAACGGTGGGAGGTGTTTTTTATGTTTTACAAAGCAGGGATAGTTAGCAGTTGTTTCAAGAAAGCAATTTAATTAACAGGCAATCTACTGGGCTTGAAATTTCATTTTATGTATGTTCTTACTGCCTGTTCTGTAATTCTCTGCTGAGGAGCGCTCTCATCACTTGAAGTAAAATTGTAGTCCTTCTTCTATTTTTGTGAAATGTCCCGGTTTTTTACTTTAAAATTCTGGTCACCCTAAGTAACATGTGTGTTCATTCACCTTGTTGTTGGTTGCAGTCTTTCTGATCAGTGAGAGCAGAGGTATTTACATTTAGATTAGATGATTGTCTTTGACCCTGCACAGCGGATGTATGACGTTACAACGCATACTTTTACCACGCCTACCATTACCACGCATTTTTTACAACGCAGGATCCATTACAACGCATACCATTACAACGCATGTATTTACAACGCAGGTACCTTTACAACGCATACCATTACAACGTAAGTATTGGTAAGTATATAATATTTTTTAAAATGTAATATAATTAAAATTAATATAATGTAATTTAATTTAATTTAATTTAATTTAATTAATGTAATTTAATTTAATTTAATCAATTTAATTTAATGTAATTTAAATTTAATTATATTTACTTTTTACCCTGTACCCCTTTACCCAAAAACCCAAAACTGACCCTGAACCCTAAAAATACCCCTTTACCCAAAAACCCAAAACTGACCCTAAACCCTAAAAATACCCCTTTACCCAAAAACCCAAAACTGACCCTGAACCCTAAAAATACCCCTTTACCCAAAAACCCAAAACTGACCCTAAACCCTAAAAATACCCCTTTACCCAAAAACCCAAAACTGACCCTGAACCCTAAAAATACCCCTGTACCCCAAAAACCCAAAACTAACCCTGAACCCTAAAAATACCCCTTTACCCAAAAACTGAAAACTGACCCTGAACCCTAAAAATACCCCTTTATCCAAAAACTGAAAACTGACCCTAAACCCTAAAAATACCCCTTTACCCAAAAACTGAAAACTGACCCTGAACCCTAAAAATACCCCTTTACCCAAAAACCCAAACTTATAATATTTTTAATAAAATGATATACTTACCAATACTTACGTTGTAATGGTATGCGTTGTAAAGGTACCTGCGTTGTAAATACATGCGTTCTAATGGTATGCGTTGTAATGGATCCTGCGTTGTAAAAAATGCGTGATAATGGTAGGTCGTTGTAAAAGTTGCGTTGTAAAGGTTGTATACCCTGCACAGCGCTCCGCTGCATTTTGGCTAAGTTTGCATATACAAGCACCACATACGCACATACATATATAGATCTAAGGGGCATATTACCAAGCAATAGCGATAATTATCGCTATTGCTTGGTTAGAGACAAAATTTTACCGCTGAGCTGCGGCGATTTTTATCGCAGATAAACCTTGGTATTACCAAGGTTTATCGCAAATGCGATAAAAAACGGCCGCAATGCATGAATATCGCTGAAAAGTCAGCGATATTCATGCATTACCGAGCTAATGCTCTTAGCCATGTTATCCACCTCCCATTGGATAACATGGCTAAGAACTGCTCAGGGCAGGTGTTAGCTTTTGGAGATAATCGCGCTTAGCGCGAATATCTCCAAAAGTTGGTAATAGGAGATAGCGATGTTAGCGACTGTTTCCAGTCGCTAACATCTTGGCACGCCCACTTTGCATGTCATTAGTGATAAACATCACTGACATGCAAAGTGGGGCCCAAGATGGTCGCTATCTCCTACTAGCTGTCGCTAACTGGTGTTAGCGACAGCTGGGTAATAGGGAGATAATTTTATCTCCGCTTTCTTGGCTTTTAAAGCCAAAAAACGGAGATAAACCCCCTTGATAATATGCCCCTAAATCCCCTGCTTTAAGTTCCATGCCCAGAATCTGGAATACTGGCTAATGATGAGAAATGTTGGTGCGGTTTGAGCTGTAAATATACATTCTCTTTTATTTTGATGGGCTGCTTTCTGTTTATAGCTCTGCATCACACGATTGTAAACCCCTTCGTCTAAAAGAAGGAACATTGGCCTGCTCTGCTCTTAGCACATATGTGATATCTTGATGTAGCAACTGGACGGGGCTGTTTTACACCATCTGTAAAGTAGAAATAGTTGATCACATGATTTTTATTTATTTATGTGTCTATTTCATTATCTCTTTTAATGTATTTTACTGTTTAACAGAGTTTTGTTTTAATAAACATGTTTAATTCTCTCAGCTCCATGTTGTTTGCAATGGGATAGTCTGGTTGAGGTGAAACCTGACTCAAACCTAATCACCTTCAAAGAAGTAGACTTCCTTAGTCGAAGAAAAGGGCGCAACTTTAGCAGTATAAGTCCTCTTCAGCAGAGCCCCAAAAGTAACCTTCATATCGATTGTGGAGGACATTTGCTGCTATATTTATGGACTATATTCTCCTTTCTAGCAGAACAATGTTAGAGGTTTTTTTCGTACATATGATTTACAGATACAATAAGAAGTCGCTGTTGTCAAATGTGTATTTTGTGTGACCAGAAGCCCAAATATTGTAATTGCACAGTAGGCGCCTAGGAGTATGGTTAAGCATCAGCAGTGACAGACCATCGCCATAATACAAAGCACAAATATATTTTTTCCTTCTTAAAAGATCAAAGGTTTCATCTAGGTCACTGAGGTAAATACGGAATAGATAAAGCGCAAGGACCCCCACCCTTTTTGCACGTCAAAAAACAATATTGTGGGAATTATGCTTTTTGGTCATTTGTTATGGAGGAACTAGTGTTGATATATGTTATGATTAAAAGTGATCCATTAAGTAGCGATCCCAAATAAAGTTGTTCAATGTTTATTGCACCCTGTAAATGGCAAGTGCAATAGAGATTACGGGCCATATGTATCAAGGAACCATTTTGCAATTCTTTAATAGCGATTTTTAAGAAATTGCTATTTCAGAATCGCACAATGGTATTTATCAAGAAAAACGCATTTTTTTTGCGATTTCTTGATATTCCTTAATTGCGAATTCGCAAATTGCGAATTCGCAATTAAGGAATACTTTCCCATTCATTTCTATGGGCCGGAGGCCCATAGGAAGGGATGGGAATTTTCTCTCAATTTGCGATTCGCAATTTGCTAATCGCAAATTGAGAATAATTTCAAGGGTGCAGGGATGTCCAAAGGACACCCTGTTGCACCCCTGAAATAAGCATAGGTGCACATGTGCTGCACATACATGCCCTAAGGGCATGTATGTGCGTCACATGGCACTTTGAAAAATGCAAAAATGTGCATTTTTCAAGGAATTCACAAATTACCACCAACTAGAAGTTGGTGGTAATTTGCGATTCCTTAAGGCCATTTAGCAATTTTTTTTACCTTCTTACATTGCATTTAAGGAATCGCAAAATTTGCGATTCCTTAAATGCAATCGCAAAATAAGGAATCGCAAATTTTGCAATTCCTTATTTTGCATTGGGATTTCCTTCATACATATCATTTTGCAAATTCGCATTCGCAAAGGACGAAATTCTGCAAATTTCAGCCTTTGCGAATGCGAATTTCAATGATACATATGGCCCTACATCCTTTGTTAAATTTCGGCAGGTCAAATCTGCCAGAGTTTAACATGGGGGAAGACCCAATATTTACTGGGGCATGTAGATTTTTTTGCACTAAGCACCAAAAATTAGCATGTTATTCCCCAAAAAACGTGGACCATGAGATAATTATTGCATTGGATAAATTCTGGACATTTTAGATGTAATAGCTATTGCATTCAATGGGGCCTACTCATGATCAGGCCCACGGAGTTGCAAAATCAAATATAAGGTTAGTTGGACCAGCTAGTTTTAGCATTTTACACCTAGTAATGACCTAACAATTAAGTTGAAAACCTGGCTGAAGTCCTCAGAAGCACTATAAAGAGAAGTGACATCATTTTTAATACATAATTAAATAAAAGATCCAAAGTCAGTGAGTTGTGGAGAGTACAGTACCCTTTCCTAAACATTGTTAGAATTAGAGGAATTATGTTGTCAATTCATCTACGATTATTTGCGAAAAATCTTTTGCCGGAGGTCTGGTCATGGATAGAAGACAAAACAAATTACAGGTTATGCGTTGCTCTTTCTTACGATGGGCACAGCTATCTCCAAACAGCTGGGATCTCACGAGGTAGGAACATGTTAGAGAATGCAATGTGTAACTTCAACCCCACCAGTCTGAATGTTTCTGAACATGGTTAGAAGAACGCCTTTCCCGAGCTGTAGCTAAAATGATTTACAACTCTTGATAATTTAAAAAATATTTTGATAGTGGATATCGCAATCCGGTCTTTCGAATATGATATTTGCATCGTAATGTATAGAAGTAAGAGATAACAGATGCTGAATTTGAAGTGTCAGTTATCTTATTCATCTTCTCTACCATAATACCTCTTGGTTGTTTCTAATGGTATTGTGAATTAATTACCAAATATTTCTGTGTTTATAACTTATTTTTGTTAATTCTAGTGTTTTTGCTCATGGTGGTTACTTAAGAGCTTCTTTGCAATTTCTGACGGTATTAAGAGGAAACAATGAAATCATGGTTCCATTTGATTGGGATTTGTGAATTCGAAATGCATGCTGCTTGTGTACAACTTCTGAGACAAACCGCGAAGGGTTTAATCATTGCTTAGAAGAGGTCAAGCATTCTGGCCATGTTTGGAGCTTTAAATACATTCTCGCTTATGAATGATTCACTCGTGTTTGCTTGACTTTCTAGGCAATAGTTCTAAAAACTAGAAATTGCCAACAAACACATTTCTCCACTTCTTGATGCATTCAGGTTCTTTGATTAAGGAATCTAACTGTCAAGAGCAAACTCACAATAATAAATCACCACTGGCTGAAGATGAGCAGTTCAATTGTTGCCTAAGGGTCACATCAAGGGTTCCATCAAAGATAATAGGAGATTTTGAAGCCAGTGTCAGACTTCAATGGGAAAAGCCAGACAATTATTGAAAAAATCACCAGACAGAAAGATTAGGGGCCTTATTTGGAAATTGGCAGATGGGAAACTATGCCAGCACGTGATGGTTATCCTGTCAGTTGTATTACAAGTGCCACAGACCGTTGCGGCCCATGCAGGTAAGAGCAGTGGGGCCGGGAGGGGGGATTCCGACAGACGACCAAAAGGAAAATTTAAATAAATCATACATTTTCCCTTGTGGTCATCTGTTGAAATCCCCCTTCCCGGCCCCACTGCCCCACCGCTCTTACCTTCACGGGCCGCAGCTGGCCACAGACCGTAATGCACTTGTGACATGATGGATGGGACATTCACCACGTTTGCTATGGAGTATCCCTTCTGCCCAGTTCTAACTAATGCCCTAAGTCTAGTAGTGATTATGAATGTCCACCAGGCCAAATGCCAGGATAGATGCACCTGTTGATCCGACTTACTGTTCATTTTTAGGTATATTTTAATAACATTTGCCTCTCGTGTCAGTATTCCTGTTGGGTTGGTACTATGCAATTGTTTCCATCTAAAGTAATTGCTACTTGCCTTAGTCTTAAGGCTTATCAAATCCTTGCCACTACATTACCCTACCAATGTAGAGAATGTATTTTCTTAGTTTGGAAAGGTTACATTTTTAATTGATACAAGTTATTTTGCAAGCGGTTATAAAATATATTTTGATATATTTAAATTTTTATTTGGAGCCTTTGGAAGAGTGAACATGTACTTTTACTGCAAATGGTGCCAGCAAAGCACAGATCAGTGTCAGAGCTGAAATATGTTTATTATGTTCACGCTATATAAAACTTTATAAATAAATAAATAAAAAGAAATAAGATGAAGTAGCAGTCATTAGCCCCTGCTCAGTCTACCACATTATTTATATATTGCTGAAGGTAAAGAAGTGCAAAAAAGTCCAACAAAGGCAACAAGCCATCTCCTTCTATGCATGCAGCTCCTGCAACAACATGTATTCATCAGGGCCACCCCAAACCTGCTAAAATTTAGGTAAATTCTGAAGATGCATCTCTTTGAATACCCCATCATTATGCAATAACAGTCCACTTCTGCTCCCAGAATTGTAATCCTTTACAAATGTATTTAAGCGTCCTGCCTCCAGGTCCTCTCTCCTACTAAAGCACCAAGTAAACTAGATATTCAATCTTGAGATAAAGAGATTAAGGAGTCCTTTGGAAGGATAGTTTATATAAACTATGGTGTCTAGTTTCTAGCTGCTGTAATCCATCAGGTAGCAGCAGCGGTTGCTCCTCTTAATGGGCTGAGGGGCCAGGCCTCCCTTTTCTCCTGGCCCGTTTGTTTTTATTATACCAAGAGTGAACGAGCATCTATTATTTACTCTTGTTACGATAAAAATGTTGACCTCCTTCGGTCTGGCGCACGAAGGCACCTGCTCCAGCATACAGAGAGAGAGATCAGCAGGACTGGAGAAATCCCATCCCTGGCAGGCCTCTGTGCATCTTCCATTTCGGATGTGCGGGGTATCACAGCTAAGGGTAGGCATGGGCGCTCCAGGCTTAAGCCCTGCAGTGCCCATGGCTACACATAGTAAGCCTGTCAAGACAACCTTTCCCAACTCATCACCGAGCTGGGAAAGGGTGGGGTGGGAGCGCAGAGACTAAGGGCCATATGTATCATACTTCCGTTTTGCGAATTCCAACTAGCGAATTTTAAGGAATCGCTATTTGGAATTCGCAAAACGGTATGTATGTACAAAATCGCTATATAATAGCGATTCCTTACCATTCCTAATTTGCGATTAGCTAATTGCTAATCGCAATTTACCCATTCATTTCTATGGGCCAGGAGGCCCATAGGAATGAAGGGGCAATTTGCGATTAGCAATTTGCTAATCGCAAATTAGGAATTTTTGCAAGGGTGCAGGGGTGTCTCAAGAACACCCTGCTGCACCCCTGAAAAACTGGTTATGGTGGGTGTTAGCTCACCTAATCATGCACTGTTCACTTGGTGCTCCGCACCTTAAGAAATAAAGAATTTACCACAATCTTTTGGATTCGTGTTTACTCTTGTGTATGCATTTATTTTTCACTTTCTCTATGCAAATTCGCGACTTATGTTATTAGTGGTATTCATAACAATGTCCATACACATTTATAAGTACATTTCTCATAGCATTTTCATTTGCATCACAGTCATTATATACATTACTTTTATACAAGCATTATTAAACAGGCCCAATGCATTTCGGCACTCGTGGTGGTGCCTTCATCAGGGGAAATTCTGAAAAAAATAAAAAAATCTGAGTGTAAGTGAAAGCAATGTTGGGTGCATGGACTCATGGGGGTGGACAGATTTATAGATTAAATGGCGTACCTGCTATCAACTGAATTTCAGATGTCGATATGGTGACCTGTAAATCTAAGGCGCTGCGTAAACGAAAAAGATATAACAGTAAGAGCTGGGTGTAACATATGGTTTTGAATAACCATACCTATACCGGTATTGTCCACATACCTGCTTGTCTGTATCCAAATCAACTGTAATGACAAGCATACATATCATGATTATTTAGAATCATGGACAAAACATGGTGCGTTCGTTTTTTAATACGTGGAACTGCCCTACCTTATCTTCGTGACTGTGGTGATGTATCTATAAAGTTAAAGAAACATCACGATATTATTATCATATGAATCATCTAAGTTGGGTCTATCCCGCGCTCAACTCGCGGTCAGTAAATACCTGTTTGATATGGGTCGCGTTCTTCAATAGTAAAGCCGCCACTCACTGGAAATCTATTTCAACCGCGTCCCGACCGCAGCCGCCATTAAATCTCGGTCTGCGCGTCGCGTCAAAGTGATGTGTGATCATAGAAAACGGACTAAAACTGTTGAGGTCTACCCGTGTGATCCTCGCTATTCACGCCATCTTAGACTGGTGTTAAAGCAATGAAACCTATGCTATTGTCTAATATCATCAATACTAAAGGAAAGTTGCATGACTTTTTAATAATAAAGAACGCAAGTTTTACCTAACGAAATCGTAAACGGTACACCAAATGGATTTACTTGTCAGTTGTGAGTTTTTGGTACGAGGTTATGTTCGGGGAGCGCAGTATAGATGTTATGGACTGATCGCCGGGTGTTGTTGTGTGAAGTCATATATCCACATGTAATTCCAAAATAAACTGTCAATCATATTGTATGTAGCTCATGTGGATTAAGTGCACACTCTACATCTAGATACTGGCTGTATCATGTTCACAATGATTACGATATTGCGCTGGAATCGTTAAATGATTAGAATCTATATACAAGGAATCATATTCCAACATGTTTTTGATTAATGTACAAAGTGGCTTTATGCTCTCAATGTCATGTATTCACGTTTACCTCCACATATATACATGGAAATCAAAAATAACATTCTAACCAATATCGAAAAACAGTACTAGCAACATGTACAAATCATAGCCATTAAAATATTGTTTTCACCACATGACATTTTAGATCACTCGTTTTTGTCACTGTCAAAACCCTTATTCTAGACTCGATAAACATAGTTTGTCTATAGTGATACTTCTCATACCTGGACGACATTCTCTCTATATACAGGTTATGAATAACCTTTCGTGTGTTTATATGGTCTAGGAAAGTGGTGGTGTCACTTGATAAGGATTATAAGTAGCAAGACAGATCATATTTATCATTCAGACCTATGGGGGACTGAGTCTTCAGGTGTTTAATCCAAAATAGTTCCCGTTGTAACAACCTTTGGTGGTTGTCTATGCCTGTTTTAATCGTTACTTGTTCAATAACAAAGTATCTTAATTGGTAAATGGTATGACGTGCTTCTTTCCAATGTGCCACCAATGGGGCAGTCATGTTCTCATTCCGGATACGACTTTTATGTTCCGTGATCTGTATTTTAATCTTGCGTTCCGTCTTCCCTATGTACATCTTTCCGCATGGACATTTAATGGCATACACTACATTCATGGTGTTGCAGTAACTCGAGTGCCTGAGGTTGATGATTTTGCCTGTCGTTGGGTGTGTGCAAGTGTTACCAACAACTACATTATTGCAGTTCGTGCAGTTTAAACATCTGGTGGTTCCACTGTAGTTGATCGTTTCTATGGGTTGTTGTTTTCGCTTGAGTCTTTCCCTCAGATTAGATCCACGCGTGTATGGATGTAGCGGTGGTTCTCTGAAAATTCCTTGAAAATCAGGTTCCATAGACAAAAGTTCCCATCTTTTATTCACTATTTTTTTGATCGTTGTGGACAAAGTTGTGTATTTGGTGACAAATACCATTCTGTTGGTTGGGGTCTTTTTGCGTGGTTTCAACAAATCCAACCTATCCATTTGTTTTACCCGGTTTATTTGTTCAGATAATATTTCAGGTACATATCCTCGATCCTGGTATTTTTGTGCCTGTTGTTCCAATGTGATGGAACAAGTTTGTTCATTTGAGCATATGCGTTTGATCCTGATAAATTGTGATACAGGTAAGTTCCTTATGAGGTGTTTAGGATGGAAACTTGTGTATTCCAGTGCACTGTTGCGGTCCGTTGGCTTGGTGTACAAAGATGTTTCAAATCCGTCGGTTGTTTTGGTAATTCTGACATCTAGATAATCAATAATGTCTTTGCTGATGGTGTAGGTGGATGGAATTCTGTTGTCTACTTGGTTTAGTAGTGCAATCAATTGTTCTAAGGAGGCAGGAGTATCGTCCCAAATCAAAAAAATATCGTCGATGAATCGACTGTACATTTTCACATGTTTCCACTCTCCAGATGACATCAGGTTATTTGCTTCATACTGTGCCATAAACGTATTCGCGTAGGCAGGAGCCCCTGCAAAACCCATAGCTGTCCCATTCAATTGTGCATAGAACTCGTCCTTCCATATGAAGTGGCTATTGTGTAAGCAAAATTTCAGTAGTTGTTATATGAAATTTTTTTGGGTTGTGGGTAGCTCATCCATTTTTAACAATGCCCATTCTGTGGCTTCTAATCCCGCTTGGTGGGGTATGGAAGTATAAAGTGCCACAACATCAATTGTGCACATAATCCAATGTTGTTGGAATCCTTCCTCTGTCATTCTTAGATGATTCAAAAAGTCTGTTGTGTCTCGTATGTACGACCCCCACTGCTGGACAAACTGTTGTAAATAGTGGTCAATATATTTACCCAATGGGTCAAAGATTGACCCACAACCTGACACTATAGGCCTGAAAGGTGGATTGGTAGGGTGTTTATGAATTTTCGGGATCATATACAGTGTTGGTCGTCTAGGGTTTTTTTGTGTGAGATACAGGGATGTTTGTTGATCAATCCATTCATTCTCCACAGCTGTTTGTAAGATAGTATTTAACATTAGTTGTAAAGATGTTGTTGGATCCATTGGAAGTTTGAAATAAATGTCTTGGTCGGCCACGTGTTCATTGATTTTGTACTCATAAAAAGTTGTATCCATTATGACTAGGGCGCCACCCTTGTCGGCCGGCTGGATTGTGATTGTTGGGTTGTTTGCCAAGTTGTTTATGATGTTCAATTCTGTTTTGGACAAGTTATTTTGATGATTCCTACTATAATGCAATGCTTGCAAATCTTTCTTGACCATTACCTCAAATGTATCCAACATTTTATGAGAAATTTGGGCTTGAAACACACTTTTGGGTTTAAATGTTCTCTCTGTGGTATGTTCACTCAATTCTGTTGGCTCTGCCACATTTTCAAAATAGTGTCTTAATTTCAACGTTCTCATGAATCTGAAAAACGCCCCTTCTGTCTCCAACTCATTGGTTGCCACTGTAGGTACAAATGTTAACCCTTTGTTTAATGTTTTCATTTGTTGTTTTGTTAGTGTCAATGACGATATATTAAAAATTAGACCACAGTTCGTCCGCTCCTCAGTTCTTTTCCGGCCGTTTCCTCGCCTTGTTTTCCTTTTGTGGTCATTATTTCTGCCTGTGGTGTTGGTGGTTGTCCTTGAGTTTGAGCCTGTGACAAAAAAACTGGGTCTCTGCTGGTGGTAGCTTGATTGCTGGTATCAGATGGTAATATGACTCCCTCTTGTGTAGCTGATATTGGTCCCCTGCGTATGGATGTTTCTTTGTCTGTGACCAGACTTTCTTCCGATGAGCGATTTGACGCTGGTGTTCTTTTGGGTGTAAATTGACGCCTCGCATAAATATCAGCCCACGTGTAGACTTCGTTGAGTTTATAGTCTATAGTATCACGTTTATATTTGCGTATTTTGCCTTCCTGCAGTTCTTTTTCGTATTTGTCCAATTTGATATTGATGTTGTCCAGACTGATTTTCCAGGTGTCTCCTTCCATTCTGGCCTCTAATTCAGATTTAAGTGTGTATATCTCCTCCTCCAATTCACGTATTGTTTTTGACAATTCCTCAATAATCAGTAAAATCAAATCAAGGGAACATTTGTTCAATATACTGAACCATTTGTCCATGAATTTTGAGTTTAAGTTGAACCGGAATAACATTGGTTTTATTGATAAGCGCAGGCCTCTGGGTATTCGCTTAGCTCGGTGGTACTGAATAAGTGTAGTGGCATGCATCCTTTGGTTCAATTGACGCCTTGTTAAATATTCAAGTTGTTTTAGTTGCTGACTGATAGATCCCCCATGAACATCCATGTTTTTAACTTCTTTTATGAGAGAATATATTTGATCCGCCTGATCATTTGTGTAGGCCATAGTGTTGGCCCTGTTGTCCGTCATGCCTGTTATCGAATCAAACTGCATCTTGGTTTGGTTAGTGGGTGCCTCCTCACTGAGTGACTATTTGAAAATCCTTGGTAATTGGGGTAGTGAAGAGCACTCCGAAAATAATCAATTTTTTAAAAGTCCTCCAATGGTGCTATGATTAATCAGGATAGTCATTCCTGGGTGCTATGAACAACTGGTTATGGTGGGTGTTAGCTCACCTAATCATGCACTGTTCACTTGGTGCTCCGCACCTTAAGAAATAAAGAATTTACCACAATCTTTTGGATTCGTGTTTACTCTTGTGTATGCATTTATTTTTCACTTTCTCTATGCAAATTCGCGACTTATGTTATTAGTGGTATTCATAACAATGTCCATACACATTTATAAGTAAATTTCTCATAGCATTTTCATTTGCATCACAGTCATTATATACATTACTTTTATACAAGCATTATTAAACAGGCCCAATGCATTTCGGCACTCGTGGTGGTGCCTTCATCAGGGGCAATTCTGAAAAAAATCAAAAAATCTGAGTGTAAGTGAAAGCAATGTTGGGTGCATGGACTCATGGGGGTGGACAGATTTATAGATTAAATGGCATACCTGCTATCAACTGAATTTCAGATGTCGATATGGTGACCTGTAAATCTAAGGCGCTGCGTAAACGAAAAAGATATAACAGTAAGAGCTGGGTGTAACATATGGTTTTGAATAACCATACCTATACCGGTATTGTCCACATACCTGCTTGTCTGTATCCAAATCAACTGTAATGACAAGCATACATATCATGATTATTTAGAATCATGGACAAAACATGGTGCGTTCGTTTTTTAATACGTGGAACTGCCCTACCTTATCTTCGTGACTGTGGTGATGTATCTATAAAGTTAAAGAAACATCACGATATTATTATCATATGAATCATCTAAGTTGGGTCTATCCCGCGCTCAACTCACGGTCAGTAAATACCTGTTTGATATGGGTCGCGTTCTTCAATAGTAAAGCCGCCACTCACTGGAAATCTATTTCAACCGCGTCCCGACCGCAGCCGCCATTAAATCTCGGTCTGCGCGTCGCGTCAAAGTGATGTGTGATCATAGAAAACGGACTAAAACTGTCGAGGTCTACCCGTGTGATCCTCGCTATTCACGCCATCTTAGACTGGTGTTAAAGCAATGAAACCTATGCTATTGTCTAATATCATCAATACTAAAGGAAAGTTGCATGACTTTTTAATAATAAAGAACGCAAGTTTTACCTAACGAAATCGTAAACGGTACACCAAATGGATTTACTTGTCAGTTGTGAGTTTTTGGTACGAGGTTATGTTCGGGGAGCGCAGTATAGATGTTATGGACTGATCGCCGGGTGTTGTTGTGTGAAGTCATAAATCCACATGTAATTCCAAAATAAACTGTCAATCATATTGTATGTAGCTCATGTGGATTAAGTGCACACTCTACATCTAGATACTGGCTGTATCATGTTCACAATGATTACGATATTGCGCTGGAATCGTTAAATGATTAGAATCTATATACAAGGAATCGTATTCCAACATGTTTTTGATTAATGTACAAAGTGGCTTTATGCTCTCAATGTCATGTATTCACGTTTACCTCCACATATATACATGGAAATCAAAAATAACATTCTAACCAATATCGAAAAACAGTACTAGCAACATGTACAAATCATAGCCATTAAAATATTGTTTTCACCACATGACATTTTAGATCACTCGTTTTTGTCTCTGTCAAAACCCTTATTCTAGACTCGATAAACATAGTTTGTCTATAGTGATACTTCTCATACCTGGACGACATTCTCTCTATATACAGGTTATGAATAACCTTTCGTGTGTTTATATGGTCTAGGAAAGTGGTGGTGTCACTTGATAAGGATTATAAGTAGCAAGACAGATCATATTTATCATTCAGACCTATGGGGGACTGAGTCTTCAGGTGTTTAATCCAAAATAGTTCCCGTTGTAACAACCTTTGGTGGTTGTCTATGCCTGTTTTAATCGTTACTTGTTCAATAACAAAGTATCTTAATTGGGAAATGGTATGACGTGCTTCTTTCCAATGTGCCACCAATGGTGCAGTCATGTTCTCATTCCGGATACGACTTTTATGTTCCGTGATCCGTATTTTAATCTTGCGTTCCGTCTTCCCTATGTACATCTTTCCGCATGGACATTTAATGGCATACACTACATTCATGGTGTTGCAGTTACTCGAGTGCCTGAGGTTAATGATTTTGCCTGTCGTTGGGTGTGTGCAAGTGTTACCAACAACTACATTATTGCAGTTCGTGCAGTTTAAACATCTGGTGGTTCCACTGTAGTTGATCGTTTCTATGGGTTGTTGTTTTCGCTTGAGTCTTTCCCTCAGATTAGATCCACGCGTGTATGCATGTAGCGGTGGTTCTCTGAAAATTCCTTGAAAATCAGGTTCCATAGACAAAAGTTCCCATCTTTTATTCACTATTTTTTTGATCGTTGTGGACAAAGTTGTGTATTTGGTGACAAATACCATTCTGTTGGTTGGGGTCTTTTTGCGTGGTTTCAACAAATCCAACCTATCCATTTGTTTTACCCGGTTTATTTGTTCAGATAATATTTCAGGTACATATCCTCGATCCTGGTATTTTTGTGCCTGTTGTTCCAATGTGATGGAACAAGTTTGTTCATTTGAGCATATGCGTTTGATCCTGATAAATTGTGATACAGGTAAGTTCCTTATGAGGTGTTTAGGATGGAAACTTGTGTATTCCAGTGCACTGTTGCGGTCCGTTGGCTTGGTGTACAAAGATGTTTCAAATCCGTCGGTTGTTTTGGTAATTCTGACATCTAGATAATCAATAATGTCTTTGCTGATGGTGTAGGTGAATTGAATTCTGTTGTCTACTTGGTTTAGTTGTGCAATCAATTGTTCTAAGGAGGCAGGAGTATCGTCCCAAATCAAAAAAATATCGTCGATGAATCGACTGTACATTTTCACATGTTTCCACTCTCCAGATGACATCAGGTTATTTGCTTCATACTGTGCCATAAACGTATTCGCGTAGGCAGGAGCCCCTGCAAAACCCATAGCTGTCCCATTCAATTGTGCATAGAACTCGTCCTTCCATATGAAGTGGCTATTGTGTAAGCAAAATTTCAGTAGTTGTAATATGAAAAATGTTTTGGGTTGTGGGTAGCTCATCCATTTTTAACAATGCCCATTCTGTGGCTTCTAATCCCGCTTGGTGGGGTATGGAAGTATAAAGTGCCACGACATCAATTGTGCACATAATCCAATGTTGTTGGAATCCTTCCTCTGTCATTCTTAGATGATTCAAAAAGTCTGTTGTGTCTCGTATGTACGACCCCCACTGCTGGACAAACTGTTGTAAATAGTGGTCAATATATTTACCCAATGGGTCAAAGATTGACCCACAACCTGACACTATAGGCCTGAAAGGTGGATTGGTAGGGTGTTTATGAATTTTCGGGATCATATACAGTGTTGGTCGTCTAGGGTTTTTTTGTGTGAGATACAGGGATGTTTGTTGATCAATCCATTCATTCTCCACAGCTGTTGGTAAGATAGTATTTAACATTAGTTGTAAAGATGTTGTTGGATCCATTGGAAGTTTGAAATAAATGTCTTGGTCGGCCACGTGTTCATTGATTTTGTACTCATAAAAAGTTGTATCCATTATGACTAGGGCGCCACCCTTGTCGGCCGGCTGGATTGTGATTGTTGGGTTGTTTGCCAAGTTGTTTATGATGTTCAATTCTGTTTTGGACAAGTTATTTTGATGATTCCTACTATAATGCAATGCTTGCAAATCTTTCTTGACCATTACCTCAAATGTATCCAACATTTTATGAGAAATTGGGGCTTGAAACACACTTTTGGGTTTAAATGTTCTCTCTGTGGTATGTTCACTCAATTCTGTTGGCTCTGCGACATTTTCAAAATAGTGTCTTAATTTCAACGTTCTCATGAATCTGAAAAACGCCCCTTCTGTCTCCAACTCATTGGTTGCCACTGTAGGTACAAATGTTAACCCTTTGTTTAATGTTTTCATTTGTTGTTTTGTTAATGTCAATGACGATATATTAAAAATTAGACCACAGTCCGTCCGCTCCTCAGTTCTTTTCCGGCCGTTTCCTCGCCTTGTTTTCCTTTTGTGGTCATTATTTCTGCCTGTGGTGTTGGTGGTTGTCCTTGAGTTTGAGCCTGTGACAAAAAAACTGGGTCTCTGCTGGTGGTAGCTTGATTGCTGGTATCAGATGGTAATATGACTCCCTCTTGTGTAGCTGATATTGGTCCCCTGCGTATGGATGTTTCTTTGTCTGTGACCAGACTTTCTTCCGATGAGCGATTTGACGCTGGTGTTCTTTTGGGTGTAAATTGACGCCTCGCATAAATATCAGCCCACGTGTAGACTTCGTTGAGTTTATAGTCTATAGTATCACGTTTATATTTGCGTATTTTGCCTTCCTGCAGTTCTTTTTCGTATTTGTCCAATTTGATATTGATGTTGTCCAGACTGATTTTCCAGGTGTCTCCTTCCATTCTGGCCTCTAATTCAGATTTAAGTGTGTATATCTCCTCCTCCAATTCACGTATTGTTTTTGACAATTCCTCAATAATCAGTAAAATCAAATCAAGGGAACATTTGTTCAATATACTGAACCATTTGTCCATGAATTTTGAGTTTAAGTTGAACCGGAATAACATTGGTTTTATTGATAAGCGCAGGCCTCTGGGTATTCGCTTAGCTCGGTGGTACTGAATAAGTGTAGTGGCATGCATCCTTTGGTTCAATTGACGCCTTGTTAAATATTCAAGTTGTTTTAGTTGCTGACTGATAGATCCCCCATGAACATCCATGTTTTTAACTTCTTTTATGAGAGAATATATTTGATCCGCCTGATCATTTGTGTAGGCCATAGTGTTGGCCCTGTTGTCCGTCATGCCTGTTATCGAATCAAACTGCATCTTGGTTTGGTTAGTGGGTGCCTCCTCACTGAGTGACTATTTGAAAATCCTTGGTAATTGGGGTAGTGAAGAGCACTCCGAAAATAATCAATTTTTTAAAAGTCCTCCAATGGTGCTATGATTAATCAGGATAGTCATTCCTGGGTGCTATGAACAACTGGTTATGGTGGGTGTTAGCTCACCTAATCATGCACTGTTCACTTGGTGCTCCGCACCTTAAGAAATAAAAAATTTACCACAATCTTTTGGATTCTTGTTTACTCTTGTGTATGCATTTATTTTTCACTTTCTCTATGCAAATTCGCGACTTATGTTATTAGTGGTATTCATAACAATGTCCATACACATTTATAAGTACATTTCTCATAGCATTTTCATTTGCATCACAGTCATTATATACATTACTTTTATACAAGCATTATTAAACAGGCCCAATGCATTTCGGCACTCGTGGTGGTGCCTTCATCAGTGGCAATTCTGAAAAAAATAAAAAAATCTGAGTGTAAGTGAAAGCAATGTTGGGTGCATGGACTCATGGGGGTGGACAGATTTATAGATTAAATGGCGTACCTGCTATCAACTGAATTTCAGATGTCGATATGGTGACCTGTAAATCTAAGGCGCTGCGTAAACGGAAAAGATATAACAGTAAGAGCTGGGTGTAACATATGGTTTTGAATAACCATACCTATACCGGTATTGTCCACATACCTGCTTGTCTGTATCCAAATCAACTGTAATGACAAGCATACATATCATTATTATTTAGAATCATGGACAAAACATGGTGCGTTCGTTTTTTAATACGTGGAACTGCCCTACCTTATCTTCGTGACTGTGGTGATGTATCTATAAAGTTAAAGAAACATCACAATATTATTATCATATGAATCATCTAAGTTGGGTCTATCCCGCGCTCAACTCACGGTCAGTAAATACCTGTTTGATATGGGTCGCGTTCTTCAATAGTAAAGCCGCCACTCACTGGAAATCTATTTCAACCGCGTCCCGACCGCAGCCGCCATTAAATCTCGGTCTGCGCGTCGCGTCAAAGTGATGTGTGATCATAGAAAACGGACTAAAACTGTCGAGATCTACCCGTGTGATCCTCGCTATTCACGCCATCTTAGACTGGTGTTAAAGCAATGAAACCTATGCTATTGTCTAATATCATCAATACTAAAGGAAAGTTGCATGACTTTTTAATAATAAAGAACGCAAGTTTTACCTAACGAAATCGTAAATGGTACACCAAATGGATTTACTTGTCAGTTGTGAGTTTTTGGTACGAGGTTATGTTCGGGGAGCGCAGTATAGATGTTATGGACTGATCGCCGGGTGTTGTTGTGTGAAGTCATATATCCACATGTAATTCCAAAATAAACTGTCAATCATATTGTATGTAGCTCATGTGGATTAAGTGCACACTCTACATCTAGATACTGGCTGTATCATGTTCACAATGATTACGATATTGCGCTGGAATCGTTAAATGATTAGAATCTATATACAAGGAATCGTATTCCAACATGTTTTTGATTAATGTACAAAGTGGCTTTATGCTCTCAATGTCATGTATTCACGTTTACCTCCACATATATACATGGAAATCAAAAATAACATTCTAACCAATATCGAAAAACAGTACTAGCAACATGTACAAATCATAGCCATTAAAATATTGTTTTCACCACATGACATTTTAGATCACTCGTTTTTGTCTCTGTCAAAACCCTTATTCTAGACTCGATAAACATAGTTTGTCTATAGTGATACTTCTCATACCTGGACGACATTCTCTCTATATACAGGTTATGAATAACCTTTCGTGTGTTTATATGGTCTAGAAAAGTGGTGGTGTCACTTGATAAGGATTATAAGTAGCAAGACAGATCATATTTATCATTCAGACCTATGGGGGACAGAGTCTTCAGGTGTTTAATCCAAAATAGTTCCCGTTGTAACAACCTTTGGTGGTTGTCTATGCCTGTTTTAATCGTTACTTGTTCAATAACAAAGTATCTTAATTGGGAAATGGTATGACGTGCTTCTTTCCAATGTGCCACCAATGGTGCAGTCATGTTCTCATTCCGGATACGACTTTTATGTTCCGTGATCCGTATTTTAATCTTGCGTTCTGTCTTCCCTATGTACATCTTTCCGCATGGACATTTAATGGCATACACTACATTCATGGTGTTGCAGTTACACTAACCAAGTAACCCACTAACCAAACCAAGATGCAGTTTGATTCGATAACAGGCATGACGGACAACAGGGCCAACACTATGGCCTACACAAATGATCAGGCGGATCAAATATATTCTCTCATAAAAGAAGTTAAAAACATGGATGTTCATGGGGGATCTATCAGTCAGCAACTAAAACAACTTGAATATTTAACAAGGCGTCAATTGAACCAAAGGATGCATGCCACTACACTTATTCAGTACCACCGAGCTAAGCGAATACCCAGAGGCCTGCGCTTATCAATAAAACCAATGTTATTCCGGTTCAACTTAAACTCAAAATTCATGGACAAATGGTTCAGTATATTGAACAAATGTTCCCTTGATTTGATTTTACTGATTATTGAGGAATTGTCAAAAACAATACGTGAATTGGAGGAGGAGATATACACACTTAAATCTGAATTAGAGGCCAGAATGGAAGGAGACACCTGGAAAATCAGTCTGGACAACATCAATATCAAATTGGACAAATACGAAAAAGAACTGCAGGAAGGCAAAATACGCAAATATAAACGTGATACTATAGACTATAAACTCAACGAAGTCTACACGTGGGCTGATATTTATGCGAGGCGTCAATTTACACCCAAAAGAACACCAGCGTCAAATCGCTCATCGGAAGAAAGTCTGGTCACAGACAAAGAAACATCCATACGCAGGGGACCAATATCAGCTACACAAGAGGGAGTCATATTACCATCTGATACCAGCAATCAAGCTACCACCAGCAGAGACCCAGTTTTTTTGTCACAGGCTCAAACTCAAGGACAACCACCAACACCACAGGCAGAAATAATGACCACAAAAGGAAAACAAGGCGAGGAAACGGCCGGAAAAGAACTGAGGAGCGGACGGACTGTGGTCTAATTTTTAATATATCGTCATTGACACTAACAAAACAACAAATGAAAACATTAAACAAAGGGTTAACATTTGTACCTACAGTGGCAACCAATGAGTTGGAGACAGAAGGGGCATTTTTCAGATTCATGAGAACGTTGAAATTAAGACACTATTTTGAAAATGTGGCAGAGCCAACAGAATTGAGTGAACATACCACAGAGAGAACATTTAAACCCAAAAGTGTGTTTCAAGCCCCAATTTCTCATAAAATGTTGGATACATTTGAGGTAATGGTCAAGAAAGATTTGCAAGCATTGCATTATAGTAGGAATCATCAAAATAACTTGTCCAAAACAGAATTGAACATCATAAACAACTTGGCAAACAACCCAACAATCACAATCCAGCCGGCCGACAAGAGTGGCGCCCTAGTCATAATGGATACAACTTTTTATGAGTACAAAATCAATGAACACGTGGCCGACCAAGACATTTATTTCAAACTTCCAATGGATCCAACAACATCTTTACAACTAATGTTAAATACTATCTTACAAACAGCTGTGGAGAATGAATGGATTGATCAACAAACATCCCTGTATCTCACACAAAAAAACCCTAGACGACCAACACTGTATATGATCCCGAAAATTCATAAACACCCTACCAATCCACCTTTCAGGCCTATAGTGTCAGGTTGTGGGTCAATCTTTGACCCATTGGGTAAATATATTGACCACTATTTACAACAGTTTGTCCAGCAGTGGGGGTCGTACATACGAGACACAACAGACTTTTTGAATCATCTAAGAATGACAGAGGAAGGATTCCAACAACATTGGATTATGTGCACAATTGATGTCGTGGCACTTTATACTTCCATACCCCACCAAGCGGGATTAGAAGCCACAGAATGGGCATTGTTAAAAATGGATGAGCTACCCACAACCAAAAAATTTTTCATATTACAACTACTGAAATTTTGCTTACACAATAGCCACTTCATATGGAAGGACGAGTTCTATGCACAATTGAATGGGACAGCTATGGGTTTTGCAGGGGCTCCTGCCTACGCGAATACGTTTATGGCACAGTATGAAGCAAATAACCTGATGTCATCTGGAGAGTGGAAACATGTGAAAATGTACAGTCGATTCATCGACGATATTTTTTTGATTTGGGACGATACTCCTGCCTCCTTAGAACAATTGATTGCACAACTAAACCAAGTAGACAACAGAATTCAATTCACCTACACCATCAGCAAAGACATTATTGATTATCTAGATGTCAGAATTACCAAAACAACCGACGGATTTGAAACATCTTTGTACACCAAGCCAACGGACCGCAACAGTGCACTGGAATACACAAGTTTCCATCCTAAACACCTCATAAGGAACTTACCTGTATCACAATTTATCAGGATCAAACGCATATGCTCAAATGAACAAACTTGTTCCATCACATTGGAACAACAGGCACAAAAATACCAGGATCGAGGATATGTACCTGAAATATTATCTGAACAAATAAACCGGGTAAAACAAATGGATAGGTTGGATTTGTTGAAACCACGCAAAAAGACCCCAACCAACAGAATGGTATTTGTCACCAAATACACAACTTTGTCCACAACGATCAAAAAAATAGTGAATAAAAGATGGGAACTTTTGTCTATGGAACCTGATTTTCAAGGAATTTTCAGAGAACCACCGCTACATGCATACACGCGTGGATCTAATCTGAGGGAAAGACTCAAGCGAAAACAACAACCCATAGAAACGATCAACTACAGTGGAACCACCAGATGTTTAAACTGCACGAACTGCAATAATGTAGTTGTTGGTAACACTTGCACACACCCAACGACAGGCAAAATCATCAACCTCAGGAACTCGAGTAATTGCAACACCATGAATGCAGTGTATGCCATTAAATGTCCATGCGGAAAGATGTACATAGGGAAGACGGAACGCAAGATTAAAATACGGATCACGGAACATAAAAGTCGTATCCGGAATGAGAACATGACTGCACCATTGGTGGCACATTGGAAAGAAGCACGTCATACCATTTCCCAATTAAGATACTTTGTTATTGAACAAGTAACGATTAAAACAGGCATAGACAACCACCAAAGGTTGTTACAACGGGAACTATTTTGGATTAAACACCTGAAGACTCAGTCCCCCATAGGTCTGAATGATAAATATGATCTGTCTTGCTACTTATAATCCTTATCAAGTGACACCACCACTTTTCTAGACCATATAAACACACGAAAGGTTATTCATAACCTGTATATAGAGAGAATGTCGTCCAGGTATGAGAAGTATCACTATAGACAAACTATGTTTATCGAGTCTAGAATAAGGGTTTTGACAGAGACAAAAACGAGTGATCTAAAATGTCATGTGGTGAAAACAATATTTTAATGGCTATGATTTGTACATGTTGCTAGTACTGTTTTTCGATATTGGTTAGAATGTTATCTTTGATTTCCATGTATATATGTGGAGGTAAACGTGATTACATGACATTGAGAGCATAAAGCCACTTTGTACATTAATCAAAAACATGTTGGAATACGATTCCTTGTATATAGATTCTAATCATTTAACGATTCCAGCGCAATATCGTAATCATTGTGAACATGATACAGCCAGTATCTAGATGTAGAGTGTGCACTTAATCCACATGAGCTACATACAATATGATTGACAGTTTATTTTGGAATTACATGTGGATATATGACTTCACACAACAACACCCGGCGATCAGTCCATAACATCTATACTGCGCTCCCCGAACATAACCTCGTACCAAAAACTCACAACTGACAAGTAAATCCATTTGGTGTACCGTTTACGATTTCGTTAGGTAAAACTTGCGTTCTTTATTATTAAAAAGTCATGCAACTTTCCTTTAGTATTGATGATATTAGACAATAGCATAGGTTTCATTGCTTTAACACCAGTCTAAGATGGCGTGAATAGCGAGGATCACACGGGTAGACCTCGACAGTTTTAGTCCGTTTTCTATGATCACACATCACTTTGACGCGACGCGCAGACCGAGATTTAATGGCGGCTGCGGTCGGGACGCGGTTGAAATAGATTTCCAGTGAGTGGCGGCTTTACTATTGAAGAACGCGACCCATATCAAACAGGTATTTACTGACCGTGAGTTGAGCGCGGGATAGACCCAACTTAGATGATTCATATGATAATAATATCGTGATGTTTCTTTAACTTTATAGATACATCACCACAGTCACGAAGATAAGGTAGGGCAGTTCCACGTATTAAAAAACGAACGCACCATGTTTTGTCTATGATTCTAAATAATCATGATATGTATGCTTGTCATTACAGTTGATTTGGATACAGACAAGCAGGTATGTGGACAATACCGGTATAGGTATGGTTATTCAAAACCATATGTTACACCCAGCTCTTACTGTTATATCTTTTTCGTTTACGCAGCGCCTTAGATTTACAGGTCACCATATCGACATCTGAAATTCAGTTGATAGCAGGTACGCCATTTAATCTATAAATCTGTCCACCCCCATGAGTCCATGCACCCAACATTGCTTTCACTTACACTCAGATTTTTTTATTTTTTTCAGAATTGCCCCTGATGAAGGCACCACCACGAGTGCCGAAATGCATTGGGCCTGTTTAATAATGCTTGTATAAAAGTAATGTATATAATGACTGTGATGCAAATGAAAATGCTATGAGAAATGTACTTATAAATGTGTATGGACATTGTTATGAATACCACTAATAACATAAGTCGCGAATTTGCATAGAGAAAGTGAAAAATAAATGCATACACAAGAGTAAACATGAATCCAAAAGATTGTGGTAAATTCTTTATTTCTTAAGGTGCGGAGCACCAAGTGAACAGTGCATGATTAGGTGAGCTAACACCCACCATAACCAGTTGTTCATAGCACCCAGGAATGACTATCCTGATTAATCATAGCACCATTGGAGGACTTTTAAAAAATTGATTATTTTCGGAGTGCTCTTCACTACCCCAATTACCAAGGATTTTCAAATAGTCACTCAGTGAGGAGGCACCCACTAACCAAACCAAGATGCAGTTTGATTCGATAACAGGCATGACGGACAACAGGGCCAACACTATGGCCTACACAAATGATCAGGCGGATCAAATATATTCTTTCATAAAAGAAGTTAAAAACATGGATGTTCATGGGGGATCTATCAGTCAGCAACTAAAACAACTTGAATATTTAACAAGGCGTCAATTGAACCAAAGGATGCATGCCACTACACTTATTCAGTACCACCGAGCTAAGCGAATACCCAGAGGCCTGCGCTTATCAATAAAACCAATGTTATTCCGGTTCAACTTAAACTCAAAATTCATGGACAAATGGTTCAGTATATTGAACAAATGTTCCCTTGATTTGATTTTACTGATTATTGAGGAATTGTCAAAAACAATACGTGAATTGGAGGAGGAGATATACACACTTAAATCTGAATTAGAGGCCAGAATGGAAGGAGACACCTGGAAAATCAGTCTGGACAACATCAATATCAAATTGGACAAATACGAAAAAGAACTGCAGGAAGGCAAAATACGCAAATATAAACGTGATACTATAGACTATAAACTCAACGAAGTCTACACGTGGGCTGATATTTATGCGAGGCGTCAATTTACACCCAAAAGAACACCAGCGTCAAATCGCTCATCGGAAGAAAGTCTGGTCACAGACAAAGAAACATCCATACGCAGGGGACCAATATCAGCTACACAAGAGGGAGTCATATTACCATCTGATACCAGCAATCAAGCTACCACCAGCAGAGACCCAGTTTTTTTGTCACAGGCTCAAACTCAAGGACAACCACCAACACCACAGGCAGAAATAATGACCACAAAAGGAAAACAAGGCGAGGAAACGGCCGGAAAAGAACTGAGGAGTGGACGGACTGTGGTCTAATTTTTAATATATCGTCATTGACACTAACAAAACAACAAATGAAAACATTAAACAAAGGGTTAACATTTGTACCTACAGTGGCAACCAATGAGTTGGAGACAGAAGGGGCGTTTTTCAGATTCATGAGAACGTTGAAATTAAGACACTATTTTGAAAATGTGGCAGAGCCAACAGAATTGAGTGAACATACCACAGAGAGAACATTTAAACCCAAAAGTGTGTTTCAAGCCCCAATTTCTCATAAAATGTTGGATACATTTGAGGTAATGGTCAAGAAAGATTTGCAAGCATTGCATTATAGTAGGAATCATCAAAATAACTTGTCCAAAACAGAATTGAACATCATAAACAACTTGGCAAACAACCCAACAATCACAATCCAGCCGGCCGACAAGGGTGGCGCCCTAGTCATAATGGATACAACTTTTTATGAGTACAAAATCAATGAACACGTGGCCGACCAAGACATTTATTTCAAACTTCCAATGGATCCAACAACATCTTTACAACTAATGTTAAATACTATCTTACAAACAGCTGTGGAGAATGAATGGATTGATCAACAAACATCCCTGTATCTCACACAAAAAAACCCTAGACGACCAACACTGTATATGATCCCGAAAATTCATAAACACCCTACCAATCCACCTTTCAGGCCTATAGTGTCAGGTTGTGGGTCAATCTTTGACCCATTGGGTAAATATATTGACCACTATTTACAACAGTTTGTCCAGCAGTGGGGGTCGTACATACGAGACACAACAGACTTTTTGAATCATCTAAGAATGACAGAGGAAGGATTCCAACAACATTGGATTATGTGCACAATTGATGTCGTGGCACTTTATACTTCCATACCCCACCAAGCGGGATTAGAAGCCACAGAATGGGCATTGTTAAAAATGGATGAGCTACCCACAACCAAAAAAATTTTCATATTACAACTACTGAAATTTTGCTTACACAATAGCCACTTCATATGGAAGGACGAGTTCTATGCACAATTGAATGGGACAGCTATGGGTTTTGCAGGGGCTCCTGCCTACGCGAATACGTTTATGGCACAGTATGAAGCAAATAACCTGATGTCATCTGGAGAGTGGAAACATGTGAAAATGTACAGTCGATTCATCGACGATATTTTTTTGATTTGGGACGATACTCCTGCCTCCTTAGAACAATTGATTGCACAACTAAACCAAGTAGACAACAGAATTCAATTCACCTACACCATCAGCAAAGACATTATTGATTATCTAGATGTCAGAATTACCAAAACAACCGACGGATTTGAAACATCTTTGTACACCAAGCCAACGGACCGCAACAGTGCACTGGAATACACAAGTTTCCATCCTAAACACCTCATAAGGAACTTACCTGTATCACAATTTATCAGGATCAAACGCATATGCTCAAATGAACAAACTTGTTCCATCACATTGGAACAACAGGCACAAAAATACCAGGATCGAGGATATGTACCTGAAATATTATCTGAACAAATAAACCGGGTAAAACAAATGGATAGGTTGGATTTGTTGAAACCACGCAAAAAGACCCCAACCAACAGAATGGTATTTGTCACCAAATACTCAACTTTGTCCACAACGATCAAAAAAATAGTGAATAAAAGATGGGAACTTTTGTCTATGGAACCTGATTTTCAAGGAATTTTCAGAGAACCACCGCTACATGCATACACGCGTGGATCTAATCTGAGGGAAAGACTCAAG
Source organism: Lissotriton helveticus (assembly GCF_964261635.1). NCBI lineage: Eukaryota > Metazoa > Chordata > Amphibia > Caudata > Salamandridae > Lissotriton > Lissotriton helveticus. The sequence continues at coordinate 1,165,223,151 of NC_136068.1, read as the reverse complement.
CGAAAACAACAACCCATAGAAACGATCAACTACAGTGGAACCACCAGATGTTTAAACTGCACGAACTGCAATAATGTAGTTGTTGGTAACACTTGCACACACCCAACGACAGGCAAAATCATCAACCTCAGGCACTCGAGTAACTGCAACACCATGAATGTAGTGTATGCCATTAAATGTCCATGCGGAAAGATGTACATAGGGAAGACGGAACGCAAGATTAAAATACGGATCACGGAACATAAAAGTCGTATCCGAAATGAGAACATGACTGCACCATTGGTGGCACATTGGAAAGAAGCACGTCATACCATTTCCCAATTAAGATACTTTGTTATTGAACAAGTAACGATTAAAACAGGCATAGACAACCACCAAAGGTTGTTACAACGGGAACTATTTTGGATTAAACACCTGAAGACTCAGTCCCCCATAGGTCTGAATGATAAATATGATCTGTCTTGCTACTTATAATCCTTATCAAGTGACACCACCACTTTTCTAGACCATATAAACACACGAAAGGTTATTCATAACCTGTATATAGAGAGAATGTCGTCCAGGTATGAGAAGTATCACTATAGACAAACTATGTTTATCGAGTCTAGAATAAGGGTTTTGACAGAGACAAAAACGAGTGATCTAAAATGTCATGTGGTGAAAACAATATTTTAATGGCTATGATTTGTACATGTTGCTAGTACTGTTTTTCGATATTGGTTAGAATGTTATTTTTGATTTCCATGTATATATGTGGAGGTAAACGTGAATACATGACATTGAGAGCATAAAGCCACTTTGTACATTAATCAAAAACATGTTGGAATACGATTCCTTGTATATAGATTCTAATCATTTAACGATTCCAGCGCAATATCGTAATCATTGTGAACATGATACAGCCAGTATCTAGATGTAGAGTGTGCACTTAATCCACATGAGCTACATACAATATGATTGACAGTTTATTTTGGAATTACATGTGGATATATGACTTCACACAACAACACCCGGCGATCAGTCCATAACATCTATACTGCGCTCCCCGAACATAACCTCGTACCAAAAACTCACAACTGACAAGTAAATCCATTTGGTGTACCGTTTACGATTTCGTTAGGTAAAACTTGCGTTCTTTATTATTAAAAAGTCATGCAACTTTCCTTTAGTATTGATGATATTAGACAATAGCATAGGTTTCATTGCTTTAACACCAGTCTAAGATGGCGTGAATAGCGAGGATCACACGGGTAGACCTCGACAGTTTTAGTCCGTTTTCTATGATCACACATCACTTTGACGCGACGCGTAGACCGAGATTTAATGGCGGCTGCGGTCGGGACGCGGTTGAAATAGATTTCCAGTGAGTGGCGGCTTTACTATTGAAGAACGCGACCCATATCAAACAGGTATTTACTGACCGTGAGTTGAGCGCGGGATAGACCCAACTTAGATGATTCATATGATAATAATATCGTGATGTTTCTTTAACTTTATAGATACATCACCACAGTCACGAAGATAAGGTAGGGCAGTTCCACGTATTAAAAAACGAACGCACCATGTTTTGTCCATGATTCTAAATAATCATGATATGTATGCTTGTCATTACAGTTGATTTGGATACAGACAAGCAGGTATGTGGACAATACCGGTATAGGTATGGTTATTCAAAACCATATGTTACACCCAGCTCTTACTGTTATATCTTTTTCGTTTACGCAGCGCCTTAGATTTACAGGTCACCATATCGACATCTGAAATTCAGTTGATAGCAGGTACGCCATTTAATCTATAAATCTGTCCACCCCCATGAGTCTATGCACCCAACATTGCTTTCACTTACACTCAGATTTTTTTATTTTTTTCAGAATTGCCCCTGATGAAGGCACCACCACGAGTGCCGAAATGCATTGGGCCTGTTTAATAATGCTTGTATAAAAGTAATGTATATAATGACTGTGATGCAAATGAAAATGCTATGAGAAATGTACTTATAAATGTGTATGGACATTGTTATGAATACCACTAATAACATAAGTCGCGAATTTGCATAGAGAAAGTGAAAAATAAATGCATACACAAGAGTAAACACGAATCCAAAAGATTGTGGTAAATTCTTTATTTCTTACGGTGCGGAGCACCAAGTGAACAGTGCATGATTAGGTGAGCTAACTTCCACCATAACCAGTTGTTCATAGCACCCAGGAATGACTATCCTGATTAATCATAGCACCATTGGAGGACTTTTAAAAAATTGATTATTTTCGGAGTGCTCTTCACTACCCCAATTACCAAGCACCCCTGAAAAAGACATTTGGGGGCATATGGCGCACATACATGCCCTAATGTATGGGCGTCATATGGCACCTTTTGTTTTTTGGAAAAAAGCTTTTTGAAAAGAATTTGCAAATTACCACCAACTAGAAGTTGGTGGTAATTTGCGAATCCTTAATGGCATTTTTTGAATATTTTTTGTTTGATACATTGCATTTAAGGAATCGCAAAATTTGCGATTCCTTAAGTGCAATCGCAAAATACGGAATAGCAAATTTTGCTATTCCTTATTTTGCATCAAACATGTTTGATACATACCATTTGTCTAATTAGCATTCGCAAATGCTAATTAGCTTGATACATATGGCCCAAAAGCTCAAATGTACGACTGCTCAGGTTCGAGGGCTCAGTTTCATGCCTCGACCCCTGAAAGTTAAAAGGAACAATCTTTCAAACAGGACCCACAGCAAGATCAGTAAAAAGCTTTAAAGCTTTTAAATGTTATGTTTTGTGCATATGGGTACGTGTGTCTGTTTGTGAGCAAGAGTGTGTCTGTGAGAGAAAGCATATGAATGTGAATGTGTGAAAATGAAAGGGAGACAATAAGTGGAGGGAGCCAGTAAGTGACAATGAGTGGTTGGAAGAGTGAGTATGAGTGTAAATGAATGATATACAGTGAGGGAGAATGACAGTAAGTGTAGCTGTGAGAGAGAATGACTGAGTGTAACTGGGAGGGAAAATGGCTTTGAGTGTAACTGTGAGGGAGAATGACAGTGAGTGTAACTGTGAGGTAGAATGACAGTGAGTGTTACTGTGAGGGAGAGTGACAGTGAGTGTGACTGTGAGGTAGAATGACAGTGAGCGTTACTGTGAGGGAGAGTGACAGTGAGTGTCACTGTGAAGTAGAATCAAAAGTGAGTTACCCTTAGTGAGTCACAGTCTGAGTGAGTTAGAATGAGTGAGACGGAGTGAGAATCAGTGAGACTGAGTTTGCCAGAGTGAGTCTAATTGAGTGGGACTGAGTAGGAATTTGTGAGAACGACTTAGACTAGGTGAGGCAGTGAGATTGAATGAATCAGAGTGAGACTGATTGACTGAGAATTAGTGAAAATGAGTGGGACTCAGTGAGGCCGACTGGGAATGAGTGAGACAGGGTCACTCACAGTCTGAGTAAGTCAGAGAATGAGTGAGACTAGGTCAGAGAATGAGTGAAACAGAGAGAGTTGGAATGAGTGGGACTAAGTGGAAACAAGTGAGACTGAGTCAAACTTGGGAAGTCAGAGTGAGACTGAGTCATAGGTGAGTCAGAGTAAGATTGATTAACAGTGAATGGAGCTAAGTGGGAATAAATGAAATTGAGTGAGACTAAGTTAGACTAACCAGAGTGGAACCACGTGAGCCCCCTTTGAACCCACTGAGAAGTTAGGCTTGCTCACTGGAATTCAAGCCAATGGAAACCAGCTGCCAGTAGGTAACAGAGTTCCAAAAAGCTACTACAATGAAGGGGCACTTTAACTACTCTGTTGGAACGGTATCCTGAATTTCATGCCCACAGACTTTGGAATTTCCTAGTTTTAGGTACTAAAAGCACAACCTTGTACCTTCTCTTCATGAAGAACCTTTGGTCCTTAATCTTCTCTAATGAGTACTTACCAGGACCTAGCACCAAGAAACCTTTTCGGCGGAGGGGCACTTTATAAATTCAAGCTAACAAAACTTAACATGGGCCCAATATGTATTAAGTCCGAAAATGATTGTCCATCTTCAATAGATTACAACATTTAACTGTGTCCTTAGCCAGGAAATTCATTGCAAAGGTCAACCCTTTAAGTTCTACACAGTGTATAATATTAACTTTCAATTCTTCTGAAGAAGACCTTTTCCAAATGGCAAATACTTCTAAGCATCACACCGGCCTGCCTGTCCATGTAACTTCTACACAACTATCAGGACTGTCAAAAATTAGGTGTGTCTTCCACGCATTCATATTTTACGGCCACCACCTTGACTTCGATAGAGGTACCATGGTTGTACAAAATCCCCATATTCAGATGGTGAGTCCTCTGGCATTGAAGGGTCTTATTAAGGAGACAGCCTGGAATTATGACTTGAGTAGAGGAAGAGAGATAGATGCTCCCTCATATATCTCATATTCTAGAGGGAGATCTTCTCTGAGGGTCAGCCATGCATATGAGCATCACTTTTGGAACTGAAGATTGAGTTGAGGTTCACAAGTTCACTATAAGCCACATGAAATGTATGATCTGTGAAAGGGACAGATCAGTCTTCTTCCAATCATGGAGGAGCTATGTGGCTATCTGTTCATGACACAACAGAGGTGACCTGCTTGGAGGTGAAAACCAAGTCCTTCAGTGAAATTATCTCATGCATGCCTCTTTTCCTAAACACCACTGATTTCCTGAAAGGTAGGCTGGGAACGTCCAACACGTGCATTCAAGAAACCTATATTGCAGATGGAAGGTGGATATCACGAGGTACGTGATCTGAAGTCACGGCAAGCTAACCAATCCTGGCAGATGAGAATATATTCAATCGAGAAATAATTAAATACTAGTCATCCAGTCAATTCCTGGATGGTGATAATCTGGCGTAACTATGAGGTGATTTTCTTCTTACGTACAATTTGGTTGATCAAAAAACCCTTGCATGGGCAATAGCTGCTCTCTTGTGAAAGGTTAGAATCTCCTTTATTTACTAAAAAGCTGCCTCTCCCCCTTGAGAAACAAATCTAGGCAAGCTAATGAACCTGACTTGAGCACCAAAAAAATGTAGGGCAAGAGTATCTTCACATGTGTCACTCGAATGGAACGGCAAGCAACTGGGCAAGTAAAATAGAATACCTATGCGGCCCACAAAAGACTTTGAACATCCAAGATATCACCTAAGACGCTCAATAAAATGTACTTTTTTTTGCGATGAAGGGACGTGTGGTCTTCAAATGGCAATGGCGTTGGATAAGTATATACATGAGTCTTTATAAAAGGGGTAATGAGCGTTGAACAGGGTCGGCTTTAGGATGGTGCAACCGTTGTGGCTGCACTAAGCTCTGTGTTTGGCAATAAAGTAGGATTTAAAAACACCTGCTGCAGAGATCCTTGTGTGTCCAGCTTTCAGGCAGCAATACAGATGTCATGATAACTCTTGTGATTAATGTTCTTAAAAGGGAGAGCGATTAGAGTTTTGTCTAGTGGCAGTTTTGACTCACCATAAAGTAGCGCAGAGGGTTAATATGTCTGCTGCAAAAAACAGATCTGTGTTTCAGGTGGATAGCTCAGTGGAATATTAACGCCAGCCTTTATCAGTTCTTTAAAACAAATTATATGTATTTGAGAGAGGGGATATGAAGAAATGAGGGACACTTTTGCCCAGGTGGTAATGAGGGAATCTGAGGAGGAGGTCATAAGGGGGTGAGGGGGAACCAAAATAGATAATCACACCTGGTGCCACCAGCCCTGGCCTTGAACATACAGTTTTATGTTTGTATCATGAAAGCAATACTTGGTGCAAATATTAAGCAAAATAACCTGGTATTTGTAAAGTGCGAACAAATCAACCATAAGGGTCTCAAGGTGCTTGAGGCCGTTGGGGAGATTAAGGGGCATATTACCAAGGGCCGGTGATACAATCATCGCCGCTTTAGCGTCCGTTTTTCGGGCGCAAAGTGGCAATAATTATATTGCATTATTTAGCGCGTGTTCCTTGATGTAGTGCCTGTTTTTCACACGCCTTGTATCGATAATGAGATGCAAAGTAGGTGTGGCTGTGACAACAACAAGGGAAAATACCGTGAAGGCAGCTTCGCGATATTAATAACGAGGCATAGCGATAATTTAACTCACGCTAACTCTGCCTTAACGTCTATTAAATTCCTGACTAAGGCATACCTAACATGGGAGGTGGATTATGGGGCTAAGGCCACAGGGCCTATCATCAAGCTTATCGCCGTTTTCCATTGAACCAGCGATGTTCCATGGTAAACCCAGCTATTGCTGGAATATTTATCGCCATAGCGCTAAGCGCTGATAAAACATCGCTAGCTTGGCGACATATTCCAGCGATAGCCGGCGATAACTGAAAGCACGCTAAGCGTGCTCAGCGATAATTATCGCAGGGACTTGATAATATTCCCCTAAGTGAGCTATTGTCCAGAGTCACATGATGCTGTGCTGATCTGCCTCTGGCACTTGGGATCGAACCACGAGCCCCACGCCCCAGAGTCAGACGCCCTGGCCGCTGCGCAATACCTCTCCGATTAAAGGAAAAGGAAGACTGTATAACAGGATTTCTTCACACATTTAATCTATTTATATGCCTGATGGTTTCCTTAACATAAAGCATAAAAAGATCATGTAAACGTTTTTCATTTCACATACATCTGCTAAGGAAGGATGGTGATAGTTCAGTGATTTTTCGTGACGCATTTGGTGCTGTGGATTAGTCTCAAAAATTAAAAATGCAAACAAATCCTCAAAATAATCTGAGCATTTTTTTTCTCAGTCCCAACTTCATACAGGCTAACTTTACAATATAAAACGACAATGTGTGCGCATAATTGAGAAAAGCGCTTTAAATTGCACTATTTATTCTGACCGTAGTGATGCACGGGAAATGGCATCATATTACCCGAAATACTGACGTGATTACAAAGAAAGACAGAATACTGTCCCAATTTCAATAATATCTCATGAAATAGCATACCAAGAACAGGGGAATTGATGTAGGAGTCGCGATACAATCTAAGAAAGCAAGAAGCTTCGAACAACTGAAGCTTTAATCTTTAGCTCATTCAGTTCCTAAAATAGCCGCTCACACACAGCTTTGTAAACAGGCCAGGCTGAGTCAGTGCCTAATGATGTACAGGGTCACTCAGCTTTGATGATGCATAGATAGATTTATGGGTTCTTCAAGAAGTTTAGGGCACTAAACCCTTGATAATACCCAGGTTTAGCTGGTCTCCATGAAACCCAGGCCTGCTCAGAGTCACAAAGGCCTTGACAATGTCTCGTCTCACTCAGGGCAATGCACATGCCCAGCACCACACAGCTCTTGGAATAGCCGAGCCTCACTCAGCAGCAGAAAAAGCCTGATAAACTCATGGTGAAGATCAGCTCCAATCACTTTTTTTATAAAACTCGTATTTTTTTTTACTTAAGTTCAGATTCACTTACCTATTGCTACCAGCCATGCTCATCAGCTCTTGTTGAGGCCCAGCGTCAGACATCTTTTAATATCTCTCCCAATAAATCCAATATCCAGGCATGTCATTCTAAACTTCACACTCACCTAGCTGTTGATGAAGCCCAATTTCAATCAATTGTTAATCTATCTTTGACTCACTCCGTTCTTTGTGATTCATGCACCCACTCGGCTCCTAATAGAGCTCAGATTCTCCAAGCCTTCCCAAAAACCCAATAATTTCTCATTATCTGCCGGGGCTCACGCAGCTTTTGATAATTTTCAGAGCTGTAGAGTTCTCGATAAACCCTATCTCATCGGGTGAAACGGCATAGAAAAGCCAGGCCCAGGTGAGAGCAAAAGGCTACTTTATTAGAAATTAAATGAAAATAAAATTGATAAAGCGCGACAATCACCCGGCGGTATCTAGGCGGTAAGCAGATCCTGAATGGCCAGAAAAATCCAGAAAATGGCAAAACAGCCAAGTTTTTAGATTTTTCCTGAACTCTAGTAAATTTGTCTTAAGCTTTAATTTTGCCGGAAGTGAGTTCCACAGTCTTGATGTACGTAAAATGAAGCTTCTCCCACCCGTTAGCTTTCTTAAATCTGGGTATTACCGAGTTTCCACTTGTGGATTAGCGTTGTGAGTGTGCTGGGATGTATTGTTGAAAATGCTGTATAAAGTAGTTGGGCCAACAGCATCCTGTGCCCTGAAGGCAATTCAGAGTGCCTTAAACTGTATACGTTTATCAATGGGGAGCCAGTGTAGTTGAATGAGTGCTTGAGAGGCAGATTTATGTTTTGGAATACCCAGCAGTAGCCTAGCTGCAGTATTCTGCGGCATTTATAACTTATGTCAAAAATGCTTGTGAATGTTGATAAAAAGTGCATTGTCATAATCTACTTTGGACGTGTTAAGAGTTATGACTACCCTCTTTTGCAGGCTTTTTGGAATGAAGGGTAGTACTTTCCTTAAAGTTTTCTGAATGAGGAAACACGAAGAAGTGATTTGATTTATTTGTCCTTCAAAAGATAACTTAGTATCAATAATCACCCCAAGGTTTTTTGCCTTTTCCCTTAGAGTAGGCAAACTCCCCAGTTCCTGAGGCAACCAGTTGTTTGATCAGAAGGAAGGGTTGTTGCCGAACAGCAGTACATCAGTTTTTGAGGAGTTGTGAAACTAAGCTGCAGTGGATCCGGGATTGTCAGAGACAGATACAACAATCTGGGTATCATTCGCATATGAAACCAAGGATCAAATGATCTAATTAAAGCTGCAAGCTGCAAGTAGGGTAACATAAGGATTGAACAAAGTGGGGCTCAAAGATAAGCCCTGGAGAACCGCACAGGGCAATGAAAAGGCTGGTAAGGTGAAATCACCTAGAGAGACCGTTTGAATGCTGTCAGCCAGAAAATAAGTCATAAACTAGAGTGCATTATCTTTGATCCCAATAGATTAAAGGCAATCAATAGGAAGAGCATGGTTGACGGTATCAAATGCGGTGGAAAGATCTAAAAGGATCAAGGCTGCATTTCCCCCACGGTGTATTGTTTGCCTGATTTCTTCCGTGGCTGTAATCAGTGCCAGTTCATTACAATGGTGACTTCGAGAACCAAACTGTGTAGAGTCCAGACTCTTGTTTTTTTCTAGAAAGGTGGTCAGTTCCTTATTTACGATTTTCTCGACCAGTTTGGCAGGAAATGGTAATCAAGTTATTGGCCGATAGTTGTTGGGGCAACCATGTGTAAGACAGTCTTTTTTAATAGTGGCAGAATAGACCCCACCTTCCGATCTTTCGGAAAAAAACCCTGCTTCAAAAAGATTGTTATATATTAACGTGAGGTATGTGGCAATCACCTCTGGGACCAAATGAATTGTTCTGGCTAAACATGGGTCCTGTGGTGAACCCAATTTCATCTGCATCAGTATCCTTTGAGTCTGATCAACCGTCAGAGGCCTAAAATGGGGTAAAGCACTGATGCTGTGAGTGCCCTTCGGAGATCTAATATTTAAATCAACCGTTTGGCTCATGTTTACAGAGGTATCATAGACAGACTTAATTTTGTCCTGAAAATGGAATGCTAGTTTGTTGCAGAATTATTGATTAATATTTGGGTTTTTAGGGTATGGAAGTTTTTAAACTGTTCCTTGGAGGAGTTCATTGCTCCTTCTATTTTTGCCACAAAAAAGTTCTTTTTCACCATTAAAATCATCTTTTTATAAGTCTGCAAGTTGGTTAAATAAATCTCTTTATCTACTGCAGTTCTGAAAAATATTTACCTTTTTAACAATTGCTTAAAACCCTGCCCACTAATACAACAAATATTTCCTAACCCCAACCCCTAAACCTCCCCCATCAGAAAGAGTCCCCAAACCATTATCCAAATATTCACTCATCACTGTCCCCTTTCTTTCATTTGCTGACCTTCATACGTGACACAACCATTACTCCCCTGTGTTCCCTCTGATAAGGACTACTCTGCAATGCCCCCAACCCTTCCTGCCTGTCGCAAGCTCCTCCATTTCTGCCATCAGCAAAAAACCCTGTCGAGGCATTTTTCCTGCCCCCCTCCTCCCGCACTTCCCCTTTCTTTTCTTTGCTGAGAAATTAATCACTGTTATGCTGCTGCCACAACAGCCAGCCCCTACTCCATCTTTGAGCTAAACAGCTCAATTTTGTCAATGCCATCTTTTGAATTCCAAGGCCAAGAGTTTTTTTAGCTCCAGTAAGTAAAATTCATTCCTCGTGAATAATAAATGAACTCCATACTGCCTGAAAAACATGAAGTCCTCCTTTTTGACATCCCTGGGTTCCATTCAACCAACTCCTCTAGCCCTGCAAAAGCTCTGCATCTCTCTATTGACCTTTCTTCTAGCTTTCTCCACTGCAGTAAATGTCATCGCCCTGTGCCAAACCCTTCTAGGAAGCAAAGCCGTTCAGAAAACATACGCTCCAGACTACATTTTACCAATCAAGTCAAGGTCCTTCTTCTTCTCTTGAATTAAACCCAATCAGATCATTCTCCACCAAATGCAAACCCCAAATGTCTGGGCACACTCTCACCGACTTCAAATTTGATGAACATGGCAACAATTGACCCAAATTCATGCCTCCCCTGCCCCATCAGTCAAGCTTGATTTCATCACAACGAAAACCCAAGTTCTTTCCAAAAGGGCGATTTTATGCTAGTTTTGAAGCTCATTTTACAGATTAATGTCAAACAATTCAAAACGCCATTCACCGTCCCTCTACACAACCTGAAATGAGACACAAGAGTTAACAATTTTAAGCAACTAAGCGTTTCTAGCTCTCTTATGTAATGCAAACAGCAGTCAGATGACCATCTACCCAATGTTTTCACTTCCCGCAAAGGAAACCCTAATCTGGCCGCTTCAGAAGAAGCACCAATCCTGAAAGAGTGAGTACCAAAATGAAAAGGGTGTTCTCCTATATGACACAAAACCTTTCTCATGACCCCCAGAACTTGGTACTCTAGCAACCTAGAAGCATCCTCATGCTTGAAAACTAGATCCTACATGGCCTCCTCTGCTGTCCTAAAGTCTTGCTAAGTGGCCACTGGGCATACCGACCCATCAATCATGTGAAATTGGACCTTGGCCTCTTAACGAGTTTGATCTGTTTTGGACCGTTCAAGAATTGTTTTTACCACATTACCTGTCATCCTGACCTTCATACCCCCTGATTGGCGTCTGCTCAGCAATTCTGACAATCAAAAAGCACCAAAAAATAACCACGACATTCATAACCTGAACAGTAACTCTTCAAAAGGGGAAAAACATACTGTTGCAAGTCCTTTTACCAGTAGTAACAATTTCTCTATAGAAATAGGGTTCCTGTTAAGGCGATGTTATTGTCCACACCTGGCACATGCTTGGCTCTAAATGCAATATTATACATCAGGCCACCTAACATGAATATTTGCAGCAACTTTGAAAGATGTGTGTGCTTTGCTTTCTGTCCGTTGACCAAATCTACCACAGTTCTGTTATGCACATGAAAAGTAACTGTTTTATTCTCAAGTTTCTTTCCCCATACAGATAGGGCCTACAACCAGGGAGGAGATTTTAAAGATGACAATGCACCTACTTTTTTCATCCACTTAGAGGGCCACTTTTCCGCACACTATCTACCTTCCCAAAATAAACCAAAACCTTCAGATCCTGCCGCATCTGTTAATATCTGAACGATCTAAAAGAAATCCAGATCCAAAGACTACATAGTGATACCATTAGTGATACCATTGAAACTTTTCAAAAACATTAACCACACTTCAAAATCTGCTTATATTGCTGCTGAGATCTGAATTCTGTGGTTTAGTAACTTAGCCCCTGCCATGGCAAAACCAAGACGACAAACCTCCCTGCCTGCGTTCACAAAACAGCATGCAAAGTTAAGATGACCAAGCAATTGTTGAATTTGCCGTAACTGGAGTTTACCTGCTACTCAAATAAAGCAACAATCTCTCTGACCTTCTGCTGAGGAAGCCTCATCTCAATCTAAACTGTGTCCAATTCAATGCCCAAATAGACCAAACATGTACTGGGACCTTCAGTTTTCTCAGTGGCTGGCAGCACCTCCAGCTCCTCTGCTATGTCATAAAAACTGCCTAGCACTTTCTAGCACTCACTCATGCCTCCCTGCATCCACAAACAAGAAATCATCCCCAAATAATGCGTAATCAACTCTTGACCAGTCCTGAACGTAAAGCACCACTGTAAAAAAGTACTGAACGTTTTAAGTAATTTATCCAGAAATGGCACATCCCAATGGGAAACGTTGGCCAACATGCACTTGTTTTCAGGCTGGATACCCAACAAAGAAAAATGTATTAGATGAACTGGTAGAAATCTAAGGGCTGACTTGATGTCACATTTAGCAAACTCAGCACAAGGGCCCCCTGTTCTCACCAAGCCCATTTCACTGCAGTATCCTCTCTATTGATGTAATCGTTTACCGACAAACATGCAGTACAGGAAAGGTGATGAATCATGTGAAACTCATAGTTTTTAGTAGGTACCACTCCCAGAGCAGAAATCATCAATTCTAGAAAAGGTCAATCTGCAAATGGACCTGCCAACCTGATTTCAAGTTCTCTGCAACCTCCTTTTTCTGTAGCCCTGATAACCGCGGCAGAAATCTTACCTAAACACCCATTCTAACCATAGCACCTCCTCACTGTTGCGATAAATGTAAGCCAATACCTCAAATATTCTTTCTTAACTGGTGTAGAAGCCTCAGTTTCCTGCCTGTAAAGATCCCCCTGCCTCTGCCTTGCCCACTGCCACTGAAATGTGTCTGTTCTCCTAAAAACTATATCAGCTCCGGAGGATCCGTAATGTCCGTCATTTACTTCCCCCTGCGGCACTCACCCAAGTTGTCATCTCACTCGTGCTCTCTCGTTTGGACTTTTCTAATTCCATCTACCACGGTCTCCCACAACTCTTGTCCAAGTCGTCCAGAATCAAGCGGCTCACCTGATTCATGGAATCCCCAGATGGCAATCGGCCAAGCCTTTGCTCCACAGCCTTCATTGGCTCCCAATAGTCCAAAGGGCAGCCTTCAAGGTGGCATGTCTTACATTCAAAGCCCTTCACTGTTCTGGCCCAGCGTTTTTGAAATCCCTCATCTACCCTTACTGTCCAATACGTAACCTCTGCTCAGCCCACCGTCATCTGCTAGTCATTCCTAAAAACAAAACCAAGAAATTCGGCGGTCGTCAATTCTCCTATCTAGCTCCCGGCCTGTGGAACCTCCTTCCTCCTTCAATCAAATCCTCCTCTTCCCTCCTGAATTTCAGACAGCTGTTAAAAACTTACCTCTTCCCTCCCCTTAGCTAGATTGTTGCTGCCCACGCTCCCTCCTCATCTGCTCATTCTGCCTACCAGCACCAGGAAGCCTCGGCGTTAGTGCGCTTTACAATTGCACCTAAGATAAGATAAGATAAGGACTGCATGCTTCCCTCCATGTTTTTGCACTAATTCTCTGATTTGAAAGGTTGCTTTGGGCAACAACCCCTGTTGAAACGGCAACATGCACCTGGATGTGACCTGGCCCCTCCTACATGTTACCAACCCCTCTCCAAGGTGGGTTTCCCAAGAAAGGGCCAATATTGGACTGCTAGACATCTTGCTGTATGCATAATTTCGGAGGATGCCTCTGGAGATACTTCTACTGCACCCATAGCTCATTGTCCACTTCCCCATGGGTTGTATGATGGAACCCACATGCATTTACCCCACATGCCTTTACAACACAGTCACTACACCAACTGCGACATTATCACACATTACTTTAACATGCAAGTCGTTACAATGACTTGCCTTAGGGTGTGCTGGGCTTTGGAATAGAATAAATTGCTATTTCAACTTCAGTCTACGCCCCATCAAGCAAGTCGTTGTAATAAATTGCAGATGGAAGGAGTGCATGGTAATGTCGCAGTCAGGATGGTGACTGCATTGTAAAGGCAGCTCGTTGTTGGGGCCGCAGGGTAAAGGAGGTCCACCTACCCCATGGCTTATTTAGCCTCAGAACTATCCTAGCCTTGAACTCTTCATATTAGTATAGTGCAGCCAGGAAAACCCCCCAACATCCATGTACTCCTTCCTGATGGTGTCGATATATTTAAATATTGACACCGATCTCACTGGAAATTTTTCACAATAGATTCTTGCATATATTAGAAATGCTGCCGTCCAAGTGTCGATTGTTGTGGGTGATCCAGCGGCCTATAGAAAATATATCATAAACAACGCTACCCAACTTCATAACCTATAAACAAAATTCTATACTAAAATTTGGACCCATTTATAATCCTGACATATTTTGGGCCTACTGAATCAGGTGGTCAGATTAAATCTATATACACATTATCTACAAACTATATACATTTTTATACATCTGCAGAAAGAATATTGTCATTAGAATAAAACTTTATCATTTAAACGACCACCATTGGCGACGTGATCTAGCTAATAGTAACCTACACTCCTGAATAACCAAGACCAGCTTGTTTGTCAAAAGTAAGATTTTATTTACTAAATTATGGTATATAAGTTGATAGTTTTATAAATGAATTTTATTAGCAATAAAGCAAGCATGATTGTAAAGAAACGTAAGTAAATACAATTTAAGCAAGTGAATCAAAATTAAAGTAAATATATAAAGTTTAGCATTTCTAAAACCTAATTCCCTAACTGAGCTAAATAGATAGAATTTAAAGTAAAGTTCTTTGAGGATTCTTACGTGCTCCACGCAAAGTCCGACAGCACTTCACCCTCATCGGAAAGTCAGAAAGCAGCAGCCAGCCCATCCCTAGGGGCATGACTTTTTATACCTTTCTACGCTAACTAAACTACGCAAAGGAAAGTTTTCAGAAATCTTCGACGTCCCATTGGCTGAGAGTGACAAGTGACATGTCACCCACTTTTCAAAACTTCCATTAAGTCACTTTTCTTAGAGACCATTGTCCCTTCCGAGTGCAACCAGGAGCTTCCTAGGATTGCAACATTTGTATAAAGTCATTCTCGCAGCGTCCATTGACTTCCAATTGACTTCCGCGGATGCCAAGTTAAGGACTAACAAAATGTTCTTTTTCGACCTTGGCCATGTCCGACAGAATGATGATAGCACGTCAGTTTTTGCTTTTTGAACGCAGCTTTTGACGAACAATTTATTTCAGAATGGGCGTCTCAGCACTTTTGCAGAAGTAAAATTCAGCATATTGTAGCTCGGGCAGACAAGGCCCAAAAGCAGACAACTTATGTTTTCTAATATAAAACAAACACAAGAAAAGTATTAATGTAAGAAATAATGTAGATTCTGTATCCACCCCAAGATTTACTAATTAATTAACCCACCCGATTAATCAAAATGTTACCTAGCCATTGCAAACAAATAAAGCAGCGTTTATATCTACCAGTCTCCGTTATTCCATGAGACTTATATGCACCTAGAATAGTAGAAATAACATCACACAGACAAGGGAAAGCAAAACAAGCACATGCTTCTTTTAAGTTTGCAGCAGTTAGTAATGACAAAAACGAAAACAATACATTATTTTATTATTTTGCACGAACAAAAAGATGCAACAATTATGCACGTTTATGAGCACACATGTTAGTCCCCCCATGTGTAAAGTTTAATCTAAGTTGTATTAGCACGACATATCACAAATCATTAATATTATTATTCATGTTATGGAAATATGACTTCACGAGTTTAAACAAAATTTTGTTTTCTATCTCGCTCCATCAACTCCCTCATCTGGTGATTAACAAATCACCACACCAGCACTCAAAATTTTGATAATTTAAATTTCTAAGAAATCGATTCAAATTCATTTGTATCAGTAAACCTAAAAGTCTGTTTCTGCATAATCTTTGGAATTAGCATAACGCTCTCTATGTAACTCCTGTAATTCTATCTCTCTTTCTTCTTCTTTTCTGAGTTTATAAATTCTTTTCTTTTCTTTCAACTGTTTCTTTCTTTTATGTAACAAACAACCTATTTTGGTCAAAATAAAAATGAATATTATTATAATCAAAGGTGCCAGAATCTTGCCAAGAATTGAACTTCCGATATCATGAAACCAGTTTTTAATTGCTTGAAACCTTTTTGAAAGTTTCCCTGTAAAATCATCTTCTTCTAAAGGAATTATCTCTGAATGCATTTGTGTAATATTCTTAATATACATTTCAATATTCTTACTTTCGTCAGGTATATATGTACAACAATGTTGTACATGTAAAATGCCACAGACTCCTCCCTCTTTTGCTAGGAGTATATCTAAAGCAAGGCGGTCTTGAATTACCATAGATCTAATTGCAATAACTTCAACATTCACTAATTGAAACCCATCAGCTGTGTCAGTTGATAATCTATCAACTATAGTGGACAATTTTCTGATTCTCCCTGCATTTAGGGTTATACCAACAAAAGGTATTACAGCTTGAAAAATATCTCCCAGAACTTCAGTAAAAGTTTCTCTTTTAACTCTATTTACATAATTATGAATTTTAAACAATCCTTCTGAATCTCTGTCAACATGAAACACTTTAGGAAAAACAATTCCCACATAACAAGTTCCATACCAGTGGTCTGGAAGGTTGTAGTAGGCTTTGTCACCACAAACAAAATAAATCCCAGGAAAGATAGGATCTTTTCCACCTTTAAATCCCCAACCTCCCAAAATCTGATAAGTATCTTCACAGTTACTTGCACCTACAAAGTAATTATCAAAAAGTGTATTATCTCTTCTAATGCAAAGTTTTCCACTAACTGGTTTGTCTATGTGAATTGCAATATTTTCAAGCATTTTGCCATTTAACTTCTCATCCTCTTTCCGCCAGAAACTTAACTTAGTCTGCTTGACTAATTCATTCCTCTTATAAATTGCTCTTCTCTCTTCAACCATGTTCAAAAATGTCTTTCCTTCAGCACTTAATTTGCAAGTTAGATTATTTTTATAAGCATACTCATAAGTAAGTTCGTTAGTAACAAGGAAAAATTCTCTCATTTGTTTTGCTTTCTTATGCTTATTTAAAGCATTATCAATCTTAATATTTGCAAAAATTTCATCATAATTTGAATAGTAATATTCTAAACGTCCAGTTTGATAAAATAAACTAGTTAATACACTACATGTTACAGCATAAGTGAGAGGAAGCATATTATATGTTACTCCCTCAGAAACAGAAGCAGGTAACTTAACGCAGACGTAGCAGTCTTTTGCATCCATTACCTTAACATATTCACTCAATAGCTTTGTGAATGTATTACTTGAGAAATCACCAATTGATTTATCTTGATGAATGTTAGGCTGATGATCAATAACTTTTGCAGACGCACTATGTTTAGTTTGGCTAACCAGAGCTTTGCTTGTTATGTTAACTTTGTGTAATTCTCTATTCATCTCCAAAGGGATAATCACAGCTAGAACCAACCAGAGCAGAATTAAAATGAGCAGACACACCAGAGTCATCTTACAGCATCTTTTAAAAACAGAACACTTTGAAGTACTCTCCTTAACATAAGGCATTCTTGGTTAATTTTAGCCTAAAAAAAAATTAAAAATAAATTTTAAAATTCTAAATTTATATTTACACCCCCCTTTTAAAATATTTTTTTTTTTTTTTTTTTTTTTTTAAAACCCTAGACAAGATTTCTTCGACCTTATGTCATACATAAGTTTTCTTCAACTAAACAGTTTTTCTTCGACCTTGTGTCAACTAACAAATTTTCTTCAGCCTTTTGCCAATTTAATATTTTTATACTTCAATCATTGTCACTAATTTCTTGGATTTCGTTTTCTTCTTCACTACTATCATATATGTCAATAACAGGTGGAATTACTAAGTAAGTCCACTCAGGAGACTTGTATTTTTGGTTTGGTCTTATTATTCTCTTCCCTTTTCTCGATATCACTTCAATTTTTCTTCCAACTCCAACTTCTTTTCCAGGACTCTTTTGACTACTGATTTCTTCAACCTGTTCTTTTGGCTTCTTGATCAATCTGACTCTCAATCTTCCACCTGGCCAGTAGTCTGCTTTTCTCACGTACTTCTTCTTTGGTTCAGAATTATTTGATTCTGACTTCCAAGTCCTTTTCTTTCTGTTTTCACTTTCACCTTCCACGTCACTTTCTTCAGTTTCGTAGTCTGAAATTTCAATTGACTCAGGAACTTCTCTATTCGGCAATTTCACTCCTTCAGGAACTTCACTTTGTCTTCCATCACTGGTACTCGGTAATTCGTCTTCCTCCTCTTCCTCAATTACCCCCAACTTCCCAGATTTCGGATTTCTGTTCCTTACTTCAGAGTTTGTTCTCTGCCTTTCGATACTCTCCTGGTCTGAAACTTCTTTTTGTTTTGCTTCTTTGTCTTCAATGGAGACAACCGAATCCTCAGTTATCTTTCCTTTTAACAGATTCTCTTCACCTTCAGAATCTATTTCAATTATTTCCAAGTCTTTTCTTGTCAAATTTCCATTCACTGGCACAGTTTCCAGATGTCGACTTTCTTGTCGATCTTCAGAATCTGGAATTATTTCACCTTCTGTTTCGCCTTCTGCTTCAGAATCAGAATCATCTGTGGTATCACTTTCAACATCAGAACTCTCAGGAGTTGGTACTGGAATAGTATGACTAGGATGAATCCAACGTTTCAATCCTCTGCACTTTACAGCATTAGTAGTGATCAAAATTATCTGCCTAGGTTTCTGCCATCTAGGAGCTAGACAATTCCTTCTCCGATGTACTTTCGTTCTGACCCAATCGCCAGGTCTCAGATCATGTGTCAAAACCTTTTCATCTGATTGAGCTTCAGTTCCCACCTGATTAGACACAGAAGTTACCATATCAGATAACCTTTTACAGTAATCCAAAATAGCACTGTCATTTATGCTCAACAGTTTACCTACAGGTACAAAAGCTTGCCTCATAACTCTTCCCATTAAAATTTCATGAGGACTCAAACCTGTCTTTTTATCTGGTGTACTTCTTAATGACATCAAAACAAGCGGAAGAGCATCAGTCCACTTTACACCTGTTTCAAGACACATTTTTCCAATTCTGTTTTTAATTGTTCCATTTATTTGTTCAACCACTCCTGATGCCTCTGGTCTGTATGCACAGTGTATTTTCTGCTCAATGCTCAAAGCTTCGCAAATTAACTTCATCAGTTTGTTATCAAAATGGCTTCCTCCATCACTCTCAATAGTGACTGGAAAACCGTACCTTGGGATGATTTCTCTGAGCATTAGTTTTGCCACTGTAATTGAATCACAATGTCGTGTAGGGAAAGCCTCTACCCATCTTGAAAATAAGCATACAATTACAAGCACATATTTCAAACAATTGTGTAAGGGCATTTCAATAAAATCCATTTGTAACCTGGTAAAGGGACCACCCTCTCGACCAATTATTCCTGTCCCCACCACTGATTTTCTGTTTGGATTCATTTGTTGGCATGACAAACACCTTTGACAAAAAGATTCTGCAATAGTCCTAAACTTGGTATTGAACCATGTTTCTCTGAAAAGTCTAACCATAGAATCTCTTCCCAGATGTGCTGGACCATGATATAATCTGGCCATGTCAGCAATCAAACAATTTGGTAAGACTACTCTGCCATCTTTGTAAACCCACACTCCATCTTCTTCACGTGGTCTACAATCTGATCTTAACCACAAGTCTTTTTCTTCATCTTCTGCTTCATTTTGTAAATCTCTAATTTCATGCCATGTTTCTACAACAGTTGTTAGCATTAATGAATTTGAATCAGTCTCTTTACTCCTCTCCCGATTGTATGAATAATTTTTCCTTGCGCAGTATTTAGCTGTTTCATCTGCGAAGGCATTTCCCTTGGAAATATAATCAGTTCCTCTAGTGTGCGCTGCACACTTAACAATGGCGATTTCTTTTGGCAATTGTATTGCTTCAATTAATCTCCTAATGAAAACTGCATTTTTAATTGGTGATCCTGCTGATGTCATGTATCCTCTCTGTGACCAGAGTTGTCCATAATCATGCACAACTCCGTACCCATACTGACTATCAGTAATGATGGTAACTCTTATATCCTTTGATATTTCACATGCACGAATTAAAGCAATTAATTCAGCCACTTGTGCTGAACGAACTCCTTCAAGACATGATGCTTCTTCAACATCTACGACTGTACAAACTGAATATGAAGCTTTTAAGACACCTCCTTCGGATCTTAAGCATGACCCATCTACAAAGTAGACAAAATCCGATTCAGACAAAGGTCTGTCTTTGATGTCTTTTCTTGGTTTTGTGCAGAATTCCATGACATCTAAACATTCATGTTCTGTTTCTATGTCATCAACAATTTCAGAATCAGGCAGTAATGTAGAAGGATTCAGATTTAAACATCTCGAAATCGAAACATTATCTGCTCCTAGTATGATTTTCTCATACTTTGTCAATCTGCTACTTGTTAAATGTTGAGTCTTACCTCTTGTCAGCAATATTTCAACTGAATGAGGCACAAAAACTTTCACAGGAAATCCCATAATGATCCCCTCACTTTGTTCGAGGCTGATACTTGTAGCTGCAACTGCTTTCAAACAACCTGGTAATGCTTTTGCAATTGGATCAAGAACTGCAGAGAAGTATGCAATAGGTTTCTTTAGATTTCCATGTCTCTGAATTAACACAGATAATGCACATCCTTCTCTCTCACTGCAATACAGTTCGAAATCTTTCTCATAATTTGGCATACCTAAAGCAGGAGCTTGACATAAGCTCTTTTTCAGGTTCTCAAAAGAATCCATCTCAGCATCATTGAGAATAATTGGATCTTTTACATCTGACTTTGTCAGTCTTTGTAGTGGTTTTGCAATTACTGAAAATCCACTTATCCATTGTCGACAGTAACCAACCATTCCCAAGAACATTCTGACCTGTCTTTGTGTTCTTGGTGGTAACATTGCTTGAATCATTTTTATTCTCTCTATTGTTACTTGTCTTTTTCCCTTTGCAATTCTGTGACCAAGATATTTTACTTCTTGTTTGCAAAACTGTAGTTTTGCTGGGGACACTTTATGTCCTTCTTCTGCAAGGCGATTTAACAGAATTATTGTGTCTGTTACACAATTTTCTCTTGTCTTTGCAGCTATTAACAAATCATCAATATACTGCACTAGCGTAGACCTACCAGGTAAGTCTAGGTCTTCTAATGATCTTTTTAACAGTTCGTTAAAGATTGAAGGACTTTCTGTATAGCCCTGAGGGATTCTTGACCATCCGAGGGTCTTACCTTGGAATCTGAAAGCAAAGATTTCATAACTGTCTGGATGTAAGGGAACAGTAAAGAATGCATTGCAAAGGTCAATGACTGTATACCATTCAGCATCATGTGGAATCTGAAATAGAATTACTGCTGGATTTGGAACCACAGGACAACATGGAACGACAATTTGATTAACCTTTCTCAAATCTTGTACGATTCTAAATGTTCCGTTAGACTTTTTAACTCCCATAATTGGTGAATTACAAGAACTACTCTCCATTTCTTTTAATACACCTTGCTTGATTAATTTTTCAATTATAGGTGTAATACCTTCAATTGTTTCAGTTTTCATTTTATATTGTGGAGTATTTGGAAATTCTATTCCCTGTTTCAATGTAATTTTTACTGGATCTACGTTTTTCATCAGACCCATCTCATTTCCAGTAAAATCCCATATTTCAGATTTCACTGTTTCTTTGAGTTCTTCAGGTAAATCTTTTTCTTCAAATGCAGGAAACAATTTTGTTTCTTCTGCTTCCATCATCATCATTGTCATTCTGTATAAACCATCTTCCTCCATTGTTTGTAACTCAACTCCATCAGGAGAACAATATATTCTACAATTCATTTTACATAGGATGTCTCTGCCCAATAGATTCACTGGACTACTATTACAAACCACAAATCTGTGTTTATCTCTGTAGTTTCCAATTTCAACTGGTACTGGATCAGTTAAGTCAGTTTTAATTTGCTGATTACTTACTCCGACAACTTGGATGATATCCTCAGAGAGAGGTAGGTTTTCAATTTCCACTGATCTAACAGTAGAACGGGTAGCACCAGTGTCCACTAGAAAAGTGATGTCTACATCATTAACTTTCCCGTTTACAAAAGGACCTGACTGGTCAACCTCAAGAGTGGCTCCAACAACACACTCTTCCTCCTCTCTCGGGCACCGTCAGCAATAATCATCAGAATCGCTGTCTTGACTTTCTGTTAATAAAAACTGTTGTGAAGCATTTTGCATTTGAACTCTTTGCTGCTTTTGCTGTTTTTGTGGTTTTATTACCTGTTCACTTCCCTGAAATCCCACGTTTGGATTATATTTTTGAACTCCCCCACAATTCGGAAAAGGTGGTTGTGGCAATTGGTCTTGGCGATTATTCACCTGTTGTTGTTGCTGTTGCTGTAACTGTCGTTGAATATTTAATTCGTTTAACCCCTGTTGTATCTGTAGCTGTCGCTGCAGGTCAACACCATTCTGCATCTGTGGATTCAATAAGGGATTCTTTAAGTTTTTAGGAGGATGAGGACACTCGTCTCTCCAATGTCCAATTTCGCCACAATTAAAACAAGGTAATCTTTGTTTCAACTCCTCAATCTTTGGGCTAAATTTCTTTGGGAAATTATTATTTTTAAACTTTCCTTGTATCTGGTTTGTATTTCCAGTTTGAACAAAATTAGTGTTCTTATTACCCATGCTGGCAATCTGTTGCTCAGCCACCTTTACCTGAGCCCACATGGCTTTCTCCTTGAGCTTCTTCTGTTTTACTTCTATTTCATCACTGCAATACTTAGCTTTTCTTAGAATATCATCTACAGATAGTGATTGCCATCCGACAATACTATTTCTGATCATTTCTCCAATTTCAGGTTTTAGTCCATAAACAAATCTATAGACAAAATGGCTCATGTCTTTTTCATCTAATTTTTCATAACCACTGTATTGTTTAAAGATTAACAGTAGTCTTTCATAAAAAGAATGAACTGATTCTTTTGTTTCCTGTTCTGTTCTTTCTATTTTAACCCAATCGACTTCTTTGGGTGGAATTTTGTTTTTCATCCAAACAATTACTTTTTCATAAAAATCCATTACAAGTGGATTTGGAGCACCTGTTTCTTTGATTCGCTCAGGTTCTGTTTTTGGCCAACTAATCGATATCTTGCATTCTGTCCAAAGATCTGATGGAACTACAATATCAAAAAATCCATCTAAATCAATCCACAGAACTTTTGACACTTTGATAAATCTATCAACTTGCCTGTACCACTCAACTGGTTTTTCCCTCAATTTCGGAAAATCATTTGTAAATAATAGAATGTCCTGTCTCGACCAAGGGACATGAACATATCCTCCACCTGCAATTTCTCTCATTGGAAATTGTTTTGACAATTTTTCCAATCTTTCATCTTCCTTCTTTTTCGTCCATTTTACTCTCCATTTATTCAGTTCTCCTAGCTTTTTGATATATACAATCAAATCTTTTATATGTACTATTCTTCCCATTGAGTTCAAACTCTCAATGTCACTTTCTGAAAAGTCTAATCTGTAATGTTTCGCAAAATTCTTTTGTTTACTCACATCGATTTCAAGTTCTGCTGCTAGATCCTCTAGTTGATCATATTTATTTTTTGTTTTCCACTGAATGCTTTTACAAATGAACAGTAGTTCATCATCTCGATAGTAATTTAAACTATCAGGACCAATTGTTCCAATTATTAATTCTTCGATATTCGCTTTTAATTTGGCCACATCAAGTTTTGGTGTGGTTACCCTGACTTCAGGACTCCCTATATCTGATATAGCACCCATTGGTGTTTTTGGAGATAAATCCTCATTAAAGGTTAAATCAGGCATTCTCGATTTAGAAGAGTTTATTTCAGATAAGTCTGAATAAAATTTTTCAGCAGCCTTTTGAATTTCTGTATTTAAAGGAATAGTTAATCCTGTTTTGTTAGTTTCCTTTTGGTCAAATACAGGCTGAACAGGGCCAATTGTTACTGGAACTGTCACAGCTTCCATGCCTTTTGTCATTCTTTTTATTAATTCTTCTTTAGATCTTAAATATTCATTATAATCAACATCTTCAACATTTCTTGTCTCTCTTGTATAATCTTTTGGAGGTTCTCTTGCTCTTGGAGCCATTGTAAAATGTCTACCTTCATTTCGAGCATTCTCGAATTCTGGTCTTCTAGGAGTTTCAATGATTTCACAATTATTTGGATAAAGTTTAGGAGCTTCATTAATTGGAGGTGCACTCGGTGAAGTTTCAGTAGAAACCACCGGAGTAGACCATAATCTAGGAGGTCTTAAAGGCTGATTCTTTCTAGCAGTTGTATATATTTCTTCCATAACTGCATCCTCAGATTCACTTTCCATAGATTTCCCTGTAGGAGTACCCATTACCATTTCATGAATTAAATACAATCCTTCACTCATGTTTCCCTGTCTCCACATTCGCAATCTATCTTCATGAGTTTCTCTTCTCCAAGGTGGATTTTTAGAAGGTCTTTTAATTCCACTAGCTTCTCTTTGTAATTGATACATCTCGTCTTCCCACTCAACTAAAGCTTCAAATTGAGTTGGTCTCGGTTTCGGAACAAGAGCATTCATTTTCTCTCGTAAATTTCTCAAGACTTTTACATTAAATGAACCATCATCAGGCCAAGTTAAAACACCGTCGTTCTTAGTATAGCGTTTCCAACTATCGAACCATAAGACGGTATGATATCCATATTCACCTTCCATATACGCTGCAGGTGTTTTATACTTATGAAGTAGTTTACCACCTCGCGTTTCGATTTTCTTGTCAGGTGAAAATAAATTCTTAAACTTCTGAAATAATGTTGGCTTTTTCTCAACATGTTTAAAATGATAACTCATTTTTAAGAGTTAAATCTAATTCACAAAATCGTTCGTAAAATATTTCCGGGATGTTCCGTAAAACAACCAATCCGTGCGCGAAACACACCAACAAGCCAATGACAGTTGAGCTACGTCACTTTTCTGCTCAACCAATAAATTTGGAGTTTTTCCGAAGGACCAATCAGCTCACAGGTCGTCAGAGACTTAAGAGCCAATCAGAATATAGCTTGTGACGTAGGTCACCCAATCCCAGCGCGGCTCTGTGACGTACACAGCAGCTGCGGTTTCTCGTTTCTCACTACTGGCGCTCACCCCTCCTTCACAAAATCTTTTCACAGCGCCATTTTAAGGACACTTTTCAGTGTAAATTAATTCTTAACAATGACTATAAGGACAACATCTGTTCGTTTCACTATTTAGGATAGTTTACATACATTCAAGTATCCACACTTCGGAATAGACGGCGCTATTCACACTAAGGATAATATTCAATTGTTAGTAGAGTAACCTTACCCCACCCTTCTAACACGTATAATTATGAACTCGCTTTGCTCTGAACCCACCGCGAAGTGAAAGTTCTAAGAGTTCCACTTGAACATAAAATACATTTCAAACTCGCACTTTCACACTGAAAATTCCCTAATTTCAAACACACATGAAATCCGTACAGGACTCTCACCTGTTTATAGAGATCATGCACCGTTAGCAAAATAACG
Organism: Lissotriton helveticus; assembly: GCF_964261635.1. Lineage (NCBI taxonomy): Eukaryota > Metazoa > Chordata > Amphibia > Caudata > Salamandridae > Lissotriton > Lissotriton helveticus. The sequence goes on along the minus strand of NC_136068.1, from coordinate 1,165,197,542 downwards.
ACGTTATCCGTACAGGGCTCTCACCTGTTTATAGATATGAAACATGTACCCGTACAGGACTCTAACCTGTTTATAGATAATCATGCACCGACGCTAATTTACCCTTCACTCAAGCTCGGATATAACTAATACTCTCATCACAGTGAGTTTTATGGAAGGCGCTTTGTCCCTATTCTCATGCTGCTTTAATTTCTTAGAAAACCCTCACTTTACAAGATTCAGACCTAGCCCTAAAACTGTGCTGCTCGGCGACAACACTATGGTACACGGCGATACCTCTTGTGATACTCGGCGATATCACTACAAACAGAACAGATGGCTTGCGTGACTAATTTCTCGCCACACAATCTATACCGGTATAGCTTACAGATAGCACGAAAAACGAACTCAACATGTGTTAAAACATCGATCCTATTTCCATACCATAATACTTTAGTAACCCTTAGCAACCACCATATTACCTTGGTTACTCTTAGCAACCATCAATTTCTGCTACCAGAGAATTGATCCAGCGGCCTATAGAAAATATATCATAAACAACGCTACCCAACTTCATAACCTATAAACAAAATTCTATACTAAAATTTGGACCCATTTATAATCCTGACATATTTTGGGCCTACTGAATCAGGTGGTCAGATTAAATCTATATACACATTATCTACAAACTATATACATTTTTATACATCTGCAGAAAGAATATTGTCATTAGAATAAAACTTTATCATTTAAACGACCACCATTGGCGACGTGATCTAGCTAATAGTAACCTACACTCCTGAATAACCAAGACCAGCTTGTTTGTCAAAAGTAAGATTTTATTTACTAAATTATGGTATATAAGTTGATAGTTTTATAAATGAATTTTATTAGCAATAAAGCAAGCATGATTGTAAAGAAACGTAAGTAAATACAATTTAAGCAAGTGAATCAAAATTAAAGTAAATATATAAAGTTTAGCATTTCTAAAACCTAATTCCCTAACTGAGCTAAATAGATAGAATTTAAAGTAAAGTTCTTTGAGGATTCTTACGTGCTCCACGCAAAGTCCGACAGCACTTCACCCTCATCGGAAAGTCAGAAAGCAGCAGCCAGCCCATCCCTAGGGGCATGACTTTTTATACCTTTCTACGCTAACTAAACTACGCAAAGGAAAGTTTTCAGAAATCTTCGACGTCCCATTGGCTGAGAGTGACAAGTGACATGTCACCCACTTTTCAAAACTTCCATTAAGTCACTTTTCTTAGAGACCATTGTCCCTTCCGAGTGCAACCAGGAGCTTCCTAGGATTGCAACATTTGTATAAAGTCATTCTCGCAGCGTCCATTGACTTCCAATTGACTTCCGCGGATGCCAAGTTAAGGACTGACAAAATGTTCTTTTTCGACCTTGGCCATGTCCGACAGAATGATGATAGCACGTCAGTTTTTGCTTTTTGAACGCAGCTTTTGACGAACAATTTATTTCAGAATGGGCGTCTCAGCACTTTTGCAGAAGTAAAATTCAGCATATTGTAGCTCGGGCAGACAAGGCCCAAAAGCAGACAACTTATGTTTTCTAATATAAAACAAACACAAGAAAAGTATTAATGTAAGAAATAATGTAGATTCTGTATCCACCCCAAGATTTACTAATTAATTAACCCACCCGATTAATCAAAATGTTACCTAGCCATTGCAAACAAATAAAGCAGCGTTTATATCTACCAGTCTCCGTTATTCCATGAGACTTATATGCACCTAGAATAGTAGAAATAACATCACACAGACAAGGGAAAGCAAAACAAGCACATGCTTATTTTAAGTTTGCAGCAGTTAGTAATGACAAAAACGAAAACAATACATTATTTTATTATTTTGCACGAACAAAAAGATGCAACAATTATGCACGTTTATGAGCACACATGTTAGTCCCCCCATGTGTAAAGTTTAATCTAAGTTGTATTAGCACGACATATCACAAATCATTAATATTATTATTCATGTTATGGAAATATGACTTCACGAGTTTAAACAAAATTTTGTTTTCTATCTCGCTCCATCATGGGCACCCTAAGTCTCTTAGCTAATTCCCAAGCTTCTTTTTTAGAACCTTCTTTAGACTGTATTTCCACAACACCACTGGCCGTAAACCTTCTGGGGCGAGTCGTGCCGTCCCAAGCCTGTGACAAAACTACCGGCTTTATTAAACCTTCCGTGCCCACCTGACAAAACACCCTTAGTGCCTCCCTCACTGCTGCAGCTTTCTTAGCCATATTATGATAATTCCTTAAACAGGCCAACAATAAACACCGTCAGTAAGAAAAAACTAGGACCACAGCGTCAGAAGGAACCAGGTGGAGAGAGGAATGCCAACCACCAAATAAGCCCTGCCCCCTGCACAAAAAGGACAAATGGCAATACTTCTGAGCCAGGGCTGCACCATTCGCCGGAAGATCCCTGGGTATGGACATCCTATGGATACTACCCCCAGGGGCCCTCATTCTGTTCCTAATACAACTTAAATGCACTGAGTTCTTGATAAAATCAAGACTCAATCAATTCTTATTATAAACCTAGGTTAACTCTGCTTGTTACAATGAGCCCACCTGTCTGCCCAGACACTAGTTACATGTTTACTATAAACAAAAAACAATAATCAAATGTTAATTTTAGACTACACAGCAGAGGTGGCTCAATCAGTTAAAGCACTTGTGGCATTGTATTCATGGACAAACACTTGAACACACTTAAATAATGTAGACTTCTCAATTGTAGGGGGATGAAAGTAAGACTCATTCACGGGTTAAACTTAAATCCTCTAACACAATTGATTCTGTTATTTCCATATATCGGTTCTTATCACCCTTACCTAAACAACATCATGACTAAGGACATAGAAACAGCAACGTCTCCCTATCTGACAATTCCAAACCAACCACAACACCTTCCTGCCTCTTTAAACACAGCTCAAAAAAACAAAACACACGACTGAACCCATGTTGCACTACCCAGTGCAGTCACCACAGCGCACTAGACACTCCATCATCGAAGGCATATATCACTCACAAAGACAACCTGAATGCTGCAGCCCTTACACTATGGCTGGGAGGGGAGGCAGGAAAATAAAATGACTGCATTGCACAAACTAGTCAAATGTTATTACTTTAACACACTTGAACCCCTCTTTCCTATATAATCGCCACAATATACAAATAAAATAGAACCCACTAGGTGCACTAAAACAACACACTCATGCAGCCAGCATAGCTCTAAGGGCTAAACAGATTGTAAACACTAGATAGAGCCGAAGAAAATGCCTGTGCTCCCAGCCCTTGCAGCGGACTGCCACATGAGTGACTGAAACACTCATGAACATGTGCCACCTGACAACTTATTAACACGACTCACCTCTCCTTCATACCATCTTATTTTTTTCCAATCCACCCTATACACAAAGTTCAAACCACTGAGAAAGTGTGGCTGTAAACATAGCACTCACACCACCCTCTCCACTTCAAACCTTTGTCGCATGTACTCTGTCAAGTTCTTCGCCACCAAATCAGAGTTGCTCACAGAACCATCACACTACTATCTATCAGTCAATCAATTGACCACATGAAATTGTCAGCCCCTAACTCATACACTCCCTGCCCTGAGCATATTCATGCAAGGGTAAGCATGTGCAGCATTACCTGCACATTCACACTTCAAACATTGACTTAGCTATGCAACCTCCTACAGACAAGTTGCAAAGTTCCCCAGACCCATGCACCCACATACACTCAGATAGCTCAGATATATGCAGTAATCAACACTTTGACAACCCTGAAGACCCTTTTATTTTGGTAATCCTAAAAGTAATCTGTGAGGGCACTCCTATGGCAGACATATGCTTTAAACATAACATATTATTACATAAGGTCCAAGAAAGGCTAACTGAGGCTATAACACAGGTTAATTCAGTTCTTAATAAATGCAGGCGTACTCATGTCTAGATAAATCCTAGATTCGTACACCTTTTGCATTGCTGATGCAAGTCTTTGTGTGTCTCCAGGTAGATATATATCTGATGCCACATTCCTGTCAATTAAGCAAGATTTGATTCATAAAGGGGTGTAATGGTACCTACCCCTCGCTTGCGCTGCCCAACCAACTGCCTTCTGTAGCCTTAATATTGTCCTGTCTCTTGGTGAACCCAGTCTCACTTCTGTCTTGTGTGTCCATATTTACCTTTGTTGATAATCTGTATTGATGTTCATTTATAGCAGAATCACTCAGCTCTATTGGAGCTATCCCAATGCATTAGGTACTTGACTGTCATTGATGGTTCTTTCCTAGGGTGCTGGCAATTTCTCCATAAACAAAAGCACTGCTCCAGGGTTGCTGGATGCCTAAAACAGAGGGTTACCTCTCACCTAACACCCCATGAGCTATCATTTATTAAAAAGCCATTTATCTCCAAGGGTACAGAAATGTTTCCCTTGAGGGCCCAGGAAAGTATGTGCCGCTGGTTTGTGTTTCCTATAGTAAATTTCAGATTTGTTTTTAAATTTTTGGCATCAGTGCAACGTGCATTGAAAGTCCACTGTGATGCACAGCTGAGCCCAGTGGTCTTTACTGAACATGACAAATGTCAGCTCAACAGTCAATGGAGAACTGAGAGTGTTGGGATCAACTGATTAGGGCTGGGTGTGAAATTCCATTTAGTTCACAGAGTTTGCGAAGGTTTTCCCACTCCTCGTGGAGTTCTGAGTTTTTTCCTTGCTCGCGATCGCCAACAATCAGTTGACGAGCACGAGTGAGGAAAATCTTACTACAGTGGCGATTCCTACAGTGGCGATTCCTTTCAGTGGGCTAAGGGGCTCCATCCCTTCTGATTTCCTGCTATCTTTTTTTTTAATTTGGTGCTAACAGCATTTTCACTCATTGAAGCGATCAGGCCCTCTTTTTGTAAACACAAGTGCTAGTGCGCATGTGCCTGCTACAGTGCTGTCACATTTTTTGCCGGACTTACTTTGCTTCAGCCCTTGCCCTCTAAAGCCTGCTAGGCTTTTGGACCACACATCCTTGTACGATGGTGCAGCCTCGCTAATTAAGCACAGTCGGGACACGTTAGGCTTAAGCCCTGTGCTTCCAGAGGAAGTCTGTCAATCAGCGAGGAGCACACTACTTGTTTCCATCATGTCACAGGGAGAGGTGTGATCCACGAGACTTACAGATCCCACCTCTCCCTGTGACGAAATGTGAAAGGGGCAGGGTTCAAGAGAGGTTCTGGATATTTCCATTGTGTCATCGCAGTTAACCTCAGCAGTGCACGCTACTCTCCAGGAACTCACTGCCAGTGGCGTAGCAGGGTCAGGTGGCACCCAGGCACAGACAATTTCTTGTCACCCCTGTCTTGACAAAATGGCAAAAATATGTGTTTAAAACACATATTTTGCCATTTTGTCACTCCGCTCAGTGATGACACTTGTCACCACAGGCTTGACAAAATGGTAAAAATATGGTAAAAATATGTGCTTAAAACACATATTTTGCCACTTTGGCAAATGATGTCCCGGCTGTCCCGGGTGTCATCACAGCGGGCACCCACCGCACCCTCCTTTCTACGCCATGCTCACTGCCTTCTCCCTTTACAATTACTAGACATTAGCGCTTCCATAGTAACTTCTTGCTTCGATGAGGTAAGGGTTGAAACATGAAGGTGATCTGTAGGCCTCACAAGATTGACTGTCTTTAAAGTGCTGCTGTTGAACAGAGGGATGTATGTATTGGAAGGAAGTTATTAATCATAGAATCATGCTTGGCTTGAAATAATTTTGAAATTTTGCAAAGACCCCGAATGGACAAGGCCGAACGCTAGAATAGCGCGCCACCCTTATAGCGGTTAAGCCTGTCCCCGGGGGAAAAGAGGAGGTAGGAGCACTCCCACCTCCCCTTAAGTGTCCAGTAGGCGGGTTACTGCGGGCGTGAACCGGAAGCACTTCAGTCGGACACCCAGCAGCGGGGTCCGACCAATTTAGACTGGCCAGTGCCCCCCCTGTGAAAAGGGGGTGTGGGGAGCAGAACAGTCTCTTGTTCTGAAGCTCCACACGGGCACAGCACCCGGGCCACCAGCGGCCCGTAATTTCTTTTCTTTTTGTATTTGCTACAGGTCGTGGGTGTTGGATCGCCGGAAAAAAGAGGTCAGCTGTTTGCAGCGGAGGATCGAGTAGCTGGGCCGGCACAGGATCGGCTTTCTCGAGCGGTTACCAGTGCCTGTGGGTGGAGCAGCATCGAAAAAGAGTTCCCAGGTTGCTCTCTGTCGTATGGGCCTCCAGCGGGCCCTCGAGTGGCGCAGTCCGGTTTAGAGGCTGCGTACGCACTCAACAGGGTAACGGAGGAGCTTCAGCAGCAGGGAGACCCGGCGTGGGTCAACGTTAAGTGAGCGTGTGATGACCTGCATATGTCTGTGCTGTGGAACACATGGGGACTTGGACGCTTCTCACATGCGGTAAACGGCGGCCACCCTTCTTGTTACGACCATGTTTTGTGGACTGTAACGGGGAGCAGCGGAAATGTTGTTTTGATCTGAACTTTCCTAGTGCAGATACAGATAAATGACCTGCCTGTACATTTCGTGAACAAGGAAAATAGGAAAGTGCAACAAACGTTCGTTAATCATTTTTAAATGGCTCATGTGTCTTTGCATATGTCTTTGCTGCTAAACTAGCGCGTCTTAATAGGGTCCTGGTCCCCGTTGTGCTTTCGAGAGTTCTGTACTGCTTCGCATACACCAGGCACACTAGGTTTCCAGGTGCACTATTTGGAATGTCGGGTGATTCCTCCATGGGTTCCTATTTCCACTGTGCGGAGTTCTCCATAGTGATGAACTCTGCATAGGTAGAATGGACCTACCTGTGCAAACGCACACTTTTTCTCTATGGCGAAAATATTTTTCCTGTGAAGATACCCATTCCCTTCTGTTCCTATTGTTCCATTCCCCTCCCTGTCCTTTGGCCTGGCGTTAGTATATGGGCCTCCTTTTAAAGGTGAAAAGGGAATGGAGAGGACTTCTGGGAACGCCCACAAACATATCTAGTTGTTCCAAAATATCCGGGTAATCTACGACTTCGAACATGTGCTTTCCACCCTCTGCACTGGATTTATAAGTGTGGGTTTCACTGCTCTTGTGGTAAAAATCTCTGTACCTGTAAATGTAGTGAAACCTGCCAGGAATCCCTTTAAAAATTTGTGGCGGGGGTAAAAGGTCAATTTGCATTTGTGGGCGAATTCACCTGTGTCAATAGGGCCCAATAGGTAATGCCCCGGTTACTTACCGGTAATCTTCATTACTCCGAGTCCTTGTCTTCCTCGCCACAGTATTCACATATGAGCCTCCGGCTCCACACAGAACTCCAAGTATAAAAAACAGCACTCTAGTCTCCCTCTCCCTCCTCCAAGATGGCCCCCAGTGGCTCCAGCCAATCCCATAAAGGGACACAGAAGCACCAACACGACCTGAAGAACCAAGCCGCATACATGAAGCCACCATCAGGGCCGGGAGGGAAGGGAAACCATACTGTGGCGAGGAAGACAAGGACTCGGAGTAATGAAGATTACCGGTAAGTAACCGGGGCATTACCTCCTCGTCCGTCTTCCTCGCCACAGTATTCACATATGAGCCGATACCAAAGCAATCAGCTTCATGTAAAGAAAACAGACCACACCATCAGTGCAGCGAAAAACATATTTTAATACACAGAGGCATAGCAACCAAAAGGAAAACCTCTCAAGGTACCCCCGCAGACAAAACAGAGGAGGCAAACGAAACAGAACCCCCACCCCCAATCTGAAGGCGGTAATGGGACATGAAGGTATGTGGAGAAGACCACATAGCAGCCCTGCAAACATCCTCCATGGACACCCCTTTGAAAGAAGCCCAGGACACAGCAACAGATCTGGTGGAACGACCCTGAACAGGAAGGGAGGGGACCTCAGAAACCGAAGCATATGCCAACAAAATGGCCTCCTCAATCCAACGACTGATCATGGAGAGGGAGGGTTTCAGGCCCCGACGCGACAAACCAAAATTTACAAACAAGTTGTCCACCTTACAAAAGGAAGACGTGCGTGACAAATAAATCAATAAGGCGCGACGAACATCCAAGAGGTGCAAAAGGGATTCCTCATCCGAGGAAGGATCAGGATAAAGAAACGGAAGAACCACCTCAGCAGACCGGTGAAAATAAGAATCCACCTTAGGAACAAAGGTAGGATGAGGGCGCAAGACCACACGGTCCGACAAAACCAACAAAAAAGGGGCAGAACGAAGGAAAGCACCCAACTCACCCATACGCCTGGCAGAAGCAATCGCCACAAGAAACACCACCTTGAGTGTCAAAAACTTCAAGTCCACAGACTCCAAAGGTCGAAAGGAGCCAACTACAAGGAACGCAAAACCAAAGGAAGGTCCCAAGGAGGAGGACACATGATAGGACAGGGGCGTTGGAAAGAAAGAGACTTAAAAAGTCGAGCAACCAATGGAGAAATAGAAACCAAAGGCAGGACATGAAACGCCCGAATGGCGGCCCATTGAGCCCGAAGAGTCGAAATGGCCAAGCCCAACACAAATCCATCATTCAGAAAATCCAGAATGCGAGCCGGATCCAAAGAATCCAAAGACAGCTCACGACCAACACACCAATAAGCAAAATTATCCCAGTGCTTGGCGTAGGACTTAAGCGTAGAAGGCCGCCGGGACTGTTGAATGACCCCAGCCACAGTCACAGAACAACCCTCACGTATGAGAGAATCCCTCTCAAGAGCTAGGCCCGCAGACCCAGGGAACGGAATACAGGCAGGGGAAGAAGAGGACCCAACAGAGGATAAGGAACGAACGGCAAGGCGCACCCCGGAGACACAGCCAATTCCAACAGTACGGGATACCAAGGGGGACGCTTCCAACAAGGAGCAATCAGAAGCACAAAGGACCCCTCCCTCTTGATCTTCTGCAACACAGCTGGAATCAGGGGAACAGGGGGAAACGCATACAACAGACCCTTTGGCCAAAGGAACGAAAGTGCGTCCACCCTCCAGGCATCCTGGCAAGGCATAATCGTGCAAAAGCATCGGATCTGGGCATTGTCCCGGGAGGCAAACAGGTCCACAACCGGACAGCCAAACATCACCTGCAACCTCCTGAACATCCACCGTGTGAGGGACAAGGACCCTATGGAAGGAAAAACCCAGCTCAGACAATCCGCCACAGTGTTTTCCGCGCCAGGCAAGTAAATGGCAGACAGGGACTCCAGATGCATCTCCGCCCAACAACAAATTCAACGGCTGAGGCAACTGAGGGAGCGAACCTTGCACCCCCCTTGATGGTTCACATAAGACATTACAACCTGATTGTCCGTTCGGATCTGCAAGTGGTGACCCCGAACAAGATCCGAGAAATCCAACAGACCCAGAAGGACGGCCTTCAGCTCTTTGTAGTTGGAGGAACAGGACAGTACCGACTGAGGCCAAACCCCCTGAGTCGTGGAATCTCCCAGAGTAGCACCCCACCGCAGCAGGCTGGCATCGGTAGTGACCACGCGGGTGGGAACAATCAGAAAGGGGCGGCCCTTGGACAGATGACCTACGTCCAACCACCAACTCAGGACCACCCGAACATCCTCCGACAAAGGAACCAGAACACCCATATCGAGGGAACAGGGGTCCCAATGCGACAAAATGTGGCACACCACCGGGTACATGTGGAGGCGAGCCCACGGCACCGTCAACAACGATGCCGACATCAGACCCTGAACCCTCAACCACAGGCTCACAGGATGAGAATGCCCCACCAACAGGGCACGAACTGCAGACAGCAGGGACAGAATTCTGGGAGGGGGCAGGAACACCATCCCCAACTGAGTCTTGAACAGAGCCCCAATGAAAGTCAATTCTTGCGCAGGAACCAGGGAGGACTTTGGCACATTCACGAGGAACCCATGATGCTCCACGACATGGCACACTCACTGGACATGCAACTCCGCCTTAGGAAGAGAAGAAGCAGAAATTAAAATGTCGTCCAGATACGGAAAAACACTAATGCCCTCCCCATGTAAATGTCCAATAAGAGGAGCCAGAATCTTAGTAAAGATCCTGGGAGCAGAGCAGAGCCCAAAAGGCAATACCTGAAACTGGTAATGATGACCCTGTACGCAAAACCGGAGAAATTTCTGAAAGTCCGGATGAATAGGAACATCAGGTAAGCATCCTTCAAGTCTATTGAAGCAAGGAAATCGCCCTGAGACACCAGAGGAAGGATCAAAGGAAGCAAAACCATTTTGAACCGTTGGTGAGGGATGAAAGTGTTGACCCACTTCAGGTCCATCACAGGCCGAAGATCCCCGGTGCTCTTGGACACCAGGAAAAGTACGGAATACACCCTCTTCCCCAACTGATCGCTGGGCACAGGAATCACAGCCTTTTTGACCACCAGGGAAGCAATGCCTTCCAAAAGCACCAACTTTTTCACAGGATCTCTGGGACAAGGAGTGGCCCTGAAACAGTCTGGGGGAGTCTGGGCAAATCCAACGCGCAAACCTTCCGAAAGCACCCGAAGCACCCACTGGTCTGACACAGTCTACCGCCAAGAGTCCATGAAGCAAGCGAGGCGACCCCCAACCGGACCTATACCAGGAGCGATCCAGTCAGGATTTGGAAGCAGGAGCGGATGAGGTAGATGCGCCGGAGAGCCGGGATTTATCAAAGGAAGGAGCACCCCGGCCACGCCCCCTACCACGAAAGGGCTGACCAGCCCGACCCCTCTTAGAAGGACCAAAAGACCTCCGTGAACCAAAGGCACGGAACCTTCCAGGACGTTCAGGAGCAAGTAGTTTATGGTCCTCCGCCGTCTTCTTCACCATCTCGTCCAGAGGCGAACCAAAAAGCTTAACCCCAGAAAAAGGGATCTTCATAAGCAAGTTTTTCTGTGCAGCATCAGCCTTCCACGAACGGAGCAATAACTGTCGCCTCGGAGCCACAGAAGACCCGGCCTCTGAAGCCGCTGCCCCCAACGAATCAAAGGAGACATCCGAAAGCAGACAAACCTGCTGCTCCATCATCACCAGGGTAGAAGAAACATCCTCCCCTTGGTCCAACAATTCCGACAGAGACTGAAAATCCTTGAGCAAGGACTGGATAGTGTAAGAGGAATAGGCCGCAGCCCTGATAGAAAAATTTGCAGCTGCAAAAGTGCGTTCCACCGCACCATCAACTTTACGGTCAACTGGGTCAGCAGGAGAAGAATCCTCCGAAACAACAGTCCCATGTGAAGACATGCTGGCCAACAAAGAGTCAACCTTCACAGAGGCAGGGTATTTCACCACAAAATCCTGCAGCGGGTACCTCTTACTCAAAAAACGTGGAAAAGAACCTTTGTCCACATCCTTCCATTCATTCTCCAAAACCTTCAACACAGAAGAATGGAGAGGCAAATAATCAGGCTCAGGACGCTGATATTGTGAAAACAGATCATCCTCCAGAGGTACAACAGAAGCAGGGAACACCAAGTTTTCGCAAATGTGACCCAGCACCTCCTTCAGGTCGACACCTTGCACAAAGCGACCCTTGACATCAACTTCCTCCTCATTCTCAGATTCAGCAGCAGCAGTGCCATGGATCCTCGCCTTTTTCGCAGGAGGGACAGGCACCTGACCCTGTAATGCAGCAGCCACAACAGAATTGATCATCTGCTGCAAGAAGTCCATAGACGGGATCTGTATACCAGAACCAGAAGCCTCATCCAAGGGACCAGTATCAGGAGCATCCAAAGAACCACGCTCCATGTCAGCCATACACGTTGTAACAGTCGGAAAAGAGAAAAACACAGGCAATGCACAGGACAGCAAGCCCGGTAAAAAAAGGCCCCGAGGTTGCTAGGCAACCATAAACCAATCTCCAAAAGGACATAAACGTAATGCCATGAGCCGCGCGCATGCTCAAAGAGAAACACAGACACACGCGGGCGTCAGGAACAATGGAGATCCGAAGGAGCACCCGCCGCAGCCAGTGAATCCCGACGCGGCAGCAGGTAAGAAGCGCCCAGGAGCCACCGGCCCCCTTTCAAGTGCAAACGCGGCAACAGTAAAACAAACGCGACCGGGAGCCTCCGGCCCCCAGAGCAAATGTAACCGGCCGTGCAATGTCCGCTCAGCAGAACGCGCGGCCGGAAAGGAGAATCAAACAATCGGCAGAGCAGGACTCCAAGAGAGACTTGCGGGTGCGTCCAGAAATGACACGATGCCGAAAAGGAAAAAGGCCCGAAAGTCCGCTAAAGCAGGATGAGAGGCACGAAGGTAGAAGAATGGGGGAAAAAAACAAACCTAAAAACGACAACCACACAGCGCAAACAACAAAATGCAGCAGCCACAACTAACGACTTCCCCCAAACTAGATACCATGGACATAGGGGGACTGCTGAAGCAGGATCCCAGCCCCACTCACCTGACCAGCAGGGAACACAGCACTCGGAGAAGTGCAGAAAAAAAGAACAGGTTATGTTGGTGCTTCTGTGTCCCTTTATGGGATTGGCTGGAGCCACTGGGGGCCATCTTGGAGGGGGAGAGGGAGACTAGAGCGCTGTTTTTTATACGTGGAGTTCTGTGTGGAGCCGGAGGCTCATATGTGAATACTGTGGCGAGGAAGACGGACGAGGAGGTAATGGTGCAGTACTAGAATTTCTCTTATGGTCAAACATTTAAGTGTAGTGACGGAAAAAAGAAAGCAGAGAGAGGTTTAGTGATTTTGCATGGTGGGGACACAAAATTGGGGGTGAAAAAGCTAAGTCTGGCAACCCGACAGCGAGCACCTAAACCTTTCCATTCCAAATTTTAACCGTTCTTAATTTCGTTTGGGTGTATTTTGAGGGAAGGATGCACTGCTTATTGCGGAGATTGCATTGTGGGACCGCTGGTCTAGAAGTAGTCTCCTCTGGTGAGGTAAACCTCTCATCATTGTCTTTATCTGAGAAACGCCGCGTGCATTCTACGAGGATGCACAGTATGTCTTCTGTTGTTTAAAGGGCGTTAGCGCTCATCTCTCAAGGTTGTTGCGCACGATACAACATCGCCTTCAGCCATCTCAAATTGTTAATTTGGTTCCTTTGGTCATCTCTAGTGAAGCATATAGTGGCATTTTTAATTAATTAATATCGGATGCCAGTGTACTTGCGTTTCCTAGAATGGCAGTCAGTCGGGTGGGTTTCTTCTTCGTGCCAAATAATTTGGCTGTGTTTCTCCACAGTTGCAATGGTGATGGGGCGTGGCGCACCTATTTAGTGTTGTCGCCTTGGGTCTGGAGGACCTGGGTTCAAGCCTCGGAGTAGGCATGCCGTGGAAATCACTCGGTATATTTTATTAAAAAAGCCAAATAATTTAGCCGTGTTTTCCCGCAGTGAAAGCTGCCTATACATCTGGTAACTATTTTCTGGTTGCAAACGTAACTTTTGATGTGCTAGTGCATGGCCCCCTCCTATGTTGCTTTTAGGTTTTTGGCATTAGGAGCTTGGACTGAGATGCTGATTTGCAGACTGTCCTATATCTTCCAGTTTTTACTGTCTAGAAAAATGTGTGTCTCACAAAGAAGTCCAAAACTGCGCGAGAGTGAGAGCAAGACAATGACTGTCAGGATTGGCTGCATCGCAGTTGTACTGCCATTGCGTTTTGCCAATGCGTCCCTCTGCTACAAGCTGGCGCTGTGTGCCAGCACTGCCGCCAGGATGGTGGGGGTTTTTGCACGTTATAGCGTTCCTCATAGTAGGGGTTTTCACTCTTTTATTAAGCCTGCCTCTGTGTCATATAGGTTATCATCGGGCAGCCATTCATCTTGCGTAACGTCATTTTTGAGATTGCTTCATTAGTTGTTTTGAAATCTCACTGAAAGTTTGATTTAAATGGGGTTGCACCTGTAATCGTCTGCCTCTGTGTAATTACTGATGTGCTGTATGTGCACGCACGCCAGGCTCTCGAGCAAAGACTTGTTCATATGGTTTTTTGACTTGGACTTAAACTTGTGTAGCAGCAGAGCTTTGAAAAGTTTTGTTTTAACTTATTTAAATATGATTCCGTACGCACACATTTTGGCATGCATGCCTTTGCTACAAGCCAGTGCTGTGTGCCAGCTCTGCCGCCAATATTGTGGTAATTTTCGCACGTGAACGTGTGCCCAGGTAGGCTATCATCAGGCAGCTTTTTGTCAGGTATAACAGCAATTTTTGGAGATCATTCCACTGGCGGCTTAGAAATTTCACAGAAATTTTGAGTTAAAAGGGGTTCACTTTGGTTTTAATAGCCTGCCTCTGTAATTACTGACAAGCTGTATGTATGCTCATGGTAGGTTATCATCGGTCAGCCATTTGTCAGGTGTAGCATCAGGGTTGAGATGACTTCAATAGCGGCTTCGAAACTTCACAGCAAGTTTAATTTCAAATGGGTTCACTTGGTTCACTTTAATAGCCTGCCTCTATAATTACTGACGCTCTTAATGTATGCCCATAGTAGGTTACTATTGGGCAGTCATTTGTCAGCTTCACAGGAAAGTTAATTTAAAAAGGGGTTTCACTTGTGTAAGAGCCTGCCGCTGGTTAGGTACTGACACGCGGTATATATTCGGGGACCCGGCCCTAGAGAAGGGGGGGCCAATCGGCCCCCACGCAAGCATGGCGGGGCCCGGCCCCTCCCACACCCCGTTCCTTTCGGGGTCGCTTGCCCCGCGCCCTCACCCCGGAAGTAATTGTGCACTTCCGGGGTGAGGGGGCGGGGCCGCGGCGGCGAAAGGGTTAAAAGCCTGGGGAGCGCGGGAAGCGGCCTCTTTGTGCCGGCGCTCCCAGGCTCGCGCCTCGCCCCACCGTGGGGCTGTGTAATTGACCCAAATGTGACCCAGCACCTCCTTCAGGTCGACACCTTGCACAAAGCGACCCTTGACATCAACTTCCTCCTCATTCTCAGATTCAGCAGCAGCAGTGCCATGGATCCTCGCCTTTTTCGCAGGAGGGACAGGCACCTGACCCTGTAATGCAGCAGCCACAACAGAATTGATCATCTGCTGCAAGAAGTCCATAGACGGGATCTGTATACCAGAACCAGAAGCCTCATCCAAGGGACCAGTATCAGGAGCATCCAAAGAACCACGCTCCATGTCAGCCATACACGTTGTAACAGTCGGAAAAGAGAAAAACACAGGCAATGCACAGGACAGCAAGCCCGGTAAAAAAAGGCCCCGAGGTTGCTAGGCAACCATAAACCAATCTCCAAAAGGACATAAACGTAATGCCATGAGCCGCGCGCATGCTCAAAGAGAAACACAGACACACGCGGGCGTCAGGAACAATGGAGATCCGAAGGAGCACCCGCCGCAGCCAGTGAATCCCGACGCGGCAGCAGGTAAGAAGCGCCCAGGAGCCACCGGCCCCCTTTCAAGTGCAAACGCGGCAACAGTAAAACAAACGCGACCGGGAGCCTCCGGCCCCCAGAGCAAATGTAACCGGCCGTGCAATGTCCGCTCAGCAGAACGCGCGGCCGGAAAGGAGAATCAAACAATCGGCAGAGCAGGACTCCAAGAGAGACTTGCGGGTGCGTCCAGAAATGACACGATGCCGAAAAGGAAAAAGGCCCGAAAGTCCGCTAAAGCAGGATGAGAGGCACGAAGGTAGAAGAATGGGGGAAAAAAACAAACCTAAAAACGACAACCACACAGCGCAAACAACAAAATGCAGCAGCCACAACTAACGACTTCCCCCAAACTAGATACCATGGACATAGGGGGACTGCTGAAGCAGGATCCCAGCCCCACTCACCTGACCAGCAGGGAACACAGCACTCGGAGAAGTGCAGAAAAAAAGAACAGGTTATGTTGGTGCTTCTGTGTCCCTTTATGGGATTGGCTGGAGCCACTGGGGGCCATCTTGGAGGGGGAGAGGGAGACTAGAGCGCTGTTTTTTATACGTGGAGTTCTGTGTGGAGCCGGAGGCTCATATGTGAATACTGTGGCGAGGAAGACGGACGAGGAGGTAATGGTGCAGTACTAGAATTTCTCTTATGGTCAAACATTTAAGTGTAGTGACGGAAAAAGAAAGCAGAGAGAGGTTTAGTGATTTTGCATGGTGGGGACACAAAATTGGGGGTGAAAAAGCTAAGTCTGGCAACCCGACAGCGAGCACCTAAACCTTTCCATTCCAAATTTTAACCGTTCTTAATTTCGTTTGGGTGTATTTTGAGGGAAGGATGCACTACTTATTGCGGAGATTGCATTGTGGGACCGCTGGTCTAGAAGTAGTCTCCTCTGGTGAGGTAAACCTCTCATCATTGTCTTTATCTGAGAAACGCCGCGTGCATTCTACGAGGATGCACAGTATGTCTTCTGTTGTTTAAAGGGCGTTAGCGCTCATCTCTCAAGGTTGTTGCGCACGATACAACATCGCCTTCAGCCATCTCAAATTGTTAATTTGGTTCCTTTGGTCATCTCTAGTGAAGCATATAGTGGCATTTTTAATTAATTAATATCGGATGCCAGTGTACTTGCGTTTCCTAGAATGGCAGTCAGTCGGGTGGGTTTCTTCTTCGTGCCAAATAATTTGGCTGTGTTTCTCCACAGTTGCAATGGTGATGGGGCGTGGCGCACCTATTTAGTGTTGTCGCCTTGGGTCTGGAGGACCTGGGTTCAAGCCTCGGAGTAGGCATGCCGTGGAAATCACTCGGTATATTTTATTAAAAAAGCCAAATAATTTAGCCGTGTTTTCCCGCAGTGAAAGCTGCCTATACATCTGGTAACTATTTTCTGGTTGCAAACGTAACTTTTGATGTGCTAGTGCATGGCCCCCTCCTATGTTGCTTTTAGGTTTTTGGCATTAGGAGTGAAAGGGCGAGATTTTGATCGATACCTTATATCTATTGATCCAAACCTCGATCTGGTCGACTGAACCTTTATTGCCTGTCTTGGAAGGAAACAGTACACCTATCTGCAAATTAGTTCACCCAAGAAAGGACTCTACTCTCAAAGATCACGGACAACTTCTAGGTTTCAAAAGTTTATTGTAAAGATATAATGAGCTGCAAATACAAGCATCTCAGAATGAGATTCACGAGGTACACAGGTCCAATTACATACATGTGCTCTCGAAAAGCCCTCAGACGAGCAACAGAAATCACTAACACAAGTTCTAAAAATAGCAAAGCTATCAGCATAGACGCATATCTCTCCTTCATTTAGGTTGGAGTAAAACAAACACAGGTTAGGCGTCCCTACCCTGTTCTAGATGGTATCCCTACTTAACCAAATCCCAACCTAACAAAGGTGTCAGCAATGAATGACCCCCAAGGGAAGTCACCCACTCTAAGTCTCTTGGTGAAAACCTAAAGTTCTCCAGTCATGACCCCTCACTGCCTACCCATCCGCTCTCTAAAGGGTCCTCAGGTCTCTGCTCTAACTCCACCCAGGGGTGCTGTCCCTAATACAAAACAGTCAACAACATTTGAGACGCCCCTTGCGAAACGCCTCTCACGTGGTGCAACTTCAGGCTTTTTCCATGATGCTTTGTATTGGGCCTCAGACGTTAGAGTTGACCTTGCTTCTCAGTCTCTTCTCCGGCCCGCTGATACCCCTTAAACATTCCAGAACCCTCCTCCATGTCTGGGCCGTCTACTGAACAGGCCTCTATTCATTCACTTATAATTGGATCCCCCCTTTCCTGTTGCAGACAGATATCTGCCGCCAAGAACCCAACTCTCATAGACTTCTAAAAAAAGCTTGCAACATTTCTCAGCCCAGACATGTACGTGTAAATCAATGCTAAAACATTTCAGGCCTACAATATTTCACATTATGATTATAGCATTCAATTTCTTCATTTAATTAAAGCATGTTAAAACTCTTATTCTATTATTTGGAAAACATTACTCCAAATCATGGCCCATTAATGCAATGACCAAAAACGTTAAACAATCTGTGTCGTGAAAAGAAACACCTTCCCTTTTAGCTCCAGCTCTGGCCCTGAGGCCTACCACTTTCTGCGTTTTACCACAGACCATCTTATATGTTAACAGCTACACGACATAGATTCAAAATAATCACGTCTAATAAAATCATATAATGTCACACATTTCTGTATTAGTTCCACTTCTACTTAAATCTCTATATTAGCTATACATTTAGAATATAATTTCAGATACTATTAGCACTCATGGCATTTCTCTTCATGAATTATGCTCTCTATAGGTAAGTGTGATGTACTCATATATTTATATCAGTTTGCGCTCTCTCAGTTCCCCCCTTTGATGACCTCTCGGGGTCATCACTAACATTTAAACTGCAGTTATTGCTGGCATTCTCTGCGCTTCCAGAGCTCTCAGGCTCCTGTACTGATTATCTTGTATGGCAGCCAATCTCTGCAACTGTTCTCTTTGGGCCCTTTCTGACCTTCTTGCTCTGTACCATTTGAATACCCTCACCAATCCCCACAATATTATCCCACAGATCAATATTATGATGATAGGCTTTAGGATATACCAAATAAAGCTTTTGCCTAAGGTGGAAAACCACCCTCCAACTGTACTCATTCCGTGGCCCACCTTTTCCCAGACATTTTCTCTACTCAAGTCTTCGATCTCTTTGTGTATATTAGTTATGTTCTTAATAACTTTCTCAAGGGGTTTTGAAAGGTCTGGAATGTAAGTGCAACATTCCTGAACCTTCAAAGCCTTACAGACTCCGCCCTCTTTTGCTAATAAGACATCTAATGCAAGCCGATTTTGAAGAACCATAGCCCTTATCGATTGCATCTCTCCTTCTACCAGCATTAAGGACTGAGCAGTGCTGGCAGACAACCTGTCGACAACTGTTGCCAGTCGTCTAATTTTAACATCATTAAGGATTATTCCCAAAAGAGGGAACATAGCTCCAAAGACATCTCCAACCATTTCTGCATCGCCTAAATCTCTCCTTCCCCTCGATGATGTCTGGCCCTCAATGATCAATAAGTCTTGTGCATGATATATTTTGGGGAAGACAATTGCCAAGTAACATGATCCATACCAGTTGTCAGGTAGTCTCACGTAAGCATTTCTTCCACATACAAAATACACATTTGGAATCACTTGCATTCCCTTCAGGAAATCCTTAGTGTAGTACTCTAAATTAAAAGCATGTTCACAGTCAACTTCACCCACGTATACATTTTCATAATACGTTTTGGCTCGGTGAAGACATAACTTTCCTCTTTGCGCTTTATCTAAAGCTATTGGACCACTACTACCCTTTCTCTTGTGTGACTTCTCTTCCTCGGTCCAATCTAATTTCCCTTGTCCTGATTTTTTCAAAATCTTTTGTCTCCTGTAACGATCATCCACCTGCCCTATGAACTTTTTCTCGACTTCTGACACCTTGCATGTCAGATTATTTCTACGGGCATGTGAAGTATCTAAGGTAATCCAAGGAATGAAGAACTTGGCCAATCTGTCTTCACTCTTCCAGTAATCCCATTTATTCATCTGCTTATAATTCGGGACTTCTGGCAACACAGAATCATAATTGGAGAAATAGTATTCAAAACTATCTCTCTCATAAAATATACTAAGCAATAAGCTACATGTAATGCCATATGTCAGAGGGAGGTGATGATATCGAATTCCTTCATCTACAGACGCAGGCAACTGCATGCAGACGTAGCAATCCTTAACCTCCATGGCATCCACGTATTCATACAAAAGTTTAGCATAAGCATTTGACCTAAAGTCTCCTTGGGACTCGTCTACATGTAACCTGCGGGCTTCTGCAGCCAATAACGCTTTCTCTTGAGTGTTTTCCCTTTTCTCACCTGCAACAGTGGGTGTAAGTGTTACTACAGAATTCGCATCAGTTACCTTTACCTCTTCCTCATGTCCCTTTACATAAGAAATTGTTACCACTAAAGCTATTAATATTATCACTCCTACTATTAGTGTACCTATTATACATTTAGCTCTGCGGTTCGGGGTGCCGGCCTCCATTTCGTCAGACAATCTAGCTTTTCCCTTTCTCTTTGCAAAAAAAAAGTTCTTTTCCTCTCGTTCCTTTACAGTCTCTTTCAATCCTTTTTTTGTCTTTAGAATCCACACAGCTGGAGGCTGACAGCCTTTTTCGCAAAAAGTCCTTTCACAGTTCAAAAAGACAACCCTAGCCCTTCTCCATCCACTCAAGGGGTTCCCTAAAATTCTCTGCTTCCTGGGCGCTAGGTAATCTTCTTTTCTTCTGCTTGCTTTATTTACAAAGTCCTTTAACAATCGACTATTAGATTTGTGGTTGCAGCTTCAATAGCATAGTTCAATATTTCCATGCGAAGAGTATGCTCTTCATGTGCTGTTATCGTGGTACCAAAGTCGGGGAATTTCAATTCTGTAAGAAACATGTGTTTTAACTTGCTGAGGCGGGGAGGTCTGGGGAGCACGAATGTTAGTGACCCTTCTTGTTCGACACCGGGTACCAACAGTTGTATTTCCACGGTGATAATGGGCTCAGAACTGGACACCACCACCGCTCGGATCCTCCCTGTCTCCGGTTTCACAGACATTTGTCGCCAGATATGTCCACTCAGGTGTGGAGTATCTTCTGTTAGGCACACGCACTCTTCCTGACCTCCTTCGGTTCGGTGCCTCAGCGCCCTGAGCACCTTCTTCTGGGTCTGAGTCTTCTGATATCGGAGGAAGGGTTGCTTCTGGAGTTGACCTCAGGCTAGAACTTCTTCTTTGCGGCCAATTTGCTTCTCCACGTGCCCTTCTACTCCTTCTCCTTCTGGTCTGTTCTCGCTCTCTTTCAGACCTGTCAGGGTCAGACTCGTACTCCCAGCTGTCTTCTCCTTCCGTAGCGTCTTCTGTTTCGCTGTTGTACTGACCGTCCTCAGCTTGGTCAGACTCGTTCCCTGCTTCCACTGGCACCTCTACAGCTTGGCTAGCCCCCTCTATGGCTTCTTGGTCCTCAGCTGGACGTCCATCCGAGAGAGGAGCTGTGTCCAGAGGTGCTGGAACCCTTTTCGTATGCGACGCGTGTATCCAGTTGGGCAGGCCTCCCACCTTTACAGCTGTACTTGTGATCAGGATGACCTGGTAGGGCCCACGCCAACGAATATCCAAGCAGCTTCTTCTCACATGTTTCTTCACCAGGACCCAGTCCCCAGGATACAGGTCATGGCAAGGGCCCTGGCACGCTGGAACCTCTGCAGCCTGCACCTGAAGGGACACAGAACGCATGGCATCAGACAGCCCCTTACAATAGTCCAGGATCATATCATCTGTGATATTTAACAGTGCAGTAGCTGGAATAGATGGCAGTCTCATTGCTCTCCCCATTAACACCTCATGTGGTGACAACCCTGTTCTTCTGTCTGGGGTACTACGAAGGCTCATGAGTACCAATGGCAGGGCATCAGGCCAACTCAGGGTCGTTGAGGAGCAAACTTTCGCTATTCTGGACTTGATCGTGCCATTAATTTGTTCCACAATTCCTGAGGCTTCTGGTCGGTAACTGCAATGGAGCTTTTGGTCTATATTCAGTGCAACACAAATCATCTTCACAAGCTCGCTGTTAAAATGTGTTCCCCTATCTGATTCCAAAAAGGCCGGCACCCCGAAACGAGGGATAAGTTCTCTAAGCAGTAACTTAGCCACTGTGAGGGTGTCGCACCTACGTGTAGGGTATGCCTCAACCCATCTGGAGAACACACAAACAACCACCAGGACATAGCGGAGGCGGTTGCATCTTGGCATTTCAATGAAATCTATCTGCATTCTGTTGAATGGACCTCCAGACCTTCCTATGTGACTCAGTGCAACTGGTGTTCTTTTCCCTACATTCAGCTGCTGGCAGGTCACACAACGCTGGCACACTGCTTCTGCTGCTATTCTAAACTTAGGATTGTACCAAGTCTGTCTAAACACTCTCAGCATAGCATCTCTCCCTAAGTGTACGGGACCATGTATGAGTCTAGCCATTGGACTCACCATCTCATTGGGCAACACTGCTCTGCCGTCTGCTGAGACCCAAAAATGAGTCTCACCCATTACACATCCTGCCTTTACCCATGTTTCCTTTTCTGAATCAGGAGCATTTTCTTGCATGGTTGACAGTTCATCCCAAGTATCAACAGTTTCCAGTATCATGGCTAATTCAGTTCTTACATTTATTCCACCCACATCCACCTCTGTGAAAGAGTAACCTTGTTCTGCGCAATACCGCGCAACTTCATCAGCATATCTATTGCCTTTCGAAACAAAGTCCTCATTTTTGGTATGTGCGATGCACTTTACAACTGCGATACTTGCTGGACATTGCAATGCTTCTAACAACAAGCGCACAAACTCTCCATTGCGAATGGGAGAGCCTGAAGAAGTCATGAACCCTCTTTGAGACCATAACTGCCCGTAATCATGAACTACCCCAAACCCGTATTGGCTGTCGGTGTAGATGGTGACTCGAATTTGATTGCCTGCTAAGCAAGCACGTGTTAGGGCAATAATCTCGGCTACCTGAGCGGAGTTTACTCCTTCCAGGCACCCTGCTTCCACAACTCCTTCAATTGTACAAACAGCATAAGCTGCTCTCAACTGCCCAACTTCGTCTCTTACACATGAGCCATCGACAAAGAAAACTTCGTCTGGGTCGGTCAGTGGCTCATCTACGATGTCGGGTCTGGGTTTGGTGCATAGTTCAGTCACATCGAGACAGTCATGGTCTGTATATTCATCATCATCATCAATATCATTTGGAAGTGGCATTAAGGTAGCAGGGTTCAAAACAGAGCATCTCTTGAGGGTCACGTTCTCTGCAGCAAGAATAACTTGCTCATAGCGCGTGAGCCTGCTATTGGTCAGATGCTGTGTTTTGGTCCTGGTCATCAACAGTTCAACAGAATGTGGCACGCACACCTCTAACGGGTGCCCCATGACGATATTTTCACATCTCTCAATGCTGACACCCGTTGCAGCAACGGATTTGAGACATCCGGGCAACGCTGCGGCTACTGGGTCTAAAGTAGCTGAGAAATAAGCAACTGGTCTACGGGCATTCCCATGGATTTGGACCAACACAGACAACGCACAACCTTCTCTCTCACAACAGTAAAGAAAGAATTGTTTATTGTAATCAGGCATTCCCAATGCCGGAGCACGACACAGGTCCTCTCTCAGCTGTAAGAATGCCATCAAACAGTCTTTGTCCCATGGTACCGGATCACTCACCTCCTTGTGCGTCAGTTTTTGCAAAGGTTTTGCTTTCAGTGAAAAGTTCACGATCCACTGTCGGCAATAGCCCACCATCCCTAGGAACATCCTGACCTCTCTCTGGGTCTGAGGCGCATTCATTTTCATGATCGCCTCTATCCTATCTGGTGACACTTTTCGTTTGCCTTTCTCAATTCTGTGTCCCAAGTACTGCACTTCTGTCAGGCAGTACTGCAATTTTCCCGGGGATACCTTATGCCCATTGGCAGCTAGGTGATTTAACAAAGCAATGGAGTCTTCCCTGCAAGCTTCTTCTGTGTCTGACGCCACAAGGAGGTCGTCTATGTACTGGACCAGAACTGACTTCTGGGGCAGCACTAGACTTTCAAGATTTTTCTTCAGAAGCTGGTTAAAGATCGATGGACTCTCTGTATACCCCTGAGGGATACGACACCATGTTAGGACGCGATTTTCCAGCTTAAATGCGAAAAGAAAATGGCTATCTTCGTCCAAAGGGATCGAAAAGAAAGCCTGACAAAGATCTATCACAGTGAACCACTCAGCTTGGAATGGAATCTGAAACAGTATCACTGATGGATTCGGTACCACTGGACAACATGAAACGACTATGTTATTAATCTTTCGAAGGTCCTGCACTATCCGAAATTTCCCATTTGGTTTCTGCAGACCCATAATCGGGGAGTTACATGGACTACCCACGATTTCTTTCAGTATTCCCTGTTTAATCATGGACTCGATCACGGGTTTTATGCCTGCAATCGTTTCTGGAGTCAATTTATACTGGGGTGTTCTTGGGAACTCAGCATGCGGTTTCACTACAATTTTCACTGGGTCCACCCCTTTGACCAATCCAATCTCTTCCCCAGTGAAATCCCATACCTCTGATGCCACTGTCTCTCTCAAATCCCAGGGAAGCTCGTCTACTGTCAAAGTAGGGTACAGCTCCACACATATTCTTGAGTTTGCAACTTTGAAATCTGCATCATCATCATTAGTCAATACCTCCACTCCCTGGGGTGTACAATATATAGTACAATTCAATTTGCACAACAGGTCTCTTCCTAGCAGACACACAGGGCTTGAATCGCAAACCACAAATTGGTGCTCATCGCTGTACTTCCCTATTTTCACCTGTACCGGTTCTGTCAATTGGCTGGTTATTCTCCTGTTTGCGACCCCTACCACCTGTATGGTCTCTCCAGACATGGGCAGGTCTGGAACTGCAGCTGATCTGATCGTGGATCTAGTGGCTCCTGTGTCCACCAGAAATGTCGTAGGGCACCCTGCTACTTCTGCTTCCACATAGGGTCCCCTCTGATCTACCTCTAAGGCTGCCCCAAGGGTGCAGTCTTCTCTTTCCACTCTCTGTCCGGTTAATGGGTCCACATAATAGCATTCTTCCCCTTCCATAAACAGGGGCATTTGTCTATAGGTCTTACCCATACTCCCTACTCGAGGAGGTTGCGGGAACTGGGCTCGGGGAGGAGCCCCCCCCCCTTTGAGCACCTTTCCTTGGTATGGCGTCGCCCCTCTCATAGGTGCGCTCTGGACCTCTTCCTCCTCTATCTCTTGCTCTCCGATCTCTACATTGTAAGGGCACTCGCGTTTCCAATGCCCCAACTCGTTGCACTGGTGGCACCTAGTCGTTTTCTTCAAGGTAGCTATGTCTACTCTGGGTCTAAAGGTAGTACTCTCCTCATTACCCTTGTTCTGACTGTACTGCTTCTTACCTCCTGTACCTGTCCCTTGCTGCTGTTGTTGCGGTCCCCCCTTTCCTGCTGTCTGCAATTGTACCACCATCAGCTTCTCTTTTAGTTTCTTAGCCTTGGAGTCTACCTCATCACAGCAGTACCTGGCATATCTCAGTATTTCATCTAGGGGTTTACTTTGCCAACAAATCGAGTGTTGCTGAATCATTAAACTAATATCCGGTCTCAGTCCCAGGACGAACTTGGACACGAATTGCCCTATGTCCTTTGGATCCATTACATCCAAGCCGCTATACTGTTTAAACGCCTTCAGCAGTCTCTCGTAATATTCATGGACTGTCTCTTTGGGTTCCTGTCTCGTTCTGTCTATTCTGACCCAATCTATGTCTTGCATTGGCACTTTTTCTTTCAGCCAAGTCATCACTCTCTCGAATTTTGCCATCACGATCTCGGACGGCCCATTAGTCCTAGCATCTCTCTCTGGCTCCGTTGTGGGCCACTCAGCGCTAACCTTGCATGCTGTCCACAGATCTCCTGGTACTACAATGTCAAACAGCGTGTTCAGATCTATCCATAGGACTTTTGAGATCTTTACAAACCTCTCGACTTGCTTGTACCACTCCACGGGGCTCTCTCGTAACTTGGGGAAAGATGTGGTAAAAGCAGCTAAATCTCCCCTACTCCAAGGGACATGTACATAGCTCCCATTGGCAACTTCACGCAAAGGGTAAGCTTCTATTCCCTGCTGTCCTGGTGTTATACCAATCATGCTTCTTCTGCCGGTCCCTTTCTTGGACCACCTCTCTTCCCATTTATCTAGTGCCCTCCATGTCCTTATTCCAGTAATCAGTTCCCTTATGTGTGTTTTCAGCCCAATCGTTCTCCTCTCATCTAGGTCTCGATCTGAGTAATGTAGCCTGTGGTTACCCTGTAATGCTTTGGTTCTTGACAAGTCCACCATATATTTGCCTGCTAGTTCGACTAACTTCTCATGGACTGCTCTCGCCTTTCGTGTGATGTCCTTTGCCATATACAGTATTTCATCCTGTTCATACATTTCCATTCTTTCTAAAGGCAGGGTACCATCTACCATGTCATCCAGATCTGACCTTAAGCTGGAGACATCAAGTCTCTTGGCTTTTATCTCAGCTCGCAATATGTCTTTTGAAGGGGGCTCACTGGTCTCCCTACCATCCCAACTTCGAGCTCTGCGTTTGGGCTCAGGAGAATTAATGGGTGGCCTCCCTTGCTCCCATCTCTCCAGGTCCCATGCTCGGCCATCCGATCTTGGAAGGTGATGGAACACGGGCCTTTTATCCCTACTCTCTCTCTGCCCACTCTCGTCTTCTTCTCTCCTCTCACCGCACATCTCTCTGTTATTTTCCCTCTGGTCGCTACACTCCCTTTGCCTCGTATCGCTCAGTATCCGATACGATCCTTCCTGGTTCCCCATATTCCCTGGGCTGCGCTCATTTCTGTCATCACAGGGACTATGGTGCGACCTCTCACAACTCCCATTCTGTTCTCTGGTGGCAGGCACACAGTGTGGACACTTAAAGCTGTTCCTGTACTCTTGCGCTCTCCTCTCCCCTTTACTGAGTATTGGGCACGCCACCCCTCCACTCCCTCTACAGTCCCACTCCGGGCTACTCTCCCCAGCCCCGCAGTGAGTTCGTGCTCTGCTGTCCTGACTTTCCCTTTCTGCTTCTGCAGCATTGATGCACTTTTGAGCCTTCACTGCCTCATCCCACTGCTTCATGTACTCATTTAGCTCTTGAAAGGATCTTCGTCCAGATCCCCTCAGATCCATTGGCCATCTAGGGCCCCCAGGATCTCCTCCTGGGTCCCCTGCTGTGTGCATCGGGGTGCTCCACTCTCTGGGTATCGGCATCTGACTTGGGGAATTAGTGGTATCGTTCCTCCTTGCCTGCTCTGCTCTTTCTCTGTCTTTCCGTTTCCGTTCTTCCCCTTTTGCTCTCTCTTGGTCATATATCGATATTATAGGACCTATGGTAACAGGTACCTGTAGTGCATCTGGTAATGGGTAGGATGTGGCGCTTTCCGTTTCCGGTGCTCTTTGTACCACAAACCTACCGACTACCTGTTGCACCTGACTAGGCTGGAGCAACTCTTTCTTTGGCTCAGGATCCCACTCTGAACTGGGAAGCGGTCTATGCTCTCCTGCATTGCCCCCCTTTTCTCCTTCAGTATTCTCGACCTCTCCCCCTGCTCTATTATACGGGGGTGGCCTGTCTGTCAGTAATCTGTTTATCAGGCTGTCCTCTGTTTCGCTCTCATCATCTTCTTCTAGGGGGCTTTTATTTACTGGCGCCTCTAACACTGGGTACAGTTTATTTATTTCCAAATTATGCACTCTCCATCTTTTAGCATCCGCATCCCACCTGGCATCCTGTACTGCCCTTACCGAGCGTTTCACCCTTTCTTGCCGTCTGTTCATATTCCTTTCATGCGCTGCCCTAAGCCATGCATCAAGGGCTTCAAACTGGGTTGGTCTAGGCAAGGGTCTCTTTGAGGTCATGATTGATTTCAATCGATGTAACACCTCTAATCTGAACGTCCCGTACTTCGGGAACGTCAGTTCCTCGTTTCCTTCAGTAATCTTACTCCACTCTGATATCCAAAGGATCGTATGCAACCCAACATTTACTGCCATATAACGAGCTGGCGTACCCTCCGGCGGGGCTTCTTCCCCTTCATACGATCCTCGCCTCTCTTTCTTAAACAGCGCTTTCAACCATTTAAAACACTTCATAATTATGCGCACAAAATTCAGCCTCGCTACTCTGTTTACTTCCTGATGACAATCCACCAATCCTGTCGCGGCTTTGCTAGCTTGGCCTATCACAGCGCGGTCTTTCTCCTGTTGGCCAATCACGTCGCGACCCTGTATGACGTGTTCGCTAGCTGGCCTATCACAGCGCGGTCTTTCTCCGGTCAGCCAATCACTGCGCGACACCACCTGACGTCTCTTTTCTCCGCTTCGCAGCAGCACCCCTCCTTTCTCAACTCGTCTCCCGGTTATGCATGCGTCTCATTCATACACTGAAAAATGACTACTTCCGACCAAGCGGTCACTTCTCTCGACTGTACGTCCACAGTCTATCTGTAATTGTCAACACAACTGACGAGATGTCTATCGTCTCTCTGATAGGTTACTTACACACACAGTAACTTCCGACCAGCGTCCGTTACTCACGCACTCACTCTTACGTTCCCCCTATCTCGGTCTCTCGGGTGATCAATGGTACCTCATGACCCCCTTCACACTAGTTGACAATTACTCTGGGTGTCCGATACACCCGAACCACTTAAGCTCTCCTTGAACTTAAGATTTCCACCGGTTGCGCGCGCTCACAACCTGTTCCACAGTCACTCTACAGACATTCAACTCCGCCAGACATTACAACATAGACACAATACAAAAACACCGCAATCTAACACGCATAACCCTTTATACTCACTCTCGACCGATACTGCTGCTTTTTCTGTCTCACGTCATCCGGATCTTCATCTGCGGGCTGTTCTTCCGATCATCGATTTCTAGGGGCCTTGGGGTAAGCTAACCTGGCCTAGGTCACCGTCCTCAAGAAGGCAACCATCCTCTATAGCTACCAACTGAAAGGGCGAGATTTTGATCGATACCTTATATCTATTGATCCAAACCTCGATCTGGTCGACTGAACCTTTATTGCCTGTCTTGGAAGGAAACAGTACACCTATCTGCAAATTAGTTCACCCAAGAAAGGACTCTACTCTCAAAGATCACGGACAACTTCTAGGTTTCAAAAGTTTATTGTAAAGATATAATGAGCTGCAAATACAAGCATCTCAGAATGAGATTCACGAGGTACACAGGTCCAATTACATACATGTGCTCTCGAAAAGCCCTCAGACGAGCAACAGAAATCACTAACACAAGTTCTAAAAATAGCAAAGCTATCAGCATAGACGCATATCTCTCCTTCATTTAGGTTGGAGTAAAACAAACACAGGTTAGGCGTCCCTACCCTGTTCTAGATGGTATCCCTACTTAACCAAATCCCAACCTAACAAAGGTGTCAGCAATGAATGACCCCCAAGGGAAGTCACCCACTCTAAGTCTCTTGGTGAAAACCTAAAGTTCTCCAGTCATGACCCCTCACTGCCTACCCATCCGCTCTCTAAAGGGTCCTCAGGTCTCTGCTCTAACTCCACCCAGGGGTGCTGTCCCTAATACAAAACAGTCAACAACATTTGAGACGCCCCTTGCGAAACGCCTCTCACGTGGTGCAACTTCAGGCTTTTTCCATGATGCTTTGTATTGGGCCTCAGACGTTAGAGTTGACCTTGCTTCTCAGTCTCTTCTCCGGCCCGCTGATACCCCTTAAACATTCCAGAACCCTCCTCCATGTCTGGGCCGTCTACTGAACAGGCCTCTATTCATTCACTTATAATTGGATCCCCCCTTTCCTGTTGCAGACAGATATCTGCCGCCAAGAACCCAACTCTCATAGACTTCTAAAAAAAGCTTGCAACATTTCTCAGCCCAGACATGTACGTGTAAATCAATGCTAAAACATTTCAGGCCTACAATATTTCACATTATGATTATAGCATTCAATTTCTTCATTTAATTAAAGCATGTTAAAACTCTTATTCTATTATTTGGAAAACATTACTCCAAATCATGGCCCATTAATGCAATGACCAAAAACGTTAAACAATCTGTGTCGTGAAAAGAAACACCTTCCCTTTTAGCTCCAGCTCTGGCCCTGAGGCCTACCACTTTCTGCGTTTTACCACAGACCATCTTATATGTTAACAGCTACACGACATAGATTCAAAATAATCACGTCTAATAAAATCATATAATGTCACACATTTCTGTATTAGTTCCACTTCTACTTAAATCTCTATATTAGCTATACATTTAGAATATAATTTCAGATACTATTAGCACTCATGGCATTTCTCTTCATGAATTATGCTCTCTATAGGTAAGTGTGATGTACTCATATATTTATATCAGTTTGCGCTCTCTCAGGAGCTTGGACTGAGATGCTGATTTGCAGACTGTCCTATATCTTCCAGTTTTTACTGTCTAGAAAAATGTGTGTCTCACAAAGAAGTCCAAAACTGCGCGAGAGTGAGAGCAAGACAATGACTGTCAGGATTGGCTGCATCGCAGTTGTACTGCCATTGCGTTTTGCCAATGCGTCCCTCTGCTACAAGCTGGCGCTGTGTGCCAGCACTGCCGCCAGGATGGTGGGGGTTTTTGCACGTTATAGCGTTCCTCATAGTAGGGGTTTTCACTCTTTTATTAAGCCTGCCTCTGTGTCATATAGGTTATCATCGGGCAGCCATTCATCTTGCGTAACGTCATTTTTGAGATTGCTTCATTAGTTGTTTTGAAATCTCACTGAAAGTTTGATTTAAATGGGGTTGCACCTGTAATCGTCTGCCTCTGTGTAATTACTGATGTGCTGTATGTGCACGCACGCCAGGCTCTCGAGCAAAGACTTGTTCATATGGTTTTTTGACTTGGACTTAAACTTGTGTAGCAGCAGAGCTTTGAAAAGTTTTGTTTTAACTTATTTAAATATGATTCCGTACGCACACATTTTGGCATGCATGCCTTTGCTACAAGCCAGTGCTGTGTGCCAGCTCTGCCGCCAATATTGTGGTAATTTTCGCACGTGAACGTGTGCCCAGGTAGGCTATCATCAGGCAGCTTTTTGTCAGGTATAACAGCAATTTTTGGAGATCATTCCACTGGCGGCTTAGAAATTTCACAGAAATTTTGAGTTAAAAGGGGTTCACTTTGGTTTTAATAGCCTGCCTCTGTAATTACTGACAAGCTGTATGTATGCTCATGGTAGGTTATCATCGGTCAGCCATTTGTCAGGTGTAGCATCAGGGTTGAGATGACTTCAATAGCGGCTTCGAAACTTCACAGCAAGTTTAATTTCAAATGGGTTCACTTGGTTCACTTTAATAGCCTGCCTCTATAATTACTGACGCTCTTAATGTATGCCCATAGTAGGTTACTATTGGGCAGTCATTTGTCAGCTTCACAGGAAAGTTAATTTAAAAAGGGGTTTCACTTGTGTAAGAGCCTGCCGCTGGTTAGGTACTGACACGCGGTATATATTCGGGGACCCGGCCCTAGAGAAGGGGGGGCCAATCGGCCCCCACGCAAGCATGGCGGGACCCGGCCCCTCCCACACCCCGTTCCTTTCGGGGTCGCTTGCCCCGCGCCCTCACCCCGGAAGTAATTGTGCACTTCCGGGGTGAGGGGGCGGGGCCGCGGCGGCGAAAGGGTTAAAAGCCTGGGGAGCGCGGGAAGCGGCCTCTTTGTGCCGGCGCTCCCAGGCTCGCGCCTCGCCCCACCGTGGGGCTGTGTAATTTTCTCTTTTCTTTTTTTAGCTTGCAGGTTAATTTTCAGGAAGCAGAGGCGGTTGGAGTCACGACGAACGGCAGGAGGAGGAGCGCACGATCGGCGATTGCATCTGAGGGTACGATGCCACCGGAGCGATGTTCTGTGGACGGGCGCGAGGGAGCTATGGGCACAGGGAGCGAGCATTCGTCATTACACCAGCGTTGTCAAAGACTGTCGGGCGCAAGGTACGTTTCGGGCCAAGTGAGCGTGTGTGATCTTTGTATCAACATTAGGGTAATGACATTTTAACGGAGCAAAGCAGGGTCTGCTCCGGCAGCAGCCGCATGGGAGACCATTTGGGGCGGTTGTAAAATAAACCGATCGCTGAGTCTTTAGGTGGGGCCAGACTCTGATCAATGAAGGGGGTGGTGTAAGTACAAGTGGGAACAGCCCAGAGGCCCAAGGTGTTCAGCGGAGACTACTACAAAGTCAGCCTGTCCTCCCTTCTCAGAGTCTGAGGGCAGCCGGCATGCCATGGAGTCCGTAAAGCTACACGGAGGACCAGGGTCATTATTCATTCATGAACAATTGTTCCTTAGAGGGCATCAGTTCTATTCACAGTGACCAGATTGAACTTAATGGTGAGAATCTTATAGATACATGGTTAGGCACAAAGGTAGTTTGTGAGTCTGTTGTCTACAGAAACCGATTTCCAGTTATAGATTTACCTTGCTTTTACTGCACAAGATGGTACTGAGGTTAAAAGATAAAAATGGTGTGTCATGATGGATGACTTTGTGCATAATGCCGGCCATTTCAATGATAGAGCGAGATTCAGTGGCAACCAGTGTAGGGAGATTGTCTTGCTATGTTGCCAATGCTTGCTGTTACGTGCTCAATGTAAAGACTGAAGATGATATATGCTGGAGCCTTCAGCTTGCTTTTATTTAGTGACTTTTGTGATACGATGAAGTGCTGAACGTGTTTAATGTGGTCCTGTGGTGCCAGCATGGGATTCTGCTTACATCCTATCCACACTGTGTGGCCTTTAGCCCCAGAAGGGCAATTTTGGACAATATTATAAGGTTACCCATTACCGGAGTCTCGTGCTGGCAGGGTGGGACTATGTTGCTCATGTTGTGTAGTTTTTTGTGTCACGTTTTTGGGGTAGTTATTAATACAGTGCGGGGTCACATTCAAGTTTATTACCAGAGTACAGCAAAGCTGACAAGAGAGAACGACGGGTTGAGTCGAGATGTTGCATATGATTCCTCTTGGCTCTTCTTACTGGACTGGATTTGGGATAAACAGAACGCAGAAAAGATCATGTTAGTACAGCTATACAAAATGTATGCAAAATAAACGTGAACATTTTCAGTTCAATATAGAGAACAGAAGTCAGTCTAATTACATTTAGTAGCTGGTCACGCTTGAAATGATGTTGAAAAAGCAGGAATTCCGTTAGAGAATCATAAGAGGGTGATAAATGAGGGGCATGCGTTGATGCGAAGGAGAAACATCATGGCATGCGCAGCGGGAGTACGTCGCCTCACTGCAGCTCAAGGTGTTAACTGGAAAAAGAGACTTCTGCTTTTCCTGACCCAACTAAGCATTTTTCTGACCCAGAATGGGCACTGTTTGATGCGCATACTCTAGCCAATGCAACGTGGTACCAACAGTACTGCGTGTAAGCATGTTTTTGCTTTCATCTCTCCTGTATTTTGTGAAAGGTATGAACCTGCGAATAGACGCGCTCCATTTATAATGGAGATTAAGCACCTGCGTATGCATAAATCCCCCTTCCACGCCTCGGTTTGGATTCCTGGCTGTCTGCGCGCTGCGAAACCGAAGCTGTCTGCGCGTGAGGGAAGTGCACAGCTGGCAGATAAGAAGCGTTTAGGCACGATACCTTCAATATTGTTTTTTCTTCAATTCCAAGGATGTTCAGCACAGGGCCAGGAAGACTGTATCCATACCAGAGTTACAAAACAGTAAAATAAGTTGTATTTGCATACACCATATGAACTAAAGGCTACTGCTAGAGATAAGCCTAAAAATACAATTAGCCATGCTAATACAGAAACCTAGCACGACTCTAACACCCTTTCTCTGTACTTTTACTCAAGCCAAAGAATGTGTTTTACAAAGTGACGAGGCTTGGGTATTTGAATTCACTATTTTTGTATTGTGCTATGAGTTCATCTCTTGCACAACAATCAATTGCAGATGGAAGCAATTTAACTTTCGCCCCAACTTCAAGGTGAAAGGTGTTTATGTACATAATTTGTGATTCTGGGCAAATCACTTGATCGCTATGTGTATAATTATGTGTAAAAGGTATTTTGTGTAATCCCCAGGTGATGTACACGATCTTGTAGATGTGCAGTGCCTTTTTTGCTTCACAGTTAGGTTTGCGCTGTATAAAGAAAATTCCTACATTCATAAAACAAGTATTGCAAAGCGAGATCGACTGGCTTTGCCGGTGCCTGTTACTAATGCCAGGAAGCAGAGAGGTTAAGCTGGCTTTGATGATGCCAGTCTGGACTTGTGGCCCGTAACACTGCGTTTATAATTGTTTAAACCGAATTGTCTCTGCAAGGGCCAGGTGCGCCTCACAAACATCATTGTCATGCACAGGCAGGGCTGTTGGGCAGAGGCGAACGAGAACCCTCTAACCACCTAATATTGCTATACAAGTACTGGTAGCTTGCAGACAGCAGGGCATGAGTTGAATGGTGCAGTAGGTGCGTCTTGTATAAGTTAAAAACAGATCTGCTCTGAATACACAACTTAGAGTATTAGTTAGTAGAAATTTACGAACTACAACAGCAGCAAGTCCATGGTTTTGTTTTCTTGCTCCGTTTACTGGATGGGACTGGCCCAAAGCTCAGGATGGCTCTTGTATTCATAGTCGAATGTGGCTCATTCCTAGGGTGGGTGCGTCATGTGGTTATCTCATGAACATCCAACTCTTCTCTTCTGAACCTTATGCATTACTGAATGCAACTAATCTCAGGTGATTATGACTTCCAGGGCTTGGCCACTGGGACCGAAAAGGGAGTCCTCAAGTGGATTCTTTAGTGAATCTTGAGTGAGAATCTGGGGTGTTGCCACTCTTGTGGTCGGCATTGCTTACATTTTGTTTGTAGTGTTCCTCCTTTTCCTTGAGAGGATTTGTAGGTGGTCCAGAAGGCCTTTAAACATTGATCTAGCCAGATCAGGGAGCCAAATTATGTGAGCATAGTGCGAGAGAGTTGACTGACATTATAGGGGGCGCACTGCACCAGTCTAGGCGACCCTTATTGACGGTAGGTTAAAGACAATCTTATTAGAAAGCTATCCTAGTGGTAGCTGTGGAGAGCAGCCGTCAGGCTCAGGCGGCTAGGGAGGTAAGCAGCTGGTTTTACCAGTCTAAAAATTCTCACGAGTGAGGAAATTAAAGTAGTACCACACCAGGTGGATATAGATATAGGTATTTATTCTAAACACTTTCCTCGGGTCCCTTTAGGAGGCTACGAGGCAAAGAACCCTATTTTGTCTGAATTACTTACAGTTGGTTTATAGTGGTACTCCTTTTCATTGAGATGCTCTGTAGATGGTGCTAAATGCTTTAAACATTGACCTAGCCAGATCTAGGAAATGTGTAGCACGAGTTACCAGGCACAGTGCGATTTAAGCCTGGTTACAGTGGTAGAAAACCTTTGACGCCACCGGACCAAGGTAATGCTACTTACCAACGGTAACATGGTAAAGTGGCTACGTAAGGGATATATCTATCGGGAATATTGACAATGCTAGTTCTGGGTCCCCTGTGTGCACTTGCGTGTTTACTTAACAGCATGTGGCACTTAATTCTTCCCCCCCTGTTTTATTGCCTAAGTAAGTCAGCCGTACCAAATGTCAGCCAGGAAATTGCCATTCCATAGTATGTCTGTTAGTTTCAAGCAATTTTCTCAGAGGACATATAGCACGCAAAGGACTCACTATAGTAGAGTGGATCTAAAGAGGAAGGTCGTGACCATGCCTAAATCCCATCTTTGATACTGCTGGTGCTCTTATATGGGCAGGGGGGTCGGACAGATTTGCATATGACCAGGGCTGAACTGGGGGAGGCAGAATGGTTTAATGAACGGTAACACATTAAACCCTGATCTGTTGAAACTAATGTTGCGTCATGATTTACAATAGGTGGCGGTATACTATGAATGGATTGGAAAATCATGTGTGGCAGCTGGAGGACCACCTGTTACATGCAACTTGTTAAGGGAATGATGCTCAGTTTGGTATCATACGAATAATATATATAGGTTATGGTTGCCCCTTAGTTATATTACGCGTTACCACTGTCAGCCACGGTCGAAGCCAACAGTCAGGCGCGAGGGGTTTGATACTTAGAATACGTATATCTCATCAAGTTGTGATTGGGTGGGTGCTAATCCAAACAGATTGTTCCTTTTAAACTGATATCCTAATCATCCTTAAGGAGTCATGAGTGCGCTATGGTATTCACTGGGGACTCCAGGCTTTGTGTCACGGCACTGCACACTGGGTAGTATTTGTTAACGAAGGCCATTTTACAGGGCACTCTTCATAACACTAATCCAGTCACGCTACAGGGGACACAAACTGAGGCTATGCTCAACACTTAGTCGGAAGTGTTTAAGAGTATGCATCTGACGCTAATCGTATCTCAAACGTAGCAAGTGATGGCAATGTAAGATTAGCACGTGTACAGCAGTTATCGCCAGAAACACTACTGGTTTGTGTTTATCTTTTCCATTTATGTATGGCCGGGTCCATGGTGGATATCTGGAGTGCTCCACATCACAACAGCTGCTACAGGTGGACAGCCCAAGGGATGCTTACGTCAGGTAGAAAATGGCAAGCAACAACGCAAGTGTGATGGGCGAGCGATCAAAAGACGCAGGAGGTGACAACACAGAGTTGATTGTTTTAGTGTGTAAGCCCTTAATTGGGCTGGCGGCAGTAATGTAGCAGGATGTTGCTTCACAAAAAATGGCAGTATTTGCCTTAACAGGAAATTGTATACCTACAATAACGGCGCCTGTGCACGCAGGGCCACCAGTGTCAGCATGGTATATGCATAGATCACCAATTGGTAGTGACAACGGTAGAGATGGGACAGTACACAAGGGTGTGCATTCCTGGCCTCGGCAACCCCGGGAATGATAGGCCTATGCAACGCCTCATTTCCCCTGTTCAGGAAGCGGGGACTTCCATTAGTAAAAGTAGTACCATACACTTAACACTTTCCAGAGCGTAGTGGCTAGGTGTGGATGGTTAGCAGATTGTACAGTATGCCAGTGGGAGGGGTAGAATGATAGTACCAGGATACCCCCGGTCACAGCATCTGCAGGGATCCTCGATAGGCGTGCCCCCACACCCTCATGCATTATAGGACATGGGGTAACGATGATAGGACCCAGACTGCACCATAAGGGGGCAGTTTTTCCCCAGGCTGCACGTACAAGGGGGGGGGGACTAAGCGAGTGCGCGGAGTCACTCGGTGAAGAATCACTCGATAAAGAGGATCAACACTTGGTTTGAGAAATTAGTTCAAACACCTTAAATTGCCAGTCGGCTGATAATGAAGAGTGGACAATTATTGGAGGGGTTGTCTCTACTCACAGGGTGGGGGGTCCAGTTGACAGTCAAGCAATGTCCTAAGGATAGGGAACAAACTAGCAGGGGTAGAGGGTTTCTTGATTAGGAAGATGACCTTTCAATGTAGGCGGTTGGGGGGGGCCAGATAGTCGGTCAACTACCTGGCCTGTGGCGGTAAGGTCATTAATCGGTGAGCAGCATTTTAAGGTCCTTACGGGGGGGCGGACCCATTCACGAAAGGGGCCGCCCGCGGGAGGGGCCATTGGTCTCTCTCAGAACTTCAGGGGCAGGATATGATATCCCGTATTTTAAAGGGTGCGGGGGAGGGAGTCTACGCTTTCCTCAGGCTGGTAGCCACCCCTCACAACACTGTGACGTCACTAAGGTGCGCGAGTGTCTGGGCCCTCCTGTTATGGTTAAATGGAGTTCAGGGAGCGCACGTGGGTGAAACGTGCCCTGGGTTGCGCATGCGCATCTCGAACGTGAGAGCGCAGCTGTAAAAGGATCTGACACCGGTTGGCGACCTTGCCGTACGACTTTATTATTAGAATGCAGTTTAATTTTCAGGATGTTTAGATTCGGTTAGGAAACACGCTGTACTAGATATTTGTTAAGGTTAGCCCATCATACCATGTCGAAACGGATGTCAATCTAATGTTCTGAAATGTGCATTTTAATAATTGTCAGAAATGTTTATTTCATTAAAATTTTTGATTTGTTTTTATATTTTAATAAAATACGGCCAGGGGGGGGCCCTGTACCCCCTGACTTCCAAAGACCCCCATGTGTTGACTGGTTGAATTGGGTAATTCAGTCAGTGTGTTAAGGGGGGAGGTGGCCGGCAGTCCAAGACCATGCGAGTAAAGATGTGTTTGTGTGGTCAAGTGGCGTCTACACTTTGTTTTGCAAGAGTAAGGCAGTAGGTCGTGTAATCTCCCGTTGCCTAACAAATATGGATGTATCCCCATATGATGCGACTAGGCTTCGCTACGTGCTCCCAAGCCCATGTCTTCTTTTCAGCTAGGCTATTTGTCACAAAAATGCTCTGAGTCCCCCAGTTTCGGTTCAACCAGCCCTGAAATGAGCCGTGATAATGCCGACAAACTAAGATTCCTATATGTGGGAGGCCATTTCGTAACCAAGTTGTAGCAGTCAGAACGCATGCGATATGAGGCAGCGCATATCTTGTGATCTGGCCTCAACTGCAGTGGGTTGCAACTGGTGCTACGCTAAGTGCTCTCATTTGAAACTTTGATTTCAATGTTCCGCAGGTAATGCAACGAGTACCACGCTAAGCGCTCTCATTTAACGGTGCGATTGCTATGTTCCTCATTTAATAAAACGGGTACTATGATCAGCGCTCTCGAAGTCTCTCTGAAAATCTGATTTCAATGTTCTTCAGGTAATACAACAGGTTTTGCTAGGCGCTCTTAAATTGTTTTGATTTCAATGTCCCTCACTTAATGGAACTGGGGCGACGCTAGGCGCTCGCATTGATAGTCTGGTGTCAGTGTTCCTCATTATTGAGTTGGCCCTGGTGGCGTGGGGGACTAATGTGTGCACTATGAGGTAGTGGTCACAGGGTCAAATCTTGGTGGGTGGCATTCAGCTTCTATCCTTGTGAGGTTGATAAAATGTGTACCATTGAGTCGGGTAACATTAAACATTCTGTGATTCAGCACCAAGATGCCCTTTGGCGTACGAAAGCTCTGCAAAGGCATGTTTATTTTCAAGGAGGCATGTTTATTTTCAAGGTGGCAAAAAACTCCCAAAGATGGACATTAAGGTTTTTTTAGTGGAGAGTAACATCAGCGTCATCAGAGTTCCAAACCGTAGCAGACTTCCTAGGATCATCAACAATACCAAACAACTTCCAGAAAGGGTCAACTGTAAACAGAGGGAGTCATATTTTCACAAGTCTCAATACAGGAATACTTAAACTCTATAGAAAGCAACTAAATTACCACAGATAATACCGAGCAGTGTAGATGGGGCATATGCCCTCTATCTGGTGACAGTTGTAACATAACTGAGGCCATGCTAAGTGGTCAGAATTAAGTCTGATCCCCTACGGTTCCTCACTTAAGGGAACTGGTGCTATGCTAGGCGCTCTCTTTGCATAGTCCGATAGGCGCTCTCACTGACAGTCACATGCAATGTTCCTTATGTATCGGAACTGGGGCTATGCTAAGCGGTCGGAATTGATAGTCCAATTTCAATGTTATTCAGGTAAAAGCTACAGGTGCTACGCTAGGTGCCTTTTAATTGGTGATATGATTTTCTATGTTCCACACTTAAGGGAAATGGCGCTAGGCGCTCTCAGTAGAAAGCACAGACGATGTCCCTTACGTGCTGAAACTGAGGCGATGCTAAAGCGGTCAGAATTGAAAGTCTGAGTTCAGTGTTCCTCAGGAGAATGCAACAGGTGCTCTGAATTGGTTATGATTTTCAATGTTCCTCACCCAGTGCAAATGGCGCTATGTTAGGTGCTTTCATTGAAAGTTGCAGGCATTGTTCCTTAGGTAGGGAAACAAAGGCAAGCTAAAGCAGTCAGAAGTGAAAGTATGATGGGAATGAAAAGCTTTACTAGCCCAATTTGGGGTCAGCCAGCAAGGTGTATATACACAGTATTGTGGCCCTCGAGTAGGCATTGGGATGTCCGTGTTGTGTCACACGGTACCTGTGCACCTTTTTGTGCTTGTACAATTAAGCTTTAAATGCCTGGGGTTCGTCATCCCCTTTGTGCTCGTGCACTTATACTATTAATGTATTGTACCACACAGCGCCCGGTGCCCAAACATGTATACAGTGGGTGTCCGTGTCAAGGTTCATACGCTTGGGCGCATTCCGGCATTAGATGCCTAGGTAATAGCATTCAAGACCTAAGTACCCTGGATTTGTACACCTTTTTCGCACCTGACTCGTATGTGTTGGCACACAGTATCATACCTATGCAGATCGGGCTGAGGGTGTGGGCGGAACAAGAAGGGTGCAGGCTCATAACATAGGCAATAGGCCTGGCATACAGACCGCACCCCTCATCCAAAGGCTAGGAGCACTAACCATATGTGCTGTAACTGCTATGTGCGGCTGCACAGGCTGTAGCCCATTGGTTCTGTCTCACATGAATGGCAAGCTTCTTGACCCTGTGACTCAGGGAGAAGTTTGCAGCAGTACACTGGTACATCCTATCATGTACGGTAGTGTAGGTTTTGAGCCGGTCAGTATGGCAATACACTGACGGATGGGCTATTTTCATGTTCGCTTGCAGTTTCCCCGAGGGCATTGTGCGTAATTAGGACACAAGAGCATAGTTTTGTAGGGGGCAACAACCCGGTTCGCCTGGGACGAAGGGTTGTTGTTGAGTCCAGGAGCAGGCGAATTACAGGCATGACCTTCCTAGTGGGCTGAGGGGGAGGACAGATAGTCGGGCAACTATGCTGTCCTGTGGCGGGAAGGTCATGATTGGTAAGCATACTCTTCGGTCCTTAGCGGTCAGAAACATGTAACTCCAGGGGCAGTGACAGCCGGTAGGTAGGCTGTCTGGGTGCGGGGGCCAGGGGAGTCATTCTTCCCAATGGGTCTGTGGCCACCCCCGCACGCGCAATAGCATCAGGGCGCAAGTATGCAGAATTTCTGCAGCCCCCGTTATGGAGTTTAAGGCGCAGGGCATAGGGGGGGGGGCCTGGGGGAAAGTATCCGTCCGATAACCTGTACCTCCTGCGCAAGCCGGCTCCAGTGGAGTAATTTCTCGTAGTTTGCTGGGATCAGGAGGCTGCGAGTCATTGACCTTCCCATAGGCTCTAGAGGGGACACTCAGAAAGTGTATATATGCATTGTCAGATTGACAGTAGGAGTGACGTGTGTATTAGAATTATGGTTAGCCATGTGACATCATCGGTCTAACAATGTATCTCGCCTTTCTGCGTAATTGTACATAATGTTAATAAATGTTTTTTAATTTTGTAATAAAAAAATACGGCCGGGGGGTTACACACCCTAATTGGTGTGGTCTTAATACTTGCCTTGAAGGAGGGAGGGAGATCCATCCGGGCAAGGTCTGGCCGTGGGTACCAAAGGTAAAAAAGGGGACTTGGGGGAGTACCAGGCCATATAGCAAAACGCATCTGGGGCACGAAAAACACTCTAGCTTTAGGAAATTTCAAATGTGGCTTCCTCCAACTTTGCAAATGTTTGCCAATACAGTGCCTGCTTATACAGGGCATATTCTTGTTCAATCTTTTCACAGTGATATTTTTTCGAGTATCATGCATTACGTCAGATTTGCTCCAAAATCTCGGGCTCACTTTGTCCCTTTACTCTTCGGGCGCACAGAGCTACAGTGATATAAAATGTAAAAAAACGTTTACCATATGGCTCTGTGGATCTGCTAGCCTCTCTTTAGTCACAGCATATCATGTGCTTTAGTTTATGACAATACTTTCAGGTGAGGTCAGGGCTTTAAGGGGGGCGATTATACTCAGTAGTCAGTAATACTTTAAAACAATCAATCAATCAATCAATCAATCAGGTCATTTTTAGAGCGCACTACTCACCCGTAGGGTCTCAAGGCGCTGGGAGGGGGGGGGTGCCGCTACTGCTCGAACAGCCAGGTCTTGAGCTTCTTCCTGAAGGAGAGGTTTAAACGGGTCTCTAGAGGGCCCTTTATTATTGTTCTTAGTTGTAATGGAAAAAACACTGATCGATTCATAAATACTGATCGCAAAAAAGGTTTTAGGTAATCTATGTCAGCTATTTAGTTTCTATTTATAGTTCACGTTTTACTTAATCTTACATTCCCTAAAAGTGTTAGCTATTTGCAGGATGCTGTGTTTCTAATTTTTTTTTCATGAGTCCTATTACACTTGTTTTAGTGATTACTTTCAAATGTGAGTCCTTTACATGTGTTTGTAACTGGCCACGAGTGAAAGCTATATAATTGGTGGTAAAGGCTGCACAAGGTTCTTACAGTGCATGCCACTGTGTCAAAACAGTGTTCAGAGTACATTGTCATCTAATCGTTGGCCTCTCTGCAGAACGCGCAGAACAATGGTCACGTATCCCAGTTACAAATTTGATTCTGTGCAAATGTGGGTGAAGACAATAGACAGTTATCAGAAAAGACGAAAGTAAAAGAAAATGCAGTTCTTATGGGTGAGTCAGGGCATTGTGTGTTGGGGTAAAGTGTTGGAGATGGGAGGAAGTGAATTTCAGGAGAAAATAAAAGAAGTTGCAGAAGAGTAAACGGAGGAGATGTGAGATATGCTGATGGAAGAAGTGTATAGAGAAAAAAGGGCATACATGTCTAATACAAAGTAAACATAACGATAGTGATTAAGTCACTATGAAGACCCTAACCCTTTAGGGGGCCTCAGAAATACAGGAGGATTGGGAGATGAAGGCATTTTCTTATTGCAGTCTCCATACCTGACATGATGCCTTTCAAAAGAGCCATCAATATTATATACATCTATCTATGCACAATCACTTGGGCTCGCTTGCCTGCTCCTTGCAGTTTCAGAGAGGAGTTTACGCCCCAACAATTACACATTTCATCAGCTGCCACTGCTCCAGACCACCTCCAGGTGAGATTTCTGGCCGCTGCTGGTCGCGTTGAGAAACTTTCCGTTCGCATTGAGGAAGCTGCCGCTTGCGTAGAACATCTACTCGAGCGGCAGAAAGAAGCAGCGCCCGCTTGCATTGTGCATGGTACCATTGGTGCAGATTTTCCAGTGCAGAACAAACACCTGATGCTAAAAATGTGCACTAATGGCAAGACCTAACACACTCTACCTCTTGCAGAGCTCCGCATATCATGGTGGGGTTTTTGGGTTACTGCGTGGAGTTCCGTGTAGTGGAACGCCACAAACTCCGCCCATGCCTAAAACTGATTATGGCATAGGGCAGATTTATTTTCACCTGTCACTTGCGAAAGAGAGTTGCCTACTGATCTCTCCTGTTTCTAAATTGGTCTGTCAGCCCCACAACCGTGTTCTTCGCTCCATCCATGTGAAATATGTGTGGTGCAGATCTAATTACTGAATTATTGATGCATGACTGTATCAGCTCAGGGGTCCATTTTGATTTCCTGTACGTCAGTGGACCTATGATGGATGTTGGAGAGAGCCTGCCACACAGCAATGCCAATTGCAAGACTCCTTCCTAGTATTCCTCAGGTCCTTTCTAGTGAACCAGACTCAAGGGTGTGGAGGGTACTGTAATGGCATCCTTTGCTCCTTTAATGAGCTTTTCTTCCCTAGAGGTAATACCCCCATTAGCCTTGAGAGGAAATTGATGGAGAAAATCTCTCCTTCATTTGCACCTTTGTTTTGGATCGTCCCCTGACAATGAGCTCCAAGCTCCACCTTCCTACTGACACTAGAGCACAAACACTGGTACTTGGCCAGTTTGGGAGAAATACTGAAGGTCAGCCACGGCTTGAAACTGGTCCCAGAGATGGATATGTAGAATATATAAACACTGGCTGCAAACTTTATATAAATATGGGTCAGAAACCTCCAATATGTACACCAAGAGTTCTAAGTAATCCAATAGTAGGGATCCCACTTCTCTATGGAAACCCAGAAAACTCTCTGAGCGTAAGCATTGGGGGACACTGACAAGCAAGCCTCCTTGTCAGGTTCAGGAACAGAAACTTGTAAAAAGTTATTTAAGCCTCCAGGAAAAGCTACCGTGCAATCACAGTGAAAGACTGAATGGTGAAATGCCTGAATGCAAGGAAGGCTACTTAGAAGAGGAGGGATTTGAGGAGCTATACAGGGCAAATAGAACACTGGCCCGCTGTAAACCAAGAAAGTATTTGCAGTGCTTCACTGTGTGATGTGACCTTGTGTCGTGGTCAATTTGCAACATACCCATGGCAAAGGGGTGCACTCCAAAAAGAAGCAGAAGCTCATGTGATGGCTTAGCAAGACAAAAAAATTGTACCTGAGTGTGGTGATTTTAGTGTATTGTAACTTAGCGATGACTGAACCCTTTCAGGTCCTGATAGACTCTGTAGAACTGTGACGAAAGTGTTCAGGTGTGGTGAATATAAATCATGTTTAGAATATTGGGTTTGAAGTTACACATAGAGGAATAAAGACGTTTAATACTAGCCTTCGTGTGTGGCGTATTAATTTATGAGTACTCGCACTGGGGGGGACGCTACAACTGACAAAGAGATGGGGGATACGTAACCCAAAGATCAGCAATGCTCATCCCAGAGAGATTGCCATGGTCCAGCAAACTGTTCATAAGTGACACATGTGCCTCAGGGGAAGTGAAGAACGATGCTTGCTGTAAGTGGAGTCAAAGCCCCACTCCAGCCAGTCTGAGCTTTTGAAGATAACGAAAGTCTCACCAAGAAGTTTACTTCTTGTTGTCCAGAAACCTGCTAGTAAGGCAGTGAAAGAGGTACAGCACCACTTCGCATCACTGAGTTATAAATCA
The DNA here is from genome assembly GCF_964261635.1 of Lissotriton helveticus. Taxonomy (NCBI): domain Eukaryota; kingdom Metazoa; phylum Chordata; class Amphibia; order Caudata; family Salamandridae; genus Lissotriton; species Lissotriton helveticus. Next base: position 1,165,153,159 of record NC_136068.1, on the reverse strand, counting down.
TACACTACGACAACGCTAAAGGCAGTGACAACCAGGTACAGACAAGCGCTAAAGACATTGATAGTCGAAGGCAAAGAAGTGCCAAAAGAGGAAACATTTCTGATGCAAAGAAATGCTAAAAGGCGTTAACAATCAGACACGAAAAATGCAACAAGCAGTGACAGCCAGGTGCAAGAGAATGTTGTGAGTAGGAGCATATAAATGCAGAGAAACATTAGAGGCAATGATAAACAGATATATAGATAATACGATTGCGCTTCTCAGAACCTGATTGAAGAGAACCATCCAACCTCAGCACCAGGTGTCTCAACCCAAGCAGAAGCACCGGGGTTGTGCTTACGAGGCTGGTGAATGGCGTCAGACAACCTGAAAGGCTGTGAGTAGTAGTCTGAATAGTGAGGTTTTTTTAAATTTCTGTTGAAAAGAGCATAAAATAGGGTGCCACCGCCTTCTTGAAACCACTGCCTTTTTTCGATGCTGCCAAAAAAATTAATATTGGTGATAGATGGACTGCCTGGATAGAAATATTTGATGATTTCATTGATGCGCTGGAAGAAAAGGATAATAAAAAGGTTGTCAAATGCCTCAAAAATCTTGCTGATGAAGGAGTAAAAGAGACAATAAAGAAACTGCAGCAAACTGACAAGCCAAATACTGTCAAATCAAAGTAGCGTTAATTCTCAAATTCAAAACTATTCCAAATGTTGAAAATGAAAGATATATTTTCAGTCAGGAATGACAAATAGCTGATGAAACAAATGATAGGGTTTTTGAATCACTTGATACGCTCTTCAAACACTGTAAATTCAATTAATCCAATTAAGAAGAAGCTATACGTCTCTAAGTTAATGATGGATGTCTGTCGGATTCATTCGGATGATGAATGTTTAAAGAAACACATAGTTTGGAGTGAGTTCTCATGGCTTCCAAAGATTAGGAACGTGTTGATCAACAAGCTGCTGACATGGAGGCTGGAGGTGCCCAGAATCACTAAGTCATGAACATGAAAAGTAAGCAGCAAGACAAAGCTGAAGAACACAAAGTGGTCTCCAAAGAAAAATAAACTGTACTGTAAATGTGGATTTTCGGTTCCACACAATGGTACATCTACAGCTATTGGACAAGTAAGCAAAGGCCGTGGGTAGGATAATCACATTGTAATGGTTTGCAAGGTGAAGGGAAAGCTAAGTGCATCACAACGAGAAAACAAAATGGATGCCCAAACGTTCCAGAACCGAGGTTCTATACTCACCCACATGCCAAGCAGACACATCAGCTGAGGCAAATTGACACTAAACAAAGTTGATTGTCATCTAAATCTTCGTCCAAGAGTTCTTCAGTTTCACTTTTGATGTCAAGTGACAGTGAGGTAGATGGATGTGCAATGTCAATGTTTACCTAAAAAAACATACGCATGTCGGAGTGCCCACACGCAAAGAAGAATATGAGTCAAAAAAGTCGTCAAGTAGAACGACAAAAGTAATTCAAACATTGTCCGAAGATTACATGAAAAATAAAAGGTTTTTCCATACCTTTATTATTGACAGTGGTACCTCGATATACATTATGCTTGAGGAGAAATACAATAAACTGTCTCCATTTCCCTCTTGTGACGGCTTGTTTTGAACTGTTGGGACTGCACCACTATAGAGTGGCAAGCCATGTCGGCCTGACATTTGAACTGGCACCCCAAGTCCAGTGGGGCAGGAGAGGACAGCTGAGCCCATGATGATTGTATCGGTGGTGTTGGTGCGATGTCGGAAAGACATGGCAGCGACAACAGCGCAGGAGTTGCAGCCTTCCCATTTGCTGGAAAACCATCAATCTAGGGAGCTGATGGACAATATTAACTAACCAAAAATCTCTTGTGCCATATTCTAATCAGGTTAGTCATTGAGAAAGGCATTTACGCTGAAACGCGTCTGCTGCTGCTAATAAATTAATTCTAACCCTGTGAGTGGTCGGATTGTTCTAGTTGTTGTGTAACAGGCGAGAACCTACCCCTGCGTACATAGATGCACCTGCCCTGAGTTCAGAGGTGGAAGGTGGGACTTTCAAGTTGATGTATATATAGGCAGGGGAGTATGCACAGCGGTTTCAGCCTGGAGAGAACCGCAAGGAGTGGTTGCCTGTTTGAGATGGCAAGGCAAGATTGGCAATGAGATGTGGTCGCAATTTCAATATATGAACTTTGACTAAGTATTGGATAATTCATTGAGGGAAGATGCATAATGGGATATTGAGGCTCCCTCATTAGCCACTTACATCATCATGAAAATTAAACAGTAACTTTTGCCATCCACCCATTGGTTGCAGTCCCAACAAGAGGAACAACATTTGAACAATTTAAAGGACCCTGTGATGTGCTTGAATTTGTAATGAATTACAGCACTGAGGAAGGCATTACGCTGAAAAGCGTTTGCATCAATAAATCATTTTGAATAACACCTCGAGTGCTCCGGAATTTTCTCGAGTTGTTGTGCAGCAAAGGCAAACTCACCTTTCCTCAATGGAAGCACCCGCCTAGTGTTAGGCTGCCCAGGTGAAATTGTGGAAACGAATATATATATATATATAGCCCCAATATATGTATATTGGGGCTTTGTGGGAAGTGTAGTTCCACTACATGGGACTACCCAGGTTGATTGCATCACATCGTGGGGGCGGAGTATGGCTAACGTTTATCTACAGCGTGACAGGCTGACCATTCGCAGCACAAGGAGCAGCTGGAGAGGGGCGCTGAGGAAGGCAGAAAGTGCCGAAATGCATTCGCCCGAGACCTAAGTGCAGTAAAGTGCTCCTTTGAATCTCCCTTCTGGGTCACGTCTCTTTTCTTTTGGAGGAGGGGTTGTTCCAGACATTGTGCGCCAAGCCAGGGCGCAATCACGTGTACCCCCGCCGCCAAAGTGGTATGGACTTGCTGGCCAGCTCGATGGAGCATTCTTTTGTTGTGATAGCAAATATGTCCATTACCCACCAGGACGCTTGGCAGACAACGCGGTAAGCGGATATTCATATCCCCTGTCTGGGTGACCGGGATTCCCGTGCCAACCCCCGCAAAGGATACCAGGCAGAGAGGTAGCGGCGGTCAAACAAGGGGGACCCGAGGGGGCACCGAAGTGTACATTTGCCTCACTTCCCCAATAGACTTTAATGGCTGCGCCTGTCACGGAAGCCGACTAACCCTGGGCGTAGTGTGCGGAGTGGGGCTCCGCGGAGCTACGCGAAGTGGGCACACAACTACGCCCACCCGCGCACTCCGCGTAGCCCCACTCCGCGCCGCCCGCCTCCCTCCCGCCCTCCCTAAATACATAAATAAAAGTATAAAAAGCTTTTAAAAACACTTACCTTGTCTGCCGCGTCCCCGTGGCTCCCTCTCGCCGTCCCGCGATTCGCGCGCCACCGATTCGGATCCTAATGCACATGCGCGGGCGGCCGCGCATGCGCATTCCTCATGAGAAATGCGCATGCGCGGCCGCCCGCGCATGCGCATTAGGATCCGAAATGGCGGCGCGAATCGCGGGACGGCGAGAGGGAGTCCCGGGGACGCGGCAGACAAGGTAAGTGTTTTTAAAAGCTTTTTATACTTTTATTTATGTATGTATAATAGCTTTATTTCGATATAAAAAAGATATCATAAAAGCATTACATTACAGCGATAGATAAAAACAGTTTAACAATACACGGTATAAAAATCTACAAAATCAACAGGAATGTCAAGTAAGTGGATTGTTAGCCCAAACATAGGGACAGATTCAAGCAAAAGACACATCACTGGAGCAGCAGTTTCTTTGCAGATCTTATCCGCCAAGCCCAGCCCAAGAATTTTGCCATGGAACAGGCAAAGAAGGGACGAGCATCTGAACGTAATATGCGTAATGCTTCCAGGTGTGAGCTGGTGCCCAAGGTCCTACATAGTGGCTTCAGCCATCTCGACCTGGGCGCTGCATATGCACAACACTCAAACAACAGATGGGCAATAGACTCAACCCTTGAATCACAGAACGGGCAATATGGGATGGTTTGTAATGGTGGCTTCCAAGTAGAAGTTAACAACCCTAAGGGAAGTACTCCTACCCTAAATTTGAAGTACAGTGATCTGTCGCCCGGGTTATTAATTAGATCCAGATATGGTTCTCTATAGGGGAGCTCCTTGATTAAAAGAAACTCAACAACAGATTTGCATAACTTAGAGTTGCACATTCTCTCATTTGCCACCCATAACCAATAAGTCTTCTTGAGCATCTGTTTAGATGGTGCTGTTCTATTGACCCAAGCATCTCCTAGACCCAATTCATGGAGAAGCCGCTTGACTTCCCTGAGCCAGCTGACTTTATGCCAGCCCGGTAGGGATAGGAGTTCTCTTAGAGCATCAGCATAGCTGCACAGTTCTGGTACATTCCATATCCTGGCCCATAGTAAGAGGGGGCGTAGCCTAGCTTGTTCACATATTGGGCGAGTACCTGCATCAAGTAAGAGGGGGAGTGTGGGGGTGCTGTGAGGTAACTTCATGAGATCTTTATGGAAGTTGTTCTCGAGATAGGTTAAGGTGTCAACTCTCTGCACACCCCACAGTTCCGCACCATACAGTGCTGCACTCACCACCCTTGCCCTGTAGATGTCTAATAGTGCCCCAATAGGTTTAAGGGATGAGGCACGTTGTTCTTTTAGCAGGGCCCCTGTGACCCTCTTATGGGTCAGAAAGACCTTTTGGTGGTGGGCCTTCCAAGTCATGGTGTCACAGAGTCGAATGCCCAGGTAGTCAAACTCTTTGACTCTATCAAGTGGGAGTCTAGAGCAGGAGGAATGACAGATTTCCTAGGGGGGTTAAGAACAAGGAATTTGGTTTTGCTTATATTTATAGATAGGCCCTTGGTGTCACAAAAGACCTTGAAGCTAGAAAGCAACTTTTGAATGCCTGCAGGTGATTTTGAGATTAGTAGGGTGTCATCTGCAAACAGGAGCGTGGGTATTTTTCTACCAGCCAGGGATGGTGCGTCTGATGGTTGTTGAAGAAGATGCTCCACCACTCCGTTAACATAAAGTGAAAACAGAGTGGGGGCTAGCACGCAACCCTGGCGGACGCCCCTGTCTACAGGAATGTGGGATGTTTTTTCCCCCTGGTCACCCCATCTAATCTGGGCAAAGTTGCTTTCATGGAACTTAATAAGCAGACCCAACAAATAAGGGGGGATACCCAACCCATCTAAGACATTCCACAATTGGACTCGTGGGACCAGGTCGAAGGCAGTCCGCAAGTCTGTAAAGACTAAATACAAACTGCCCCCGCCCAGTACGACCACTTTCCAATACAGCATTAGAAGGCGAAATGTCTGCTCGATGGTACCTGTCCCTGATCTAAATCCTGCCTGGAAATCTGACAGTACCTGATTTTCTTCGGCCCATTGCAAGATCCTACCTAGAACTACTTTGCCCGCAACCTTTTGTGTCGAGTCAAGGAGGCTAATTGGGCGATAATTAGCTGGGTCATCCCGACAGCCTTTTTTAAAAATGGGGACGACCTCAGCGCCCCTCCAAGAATCAGGAAGAGAACCTCCCAACACAGCCTCGTTCAGGAGCGAGGAAATTATTCTACTCCACAAGTGTGGATTTTCCTTCAACAGATCCCCAGGAATTCCGTCTGGGCCTGCAGCCTTGTTAGTAACAAGGCACCTGATTGCCCCTTCTACTTCCTTAATACTGAAGGGGAAGTCATTAATTATGGTGGCATCAGGAGATCTGGCTAGAAAACCCGTGTTTAATTGTAATACACCTAGTGGGGCAGAGTAAAGCTTGGAAAAATGGTCAAACCAGACCGCTCCAGGAATATTACAGGTGAGTTGTGCATCAAGTGGCTTGTCCCTGGCTCTCATCAGATCCCAAAACCCCTTAGAATCTTTTCTAGTACACGCCTCCGTTAACTCACTCCAGAAGTTGGAATCATGAGCCTCCTTAGCCATGGCTATAGTTTTCTTATATAATTTCCTCGCAAGTCTAATGTTGCCTGGGTCCTTGGTCTTCACTGCAGAAATAAGTTCCCCTTTAGCAACCCGACATTTTGAGGAGTACCACTTATCTCTTGCTTTGGAAACACCTCTCGTTACAGCCCTCACCCTATTATGTGGAATAATAAACAGTTCACTTAGTGCCGCAATAGTTTCTGTAAATGTCGTTAGAACAGATTGTCTGATGATTCCCAATGCGTCGAGACGCGACCCCACAGCTGACGTTATAGTCCTTGTTTGCGCCATCCTTCCCTCATCCGCTGCTACTTTAGCCCATTTTAGCCACCTACCACAGTTTGAAGGAACCAGTTCATGGGAAGATTTCCACGTGTGAACGGCCTTGGCTGGGTTTCTATCGTGCCAAGGCAGAATGAGAGTTAAGGATAGAGAATTGTGGTCGCTGTCGCAAGACAATATAACTTCCATGTCTTGATGAAATGGCCATAGGTTGTGGTTCAACATGATATAGTATATCAAGAGACCCGACTGAGGAACTGAGAGCAGAAATTCTGGAACTTGTTGAGACAACTGAGGCCTCTGGTGCAATCTCTAAACAGGAAGCGGATTACCTCTGTAAAACGGAAGGGAAAATCCCGTATTTCTATACTTTGCCAAAGATGCACAAAGGAAAAATCCCCCCGCCAGGAAAACCGATCGTGTCAGGGATTGGTTCACTCTTGGAACCGCTCTCTAGGTTCTGCGACTTCTTTCTGAAACCTATCGTACAAACTACACCAACGTACCTCAGAGATACAAAAAACCTGCTAACACTCCTGAACAATGTACAAGTAGACGATGAAACCATCCTACTCAGTTTTGACATTGAGAGCCTCTATACGAGCATTCCTCAAGATGCCACCCTGGATGTTCTTAAAAGCGTTCTGGAAAACAACAGTTGGGAACACCAGACACCAAAAGCATTTATCTTACAGTGTGCCATGCTCGCACTTAAAAGGAACTACTTTGAATACGAGGGCTCCCTGTACCTCCAAATCAGTGGTACATCTATGGGCAGTGTCTTTGCTCCTAGTATAGCCGGGCTATATGTCCATAACTTTGAAGAGAGGCACATCCTTACACAAGAGAACCCCTACAGAGATCATATCAAGTTTTGGCGTCGTTATATCGACGACGTCTTGGTAATCTGGCAAGGACCTGAAGAAACACTCAGAGACTTTACTATCTGGATCAATACTCGAGATCCACACCTCAAGTTTACTCACACGTTTGACAAACGACAGATGATCTTTCTGGACATAGAAATCAAGAAAGAGGGGCAGGAATTAACAACCAAAACACATTTTAAGCCCACTGCCAAGAACAATCTACTGAGGTACGAGAGTTTCCATCCCCGTCCGCTCAGAGAAAACCTGCCATATGGCCAATATCTGAGACTGCGACGGAATTGCAGCAAACTATCAGATTACAAACTTCAAGCTAAAGACCTCACCTGCAAACTGAAACAACGAGGGTATCCAAACAGAGTAATTGAGAAGTGCCAAAAAAGAGCAAGGAATCAACCTCGTGATGCTCTACTTGAAGAAAACATGGCCCGGAATGATTCTATTCCCCTCACATGTGTTACAACGTACAATTCCGTTTCAAACAATGTGAGTAAGAGCATCAACAAACATTGGAAAATCCTCAACACAGGCGCACTGAAATGGGACAAACCGCTTTTTTCTTACAAGAAAGCACCAAGTTTAAAAGACAGCCTTGTCAACACAAGGCCAAAGAATGCAACGAATAACTCTAACCCTAGCATTACCGAAATGTGGAACTTGCCACCAATCATTGGGCACTTCAAATGTGGAGATTGCAGCGTATGCCATCTGACAGAGAACACGAAAACACTGAATCTCGAAGAAGGTAGAGTGTGGGAACAGCGCAAACACACGAATTGCAACAGCACCAACGTTGTGTACATGATCACATGCATCTGCGGAAAGAACTACATTGGCATGACGACCAGAAAGGTCAAACAACGTATTTGTGAGCATCGCAGCACAATACGCTGCAGAAAAAACGCCACCAAGCTGACAGACCATTTCCTGGGTGCGAACCACACTCCGAATGACATGAGATGGACTGTCATCGAGCAGATTCCAAACGGACCCAACTCCCAAAAAATCCTACACGAGAAAGAACAACGTTGGGTGTACCGACTTTCTACTCATATCACGGGCCTTAATGATAATATCCCTTGGGCCTCAGTACTTTAATCCTACCCACTATTCTTTAAGCAATATTCTGCCTACTTATAACCACCTAATGAGTTGTCTATTTTTTCAACAAACATGACCGAAGCACCATGGCCAGGTACTCTTGTATTGATGAATAGTCATGGTTTGTTCCGGGTAGCATGACCACTTATTTTGGCTGTGCTTAAATCACAATATTGGTTTTGTATTGGGGTTTCCGGTAATAGACACCCCAGTTCTATCTGAGAACTCTCCTTTAATATGGCTGTCTACGATGTAATTACAAATAATTTACCAGTCATTCAAGTCAGTGGCTATAATCACTGGAATACACCTGGTGGTTTTACTGTCCATCTTTTCCATATAAAATAATTTTGTAATGTTGTAACTCCTAGCCTGGGACTTACTCTAACTACCCTGCCCGAGATTCGATCCCTCGCTTAAGCTGTAACTAATTGAGGCTATGCGGCCACCGTCCTAGTATCCCTGCCGGGCTTCCGCGCACGTGATCGCGGCTTAACCACGCCCATCACGGAAGCGCCTACACTCTATTTTTACTCGCGCCTTCACCCAGCCCAGTACTAGCGGGGCGGTGCAGGCAGTAGGTTACAACCTGAATTCCTCGGCAACAAACTGTAAGTAGAAAAGCCTTTTTCCTGCGGGCGTGTCTTTTTCAACAAGCGCTAAAACGAACGCACCCAGGACACGATTTGGATGCTCACTCTTACCCGCATTAACAGCCTCTTGTAAAAATATCACTCTTTTTCAGAATACGTTTCTCACGAGGGTAACCTCCCCTGTCCCATGAAGTCCTTGAACACTCCACTGAGAGTGAGCCTTGGTTATATATACTCTTTTGTCTGTCTTGTGTCTGTGTTGTGTTTGTCTTATTCTGTGTTGTACAGTTTTTCATCGACAATGCATGCACTATCCAATTGGATATAGTCTCGCACTAACTAGTTGGGATGCGAGCAAGTAACACGCGGTGACTATTTTATGAACTGCGTGAGAGTTGTGAATAGAGAAAATCACGATATTCCCTCTGTGTGCAAGTTGTGGGTAATCTTCACCGTCCCACATTGCGCACCTACACTTCCCTCCTCTAGAAGTATGCTGGAGTAGAGCCCAACACCGGTAACGCTAGACGTATGATGCTACCACTGAATTCACCATGTAACTGGGTGTGACAGCATGCTGACACAACGTTGAAGCACTGCACTACGTTACAGGCTTGTAAATATGCTCAATATTGTGACAAATGTCCGTATTTTCTTTTACAGGTGTTTTGATTTTTTTAGCTCACCCAGTGTGGAGCGAGCTAATACCACGGGCACATTTTCGCCATCCAGTGGTCCCATGTGGTAGGATTGGGTGCGTCTTTTAGGGGACGCAGACCGTCCACCTACTTGGTTTTGAGGTCCTGACGAAAACCTGGTTAACTATAACCGCTAAGGTTGAAACATGTAGACCTAACACATAGACCCTATTATTTACAGAGATACACGGGCTCATCGTTGCCCTATTTTATCTCGCCACGATTTTAATATTGTCCAGTTGCTTGCCAATAAAAAATCTTTATTTTACAAGTTCAAACCAGGACAATTTTTAACACACTGATTTTTTTCATTTTTCACGCACCACCACTCACAACCTGCTCCACTGTAATCAGGTGTTGAAGCACACCCTGATGACGCTAGGTCATTAGGGTGGACCCCGATGATGAAGCATGTCATCACTAGGTGATGAGTGAGGGTTTTTTAAGAAAAAGAGTTTTCCTCTACTTTGTGAAAACCGTCCACCGATACAGCGACTTGTGAATTCTCACTGGTGGTACTCCTCCATTTTGTTTTTTTTTCTACTATTGTATCCAGGGGTACAGGAGTACTCCCTGTTCACTTTGGTGAACATAACCCTTGCTCTCTCCATTGTTTTTGTATGGGTTTCTATCGTGCCAAGGCAGAATGAGAGTTAAGGATAGAGAATTGTGGTCGCTGTCGCAAGACAATATAACTTCCATGTCTTGATGAAATGGCCATAGGTTGTGGTTCAACATGATATAGTCAATTCTTGAGGTATGTCCCACCCTGTTATAAGTATGCACACCCTTAAGGTCAGATTTGGATCGACCATTCGTTGCTCTCAGGTCGTGTTCCATACAGAGTGCGTTGATGTCTATAGCGCTCTGCGTCCATTTTTTAATCGGATCTAGGGTCAGGGTGGGGATACCTCTCCTTGCATCTTCATCCCACGTGTCCAGAATGTCCTCCCTAGCTAGTGGCTCGAAACAGCAATTAAAATCGCCTGCGAGGAGAACATAGGAGTCAATGCTGCAAGTGTCTAATTCGCTGTTTAGACCTGTAGAAGATAGCGATGATAGCCCTCCCCTGGCCCCCCTTAGATAAAGGTTAAACACTTCTAGCTTCCTACCCCCCTGACAGTGTATGGTTATCCTCTGAAGATCAGGAGATTGAGTGGTTCTATGGCTTACACTTAAACCCAGTGCAATGCTTACCCATATAAGAAGGCCGCCAGACGGGCGACCTTTACTGCCATGTTGTTGGGAAGCTGGAACAAAGTAAGTTGTAAAACCTACTCTGTGCCTGGGTTCTAGGCACCAGGTTTCTTGCAAGAGACAGATGTTAAAGGGGTCCACAAAGGCGTTCCACTCTGGAATGTCAAAGTTGCGGGCAAGCCCTGCCACATTCCAACTTAGGATCTTTATCAGAGGTTTACCTGGGGTAACCTGCTTTATTGAATTGACCGATACAGCCGAGATAGACTCCAGACCAGCCACCACTGCAGCTACTCTATTAGACCTTTGCAGGGGCTCGTTCTGTTGTTGGATAAGAGCCCTGGCTACAGTGGTCCGCTTCGCATCTACTGGAGCATTCTGAATGGGTGACAAGGGAGTCATAAGGAGTGAATCCAGCTGCTGCGCTACTTCTTGAGTTTCTAGAGTGCTTAAAATATTCAATCCCCCCTCTTTTAACAGAGCTTGAGGCATTACTTCTGGAGCTGGGGGGTTGGTGACAGTAGAATCTGTCGACAGGGATAAGGATTCTAGGATCCCTAGGTCCAGGGGTAAAGGGGCCCCTTCCGCTGCTTGAAAAACAGCTTGCCTTGGGAGTCAATCTACATCTTCGAGGCCACTATACCTATTCGTGGTTGGGAGCCCATTCCAGCGACTAGGGAAATCTTGGTGGTTATTCGGGTGACTCCTCCATGTGTGATGCCGTACCAATGACCAGTCACCTTCCTGGATGTGTATGGGGCGTGGCGGATAGAAAAAGGACAACTGCCTAGGTATGATGGAAGAACCTTTGTTCGTGGGCCATGAGCAGATGTGGTGGGCCGCATGTGGGTCCTCAAAGGTCACCACTATACAGTCTCCGGGACTGGATTTCCTTGAGGGGCCCACCCAGGGAACTCGACGGACCATTAGGACTCTGCTTCTCCGACCATTTGGAATTGGTCTGTTCACATTAAGCCAGTGCATTATCTTATTCTTCAGAGACCAGTGGTTCTCGTGGTGACCATTTCCGACCTGGGGGACGCCCGTCAATACAACCACGTAATCATTGGCCTCTGGAGGAAGATCAATGTAGCCCCCTCTAAAATTATTCTTAATGCGTGGACCCTGGGTCGGTTGTTGAACAGCTTTGCTGGTGCAAGGTCTTAGAGAAACACCAGCATTAGGATTTACTGAAGTTTGAGAAATGGGGCGCTTAGGAGCTCTAGTTGTAATAGCAGCAATATTTTGGTCCACACCCACAGTCCGCGGTTTGGGAACCGGCCGTACTATAGCGGGTGCTGGAAGGGGGAGTTGTGGGGCTTGCGGTGTTGGGTCTTCTCCAAGAAGGCCTTGATTTTCTAGACTTCTCAGGCCTAGAGTGGCCAGGGCAATGATGCTCTTTTCCATCTCAAGCAAGTTATTTTCGATGCGTGAGAGTCTAAGGTCTAGGGGAGAGAGAAGTTTCTTTAAGGATTCCCAAACTATACCTATGAATTCCCCGTCCTTCCCTTCCTGACCCTCTAGATATAAGCCCTCGTCCTCTGCAATTGTGGTAATGGAAGCAGAGCCTGTCCCCTCGTTATCCCCCTCACATTGTGCCTGTGCCCAAGAGGTGCACCCTCCTATTACATTGGGCGCAGGTACACTACCCACATTCAGCTGATGTGCCACCGCAATTTTGGCCTTCTTACGAGAATAAGCGGACCGGGAATTGCGTTTCCTTTTAGGTGGTTTACCAGTGGTATTGTTACATATAGATGTGTTTAAGATTCCCAAGGGAAGGGAATTAGAACTGACTTGCGGATTGGAGATAACCACAGATATGTTCGGGTCGCCTATCTGAGTTAATGGACACGAGGCTGGGGAAAGGGAGGGTAGGATCAGGGGCTGATGAATGTCCGCCTGCGTAATTACACAGTGAGGAATGTGCAGACGCTCCGGAGTAACAGCAGATGCTATGTGGCCCAGGGAGGATTTTTTTGAATTTGCAAAGTCCTGGGGCAACCTTCTAGCAGCTGCCAAATCCAAGGAGACGCGAGTCTGCAATTAAAAAATGTCTTTGTCTATGGCTAGATTGGTACGAGTAATAAAATCATCCATGGGGCCGTTAATTAATGGCCCACCTTTAACAGCTCTACTGCGGGTTGTCCTGGTGCACATGACTTGACGAGATGGACAAACCACCTAGACTTGGACTACAATAAGAAAAAAATAAATAAATGATAAACCATAAACCAATAGTCATGAAGCCAGACAAGGGCGAAAGAGGGTGGCCCAGTCCAGACCATGCAGACCTCGAACGGCCTCAAACGGCCCGCTCTTAGCCCGGTCTTCGCCCCGAGCTGCGTCCCGCGCTGCGGGAGATGTGTGGAAAGATATAGGGGCGTGGAGGGCGGGGGGCTGGCCAGCAGGGAGAGCGGACCGGAAGCTGGAGGTCGGTCTCGCAGGGACTCCTGGTTCCTGGAGTCCCTGCACGCTCGCAGCCCCGCTAGCACCTCTCACCCGGTACCGCCCTGCAGCTGTAGTTCATCCAAAATTGCCCCCTGTGCCTCACACGGCGATGCGGCACCCGCGAAGCGGGTGCGGCGAGATGTAGGCGGGAAAGAGAAGATGCCGCTGGAATCCTGGTCAGTGAAAGTGCCTCCGTGCAATTTGATCGTGTCCCACAAAGAAGTGGCGAGGGACGTTTTTAAATCCTCAGCAGGGCGGGGGGCTGGCCAGCAGGGAGAGCAGACCGGAAGCTGGAGGTCGGTCTCGCAGGGACTCCTGGTTCCTGGAGTCCCTGCACGCTCGCAGCCCCGCTAGCACCTCTCACCCGGTACTGCCCTGCAGCTGTAGTTCATCCAAAATTGCCCCCTGTGCCTCACACGGCGATGCGGCGCCCGCGAAGCGGGTGCGGTGAGATGTAGGCGGGAAAGAGAAGATGCCGCTGGAATCCTGGTCAGTGAAAGTGCCTCCTTGCAATTTGATCGTGTCTCACAAACAAGTGGCGAGGGACGTTTTTAAATCCTCAGCAGGGCGGGGGGCTGGCCAGCAGGGAGAGCGGACCGGAAGCTGGAGGTCGGTCTCGTAGGGACTCCTGGTTCCTGGAGTCCCTGCACGCTCGCAGCCCCGCTAGCACCTCTCACCCGGTACTTCCCTGCAGCTGTAGTTCATCCAAAATTGCCCCCAGTGCCTCACACGGCGATGCGGCACCCGCGAAGCGGGTGCGGCGAGATGTAGGCGGGAAAGAGAAGATGCCGCTGGAATCCTGATCAGTGAAAGTGCCTCCGTGCAATTTGATCGTGTCCCACAAAGAAGTGGCGAGGGACGTTTTTAAATCCTCAGCAGGGCGGGGGGCTGGCCAGCAGGGAGAGCGGACCGGAAGCTGGAGGTCGGTCTCGCAGGGACTCCTGGTTCCTGGAGTCCCTGCACGCTCGCAGCCCCGCTAGCACCTCTCATCCGGTACCGCCCTGCAGCTGTAGTTCATCCAAAATTGCCCCCTGTGCCCGCGAAGCGGGTGCGGCGAGATGTAGGCGGGAAAGAGAAGATGCCGCTGGAATCCTGTTCAGTGAAAGTGCCTCCGTGCAATTTGATCGTGTCCCACAAAGAAGTGGCGAGGGACGTTTTTAAATCCTCAGCAGGGCGGGGGGCTGGCCAGCAGGGAGAGCGGACCGGAAGCTGGAGGTCGGTCTCGCAGGGACTCCTGGTTCCTGGAGTCCCTGCACGCTCGCAGCCCCGCTAGCACCTCTCACCCGGTACCGCCCTGCAGCTGTAGTTCATCCAAAATTGCCCCCTGTGCCTCACACGGCGATGCGGCACCCGCGAAGCGGGTGCGGCGAGATGTAGGCGGGAAAGAGAAGATGCCGCTGGAATCCTGGTCAGTGAAAGTGCCTCCGTGCAATTTGATCGTGTCTCACAAACAAGTGGCGAGGGACGTTTTTAAATCCTCAGCAGGGCGGGGGGCTGGCCAGCAGGGAGAGCGGACCGGAAGCTGGAGGTCGGTCTCGCAGGGACTCCTGGTTCCTGGAGTCCCTGCACGCTCGCAGCCCCGCTAGCACCTCTCACCCGGTACCGCCCTGCAGCTGTAGTTCATCCAAAATTGCCCCCAGTGCCTCACACGGCGATGCGGCACCCGCGAAGCGGGTGCGGCGAGATGTAGGCGGGAAAGAGAAGATGCCGCTGGAATCCTGGTCAGTGAAAGTGCCTCCGTGCAATTTGATCGTGTCCCACAAAGAAGTGGCGAGGGACGTTTTTAAATCCTCAGCAGGGCGGGGGGCTGGCCAGCAGGGAGAGCGGACCGGAAGCTGGAGGTCGGTCTCGCAGGGACTCCTGGTTCCTGGAGTCCCTGCACGCTCGCAGCCCCGCTAGCACCTCTCACCCGGTACCGCCCTGCAGCTGTAGTTCATCCAAAATTGCCCCCTGTGCCTCACACGGCGATGCGGCACCCGCGAAGCGGGTGCGGCGAGATGTAGGCGGGAAAGAGAAGATGCCGCTGGAATCCTGGTCAGTGAAAGTGCCTCCGTGCAATTTGATCGTGTCCCACAAAGAAGTGGCGAGGGACGTTTTTAAATCCTCAGCAGGGCGGGGGGCTGGCCAGCAGGGAGAGCGGACCGGAAGCTGGAGGTCGGTCTCGCAGGGACTCCTGGTTCCTGGAGTCCCTGCACGCTCGCAGCCCCGCTAGCACCTCTCACCCGGTACCGCCCTGCAGCTGTAGTTCATCCAAAATTGCCCCCTGTGCCTCACACGGCGATGCGGCACCCGCGAAGCGGGTGCGGCGAGATGTAGGCGGGAAAGAGAAGATGCCGCTGGAATCCTGGTCAGTGAAAGTGCCTCCATGCAATTTGATCGTGTCCCACAAAGAAGTGGCGAGGGACGTTTTTAAATCCTCAGCAGGGCGGGGGGCTGGCCAGCAGGGAGAGCGGACCGGAAGCTGGAGGTCGGTCTCGCAGGGACTCCTGGTTCCTGGAGTCCCTGAACGCTCGCAGCCCCGCTAGCACCTCTCACCCGGTACCGCCCTGCAGCTGTAGTTCATCCAAAATTGCCCCCTGTGCCTCACACGGCGATGCGGCACCCGCGAAGCGGGTGCGGCGAGATGTAGGCGGGAAAGAGAAGATGCCGCTGGAATCCTGGTCAGTGAAAGTGCCTCCGTGCAATTTGATCGTGTCCCACAAAGAAGTGGCGAGGGACGTTTTTAAATCCTCAGCAGGGCGGGGGGCTGGCCAGCAGGGAGAGCAGACCGGAAGCTGGAGGTCGGTCTCGCAGGGACTCCTGGTTCCTGGAGTCCCTGCACGCTCGCAGCCCCGCTAGCACCTCTCACCCGGTACCGCCCTGCAGCTGTAGTTCATCCAAAATTGCCCCCTGTGCCTCACACGGCGATGCGGCACCCGCGAAGCGGGTGCGGCGAGATGTAGGCGGGAAAGAGAAGATGCCGCTGGAATCCTGGTCAGTGAAAGTGCCTCCGTGCAATTTGATCGTGTCCCACAAAGAAGTGGCGAGGGACGTTTTTAAATCCTCAGCAGGGCGGGGGGCTGGCCAGCAGGGAGAGCGGACCGGAAGCTGGAGGTCGGTCTTGCAGGGACTCCTGGTTCCTGGAGTCCCTGCACGCTCGCAGCCCCGCTAGCACCTCTCACCCGGTACCGCCCTGCAGCTGTAGTTCATCCAAAATTGCCCCCTGTGCCTCACACGGCGATGCGGCACCCGCGAAGCGGGTGCGGCGAGATGTAGGCGGAAAGAGAAGATGCCGCTGGAATCCTGGTCAGTGAAAGTGCCTCCGTGCAATTTGATCGTGTCCCACAAAGAAATGGCGAGGGACGTTTTTAAATCCTCAGCAGGGCGGGGGGCTGGCCTGCAGGGAGAGCGGACCGGAAGCTGGAGGTCGGTCTCGCAGGGACTCCTGGTTCCTGGAGTCCCTGCACGCTCGCAGCCCCGCTAGCACCTCTCACCCGGTACCGCCCTGCAGCTGTAGTTCATCCAAAATTGCCCCCTGTGCCTCACACGGCGATGCGGCACCCGCGAAGCGGGTGCGGCGAGATGTAGGCGGGAAAGAGAAGATGCCGCTGGAATCCTGGTCAGTGAAAGTGCCTCCGTGCAATTTGATCGTGTCCCACAAAGAAGTGGCAAGGGACGTTTTTAAATCCTCAGCAGGGCGGGGGGCTGGCCAGCAGGGAGAGCGGACCGGAAGCTGGAGGTCGGTCTCGCAGGGACTCCTGGTTCCTGGAGTCCCTGCACGCTCGCAGCCCCGCTAGCACCTCTCACCCGGTACCGCCCTGCAGCTGTAGTTCATCCAAAATTGCCCCCTGTGCCTCACACGGCGATGCGGCACCCGCGAAGCGGGTGCGGCGAGATGTAGGCGGGAAAGAGAAGATGCCGCTGGAATCCTGGTCAGTGAAAGTGCCTCCGTGCAATTTGATCGTGTCCCACAAAGAAGTGGCGAGGGACGTTTTTAAATCCTCAGCAGGGCGGGGGGCTGGCCAGCAGGGAGAGCGGACCGGAAGCTGGAGGTCGGTCTCGCAGGGACTCCTGGTTCCTGGAGTCCCTGCACGCTCGCAGCCCCGCTAGCACCTCTCACCCGGTACTGCCCTGCAGCTGTAGTTCATCCAAAATTGCCCCCTGTGCCTCACACGGCGATGCCGCACCCGCAAAGCGGGTGCGGCGAGATGTAGGCGGGAAAGAGAAGATGCCGCTGGAATCCTGGTCAGTGAAAGTGCCTCCGTGCAATTTGATCGTGTCCCCTTTTATTTATGTATTTAGGGAGGGCGGGAGGGAGGCGGGTGGCGGCCGGCTACGCACCGTCTGCGGAGCGCGCGTAGTGCCGCCTGGCTACGCCCGCTACGCAAAATGCGTAGGAGACGGCACTCCGTGCACTCCGTGCACGGAGCGTAGCTGGCCGCCCACCCTTAAAGCCGACTCGACCTACATCGCCGCACAGCACATTTCAATTTCCTCGAGTCACAGCATTGGGGCTTTGTGGGAAGTGTAGTTCCACTACATGGGACTACCCAGGTTGATTGCATCACATCGTGGGGGCGGAGTATGGCTAACGTTTATCTACAGCGTGACAGGCTGACCATTCGCAGCACAAGGAGCAGCTGGAGAGGGGCGCTGAGGAAGGCAGAAAGTGCCGAAATGCATTCACCCGAGACCTATGTGCAGTAAAGTGCTCCTTTGAATCTCCCTTCTGGTTCACGTCTCTTTTCTTTTGGAGGAGGGGTTGTTCCATATATATATATATATATATATATAAATGTGTATATATATATACATATATATATATATGCGAAGACAAAACCACTCCGGAACCTCCTTTCGTCGAACAGAGTAAACGGACTCCAGGTCATCTGCATTTAAGTCTTATTTATTTTCTTATTTTTCTTCTCATATACCTTGAATATATATATATATATATATATATATATATATATATATATATATATATATATTACCTAATGGCGGTCGCCAGTAGGTAGTTATAGTTAGGACCTAGTTTCCATAGGAAATCCGCAACATTCTATTGGGAATAACTTTGGAGCCGGTTGATGAATCTTCGCGAATTTCTCAAAGAGGATGGCCCGCTCCACTCCGCTCCTTCCCTGAAAGTTTTGGGGGGATTCGTCAAGTGGGGGCTGAGAAAAAAGGGGGGTCCCAAAACGTGTTTTCCCCATGTTATTTTCCATAGGACGATTAGACACGGCTACAGCCCGAACTGCTGAACGGAATTACAAGAAATTTGGCAAAATGGTAGAGTCTGATTCGCAGATCACGCTTTTGCTTAAAGGGTGTAAATCCCTCCAGTAGTTCTTGAGAAAATCAAAAGAAAAAATATATATATATATCTAGAAGCGCGCACTGTGCGCTTATCGGGTGTGCGCAAGCGGAATTCTGATTTGCTGTTAGACGTCTGTCAACATTCCAATCGGTGGAAACCAGGAAGTGTTGGCCACCATTTTGTCACTCCATGGTAGAAGAGAGTCAAAAACAAAAGTGGAGAACATGAAAAGGGGGCAGGCTAGAGACTCCCTGACCTCCTAGGCCTTCTCAGGGGGTCCGTGAAGGACCCCAAATGGCATAAAAACCATTAAAAAAAAATCGCAATGTGTGCGCACGATGCACGCACCTGTACGCGCACCATGCGCGTACGTCGGCAAACCCCCCCCCAAAAAAAATACAGTTAAAAAACAAGTTTGAGTGTTTAGATGTTGGTTGCCTCTAAAAAGAGCTGTTGTGTTCATTGAGTGTTATTTGTACCTACAAGTAAGTACCGATGCAGAGTCTAAAGTTCAAGAGGAAGACTCTGTTCCCCTCATCTGTGAAATGTACACCGTCTCCTCTATAAATGCCTTGCATGTTGTAACGCAAGTTGTTGTGGTATATAGAACCCATACCATAGTCTCTGAGAAAATCAGAAACAGACTTATTGACATGTTTCCTTGCTTTCTCAATCTGTGGACAATATTGGTTGTACCAGTTCCATTTTTGCCTTTGGCATACATTAGAATATACAAAGGCAGTTTGTGGAAAAAGTGACATCAATTGCCCAAAGGTGTCCTTTAAAAGCATTTCCACACCTACCCCAGTCAAAGTGCCTAGGTCATTGCCACCACAGTGCACAATTATGAGGTCAGGGTGTGGGAGAGGCAAAAAGGATTTTACCAATGGCATCAATTGGTGACATCTCAATCCTCTCTGGCCAATCCACATAATATCCACATTTAGTAAATCAAGGTTGAGAAAGCATCTATTTGCTGCATACCTTTCACTCCAGAAAATATAGCTGTGTCCTACAATCCACACCCTAAGCTTCTTGAAGGGAGATCTGGTTGTACTCAGATGGGCTCTGGAAATGAAATGGGAGTTTGAAAAGTAGGAGTTTAGAAAAAAATGTGGATGAGATTCAGTGCACTTGAAAAAAAAGAAATGATTGGTGGTTTCTGAACAACATTGAAAACTAGGGTGCATGCTACTGTTTTTTTAAAAGGAGAAATGCTAATGATTGAGAAAAAGTCATTGAAAGGAACATTGCACAGGATAAGCTGGTGTATTGAGAAGTCAAACGCCCTTGCTGGTTTGGTTTGCAGATGAACTTTTCACCTGTATGTACAGTTAGGTGTTCTATGGAATGTTACCATGGTAACAGTCAGAGAGAGCAGTGGGGAAAGGTTGAATATTATGTGAGATTGAAAGTTTTGCAATGTAGAACCAAATAAAATGTTAGTTTGGTTTGGAATTTGTGTGGGAAGAAATTTCATTGGTTATCCACATGAATATGTGTGGAAAATGAGAGGGAAGCAATGCTATTCTATGGTTCAAGTGACTGGTGCACAATTCAGAGATTCTGCTGTGTGATTGACACTGTTCTAAATCTACAAAAGGATTATTAAAGGTAAGTTGTTAATTTGTAAAGGGATCTCTGTTGTGCACTTTAAGCTAATAAGAAAAATGTGTTCTAATGTAGAAGCAGGAGTTTATTTGTATAGAGTCTGATTCTGAATTTGTATGCTTTGGGAAAATCATTGTGATAGGAGCCTTTGGTATGTTAATGTGTTTGAGGAGATATTTTTTTGCAGTACAGTGCTATTGTTAAAAATGCAGAGTGTGTACATGAAGTGGTCTAACCACTTACACACTTGTATATCAGGGTTAGAATTCTCAGATAGTCTCCTTGCAGTCTAGTAAACATTCTGGGTGTGCTGCACAAATGCCATAGAAAATCTTTTAGTAGCATGTGGCAGAATAATTTGCTTAGTTGATGTGTTTAAAAATATGGGAATACATGTACTCATGGAGTGAGTCAGGCTTTAGGACATGCAGTGCTTTATAGTCCTAGCACTTGCATGATACCATACACTGCCCAAACACAACTGCATTCCTCTAAACTCAGAAATATCAGTCCCACCTTGACCCCCTACACTGCCTGAACACCACTGCACTGTCCTAAAACCTGAAACACAATCCCTAGCAAAACCTGCTAAACTCTTTCAACACTACTGCACTGCTCTAAACCCAGAAACACCATCTTCAGTGAATGCCCCTATAATGTTGCACCACTGCACTCCCCTAAACCCTGAAACAGCACTCCCTGCATGATCTCCTACACTGCCCGAACACTGCTGCTGTGCCTTAAAATTACTTATGGAGTGAACCAGACTTTACAACATATAGTGCTTCTAATTGCTATGTAGTATGCTAGTAGTGGTCTATAATTGTAAAAAAAAAAAAACATGTTTTTTTTTCTTCACAACAGATTTTAATTATCTACAGAAAGAAAAAAGAACATGCCTTCAAAGAGTGAGAAAAGAAAAAGATATAAACAGGCTTACTTTTCCAAGAAAAAACAAGTACAAGATTTATCTAAACAGCAATGTGTGGAAAAAAAGAAGAAAGCTCCTGGTAAGACAACAAAGCATTTTATAAGGAAAATAACACAAACTAAAAAAAGTGTGGAGAATCAGGAAAAGAAAAATTATCTGAAACTACAAAGAAAAACCAGACAAAAAAGAAAAATGATGGAAAACTATGTGGTAAAGATATTGTGTATAGTAATAGACGAAAAAATCAGTTTGTTGAAATTCGCAAGCGAATGTTTTATAACAGAGTTGTTTTAAATTTATTTAAAAATATAAAGAATTGTAAAACAGCTTTTTATAAGAAAAAGAAACATATTGAAACAATTGTTGAGAAGGCTTTTGAATTAAAAAAAAGTTGTTCATTTTAGTAATCAATAGGATTCGAACACTAGATAAGCCAATCAATGTTATGAAAGCCAAAAGTCAGTGCAAAAGACTAATTAATAGAACTCATTTTTGTAATGTTTTTTCTGGAGAATGGAAACATAGTTCAAGTTGTGAGCCATTTTTTAATGAAGAGAGTTACCTTCAGAGTAATGATTTGTTGCATGCAGTTGACACCAGTGGTCGAGCTTATGAGGTTAAGAATGGTTGTCCGATTGAAAAAGAGAAAATTGTCCCTGGAAATGCAGAAGAGGTGTTAGCTGATGAAGTTTGAGGGAGGCGTCCTAAGGATCCAGTGTACACTTGGAATTGTAGTAGTATTTGTAGTGTACAACAGGATTCAATTGATTCTTTTCGCAATTTCTTACGTAAGTATAGTAAGAAAAGTGTTAAACAAAAGATTAAGATGTTGCAAGAATTTGACCCTTGCAGAGTGAGAGAAAAAACAGGTTTGCAAGGTCATTCTCTGGCTTGTCTTTCTAAAAAAGTATGTCAGAGTGTTTTTCACCATTTCAGGATGTTAGCAGTGCATCATACTCAAGTGAGGAAATTAGTGAGAAGGTTGTATTATGCAAAAAGTCCAGCACTTAAGCTAAAACAGTTAAACAGTGCTCTTTTGCATGGATCTGTATTAGATGTAATCAACATTTGTGAAGAAATTGAGGTTAGTTACTTTGGTCCTGAAGAAGACAGTGCAGAAACAGATACATTAATAGAAGGAAATGTGGAAGAAAATGTACCGAATTTTAGTACAGAAAATTTTGAGCAAGAAATTACTAGGTTTAAGGTCATTTCGGGTGAAAGGCCAAACTTTTCTTGTATTTGTTGTAGATGAATTCATTATAAAATCAGACCAGGTTAGTTGATCTGTATTTAAAAAGTGAAAAGGAGAATAATAATGAGTGGAAGGAATTTGCAACTTATTTGTTGGTAGAGAATTGTTTTGATTTGGGTTCCGATCAACGTATTTGTAATTATTGTTATAACAAATTAAATGAAAACAAAATTCCTGCTAGAGCTGTACATAATAATCTTGAGTTGGTAAATATTCCTTCTGAACTGATGGATTTAAATACTTATGAGTCTATTCTTATTCAATGTGTGCATCCATTTCAGGCTATTGTTCGTATGGAGCCTAAGACAGGGAAATTGCCTCCTTCGGATTTACAGAGAGGATTAAAGGGAAGAGTTGTATATTTGCCTCTAGATTTAAAGAAAAATATTGAAACAATTTTTGTAGAAAATGTGGAAGAGGAACCTCTAGTTATTCTAGTTAATGGCGTTCCTACGAAGAGTAAGAAATCTGGCAAGATTTAGTGGATGTTAGGAAAGTGAAAAAGGCAACGTTGTATTTGGTAAAAAATAATCAATACTATAAAAATGTATATGTAGGAGAAGAGGAAACAACTGTAGAAGAGGACAGTGATTTGTCAACTGCACAAATTGAAAAAGTGGATGTGTCCAGAACTGAAGAAATTTATGAACATTATAGTGTGCATCCACTTCACTCTAAAGAAGTGATGGGGAATACTATTGAGTTATTCCAAATGAAAGAAGCGAAAGGAAGTCCCATTAGTGTATGGGAAGAAAGCTTGGAAGCTCGTTGTTTCCCTCAGTTATTTCTAACAGGCAAAGGTGGACGATATGATGAACGACCTGTCCAGATTCCTGCATCTGAATACCGGACATCAAGATTATATGCAGAAGATCCAAGTTTTCGCCAATGTATTCCATATTTGTTTCATCTTCTGTTTGAGAGTGCTTAGTCCGGACTTTCTTATGCAGTGAACCATATACTAAAAAGTGGAGTACATCTGCAAAATGTTTCGGCAAAGGACTTTATGGATAAAGTCCAACAGAAAGATACTGTTTTGGAATCACAGCTAATTAATCTCACGGCATGTCAGCGTAGTACTAATGAGTATTGGTACCGTCGTCATGTGGAGTTGAAATGTATGCTAAGAAACGTAGGAACTCCTACATGGTTCTTCACTCTAAGCTGTGCTGAGTATGCTTGGGAATATTTACTTCAATTTCTTCGAGAGGCAAATGCAAACATAGAAAATTTAGAATACAAGACACCTGGAGAACTGTGCTCTTTGGATCCAGTTAATGTATGCAGGTATTTCAATCATAGATTTGAAGCTATGATGTCTTTTATCACAAACAAAAAAAATCCTCCTCTTGGAGCGGTTCTGTATTTCTTTTGGAGAAAGGAGTATCAAGCAAGAGGTGCTCCTCACATACATATGCTGCTATGGATCAAAGATGCCCCCAAATTTGGAATAGATTCAGATGACACAGTGATGAGTTTTATTGAACAATATTCTACATGTGCTGAACCAAAAAGTACAGAACAAAAGAATTTAAGACATCAAGTCTTACGGTTTCAAACCCATTGTTGTGGAAAATACTGTTGTCGAAAGTACAAATCTAAGGATAAGTTTTACACAAAATGTCGTTTTGGATTTCCAAGTCCAGTAATATCAAAAGGAAGAGTGAATAATTTTATGTCATCCTTGCGACATACTGTCACAAGAAAATCACAGAAAAATACCTACAACGTAAGAAGAAATGAAGAGTCAAAATGCATAAATGACTATAACCCAGTCATTTTGTCCATGTGGAATGCTAACATGGATATTCAATATGTTGCATACAACTCTATTGCTGTGGCTCGATATGTAACGTCTTACATTACTAAATCTGAAAAGACGGAACTAAAGGAAATGTGGGAAGAAATTTCTCATGAAAAGAGCCTAAGTAAGAAATTGTACAGCTATAGTTTGAAGATGTTGTCTCATCGAGAAATCGGAGGATATGAATGTTCAGATCGCTTATCATCTGCAAGTCTATACTCCAAATCTAGAACAATCATTTGGGTGAGTTTAGGTTTTGCAAGAACACGAAACCGAGTTTTGAAATCTGTACAAGAAATTGAGTATTTAGGAGAGAGAGAACCAGACAGTACAGATATTTTGAAGACAAATATGTCGGATACATACTATCAAATAGAAGTAATCATCTTGAGAACGTTTGTCTTTATGAAGTACTGCAAAGCTATACTTTTAAGAGGAATATTACAGAAGATATCAATAAAGGAGTATATGCTGTGATTGGATCTGAAGGATGTTTAGTGAAACAAAGAAAAGGACATTTGAATAATCACCGAAAACTGAGTTGCGAAACTCCTGACAAAAGGGAATTTTACTATTTAGCTCTTTTGCTACTCTTTGAGCCATGGCGAGCAGAACTGGAACTACTTGGAGATTTTGACAGTTATGAAGATTCATTCAACGCAACTAAAAATACTATAGAATGTCCTGTTTTTACTAATTATCTGAAAATGTTGAACAACGAAATACAGCAAGAAGCAACAATTGCAGCAGAGATTGCTAGAGACAGTTCTCAAGACAGTCAAAGTTTTGCTTTGTTGAGTCAGGATCCACTAGGAGAACCAATTATCCAAAAAGAAGTAGCAACTGCCATGGATGAGGTGGGAACAGCAATGCAACAAGCTCCAGAGGATGTAATAAACTTAGAAGAATTGGAAAAACAACTAAATGTTGAGCAAAAACAAATATATGATCAAGTGACAGAACAGATTGAGCATGGTTTATATCATGAGAAAAAAGAGTGCTCATGTACGTCATTTAAACCTGTCTGACTGTACGTGAGTGGAGAAGCAGGAACTGGAAAAAGTTGGCACTCTCTTGTGTTGTTACTGCTCCAACTGGGTTGGCAGCACATAGCATTAAAGGGATTACTTTACATCGTTTATTGATGCTGCCAGTAGAGCATGAAAATACATTAGAATACCACAAGCTATCTGGAGAAGCTTGTTGTGAAGTTTCTAGAGTCTTGACAAAAAATTAAAATTCTCATTATTGATGAGGTAAGCATGGTATCAAATGTAATGCTTGCCTTTGTGCATTTAAGAATGCAACAATTTCTTAAAACAGAGTATGATTTGTTATTTGGAGGCAAACATGTGATAGTTTTTGGAGATCTACTACAACTAACTCCTGTGAAAGGACAACCAGTATTTAACCCCATCGCTGCTAGAGCGATTCCCCTGCTGTGCTGGACAGCAATAAAAACGGGTGTGGTCATGACGAGCTCAGCTCGTCATGAGCACAGGAGCACTGTACTGCATGACGAGCTGAGCTCGTCATGAGCATGGAAGGGGTTAAAACAGTTACACATGAAGACACCAGAAAGTGCCTGGGAAGCTTTGGAAATGTTAATATTTGGTCATATTTCAAATATTCAGAACTCATTACAAATATGCGACAGGCAAAGGACGCTGATTATAAAAGTATTCTTGAAGATATAAGAATTCGAAAAGTGAGTGAACATGGCAAAGAAGCTTTACAGGCACGATTACTTACAAATTTGTTTCCAAACGAAAATATTCTTCCAGAGAATATATATAGAAAAATTGCATAAAAGAAATCAGTGATATGCTTGATGCCAACTCTGCAAGAATGTTCAATATTCAATGAAAAAATGTTAAAGTTAGAAAATCAAGAAATTATAAAACTGGAAGCTATTGATAGAATAGAGCATGAAGGAGCTACTATTATTTTGTCAGAAAAGTTGAAGTCAAAATTGGATTCTTTAGAGAAATCAATATCTAAAACTGCTGGTTTAGACAAGAATCTATATGCATGTATAAATTGTCGGATAATTTTACGACGTAATTTACATGTGGAAAGAGGTTTAGTAAATGGAGCAATGGGTAATGTTGTTGATTTTGTGAATTACCCAAATAGAGATGACATTGAATTTTTGAAAATCAAATTTGATGAAATTGAAGAAGTACAACAATTGAGTCGTTGTTCAGCTCGATTTTTGCTTGTAAAAGATTTATATGTCCGCCGAAAACCGTTTCCTGTTTGTTTGGCATATGCGGTGACTCAAGGTTTAAGTGTAGATAGTGCTTTGGTGAATATTGGAAGTACTGTGTCTAAAGAGGGTATGGCATATATTGCTTTATCTCGAGTCAGAACTTTTTCTGCATTATACTTGATTGATTTTGATGAAACAAAGATTAGTGCAGATGTAAATTGTGTACCTCCCTCTGGATGTTTCGCAAACAGCTTAAGACCTGGCTTTTTAAACAATAAACTTCAGTTCCCCTTGATGGTTACACAACATAGAATCTTTAGCGCCGAGATGCCCTTGGGCCTGCGTTCGCGCTTTATAAATGTTTTAATAAATAAATAAATAAATAAAAGAATATAATAGGTTAAGAAGAGAACATGCTCCCAATTTACCTCAATATCTTTTATTTGAAAAGCGTGTGGTAGGTCGAAAAAGAAGATATGAGAAAAATTGTAGCGAGGTTGCAGAGAAAAGAAAAAAACTAGATGAACCAGTGATAGTAAGCAAAAGGAAAAAGGTTTCTATTGAAGAGGTTGTTGGTTTTCAGTTTGAAAACAGTTCTGGTGTCAACTGCTATGTTGTTTTTTTTCTTGAAACTTTACAACAACAACTTGTTGAAAATCGGGACAAAAGATTTTGTTGTTTGTTGAATTCTGTGTTTGAGAAATGTAGTAGTGATAAAACTAAAATAGAAAGTGTTTCTGATATTCGAAATGTTTTAGACATATGTTCTTGTTTAAATCAAGTTTCACAGAATATTCAGCAAGATTGTCAGGAACTTCTAATGTATATGCTTGTTGTATTGCAAGATGAAGGTATAGATATTGAAAATCTTTTTGGCCTTTCTTATAAATGGCAACATGACTGTGACAATTGTTCGTTTTCAAAAAGTACTAAAATAGACACTGAAAGATTTATATATTTGACTTTACCAGACTGCAAATCAGTGTCTTTTAATAATCTAGTTAGAGAAGCAAATCAAAACATGGTCTGTACCCAATGTAACTCACAAATGTTATCAACATTATTTATCCAAAGATATGGACAGTATGTAATTTTAATGCTGCAACGATGAAGACCTGATGGAAGAAAACTGACAACTTTAATACAAAAATGTGTGGCTTCTCAACTATCAATATCAGGAAGAACATTTGTGACAGTAGCAATTATTTTCCATAATGGTCACAACATCAGGACATTACACAGCTTATTTAAAATGTACAAAAGGCCGGACTCATGTAATGATAATCAATTGATTTTTAAACAACGTTTGCCTTATGACTTACCAAATTCTTACCTAGTGTTTTTACAACCACAATTTTAGGGAAAATAATTGGCCTGGGAAAATTACTGCTCTTAAGAAAGGGTAGTCTGGTGTTCAAAAGTACTTTGTGAGTGAGGGTGATCAGGTTAAAAAAATTATTGTAGTTGACGTAGAGGTAGTGTAAGTGTGTCAGATAGTGGGTGATGCGGCTATCACATGAGATGTTGATCATCAGTGAGGCAGAGGTGTTTTAGATTTGTTGTAGTTGTTGTAGATGTTGGTGACATTTTTTATTCCCTTGTAGAGGTTTCTTTTAATGGTATACAGCTCCTTGGTAAGATAAAGGATGAGTAGAGTGTCATCGGCATACCAGATGATGTTGAGATTCTGATAGCATGCTAGTTGTTTAAGGTTTATGTACTTGATAAATAGCATCGGGTGGAGGTATAACCATTGTTAGATGGTACAAAAGATGTTGGTGCTTTTAATTCAGAAGGTTGGGAAACGGACGCTTTAGAGTACTATTAAGTATCTTCCAAACTAAGGATTTCACACATACTATTTGGCATGAGGAATGGTATCTGAAACAAAAAATTACTATTTCGGGTAAATGTTGTTAGCATATGTTTGTACATAACTTTATTTAGAGTGTATAAAAAAGAAGTAATAATGTTTTGTTACTTTGTGATTGTTGGAGATGTCCCATATTTACGTAAGAAATTGCTGTTCGAAAAAAACATTTAAGATATGTTTTTTTCTAACTTTTACATTATTAATGAAAATGTTGAATGGGTTTTTTAAGGACAATCTTATTGATTGTCTTTTTTTTGCCCGCTGTTATATGATGAGTGCTATTGAACTCACTGTTTTCAGTGAAATTCAATATATTCTGAGAACAGCAAAATAAAAGACATAACATATTTTACACATTATTTTGTATTGTGAAATATATATTATAACTCAATTTTTTCTTCTCTTCCACAGATACTATATTTATAAAAAAATGTATTATTAACTTTTCATTACTTATAAGGTAAGTATGACAAACAAAAAATACTTTCTCATCACTCTCTTACTTCTCTTTCCCTTTTTCACTTTCTTCACTCTGTCCCTTACTCCCCTTCCTTTACTCATCTTACTCCCCTTCCCTCACTCTCCTTACTCCCCTTCATTCACCTTTACACTCCTTATCTCACCATAAGTACCCTTCCCTCATCCTCACTCACCTTCTCCTGCTCTCTCTTTCCCCTCTCTGTCCCTCACTTCTCTTTCCTTTCTTCCTCCATCACTACCCTTCTCTTGCTCTATCCCTCACTCTTTTCTCTCTCCCCCTCACTCTCTTTCCTACACACCATCCCTCACTCACTTTCAGTCACTCCCCTTCTCTCACTCCCTCACTCCCTTTTGCTCACTCCCCTTCCTTTATTCCCTCCCTCACTCCCCTTTCCTCCATCTGCCTCTAAGTCTCTTCCTCTGTCTTAGTCACTATAACTGCCTCACTGCCTCACAGTCTCTCACTCTCCCTTTCTTTCTCTCTCTCACTGTCTCCCTCTCTCTCCACCACTCTTCCTTTTCTTTCCTCTCTCTTTCCATAAATCCTTCACTCTCACTCACTACTTTTTTCTCTCTCGTAATATGCTTCTTTTTCCCTCACTCCCCTTCCCTTACCCTCATATCCCTTCCCTCACTGTCACTGCCCTTCACTCAATCTCACTCCTCTACCCCTACTTCAGGGTTTCCTTTCTCTGCATCACTCCCATTCCCTTTCTCCTGCTCCCATTCCCTCACTCCCCCTCACTCTCTTTCCCTCACTCCATCCGTCAGTACCCTTCCCTCACTCCACTTTCCTCATTCCCTTTTGCTAACTCCCATTCCTTTAGTCTCTCACTCCCCTTCACTCCATTTCTCTCTCTCTCTCTCTCTCCCTCTGTCCCACTCAGTCTAACTGCCTCACTCCCTCTCAGTCACTCGCTCTCCCTCTCTTTCTCTCTCACTCTCTCCCTCTCTCTCCCTCACCCTTCCTCTCTTTCCCTTTCTGTTTCCTTCACTCCTACTTTATCCTTCAGTCTCTCTCTTAATCTCCTTCCTTCTCTCTCATTCCCCTTTCGTCACCCTCATACCCTTTCTTTCACTGTTACTGCCTTTCACTCACCCTCAGAACTTTCCCTCACTCCCCTTCCCTCACTCCCCTTCCTTCACTCCTCTTTCCTCACTCCCTCACTTACTCCCCTTCGTTCACTCCTTCCCTCACTTTTTTTTCATCCATGTTTCTCTCCCTGTCTCCCTCTGTCTCACTCACTGTATCTGCCTCACTCCTTCTCAGTTCCTTGATCTCCCTCTCTCTCACTCTCTCCCTCTCTCTCCCTTACCCTTAATCTCCTTCCCTCTCTCTTTCTATCACTCCTCTTCTCTCTCTCACTCACTTTCCCTCTCTCTTAATTTTCTTCCTTCTCCCTCATTCACCTTCCCTCACCCTCATACCCCTTTCCTAACTGTCACTGCCCTTCACTCACTGTCACTCCCCTTCCCCCACTTCCTCCTATCTGTATCTCACACCCCTTCCCTTTCCTGCTCCCTTTCCCTCACTCCCCCTCGCTCTCCTTCCCTCACTCCATTCCTCACTCCCCTTCCCTCACTCCCCTTCCCTAACTCCCTCCATTCCCTCACTCCCCTTCTGTCTCCTTCACTCCCATTCTCTCACTTTCCCTTACCCCCTTTTCTCATCCTCATACCTCTTCCCTCACCGTCACTCCACTTCCCTTACCTTCACTCCCCTTACCCTGCTCTACTTCCCCCTCTCTGTCCCTTACTCCCCTTCCCTGTCTCCATCCCCCGCTCCCCTTCTCTCACACCCCCTCCCTCACTCTCCTTACCTTACTGCCATTCCCTTACTCTTTCGCTCTCCTTATCTCACTCCCCTACCCGTAGTCCCCTTCTTTCAGTCAGTCTTTCACTCCCCTTTCCTCACTCACCATACTCCCCTTTCCTCACTCATTCCCTCAGTCCCTACCTCCCCTTCACTCAGTCATTTCAGTCATTCATTTATACACTACACATTCATTCAAAAAAAGTATGACACAGTATATAAGAAATATAGCTCTTCTTGGAGAAGTGAAGTTAGTTCTTAGAAGAACTGTTTTTTTTGTCTTTTTTTGTTTTAAATTTTGTTTGTCTTTTTTTGAACAATTTTATATATTTTTGGGATTTTCTGTAACAAAAAAGAAAACAGGTAACCAAAAACTGCTCAACAGGAACAGGAACAAAAATAATAAAAGAAAAAAAATTAATGGCGGGCGCATCTGTGCTGCCTCTTCTTTGCCACGATTAAATCAATGCTTTGTTCTCCGTAGCAAAAAATGTTGTTGCAATAGTTGCAACGTATATGTCCGTCTGCAAAATCCGGCCGGATATCTGGAGCAGTTGCAGATGGAGATGCTCCCGAAGAAGAGGTGCTGGAGACAGCAGCTGGAGGATTGTCCCTGAGGTCTTGAGTAGATGCCTGAGCATTGTTGTTGGGATGAAGATTTTACACATGCCGAATCATAGTTGCAATGCTGAAAGAATAATGTTTGGAGGCATCACCTCTTGAAAGGATGGTGCCACAGATTTTGCAAGTGACCTTGGAAGCATTTACCTTTTTTTGCCCTTCTGGGTAAGTAAAAAACTTCCGTATAAAAGGCTCTTTGGGTTTCTTCTGTTTTGGCTGTTCAGGCAAAAACTCCACATCAGAGTCTGAAGAAGATTGCTGTTCTACATTATCCAATCAAGAATAAAATACTGAAGATGCTTCTCCCAGGAAAAAGAAACAGATAGTGAGGGAAGTGGGTGGGGTTTTTGAAGATTTGGAAAAGAAACTACTATAAACCAATCAAAAGTGTTGTTTTCAAGTCACATGACTTTGCGTGCGCGCATGCATGCGCGCACGGTGTTCGCACGAGTCGCATATGAATGACGGTTTACCCAATTTTTGTAAGTGCTTTTAAAGCTAATATACGGTTATAAAAAGTCAAAAATACTATTTTTACAGTTCAGTCACAGAATGTCTTTCGTTATTATGTACATTACATTTACAGAAATGACTTTTTGGAATGAAATTTTTTTCGTGGGGTGCGAACACCGTGCGCGCATGCGTGCGAACTCCGTGCGTGCATGCATGCAAACACCGTGCGCGCACCTTAAAAAACACAAAAAAAGGCCAAAATTATTTTAAAAATCTAAAATTTGTACTTAATAATACATAAATCAAAATTAAAATTTAAGTATTGTTAAAAATATAGAACATTTGTATAATAACCCAAAAAATACAATAATTTATACATTTTAAAATTAGCATTTAAAAAACCTTTGAAATTCACTGAAGAAACCATAGGTTTCACACACATTATAGTTAGGAATTACCATTTAAAAACCCTTTGAAATTCACTGAAAAAACCATAGGTTTCACACACGTTATAGTTAGGAATTAGCATTTAAAAAACCTTTGAAATTCACTGAAAAAACCATAGGCTTCACACATGTTATAGTTAGGAATTAGCATTTAAAAAACCTTGGAAATTCACTGAAAAAACCATAGGTTTCACACCAGTTATAGTTAGCTGGACATTTTACTCATAAAAAACCATTGAAATTAATGAAGTTATAGTTTGTTGTACTCACTATAACTCGCGCGCCCGCAATCCACTGCTGATGATGTCACATATTACATCATTCATGACATGGTCAGTGACATCACTAATGACATCACTGATGACATCTCAAATGACATCAATGATGACATCCCTGATGACATCATCCATGTGACAATGAAGTACACCTCATCACACACTAGTATAATATTTCATCACTCACTGTAAAATAGAAAGTGCCATATTTCAAACCATTGACACACCAATATTAATTTCTAAACACCCACTTAGTGATTCATAGATCTATACACACATCTAATCACTTACCTATAGATTCAGAGTTATATGCAGTGAATAATTAACAGAATACTATCAAATATACGTATACGCCTATTTCAACTTACACACCAGCACACATTGTATTCACTTATAAAGACAACCTTCTGACTTATGCAAACAATTGATTATACTTACATTTACTCATCTACACACTTATTCAAACACCACTTCATCTATTTATATAAATAGTAACTCACACTAAGGGGTCGATTATGATGGCGGACGGACCTGAGTCCGTCCGCCACCATAGAGTAGGAGGGAACCTCCGCATTGCTTGTGGAGTTCCCTCCTTTGCAATTAGGATGTGACCGCCACCCTGGCGGTCACTTCCTCTATTTTTACCATTGCGGGGGGTGCGGCTTCATGCTGCATCCGCCGCAATGGTAAAAATGAAAGCTGTGCATTTGCATGCACAAAGCGGCAGTCACCGCGTGGCGCCTGCTGCTCTGTGCACGCAAATGCAGGGGGGTACCATAGGTACCCCCCATGTGCCCCCCCCCCACCCCCTCCTTCACTCCTGGGGGCCCGCAACAGGCCCCCAAACAAGAATCCATACGCCTTTGCACGGCGGACATGCCACCGTGTAAAGGCTTCGAAATTCAGACATCCTAATATGGCTGGCGGTGTCTGAGAGACACCGCCACCATATTAGGCCTTTTCCGCCGCAGTTGTAAACCAACCGTGGCGGAAAAGCAGTGGACTGAAACCAGGACCCACCAGCCATCCTAATGTGGCGGTGGGTCTTTGGTGGGTCCGCAGAGGATTTTCCGCATCCGCTGGGCCGGCGGTGGCTTCCGCCGGCCCGGAGGATGCGGAAAATCCTCCATCATATTGGGCTCCTATGTGTGTTATAAAATCACTATTACAAGTATACAGTTATCCATATAGCGACTCATACAATCACTAAGTCTTAAGCACACTTAATTAGATATAACTGTCACATACACTACCTTTTTTTCAAGTTTAATGGAGATGTACCATTGAGAGAAATATTTCATCACCACCACACCCATAAACATATACACTCACTGAAAAAACTGTTATAACATGTAGTCTTAACCTCATATACCTATTGAATGAACTAATCACACATTTTTTAGCAATCACACACCCTCCACCAAACCACATAGACATTCATTTACCCATACAATTACTCAGTTAAGAAACCAATAACAAATAAAGTCTTTAACATACCAATTAAGACAAAGCAATAAAGACTTTCACACAGTTTAATAACTACACATTATATATAGTGAGACTCTACAAATTAGTCAAGGAAACAATCAATAACACTGTTACTAAATCCACCATTCACACATTTATATTTATATATCCACTCATTCTTCAATGCAAAGTAGTGTATTTATAATACATATTTAAATATCAAAGCAAACCACATTCACTGGATGATGTCATCAGTGAAGTCATCAGTGATGTCATTTGAGATGTCATCAGTGATGTCATTGACCATGTCATGAATGATGTAATATGTGACATCATCAGCAGTGGATTGCGGGCGCGTGAGTTATAGTGTGTACAACTAACTATAACGGGGGAATTTCAATGGTTTTGTATGAGTAAAATGTCCATCTAACTATAACTGGTGTGAAACCTATGTTTTTTTAGTGAATTTCTAAGGTTTTTTAAATGCTAATTCCTAACTTTAACGTGCGTGAAACCTATGGTTTTTTCAGTGAATATATATATATATATATATATATATAAATATATATATATATATATATATATACACATATATACATATATATCTGTAAAAAGAAATTGTATTTTTACTTAACAAGAGGGGGAGATGTAGTGTCTTGTGAGTTGGCAATGACAGGACCATTCTGGTTCTTGATGGACTCCGCAGAAGTGTGAAGTAAGTATTTAGGTATGGTGAATAGAGTTCATGTTTAGAATGTTGGGTTTGCAGTTACACAGAGAAGAATGAAGATGGGCAAAACCATTTCCATGCGTGGGGTATTCATTTACGAGTACCCAGGATGTAGAGGACACTGCAGTGGTTTTTATTATCCATAGATGTTAAAGTCCCTATGACAGCTTGGCACTAGAAGATGTCTTCAACCATAACCAGCAATTGGCCATAACAGACCTTTGACCAGGATTACTGCCGCACCAAAGGATGTGATCTTCACTGATTTTGATAGATGGCGTTCAATTTTGGCCCAAAGAAGATACAACAATGAAGATTTCTTTCCCCACATTGAGTTCAGATGACGGATCCCTAGACAGAACGGAATCTGTGGATCCCACTTATTCAGGACTGACGATGTGCACCTGCAGATTCATCGAGATCGCAGACTCCAAAACGTTCTCTCCAGAGGGAGCATCTCCTCTCCCCGAGCTGTCTGATCGTAGCAGTAAAACACTAATTCATATGCTAAAAGTAATTTTTGCAACCAAATTGGTAAGAGGCACAATATCGCTCATACAGAGACACTTACGTGGAGAGAGACTAGGCGAATGACCACACTTACCCCACTTTAGCAATAACATATTTATAATCTGGGGAGAAAAGGGAAAGATTGTCCCCATGAGCCTTAATGTAGCCCGACTCCATTGTGCACTGATTTTCTGTCCTACTACGTGTACAGGATCTGAGAGTAGATCCAAAGCAGAATTAATTCCCCACTGATTACTAAATTCATTGTTTCCTTTTTGCCCTCCACATTTCACATGTAGTATTAAATTGTGTGTCAGAATAAGGTACTTTTACGTTCCTAATTAATTGTACTAGTTGGACAATGATCCATTGATTGTTATGAGCGATCTTATTTGGGTCTGAGTTTCTACTGCACACCATCTCAATGAATAAGCCCTTGACTGCTCAACTTCACTACTGTGATAGTCAAGTGCGAAAGGGATGCACATTATGTTTATTTTGGGGTTGAATGGCAGAGTCTAGGCACAACTGATAAAAGGCTCTCATTGCTACAGTTTGAACTCAGTAACCCCTGACGACCATGAGGCTCTCAAATAAGTTACCAATGTGTATATACCAAAACCAGCTTTCCACCAAGACTGGGTGTGAGACCCCTTTGGCCACCTCCAGTCAAGTTTCAATCACTGACCCAACAAGAATTGAACCGCCTGCTGGATCACATCCTTTCATGAAATTGGGGCAGCCAGCTATGTGAGGCACAGGTCATGTAGGGTGACAGAAACCATCTTTAGAGATTAAAGCATGATTGAGCGCATTCCAATTGCCCTGCTGTGGATGGCATTTTTCATCAAAAATGGTACTGAGGATAGCACTGAATACACAATCTTTTTATAACTGGCCAGCATTTCCAAAAATAAGTTTAATGTAGTGGTTCTCTGATGTAAAATAGTTTAGCATCAACTGACGAGAGAGTCACAATCAAAGATCTGATACGCTGGTAATATGTATTTATATTCTTTTTTTTGGGGGCTCATTAAAAAACGTTAAAATATTCAGCAAAACTTAACTTTATACCTAAATGTCCTTGTTAAAACATTACAAAAACAATTTGATCTATTAAAATTTCAGGCCCATCTTCTTGTGTTTGAAGAATCCAACTGTAAGTAAGTATCTACTAGGACTAAAAACGATGTGGAGTGATGTACCGCTTTTCAGTACTCTTAGGGCTTCCTCAAATTTTCTAATGCCCAAATTCCTACAGAGTGGGCGAATCCATTTTTTCCTAATCTTGCTATAAACTGTGCAGAAAAACTGAACGTGCGCAATATTTTCTGGCTGGCCTAAAGTGCAAGTTTCATTCTCAAGTATAGCACCTGTCTTCCATTTGGAAGTGTCTGTTTGGATTTGGAGAATTTCAGAGCGAAATTTTATACAAATTGCCTGTGCCAGATAGGGTTGAATTCCATCTAGGAAGTCCTCAAAGGCAGGATTTGGATTAACGATAAGAAATTGTGATGTCAATCGACCTAAATGTGGGTCATTGAAGAGAGCGTTTGCAACATATTCCCAGTATGTTAATTAAGATGTTTCTTGGAGCTGCTTGGTAACATTTGTGGCTCGCTCCAATATGAGGGTATACAAAATTTAAAAAGCCATTAACATGCCGCAACCAAGGGAAAGTTTGTTTTTTGTTATAAATCCAGAATTTCCCAAAGGCCTTCTCTATAGTGACCAAATTCCTCTGTTGTCCATACTCTGATCCAGTAGAGAATAGTTCTCAGTGGTGCAACATGTTCTATCTGTTTTCTATTTAAATCATAATACATAAGTATTAACGGTGCTCGCACTGGGAGGCCTAAAAGCCCTTTCATAATCTTTTTTTCTCCAATGCATTAGCAGTTTAACTTTACCTGAGTCTCATAACTCGGCCCCGTATAGTGCTGCTGCCTGAGCCTTGTATTTATAAACCACCAGCACTGAGTAGCACTTTAGTATCTCTGCCAGCACCACCTGGGCTCAGGTGACTGATTGCAAGACCCACTGTATTTTGAAATAGCGAATTAACATATTTTATGAGATAAGGTTACTCAGTAGATTCAACAACTGCTACAACAAATATCAATTTGCCATCTACAAACCCCAGTTTTCAACACAAATATGGGTGTCACAGCCTTTCCTCCTTCTGAAGTTACTCAAATAAAGGCTTTTACATTGCATGATACCTGTTATGATTTACGCTCCAACCTACAATCCGGTGTGTGGTGTATCTTAAAGGAATGACCAATAGTATGTCGAAGGCTCAGAGTAAGAGGCCGTGCTGGAGTTTGGTTTCTCAATGGCAGGAGGCGCACAAAGAAATTTAGTGAAATATGGTACTTATAGAAGAGATGGGCGTGCAGAAAAATGAAACTCAGCTCCCTCTGAATAGGCATCAAATGAGAAGGGACGAAAAGGACACAGCTGAAGAGCAAGCATGAACCATTGGTACTGCAGTAGGCCTAAACATGGTCTGGATAGGTGGGTGTGATGCAGTGCCCGGCTCCAGTTCTCTGGATCTGGAAGGGCTATGGAGAAGCATGGGTGGGCTATGCAGATGCACAAGGGAAGTAGGCAAAGATCAACAGAGGTGTTTTAGACATCTGATGTTTAGACTGTCAACATCTGTCCAATATGGATATGTCTAATAAGCAAAGGTAACATGTCTTTAATAAGGTTGGATATATTGGATGCGACCTAAGGCCATGGCCAGCGCCCAGTTTTGTCTTTGACTTTAAAAGTACTTTCTGATGGGAGCGTGCATTCTCTGTCTTTAGTTGTAGTGGATGGCCATGGCACATCGTGCTGCTCATTTGTGGGTGGATGATGATGGGATAACACTACATTTCCTCTTCACTGAACTCAAATTTGCTGTGACCCTTGTAGGATGCAATGAGGGATTTAAGTGTGGCTAGTCATTTGTAAACACATACTTTTCTTATCCTCTGATGCTGTGGATACTCCCTTTCGTATACTTTCACATAAAATAATAATTACAATTGCCATCCATGTGACCATTGCCTCTGTACACTCTGCAGAGAGACCAAGGATTGCATTGTGTTAGGAGGGGAATGTCTCTTGCATGCTAAACAGACTTGCACCCTACCCTGAGTGTCCCACTGCATGTGATACTGGTATCTTCACTAAGGAGTGTGAGAAATGTGCAAAAGTATGTGAAATGTCAGTCAAAATATATGGAATGACATGAAGTGAAAATCTGCCATTTCACACTATATTTTAGCACAAAATGTGTCCATTAGTGAATTTTTGGTGCGAAGATGCATCTGAAGAAAGCACCACAAACAACAGATGCTTATGTTCCATTGTTCGAGAGCATTCATTTACATTTTTTACAGTAAATGGCAGCCACGGCCCGTGGAGGGTGTTTCGGTGAGGCAGAGAGGCGGGGTGGGGGGTGCTAAAAACAGGAGTATGGATAATTGAAGGTAAGTAAACAATTTAATAAATAAAACGAATTTCGTAGCGCACCCTGCATCAGATTTTGCAATGCAGGGCGCACTAAGAAATTCGTTTTATTAATTAAATTGTTTACTTACCTTCAATTATCCATACTCCGGTTTTTAGCACCCACCCTGCCCCTCCCCCACCCCGCCTCTCTGCCCCACCGAAACACCATCCACGGGCCGCGGCTGGCAAATGGTACATTTTCTGGTAAAGTGTTACTGCGAATGGTGTACAAACGCATAAAGTGGCATAATTGCATAATTTAGGAATTTTGCATAACAAGCGCAGCAACAAATTTTCAAAGTTACTTTTAATTTAAATTGTTCCCAAGCCTAATCCTGACTTTTTCTTTGGCTCTGGCACACATAAATCTAACATGTGCTCAAAGGCATAGGCCTATCCTTGGTAATGTGAGGCCCAGAACCGGTTCTGTAACTTCTGGGAGATCACACAGCTTAGCATAGCGGGTACAGGTGCAAGACCATTGTTCGTATTGGTCCTGCACGACTAACACTACAATGATAAGAACGCAGGATGCAGCTGGGCCTAAAATTACAAATGGAATGAGTGATCGAGGAAGTACTTAGAAGTCTATGATACAAACTTGAGACTTTTACAGAGTAAGCTGTAAGAGGTAAAAGTGAACTGAACTGGTGTGTGCATCTACCCATTAATGGTTTTCTAAGTGAACTGCACCTGTTTCTTATCCGTGCCTTGATCCATGTTAGCATTAAGCCCGGGCAGAGCTGGTGTAGTGCCGCTACGCGGAGTTCCACAGAGGTGGAAAAAAACTCTATGGAACTCTGCTCCGCTCCCCTCCACGTGCAAGACTTACAATGTAGGGGTTTCCGTGGACGAGGACAGTGAGGGAGAGGACAAGAAGGAGAGAGAGACCATGGCGAGGAGGAGGCAGCCCAGAGATGCCCCAACACGTAAGTGCCTTAGGGAGGGTGGATGTGCCAGCTAACTCTGCTATGCCACGGAGTCAGAGTTTTGCCTGAACTCCACGTTCTCAATGGAGCGCGGAGTAGGGAAAACTCTATAAACTCCGCTGGCAGGTATACAGGGGATCTTTATTAGTGGGAGAAGGGTAGAGATGGATATAGAATTGAAGTTTTAAATCAAAATACAACTGTGTTGCTCTGTGTAGTATTGCATTATGCGGTATGATCACAGTACTTTATTTTAACCCAAAAGCTTAGCACTGGACTTGACAATATGTTATTGTGTGTGTTGGCAAACTAACAACCTCGCTCTCTAATCGTTTGTCAAGGGGTGGGATCATGTCTGTGACCATCTACACTAACGGCACTGTACTGATTCAGGCAAATAACGAGAACCTAGAGGCTTTCGACTCCCCTCTTCCCCAAAGTCCGGGCCGCTTTCTCTCATTGGTCTCGACCCTTCCTGACCCAGCTCCCACCAACAGATAACCAGCGTCAGCAGAAAAAAACAAACTATCACCACCTCTCCCAATGCCTCCTCCTCCCGCCTCCCCCGAGTCACCTCCCACTCCAGCGCATCCACAAAGCGTGTTTTCCAACTCTGTAAGGAACGTCCCCACGCTGCTGACATTGACCTTTAATCACACTAGTACTCGCCCAGATCTCAGAAGTTCGAATTCACATCATGACCCAACGCACCCCCTCCCAGGGTCCCAAAAGGAGACAACATGTTCTACACAAATAGTAATAGGCAAAATATCCTAAACACGACCTACACTACACAGGGCGACCCTCCCCAAAATGCCCTCACCCCTGCCCACGACACCATGGCGCAGCGTCTCGCTTCAATAGAAAGCCAGCTAGAATAGATTTCCTGGGGCTTGAATGAATTCCTCACCATTCTCGACAAGGCCCCAACATTC
Organism: Lissotriton helveticus; assembly: GCF_964261635.1. Lineage (NCBI taxonomy): Eukaryota > Metazoa > Chordata > Amphibia > Caudata > Salamandridae > Lissotriton > Lissotriton helveticus. Next base: position 1,165,112,845 of record NC_136068.1, on the reverse strand, counting down.
CCCTCCCAGGGTGCCCTCTCCATCAAACTCCAACCACCCCAAGCGCCCTACTAGGCTCGTATCAACCCCCGTGACAGGGTTACAGAGACTCTCAAGAACGGACGCTGAGGCCTTGTCACAAAAATACCTAAGAAACACAGCCTGTTCCACTAGCATTCAGAGACGCACAAATACCGACATCGAGCCCTTGACTTCAAGACCCACGAGGACCGAAGCCGCAATGTCTGACAAAGAAGCAGCCGATCTAGTCTCTTCATACGACGCACCTCCCACTCACTCCCCAAAATCCAAGATCCAAGAAGTGATCACGGGTTTCCGAAGAGACCTTCCTTGCACGAAACTCCCTAGACCACCCTTCCTCACCACCCTCCCTAGGGCGCCCAAGGAAAAGAACCCCAGCATAAAAGAGCTTTCTACCAATTGCATGCTCATCAGCTGCAACCGAACTAGCAGAAGCCATCCTCTTGCAGGACATTGACATTGCGTTCATCACGGAGACCAGGCTTAATGAGCTCTCCTCACCATGCTTAGACATGCTTTTGCCACCAGGTTTTTCCATTATTAACAAAAACAGAAAAGGCCAACGAGGGGGAGGGGTAGCTATCATTCATAAAGACAACATTGCCATCATGGAAATAGACTCATGCAAGTACAACACCTTTGAATGTCTTACCGCCAACATAGAGACCAAAGAGATGTGAACACTACTCTGCCACCTTCTCTATCACCCACCCGGCAACACCTCTGCATTCGGGGAACACTTATCAGACCTGATTGCAAATGTGCCCTCGGAGATGCCAACAACCTAATTCTTGGTGATCTAAACCTGTGGTGGAATGAAACAAACAACCTGCTAATTTAAATGCTATCCAATCTTCTCTGTGACAATAATTTAGCCCAACACTGCACAGAGGAAACGCACTACAGAGGACCTACCTTGGATGCCATCATCGCTCAACAAGACGCAATTACGATTTACCACATACTCCCCGTGGACTGGTCAGACCACCACATGATCTTATTTCATATCAACCAACAAAATCTCTCTCAACTACCTATGCAAGACCCCACAAATGGGCCAGAAACCTCTAGCAGATTCCCATGGTAGTGCTTGAAGAAAGGACAAGCTCCGCTCCTTCCCTGCACCAATGACCACCTCTCCACAGCCGAACTCACCGCACTTTACAACTCAAATTTGGTGGCTATGGTTGATCAACTAGCTCCCCTAAAGCTGAAACAAATCGAGCCATTCCGTCCAGGTCATGGTTCAACACTGACATCAATTCCGAAAGGAGAAAATTAAGAGCCAAAGAAAGAAGCTGGAGGAAGAACCCTACCTCCCCCCTCTGCGAACAACTCAAAACAGCTCGCAGGAAGTACAACAATCACATCAAAAACAAGAAATCCACTTTTTTCTGCTCTACGCTGGACAGTGGAAAAAGAATGACCCAAATAGCTCTATAGCATCATCAGGCAACAAACCTCTAAGCCTGTGACCTCAATACAGGCGTCCAAAGAACTCTGCAACAACTTCACCAACTACTTTAATGACAAAATTACTAAGATCAAACTCTCACTGGACACCATCAACACTCGCCCCTCTAAAAGCAACAGGTCGAGCGTATAATATCGCTCCTTGTCCCTCTTCCAAAGTTTGGCTAAGCTTCCGCCCCATTCAGGAATCTGAGATAACCACGCTGATCTCCACCTTCAAACCTTCATCTCATGTCCTAGACCCCATTCCTCCCCTACTGACCAAAAAGCTGAAGCGCTCCCTAGCACCGATTTGGTGCACGATCATAAATAGCTCCATGAAAAATGGAGTTGTTCCAGACTGCCTTAAAATGGGACAAGTCACACCCTTGCTGAAAAAAACCGGCCTTGATATAACTGATTTGAATAACTTGAGACTGGTATCTAATCCCTAGAAAGATGCGTACTCCAACAACTAACCCAACACCTGGACAATATCAACCTCCTGGTCTTCCATCAATCTGGCTTCAGAAAAGGCTGTAGCACAGAAACCGCGATCCTCAATATCATCAACGATATCCACAAATCCCTAGACTCTGACCAATGCTGCCTCCTCATTCTCCTTGACCACATCGGCAGCATTCGATACAGTAGACCACAAACTCCTTATTAGGGCTCTCCAAGAAACAGCCGGTCTTGGCAAGGTAGTCCTCCAATGGTTTTCTTCCTTCCTGCACAATCGCACACAAAAAATAAAAATCTAAAAATGTGCTTCCGACCTCCACCCAGTCAACAAGGGAGTCCCACAAGGCTCAGTGCTCTGTTCGCAACTCTTTAACATCTAAATGGAACCTCTCACCAAATTACTCAAAACAGCCAACATCCATTTCCATCTTTATGCTGATGATACTCAAAATCTGGAACTCTATTCCCCCTCACATCAGAACCATTCCCTCTTTAGTAAAATTCAAAAGCCAACTCAAAATCCTGTTCCTCAACCGCTCCCTAGGGACTCGATAGGATTAATCGGAGCGGGGAAGCAGACACCTCGCACTGCTCCAACTCCATGTCCCCAAGACTACGAAGCAGATCTCCCAACCAGCATCCTGCAAGGTTGATGTGTCTTTCTTTTGTTGTGTCTGTTGTGAATCTCCAAAATGTATCTGCTGTAAAGCACTCTGATACCCTCGGGTCAGGCCAGCGCTTTTTTTTTTTTAACAATTCTTTATTGATAATTTTTAATCATTCTTTCCCACCCATCCCACCCAATTATAAAAACAACCCCACGCAAACAGGCACTGAATATAAACAGAAATATTTTAAATTAGGCGTTATGCAAATAATAAGCGAGACACACAACAGATAAGTGCAAAACCATACAAAGAAAATCCTTTCATATACACGCAATTAATCAGCATTACGAGTCTGATCTCTCGATCCATTGTGTAACGGGATACCATATTTCTAACCCTTTTTTTTTCTTTTTAAGGCCCTTATGTTTGTATATGGCTTTTTCCAGGCTATAGGTAGCAAGGAATCGTGCCCGCCATTGCTTGAATGTAGGCGGGTACAGGTCCAACCATGCAGATGTTAAGCAGATTCTAAGTACCGCCATTGAGATAAACAGTAATCCCTGCATGTTGGCGGATCTAACGTTCCTATCCACCCCAAGTATAATTTCAGCAGTGGTGATCTCAATATTACTCTCAAATATTCCTGACAGAAACGTTGATATATCTTGTCTGATAGTATTTAGGGTTTGACATGTAGCTAACATGTGTACCAAATCTGCTTCGGGCTGAGCACATCGAGGACATAATGTGCCTTTACCGGTACTCCATTGGATATTCTAGCTGGTGTATAATAAGGTTGAAAAAACGTCTTGTAATATTGGGCTTGAAGTTTGGTCGACATTAATAAGCAATTTGAGATTTCTAGAGAATTTCGCGTAAGAGGTTCTGTTAATTCTAATTTGTTTTGCCAATAATGGATATGCTTGTCTAAATCATCCGGGAGACTGACAACTAAATCTTTTTAAATTTCGCCAATTTTAACACTATTAGTGCGCACCACTGTTTCGATTGCTGGAATTTTATTCATGGCCCTACGGCCACCCCCCTTTTTAGCAATAAAATCCCTAACTTGCAAATATTTAAAAAAGTCACGCGATTCTAGCCCAAATTTAGTTTTTAGGGATTCGAATGAGCGGAAGCCCGTACTGTCATATAACGAGCCAATCTGTGTGATTCCCGATCTTATCCATCGTGTCATACAATAATCTGTAAAGATCTCAGGGAGATTGGAATTTCTAGCTAGGGTGGTATAGTGGGAGAACCTACCGAGTCCCAATAGTTTTCGGACATGGTTCCAAACAATATAAATACCTTTAAGTGTTTTAAAGCGGACCTTTTTGAAATGACAATCATATGTTAACCTCCACAAATGATCACTTGTCTCTTTGCCTAGAATGAGTTCCTGTGGGGTTGGGACTAACATATCTATATTGGGCTCTTGCCTGGGGATTAAGAGAGCTCTACTGTATTTAAGGATGGTTGCCCACCAATAGATTTTAAGGTTGGGAAGCGCCAGACCCCCTCTTTCCCTTGGTAGGATAATATATTTTTGAGCTCTACGTGTTCTTCCATATCCCCAGATAAAACGAGAGAATATATTATCCATGTCTTTAAATATTGATGGGTCGAAATTTAAACAGATGGTCCGAAAAAAGTACAGAAATTTCGGAAAGAATAGCATTTTAATAAGATTACATCTTCCTATGATAGATAAATATAAGGTATGCAGGCTATTTAAGCTTTTCTCAGTCTTTTTAAGAAGTGGGTTCAAATTGAGACTTACTAAATTGTTTAGATTGGAGGTGATATTGACACCTAGATATAATGCATTCTCTACCACCCTGTCATCAGAAAAATTTATTTGACTATTGATTACAATCTGGGTTTTGGTTTCGTTCAATTTATACCCTGATATATCGCCAAACTGTTTTGCTTCTTCTTCCATTTGTTTTAGTGTTTCCTCTGGATCGGCGGTGACTATTGCGATGTCATCTGCAAAAGCCAAGGTCTTTGTTTCACCATTGGCTGTTTTCCTGGGTTGTATTAAGTGGTTAGATTCTAGCCTTGAAATAAATGGATCAATAAAGATGGCAAATAATAATGGGGAGCAGGGACAGCCCTGCCTCGTACCTCTAGTCACATTGATGGTATCTGATAAATCCCCATTAACCATTACCACTGCCTCGGGAGTGGTATACTTCGCCTGAACAGCTTTAATAAACTGGTCGCCAATCCCACTTTTCGACATGGGTCAGGCCAGCGCTATATAAAACTTCTTAAATAAATGAATAAAATAAAAAATTATTGAGTTGTAAGCTCTTGCCCCCAATCTAGCTCCCTGATAAGCCTTTGACTACTTCACTACTTGCCCTTGCAACCCTGACTGCCCTCCAAATGGGGTTTGGAAAATGGCCACGAAATCTGAACACATTTATGAGCCTCTAATAGGCAATGTGAGAAACTTGCAATGCCTTCAAACTCATCTCCAGAGCTCTGAATGTAGCCTTCTATTAAACACCCATACACACCCTAAATTCACCCAGACACACAGAGGTGACACAGTTCACTGTATGTTCGGTGTGTAACATTAATGTGCATCCATTATTACTCAGCACCTTTACCAGACAGTGTTCTACCGTGCAGACAGTTACTAGGCAGGGCACTTTAGGTACCTTAAAAGGCAAGATTTTACTACACAGGTACATTTTCTGGATAACTATTTGGGAGAAGGCCACGTGGCCCTCTCTCTGATCCCATCCCCCAGGGCCAGCTCAGGAATGGTGTCCAGGGTAGCCCTCACCCAGGACACCATCTATTTCCCTGCCTGTGGGCAGGGAAAAAGTTATGTTCTCCCACTGGCGGCAGCACAAAGCTGCCCTCAAATGGTGGGAGTACAAAGTTGTTCCCAACTGGTGGGAGAACAAAACTGTTTCCTGCCCGTGTTGTCAGGCACAGAAAATAGACTGAGCTGCTCCCGGCCCATGGGAGCAAATTAAAGATGCTCTCACGGGCCAGGAGTAATGATGACTCCTACTGAACCCACGATGGGTGCAAGCGGGGAGCTGGCAGTGCTAAAGGAGCCCCAGGCCTCCCTCCGCAACCTGAACATGGGACCAGCTGTGGAGTGCCCTGGGTGGGCACCCTGTTTAAAAACCCCTTTTTTTAAATGCCCGCCGAGCAAGGTGCCAGTGGGGCTGCGAATACCCTGGGCCTCCCCAGCTACCTTAAAGAAGGAGAAGCTGTGGAGTGCCCCAGGTCAGTACCAGGGGCACCCCGAGTCAGCACCAGGGGCACCCCGAGTAATAAAGAAAAGAAAAGATGTGGCCGGCTCCTGTAGGAGCAGTGAGCCGGTGCAGTTGGGGAGCCCTGGACCTCCCCTTTGAGCTCCCACAATAATATTGGTCTATGGTGTCTAGGGTGGGCACCAGGGCACCCCTTATTTCATATTTACATTTTTCAAAATAAGTCTGCCTGCAGGGAACAGGTGGGGGTCCTGGAGTTCCCCACGCAGCTAAAAAAAAACAGTGGATGAAAAGTGTCCTGAGTGGGACTCCCACAAAAGATGTTTTAAAAAAAAAGTTCAAATGGAAAAAGTGAATAATGAATGGACGTCCACAGCTGCATATTTATTATTCACTACTCCTTCTAGAAGTGTCCCACAATGCTCTGCAAGGGCTATTTACATACATTTTGTTTTTTATAATGTCCCTAGAAGGGGTATGGGCAGCACCAATTTCTTTTGTTTCAATTTAATTCAGTATGTTTATTAAGAATTTGGATCTCTAATGAGGTACACTTAAGGCATACATGGATAGACATATTGAAATACCAACATAGAGCAATTCCTAAATGGGAAAAATAAAGTACACTGGAGGATAATTTAATAAAATTACAATAAATCACTTCATTAAAAGCCATTGCATCTGCATCACTACAACAATTTTTATAATGAATAGTTCATCTTAGGGATAACAGAATTCTTCAAAATCAGCTCTGGATGCTCCTTCAGACAGCAAAGGTAGTCCCACAATAAAGAAATAAAAATAATGGTACAGTAGGAACAGAATAAATAGAAAAATATAACCATTGTAACAGAAGGCAAATTGCGATAATTTGATTACTATTTTTTCCATTTGCAAATGGCTCAATTACAATTATTGTAACAGAAGGCAAACTGCGATAATTTGATTACTTTTTTTTCCCTATGCAAATGTCTCGATTTTTTTTAATGTGGGGGGCTGCAGGTATTTGCCTCCAGCAACACTAGAAAAAAAAACAGTAAAAGTCTGATTACAAGTTTGGTGGTCCGACCGCCTGAAAACCGAGTCCGCGCCTACCAGTAGATCACAGCAGTGGCAGTCCAAAGACCGCCATATTACGAGTTGACCACGGTGCTGGCTATGTGGCTGCAAGGATCTTGCAGCGGTGGTGAGTACTTTTTCAAATATATATTGACGCCTGTGTCTGCGTTTCGACTGCATATGTGTCGGATGCACACATATGCATGATACATGTGGAAGAAAATACCATCTACCAATTGCCGGGGTACGGCCTATGTGTGGGCAGTCCTGGCATTGGCTATAGGGTACAAAAAGTACTCACTTGTAGATCATCTCCAACAGCGTCGTAATGCTCAGAGTGAAGATCCTTCTGTGAAGGGGGACCTGAAGAAAGGGATCCATGTCAGACCCTGCCTGGAAAACAAGAAAGGGGTGAGTACGCATCCCAAATCCCTCGTCACTTCCAACTAGCAGCAGGCAGTGGAACCGTCTAAGGCAGCTCGTGGAAAAGGCAACTCGTAATACGGACGGCGGTGCAGCTCCCCTGTACCACCTTATTGCACTGCCTTTCCCGAACCCGGCGGTCTGCTATCAGTCTCAGCAGTTCAGCCACGGTCTTCACAAAGCCTATCCTTCGGGATGTCGGACCACCGAGTTCTCCACAATCACACTGCCACCACTTGTAAAGCGGTCCAGCATTTCCCAAGATCAAGCTTTTGCTGCTACTGCAGTGGCAATTATGTTCTGGGTTGTATGCTTACATTTTATGTGATCAGAAGATGTATAATATTAAATACAAGGCCTTTTTGTTGTTATTTTTATGATTGCATATTTTTGGGTGAAAAATGTTAAAAGTTTGTCTCTGAGACATCTATCTCTTGGTTTTTTTTTAGAGAAAAGATTATTTAGCCCTGACTATTTCTTTTCACATTTTTCACCACAAAAATGTTATACTAGAAACTATGTAAAAAGAAGGAGTCACAGACATGTAGTTTAATAAACGTTTATTAAATATTGTTAAGATTGCACTGATTGCCAGTGTGAGTGGTTTGCGTGCGTGTCCTGAGGCGGAAGCCGGGACCGTGGATGGTGACATCGCGATTGCTGCTTTGTAGACCATAATTTGTTTTTAAAGACCTTAGTACCTGTATACTATATTAAAACTTGCTGCTTTTTTGCACTTACTTTCTGCTCATTTGCACATCACCGAACCGGAGACATCTCCCCCCGTGGGTCCCGCCATATTGGGTGAGGAGCCAGCCGAGCAGTCTAGTGCTCCGCCCCTCCCGCCCTTTCTCCCATAAAAACCTTGGAAACTGAACACACCCCACTGATTGCTAGTGTGAGTGGTTTGCGTGTGTGTCCTGAGGCGGAAGCCGGGACCGTGGATGGTGACATCGTGATTGCTGCTTTGTAGACCATAATTTGTTTTTAAAGACCTTAGTACCTGTATACTATTTTAAAACTTGCTGCTTTTTTGCACTTACTTTCTGCTCATTTGCACATCTCCGAACCGGAGACATCTCCCCCCGTGGGTCCCGGCATATTGGGTGAGGAGCCGGCCGAGCAGTCTAGTGCTCCGCCCCTCCCGCCCTTTCTCCCATAAAAACCTTGGAAACTGACCACACCCCACTGATTGCTAGTGTGAGTGGTTTGCGTGCGTGTCCTGAGGCGGAAGCCGGGACCGTGGATGGTGACATCGGGATTGCTGCTTTGTAGACCATAATTTGTTTTTAAAGACCTTAGTACCTGTATACTATTTGAAAACTTGCTGCTTTTTTGCACTTACTTTCTGCTCATTTGCACATCACCGAACCGGAGACATCTCCCCCCATGGGTCCCGCCATATTGGGTGAGGAGCCGGCCGAGCAGTCTAGTGCTCCGCCCCTCCCGCCCTTTCTCCCATAAAAACCTTGGAAACTGAACACACCCCACTGATTGCTAGTGTGAGTGGTTTGCGTGCGTGTCCTGAGGCGGAAGCCGGGACCGTGGATGGTGACATCGCGATTGCTGCTTTGTAGACCATAATTTGTTTTTAAAGACCTTAGTACCTGTATACTATTTTAAAACTTGCTGCTTTTTTGCACTTACTTTCTGCTCATTTGCACATCACCGAACCAGAGACATCTCCCCCCGTGGGTCCCGCCATATTGGGTGAGGAGCCGGCCGAGCAGTCTAGTGCTCCGCCCCTCCCGCCCTTTCTCCCATAAAAACATTGGAAACTGAACACACCCCACTGATTGCTAGTGTGAGTGGTTTGCGTGCGTGTCCTGAGGCGGAAGCCGGGACCGTGGATGGTGACATCGCGATTGCTGCTTTGTAGACCATAATTTGTTTTTAAAGACCTTAGTACCTGTATACTATTTTAAAACTTGCTGCTTTTTTGCACTTACTTTCTGCTCATTTGCACATCACCGAACCGGAGACATCTTCCCCCGTGGGTCCCGCCATATTGGGTGAGGAGCCGGCCGAGCAGTCTAGTGCTCTGCCCCTCCTGCCCTTTCTCCCATAAAAACCTTGGAAACTGAACACACCCCACTGATTGCTAGTGTGAGTGGTTTGCGTGCGTGTCCTGAGGCGGAAGCCAGGACCGTGGATGATGACATCGCGATTGCTGCTTTGTAGACCATAATTTGTTTTTAAAGACCTTAGTACCTGTATACTATTTTAAAACTTGCTGCTTTTTTGCACTTACTTTCTGCTCATTTGCACATCACCGAACCGGAGACATCTCCCCCGTGGGTCCCGCCATATTGGGTGAGGAGCCGGCCGAGCAGTCTAGTGCTCCGCCCCTCCCGCCCTTTCTCCCATAAAAACCTTGGAAACTGAACACACCCCACTGATTGCTAGTGTGAGTGGTTTGCGTGCGTGTCCTGAGGCGGAAGCCGGGACCGTCGATGGTGACATCGCAATTGCTGCTTTGTAGACCATAATTTGTTTTTAAAGACCTTAGTACCTGTATACTATTTTAAAACTTGCTGCTTTTTTGCACTTACTTTCTGCTCATTTGCACATAACCGAACCGGAGACATCTCCCCCCGTGGGTCCCGCCATATTGGGTGAGGAGCCGGCCGAGCAGTCTAGTGCTCCGCCCCTCCCGCCCTTTCTCCCATAAAAACCTTGGAAACTGAACACACCCCACTGATTGCTAGTGTGAGTGGTTTGCGTGCGTGTCCTGAGGCGGAAGCCGGGACCGTGTATGGTGACATCGCGATTGCTGCTTTGTAGACCATAATTTGTTTTTAAAGACCTTAGTACCTGTATACTATTTTAAAACTTGCTGCTTTTTTGCACTTACTTTCTGCTCATTTCCACATCACCGAACCGGAGACATCTCCCCCCGTGGGTCCCGCCATATTGGATGAGGAGCCGGCCGAGCAGTCTAGTGCTCCGCCCCTCCCGCCCTTTCTCCCATAAAATGGCACCCCTCACCAGGAAGCGCAGCGGACGGGCGCAGCGGGCGTGCCGGCGGCACGCCCAAGGCGAGCCCGTCTGCGCCCGTCCGCGCCGGATCCGCGCCTAGGGCCAGAACCCCTGTTCCATTACATGCTGATCTAACATCTAGACATACTTATAGCAGTGAGGCTCTAAAGGCCTTAAGGAACAGTACCAATGTAGTGGGATGTACAGTCTTGGAATTGGGGGTCAACGCCCGGAATAACCCTTCTCAATGCACCAACTGTTTACAAGCGCTGCCCAAACTTATTTGGCAACCCATTGCTCCCCACAGGAACTATAAGTATGAGCCTCTGAGGAAAAATATTCCTGCGGCAAAGTGCCTACTTCTTAATGCAAGATCATTGGTCAAACACAGCACAGAAATAGCGGAGCCGATTCTGGACTCAGGAGTGAAGATAGCATTCATTACGGAGTCCTGGACCGATGCCGCTTAAGGTCCTGACATCGTTAACGCCACCCCGCCGGAATATGTCTGCTATACTCAAAATCGAGAAAAGAGGAAAGGTGGTGGCCTAGCTATCATCTACCACAACTCAATTAGAGGGTCCTTCCAATCTGGACCCATTGCCCTGGAGGAGAATCTTCTTTTTAACCTTACCCTATCCGATCATCAATCCCTTAGAGGCTGTCTTGTTTACAGGCCCCCAGGTACTAAAGCCCCATTTGTGCTAGCTCTGAGGAAGTTACTCGAAGTAGTAGCCTCTGCCCAAGCCTTTACTCTGCTGGGCGATTTTAATTGTCACCTAGAAAGCGGCTCAGACCCAGACACTCGCGACCTGATCGACCTATTGCAGGGGGTGGATCTGAAACAATGGGTTTGTGGTCCGACTCACAAGGCAGGACACACCTTGGACGGGATATTTTCTAACTATCCCAGCCTTAATGTTTCATCTGTGCAGCCGGTCCCCTGGTCATATCACTCAGCGGTCCACTTTAATGTCATTCTAGCCACCCCCATGAAAGTCTCCAGTTTTAGAAACGCCCCCAGACAGGTTAGGAAATGGAACATTATAAATGGTAAAAGGCTGGAGGACGTATTAAAAAATTCCTTGATGCCCATCTCTGATAATGTAGAGGAAGCTGCCTCAGCCTACACGAACTGGCTGGAGCTAGCCTGCTTACAACTGCCCCCCCCCAAATTACTTTCTCCTCACGCGCAAATCCTGCCGCCCCTTGGTTTTCCGAACAGATTAGGGACCACAAAACTCGGTGTAAAAAACTGGAGAGAATTTGGCGGACAAACTATTGTGAGACAGACAAAAAAAATCTTAATACGGAGCAAAGAGCCTATAAAGAAAGGATACATCAGGCAAAACTGGCCTTTCTCACGAAACGGATTAAAGAAGCCAGCAACACCCCGAAGGAATTATTCCGAACGGTGTCTTCCCTGGCAGCCCCCAAAACTATAGAAATACCCCCCCAGTCTTCTAGTCTGTGAGAATCTTGCCACCTTTTTCCGGGAAAAAGTGGAAAATATCTTTTTTCCCTTAGACAGTCTAGTAAGGACCCCCCCTGCTATCTCTGGTCCGGAATCTGACAGCAATCCGGATAAACTCCTGCAATTTACATTAATCAGTGAGAAGGAAGTAGCTAGCCGTCTACTGAAGACGAAATCGGGCTCCCCGCATGACCCATGTCCAACTGCAATTGCCAAATTAGCTCCTGCCACCATTGCAGCCGGACTTACTCCCCTCCTCAATCTTATGCTGGATAATGGGGAATATCCCGCAAAATGGGAACGAGCTTCCATTCTGCCCCTCCTTAAAAAATCCAACTTGGACATTGCCGAGATGAACAACTACCGGCCGATCGCAAGATTACCCCTTCCAGCCAAAATTATGGAAGGCTACTTAAATGCGCAGTTAAGTGCCTTTTTGAGGACAGGAGAACATCTAGATCCATCGCAACATGGATTTCGCGCAGAACACAGCACGAATCCGCCCTGATCAAGTCTGTGGAAGACATTAGAAGAGTGATGGACGCAGGAGGTAGAGCCGCCCTGATCCTGTTGGATCTTTCCGCGGCCTTCGACACGGTCCATCACAAGCTGCTGGTGGACCGGTTGAGGGCCTGCGGAATTCACGGTAAGGCATTGAAGATCTTACAGGCCTTCCTTTCCAATAGAACTCAGACGGTGGCCCTGGGAGACTTCGAATCACCACCTTTTGTGCTTCCCTGTGGAGTCCCCCAGGGGTTTGCACTCAGTCAGACCCTTTTTAATGTGTACGTCTCTACCCTAGCCCCGGTTATTCGATCCTTTGGTTTTAATCTCACTGCATACGCGGATGACACACAGATAGTGGTGTCTCTGCTGCCGGGTGAAACAGTTAGCACAGCAGACAGGTTTAGAGTCTGTATGCGAGAGGGGGGTAATTTGATGGCTCAAAACTGTCTCAAACTTAACTCCACAAAGACAGAAGTGTTGCTCTTTGGTTCCAAGGATAATTTCTGGTCCCCTAGATGGTGGCCTGATGAATTGGGTTCCCTCCCCTCCCCAGTTACAAAGGTTAAAGATTTGGGTATACTGGTGGACGACTCTTTGTCCTTTAAGCCACACATCAATGCACTATCCTCCTCCACACACTACATCCTCAAAACAATTAGGAAAGTGCTTTCATATCTGGAGAGGGAGCATAGGAAAACTGTTGTTACTGGACTGGTCCTCTCACGTCTGGATTATTGTAACAGCCTTATGTTGAATGCCCAAAAGGGCCTACTAAACAAGCTTCAGATCCTGCAGAACGCAGCCGCCCGCCTGATCACTGACACCCCTAAGTTTGCCTCGGTAGCTCAGGACTTGGTGAAACTCCACTGGCTGCCAGTCGGTGTATGAAGCTGCTCTTCCACTGGCATAAACCAGCCAGATACCTAAGATCTGGGGAGCAGGCGCTGGTATCAGTCCCTAGAGTCAAGAAAGCGCGATGGGGAGGCAGGAGCTTTTCCCTTGGCGCAGCAGAAGCTTGGAACAGACTGCCACTCCATCTCAGACAATCGTCGGACCTGCTGTCTTTCAGAAGAGCGCTCAAGACCTGGCTCTTCACTCATTAAGCTCTCAACCACCCACTCACACTGGTTCAATCACGTTAGCGCCAGGACACCTCCGGGTAACAGAGCGCTCTACAAATGTGAAAAATAAATAAATAAATAAAATTAAGTAATCAATACTAATAAACAATGTATTGTGTGTATTATTGAAATATGCATTTTATTAACATTATTGGTAATTTTTGGAGAACGCTGAAAGATCTAATTTGTATATAGGGTGTTGTGTTCAGAGGGGAGGAGGTTTTTCGTTGCAGGAACTGGCTGCAGATAGACCTGAGAATGCATTAGAATTCTATGCCTTCCGAGTGGAGGCCTAACGAGGAGAAATATTTTTATTTCTCCTCGGTTTTTCCTCTTTCTTTGTGCTGTATTCTGCGGCTCACAAGGAAAGTCTCAGATGATTGATTTTGTGCGGGAAGGTGTCACTTTCTACACAAAAACAATCCTGCCTGTAACACTGGCTCCCTTGCACCACTAGGCAGCAGATTGTGCACCAGCGCAGGCAGAGAGCAGGAATATGCCTTATTTTGATAGATATAGTGCATTCTGCCCTCTCCCTTTCAAGGTGTCTTGCTATGTTGTGTTGAATGAAATGATTATATATATGGCCCTACGTTGTTAGTTACTGCTGGGTTTGAGCATTGACAGGATCAGTCCCACATACTGCCCTGACTGAAGCCTGCAAGGGTCACAGCAGCTGCTCTTCCCTGATCCCATAGCAAACAGGGAGGGCCTGTGTTTTCCCTATACTGGAGCCCGCTTCCTAGGCGTGAAGCACACGCCAGGGATAACAAAGCCAATTGCAACCCCTGTGATTGTCCATTCACATTAAGATGAAAAAATCAATGCTAGTTATTATATAGGTGGGTCAATGAGGTAGAAAGCACGAGCCGAGTGTACACATGAAGTATTAATAAAAAATAACACACATAGACCTCCTTTTATTTGTAAATTGCCTTGGGTGGGCAAGAGGGCTCCCTGGGGGTGGGGGTATTTGGCCCTACTGGCCCATCTCTAGGACTGGGCCTGGACTGTGATGGTCTCTATCTGTGAGTCTTTGTGTCTCCTTACAGCAGGAGTCAACTTCTCAGGGCCTCAAAATTATGTCACTTTGCCCTGTATTTTCGTCCAAGGTTTCATCATACAAGCTTGTTTTTTGAAGGAGGACAAGAAAAAGACCCAACGCTGCACTGTAAAAACACTTGAAACAGGACCACCCAAGACATCAAATGAAACAATGGCCTTGAAACAGCATTGACCTTCAGAATGAAAAAATTTAGCACTCAAATGTTAATCTTTCAGCTTGTCATATGTGTTTTTTTCTGAGGGTTTTGTGCGGCACATCATTTCCTAATTATTTGGATGCACATACCGGGTAAAAAGCAAAACGGAGAGAAAGCAGGTGGTTTGTTTCCGAACGAAAACCATTAAAAAAATCCCTACTTCGTTTTAAAGAAATATACATTATGCGTTATGTGTATTTGTGGCTTCTTTCTTACCTCATTATCCATTCACATTTTGCACGATTCTGCCGGCAATAATACTCACGGGGAAACTACCTGGGGCCAGATCAAAGCTGAATGTAACACAACAGCCATACTAGAAACACAGTAATAACACAATGCAATAGTGCAGTGCAAAAAATCAACAGCATAAAAAGCAGAACAACACATCACCACAACAAAAGCAGCACAACAAATATGCATACATTTGCCTTCATTTTACCTGGCGCAGCCGGTACACTTAAGAACAATGAAGGGGGGCGGGGGGGTTAGGGGAAAGCCGACAGATAACGAGGATAGGTAAAATAAATACGTTATTCTACGTACCTTGCGCTCGCCGCATCGCCGACTCGGCTGCTCGCCGCATCGCCGACACAGCTGAGCCTGCATTATACAGTTGTAAAAGTTGCTTTTTTCGCAACAATTTTTATTGGATTTTGAGCACGGATTCAGGGCTACTTCAGCCAACCAACATATACAAGAGATTGCAATGAAAACCCCCATGAACAGAGATAACAAATAAACTTGCACAGTCGATCCAAACTATCCCACCCAAGTACCACATGAGACTATGGGTGCCTTTGATTGGATTAAGCATTAGACACGTACATCAGCCCTCTGCTCCCTGGCTCCATATCTTTGGACTTCCTCATCTAGAAGGGAGTCAGTAGAGCAAACAGGGGCCAAGACAATAACCCTATAGCGAGACCACCGTTGCCAATTTTGGGGGGTGTTTGGGGCATCCCCTTGCCTGATACTTTGCCACCTCAAGACCCATACAATAGTCTATTCCCTTTTTCCATGCCCCGAGGGATTGAGGTATGTCTGCTTTCCACACACTTGCTATATCGCTCTTCTTTTGGGTCCAAAAGAATAACCCAGGAGAGCACTTCACCTAGGTAAGACGTCACCCCCACCAAGAAGTAGCCAGTTATGAACTATTCCTAAATTTAAACAGAAGGCTGATTTGCATATTTGGCTCCACAATTGTCATTCCACCTGGAGATCCGGTCTTGTATGGAACTACTGAGATTCAGAAAGTTGCTCAAGACATGGTTATTTGAGCAAGCACACGACTAATACTCTCTCCCCGGTTCAGACCAGTTACAGAGTAGCTCCATGAAACCTCTTGGTGTACGTGCGCTCTATAAGTTCCTTATAACATTAACATATAACAATGTCACTGTGTGGAGGAAGGTGCTATCATCAGCACCACAGGGGAGGCATTTTAGGGAGTCAAACGCTCCCATGCGCCATAGGCAATTTCTCGTTTAGTAAGCTCTGTGGAGATATTTTAATTGTATCTATCGGAGGTGAGCTGAGATTGCCGCTGCTCGGGGAGGCCCCAAGGGCTCCGTCCAATCATCATCGTCTAGTGTGTCAATGTCTGTTTTCCACGCCAATCTAAGTGCTGGTGATGTGCTCAAACTAGTCATGACCAGTGATTGGTATATCTATGTCATGTGAGCGCTCAGATCTCCAAGGAGTAGCTTGCCGTCTAGTGGGCAAGACTTTAGAAGGCCTGTAAGGTCTCTAAGATACAGGGAAAGAGCATGGTGGAGTTGTAAGTATTGGTAGAATTGGCTGCAGTATAATTGATGCTCGATTTGCATCTCCTGAAATTATTTCAGCACTGTGCCCTCCAGTACATCTCAAAGGGTGGAGATTTCAATGATGTCCCATTTCTGGAAATCTTCCAGCTGGGCTACCTGTTCCAGTATACTGCCCTGCCACAATTGCATCCACTCTGTCAGTTTCCCCCACCACCCCATCCACCTGAGGGAGTGTCTCCACACATCTATAACCACTTGTTTTGCTGGTGTAAGGAACCCCCCCCTAGTCCTACTATATCGTTAATCCAGCACAGAGGTAGCACCCATCACCCATTTCTAAACCGCATATGCCAGGTCTCCCTGAGGGGCATACCACCAATCATTTATAATCAGGAGATGAGAGGTAGAGTAGTAGGAGTATATGGTGGCAGCGGCAATACTTCCACAATACGTGGATTGGAAGCATGTCGTCAGTGAAATGGGTGTAACCCCCCCACAAGAAACCGCATTGGATGGTGTTGACCTGTCTAAACCACGACTGGGGATAGCATAAGGGTAATTCTGTAGCTGATATTAAAATCGAGGTAGGGAGAGCATATTGAAGATTGTCCCAACAAGGAGAGCAGCAAAAGGGACCAGACCCTTACTTCTTCTTTGATATGTGATAATCAATCAATCAATCAATCAGGGGAATTTTAAACGCGCTACTCACCCGTGAGGATCTCAAGGTGCTGGGTGGGGTAAACAGCTCTACTCAGTCGAAGAGCCAGGTCTTGAGTGTCGTACTGAAGATGTTCAGGGAGGGGGCACATCTGATGTCGATCGGGAGCTTGTTCCAGGTCTTGGCCGTGATGTAGGAGAAGGCTCTTCCACCTGTTCTGGTTCTGCAGATGCATGGGGTTTTGGCGAGGGCGAGGTTGGTGGATCTGAGGATTCTCTTGGGTACGTGGAAGGTGATTTTTTTCATTGAGGTATTGGGGTCCGGAGTTGTGGAGGCATTTGTAGGTGTGGGTGAGTATCTTGAAAGTGACTCTCTTCTCGACGGGGAGCCATTGAAGTTTACGCAAGTGTTGGGTGATGTGTTTGTGTCGAGGAATGCCGAGGACAAGTCTGGCTGCTGTGTTCTGTATGGTCTGGAGTTTGTGGAGTAGAGACTTGTTGATCCCGGCGTAGAGAGCGTTTCTGTAGTCCAGTCTGCTGGTTATGAGCGCGAGAGTGATGGTCTTCCTTGATATGGGGGGGATCCATTTGAAGGTCTTTTGGAGGATGCGGTGTTATAGCATCTGGAGGCGACGGCATTGACCTGTTGGGTCATGGAGAGGGCAGAGTCGAGTACGATGCCAAGGTTTCAGAAATGGTCCGTGAGGGTGGGAGGTCTGCCGAGGGTGGTGGGCCACCAGGTGTAGTCCCATGTAGAGGGGGAGGGTCTGAGGACCTCCGTCTTCTCCGAATTGAGCTTCAGGCAGCTGCTGCTCATCCTGGATGCAAAGTAATTTGAGATGTCATCAGTGATGTCACTGACCATATCATGAATGATGTAATATGTGACATCATCAGCAGTGGATTGCGGGTGCGCGAAATATAGTTAGTACAACTAACTATATAGGAGCAATTTCAATGGTTTTGTATGAGTGAAATGTCCAGCTAACTATAACACCCCTAAAACTTATATTTTTTTGAGTGAATTTTAAAGGTTTTTTAAATGCGAATTCCTAACTATATAAGGCCTGAAACCTCTGTTTTTTTCAGAGAATTTGCAGGGTTTTTTAAATGCTAATTCCTAACTATATAATGCCTGAAACCTATTGTTTTTTCAGTGAATTTCAATTTTTTTTAATGCTAATTCCTAACTATATAAGACCTGAAAGCCCACCAGGAATCTCCAGTATGCGCCAGGGGACTGCATTGCAGAGAGGTGTAATGAAGCCACTCCCCTTTTTACACCTCTCTGCAACGCAACCCCCGGGCGTGTTTGCAGAGGGGGAACTAATTCCCCTTGCATACTGGAGGTCCCTGGGGGCCAACTAGCCCACTGTGAACCTGCAGTATGCGCCAGGGGGCTGCATTGCAGAGAGGTGAAATGAGGCCACACCCTTTTTTACACCTCTCTGCAATGCTGCCCCTGTGCATGTTTGAAGAGGGGGAACTAATTCCCCTTGCATACTGGGGGTCCCTGGGGGCCAACTAGCCCACCTGGAACCTCCAGTATGTGCCAGGGGGCTGCATTGCACAGAGGTGTAATGAGGCTATGCCCCTTTTTACACCTCTCTGCAACGCAGCCCACTGGTACGTTTGCAGAGGGGGAACTAATTCCCCTTGCATACTGGGGGTCCCTGGGGGCCAACTAGCCCACCAGGAGCCTCCAGTATGCGCCAGGGGGCTGTGTTGCTTTGCCCCGGAGGGCGGCAGTCCCCAGGGCAGTGGGGGGGATTGGGCACCCCCCACACTTCTTTATCACTATGCCCCCGCGATTTGGTCCCCCTGGGGGGGTAATTTTAAAAAAACATACCGGGTTTAAACAAAAAAAAATATTTGGCCTTGGGGGTCCTTGTGGGACCACCTTAGCAGGCCTAGGGGGTCAGGGTGTTTCTACCCTGCCCCCTTTTTGTGTTCTACACATTTGTTTTTCTGCTTTCTTTTGCCTCAGTCTAATGAGCACAAGATGGCTGCTAACAATTCCTGGTTTGGAGTGTTGACAGCCACTAAGCATGCAGCTTTCTTGGAAAGGTACACGCACCGTCCGCATACCGTACTCGGACCCGTGCGCGCACGGTACGCGCACCCCGCGATTTTTTGAAAAAAACATGTATTTATTTTTGCCTTGGGGGGTCCTAGTGGGACCCCCTGAGCAGGCCTCGGGGGTCAGGGTGCTTCTACCCTGCCCCCTTTTTGAGTTCTACACGTTTGTTTTTCTGCTTTCTTGTGCCTCAGTCTACCGAGGCACAAGATGGCTGCCAACAATTTCTGTTTTGGAGTGTTGACAGACATTGGCAGCCAATCAGCATGCAGCTCGCGCCCTGAAGGTCCGCGCACGTCCGCGCACGTATATATAAATATATATATATATTTGGACCTTTTACTCATACAAAACCATTGAAGTTCCCCTGTTATAGTTAGTTGTACTCACTATAACTCGCGCGCCCGCAATCCACTGCTGATGATATCACATATTACATCATTCATGACATGGTCAGTGACATCACTGATGACATCACTGATGACATCTCAAATGACATCACTGATGACATCATCCAGTGAATGTGGTTTGCTTTGATATTTAAATATGTATTATAAATACACTACTTTGCATTGAAGAATGAGTGGATATATAAATATAAATGTGTGGATGGTGGATTAGTAACAGTGTCATTGATTGTTTCCTTGACAATTTGTAGAGTCTCACTATATATAATGTGTAGTTACTAAACTGTATTGCTTTGTCTTAATTGCTATGTTAAAGACTGTATTTGTTATTGGTTTCTTAACTGAGTATTTCTATGGGTAAATGAATGTCTATGTGGTTTGGTGGGGGGGGTGTGATTGCCAAAAAATGTGTGAATAGTTCATTCAGTAGGTATATGAGGTTAAGACTACATGTTATAACAGTTGTTTCAGTGAGTGTATATGTTTATGGGTGTGGTAGTGATGAAATATTTCTCTCAATGGTACATCTCCATTAAACTTGAAAAAAAGGCAGTGTATGTGACAGTTATATCTAATTAAGTGTGTCTAAGACTTAATGATTGTATGAGTCACTATATGGATAACTGTATACTTGTAATAGTGATTTTATAACACATCAAGTGTGAGTTACTATCTATATAAATAGATGAAGTGGTGTTTGTATAAGTCTGTAGGTGAGTAAATGTAAGTATAATCAATTGTTTGCATAAGTCAGAAGGATGTCTTTATAAGTGAATACAATGTGTGCTGGTGTGTAATGTTGAAATAGGCGTATAAGTATATTTGATAGTATTCTGTTGATTATTCACTGCATATAACACTGAGTCTATAGGTAAGAGTTTAGATGTGTGTATAGTTCTATGAATAACTGAGTGGGTGTTTAGAAATTTCTATTGGTGTGTCAATGGTTTCAAATATGGCACTTTCTATTTTACAGTGAGTGATGAAAGATTATACTAGTGTGTGATGAGGTGTATTTGATTGTCACATGGATGATGTCATCAGTGATGTCATCAGTGATGTCATTTGAGATGTCATCAGTGATGTCATCAGTGATGTCACTGACCATGTCATGAATGATGCACTTTTTGTGATGTTCCGTTGGCGCAGAAGACTGAGTGATATTTATCAGGCAGGACTAAGCCACTTTTTGTGGCGTAATCCTGCCTGATTAATATCAGTCCCTTTAACGCAGTGTCCTGCGTTAAAGGGGTGTGCAATGGGTGTTGCTGGGGGCGTTCCCAGCAGCATCCATGGACTTGAGTAATTTATAGCATCCTCAAAGTCAGTCTTTCAAAAATTCCAAAGTATAGGACATGATAATCCAAATCCAAATGTTTCTCAAGAAAAGTCATAAACCGTGTCCGTGGGTCATATCTGCCCAAATGCCGATATTCCGAACGATTGAAAATGACTTTTCTTGAGAAACATTTGGATTTGGATTATCATGTCCTATACTTTGGAATTTTTGAAAGACTGACTTTGAGGATGCTATAAATCACTCAAGTTTGCCCGAATTGTGTGGGTAAAATTGATACCTAGTCACTTTGAATAAGAATGTACTTACGTCTCGTCTAACATTTGGAAGAAATATCTAGTTATATGACAACAGGATACCCACATAACTTGAAGAAAATAAGAACGCCCTGAAGAAGTTCTGTTGTACAGAACGAAACGCGTCGGCCGGCTGTGGTACATAAACTTAACCTCTTTAGTGCGGGCGGAATTCCGCCCGTACGCTGGGATTTACTCATTCCCATGTTTCATGACGAGCTGGGCTCGTCATGAGCGTGCGAGGAGGCTACCTCATGACGAGCCCAGCTCGTCATGAGCGTCGATGGGGTTAAGGAAAATAAAAGCATTTGAATATACACCAAGATTCAGCGCTTCAATAAGGACTCTAAGTGATATGATTTGATTGGACTTGTGCAAGTGGTGTTGTGTCAACCTTTGGAATATTCTCCACTACTCTCTACTACTCACTCTCTACTACTCCACTACTCTCTAATACTCTCTACTACTCATTCTCTACTACTCTACTACTCTCTATGATTTTCTCTCTACTACTCACTATCTACTACTCTCTACTACTCACTCTCTACTACTCTCTACTCTCTACTACTCACTCTCTACTACTCTCTCTCTACTACTCACTCGTTACTACTCACTCTCTACTTCTCACTCTCTACTACTCTCTACTACTCACTCGCTACTACTCTCTCTCTACTACTCTCTACTACTCACTCTCTACTACTCACTCTACTACTCACTCTCTACTACTCTCTCTCTACTACTCTCTACTACTCACTCTCCTACTCACTCTCTACTACTCACTCTCTACTACTCTCTCTCTACTACTCACTCTACTACTCACTCTCTACTACTCTCTACTATTCTCTCTCTCTGCTACTCACTCTCTACTACACACTCACTACTACTCTCTACTACTCACTCTCTACTACTCACTCTCTACTACTCTCTACTACTCACTCTCTACTACTCTCTACTCTCTACTACTCACTCTCTACTACTCTCTCTACTACTCACTCTTTACTACTCACTCTCTACTTCTCACTCTCTACTACTTTCTACTACTCACTCGCTACTACTCTCTCTCTACTACTCTCTACTACTCACTCTCTACTACTCACTCTACTACTCACTCTCTACTATTCTCTACTACTCACTCTCTACTACTCTCTCTACTACTCTCTACTACTCACTCTACTACTCACTCTCTACTACTCTCTACTATTCTCTCTCTCTGCTACCCACTCTCTACTACTCACTCTCTACTACTCTCTACTACTCACTCTCTACTACTCACTCTCTACTACTCCACTACTCTCTAATACTCACTCTCTACTACTCATTCTCCACTACTCTACTACTCTCTGTGATTTTCTCTCTACTACTCACTCCCTACTACTCACTATCTACTACTCTCTACTACTCACTCTCTACTACTCTCTACTCTCTACTACTCACTCTCTACTACTCTCTCTCTACTACTCACTCATTACTACTCACTCTCTACTTCTCACTCTCTACTACTCACTCGCTACTACTCTCTCTCTACTACTCTACTACTCACTCTCTACTACTCACTCTACTACTCACTCTCTACTACTCTCTCTCTACTACTCTCTACTACTCACTCTACTACTCACTCTCTACTACTCACTCTCTACTACTCTATCTCTACTACTCACTCTACTACTCACTCTCTACTACTCTCTACTATTCTCTCTCTCTGCTACTCACTCTCTACTACTCACTCACTACTACTCTCTACTACTCACTCTCTACTACTCACTCTCTACTACTCTCTACTACTCACTCTCTACTACTCTCTACTCTCCACTACTCACTCTCTACTACTCTCCCTCTACTACTCACTCTTTACTACTCACTCTCTACTTCTCACTCTCTACTACTTTCTACTACTCACTCGCTACTACTCTCTCTCTACTACTCTCTACTACTCACTCTCTACTACTCACTCTACTACTCACTCTCTACTATTCTCTACTACTCACTCTCTACTACTCTCTCTCTACTACTCACTCTACTACTCACTCTCTACTACTCTCTACTATTCTCTCTCTCTGCTACCCACTTTCTACTACTGACTCTCTACTACTCTCTACTACTCACTCTCTACTACTCAGTCTCTACTACTCACTCTCTACTACTCTCTACTACTCACTCTTTACTACTCTCTACTACTCACTCCCTACTGCTCTCTACTACTCACTCTACTACTTACTCTCTACTACTCTCTACTACTCACTCTACTATTCAATCTACTACTCTCTACTACTCACTCTCTGCTACTCTCTCTACTGCTCCCTACTACTCTCTACTACTCACTCTCTACTCTCTATCTCTCTATTACTCACTCTCTACTTCTCTACCTCTCTCTACTTCTCTCTCTACTAGTCTCTACCTCTCTACCTCTACCTCTCTACCTCTACACCTCTACCTCTACCTCTCTCTACACGCACACATATACACATATATATATGCATATATATGCATATGCATTTATATGTATGTATGTGGATATATATGTATACATACATATATAAACATATATAATCTGCATATCTATATAAATACAAATATAAATGCATGCACACATATACATATATGCATACATATGCATGTTATTTACATGAAAGTTTGAAAAACACTAATAAAAGCAAAGATAAAAAGCCACCTCATTATAAACAGAATGGCTTTAACTTAAACGAGGGCGAGATCTATTGCATTTTCAATGCTTGTTTACTTTGGTTCCATCAAGAAGGCATTCAGATGTGTCATACATTTGCCATAAACTCTGTATGTTAGCACTCTAGTTGCTCATTAGATCACTGTAGTAAAGCTACTGCTCACCAGGGAAGTCTGCTGCTGGTATGGTAGAGGATTTGAGAAGTCACTCAAAATGTGCCCTAATTTTTCTTTCTGAAGCACTAATCATAATTTCTATGGCAAAGTATACCCCCTCATGTTGTTCCTTTTTAAATTAAATGTTTTCAGACTTACCACTTCATTCCAATCAAGATGGCTTCTGGTGTGCCATACTTTTGTCATAAGTAAGACTTTTAGCGCTCTAGTTGTTCTTTAGAACACTCTGGGACATTCTGTCATTGGGCTATACTTGGGCTACATCTGGGTGATATTTGGGCTACATTTGGGCTCTTTTGTCTCTGGTGGCCATCTTGGGAGACTGCATGTCAGACTTTTTAATGAAATAGAAGAGGATTTGAGAAGTCACTCAAAATGTGCCATTCATTTTTCTTTCTGCAGCACTAATCATACTTTCTATGGCAAAATATACCCCCTCATTTTGTTCCTTTTTAAATTAAATGTTTTAAGAGTTACCACTTTATTCCAATCAAGATGTCTTCAGGTGTGCCATACCTTTGTAATAAGTAGGACTGTTAGCACTCTAGTTGTTCTTTAGAACACTCTAGGAGGCTGCAATATAACACAAAGGAATCAACTGACAGTCTCTGTCCTTGTTGGATGTACATGTTTTACTGAGAATGTCAGACTTCATTCTCACATGACTGAGAAAGATAATGTGAATTTATAGAAAATATGCTTTCAGTTTAGCTTATAGATCCCCTTCCAAACCACTGTGGGAAAAGCATGAGATAATAGTTTTCTTTCAAACATGATTCATGATATCCCAGTAGAAGGCTTTTTCACATGGTAAAATCACCTTAGAACACACCACAATTCCTAAAATCAGTATGGTACCATCAACAAATGGTTTATAATGTAACTAAAGTCCTAAAACCTTCTATTAACTGCAATGCTTTTTAATGAGGTGCTATCATGTATATTGGTCCCAAGATGGCTGCCAACACTTCTTGGGTGAAGTGCTGACAGCCAATCAGATCTCACGATGAGATGTGTGGTTAGGCTCCGCCCAGATATATACATTTTTTTCCTTTTAATTTTCTCAGGAACTACTGGAGGGATTTACACCATTTAAGCAAAAGCGTGATCTGCGAATCAGACTCTACCATTTTTCCAAATTTCTAGTAATTCCGTTCAACCATTCGGGCTGTAGCTGTGTCTAATCGTCCTATGGAAAATAACATGGGGAAAACACGTTTTGGGACCCCCCTTTTTTCTCAGCCCCCACTTGACGAATCCCCCGAAACTTTCAGGAAAGGAGCGTAGCGTAGCGGGCCATCTTCTTTGAGAAATTCGCGAAGATTCATCAACCGCCGCCAAAGTTATTCCCAATAGAATCTTGTGGATTTCCTATGGAAACTAGGTCCTAACTATATATACCTACTGGCGACCGCCAGTAGGTAATATATATATATATATATTTATATTTATATTCACTGAAAAAAACATTGGTTTCGGGGGTGTTATAGTAAGCTGGACATTTCACTCAATCAAAACCATTGAAATTCCTCCGTTATATTTAGTTGTACTAACTGTAACTCACGCCCCTGCAATTCACTGCTGATGATGTCACTTATTACATAATTCATGACATGGTCAGTGATATCACTGATGACATCACTGATGACATCACTGATGATATCATCCAGTGAATGTGGTTTGGTTCGTTATTCAAATATGTATTATATATATATATATATATATAGCAATCTGCATTGAAGAATGAGTAGATATATAAATATCTGAATGGAGAATTAAGTATCAGTGTAATTGACTGTTTACTTGACTAATTTATAGTGTCTCACTAAATATATTGGATAGTGACTAAACTGTGTAAATATCTGTATCCCTTTGTCAGTTGTTGTGTAAACTGCTATACCAGTTGGTTACTAGCTATGTGAAAATCTATATTAGTTATTGATTAGTTAGGGGAGAGGGGTTGGCCTAAAAACTAAGGCGCTCGACCTCGGACCTGGGGATCTGGGTTCGAGTCTCGGTAACGACGCCAAAAAACCCCTGTGATTCTGGGCAAATCACTTAATCTCCCCGTGCCTAAAAATGAAAGTGTATCCTCATGTAACGTAACTGGTGCTATGTAAAGCGCTCTGATAACTGATTCGGTTTGGTTCTAGTTCGCGCTATATAAAACTCTGCAAAAAAAAACAACAAAAAAAACTGAGTATTTGTATGGGAGAGTGAATGTGTGTATGGTTCGGTGGGGGTGTGTGACTGACCAAAGATGTGTGAATAGTTGATTCAGTAGGTATATGAGGTTAAAACTACATGTTATAACAGTTGTTTGGTGAGTCAATATCTTTATGGGTGTGGTGATGAGCAAATATATCTCTCAATGGTACATATCCAACAAACTAGAAAAATAAAAGGCAGTGTATGTGACATTTGTTGTATATAAATAAGTATACATAAGACTCAGTGATTGTATGAGTGACTGTATGGATAGCTGTATACTTGTAATAGTGATTTTATAACATACTAAGTATGAGTTACTATCTATATGAATAAATGAAGTGGTGATTGTATGAGTGTGTAGGTGAGTAAATGTAAGTATGATCCATTGTTTGCATAAGTGAGTATGATGACTACATAAGTGAATAGGATGTGTGCTGGTGTGTAATGTCGATATAGGTGTACAAGTATATTTGATAGTGTTCTATTGATCATTGACAGCATGTATGAGTGAATCTATAGGTAAGTGATTAGATGTGTGTGTAGATCTAGGAATCACTGAGTGGGTTTGAAGAAACTTGTATTGGTGGGTCAATGGATTCAAAATGGTACTCTGTATTTTACATTGAGTGATGAAAGGTTATACTAGAGAATGATGAGGTAAAATCCAGTACTTGTATAGCGCACGAATCACCCCCAAACGGGTATCTCGGCGCTGGGGGCCATTGGGAAGATTAAGTGAGCTATTGCCCAGAGTCGCATGGTGCTGGGTAACCCTGGGCTTAAAACTACGCTATAATACAGTACCAAAACTGTGCTTAATCAGGTAGCGTAGCCTCTAAATCAGAAATATTCTCAGAGACTTTGAAAATGCAATTTTATACGCTTAAGAACATATAAACAATTCACAAATATGAACTTTTACAATGAAAACATTAGGTAAGGAGAGAGCTGATGATTTTGGGGTCCCCCCTAACATAGGGGGAGCACCAAGCAGATGCCTTGAACACAAAGAGCATAAACAAAATGCACATTTTGTTGAACTTCAGTGGTGATCCCATCATTTTAGGACCACCCCAAGCACAGTTATTGGCAAAAAAACTATCCCAACCAAAGGCCCTGCAAAGCATTATGGGACGAGATTAGTAGTGGGCAGTGAATATTATAGTATCCAATATCAAAATAATTCTACAAAGAGCTGCAGTTCACCCAGTTGTTACTAGATGTCCCTCACGAGTCAAATGCAAAGCATTGAAATTATTCTTACATCAAGCTGCAGTTCCACTGGTCGTCCCTAGATGCCCCTCACGAGTCAAATGCAAAGCATTGAAATTATTCTTACATCAAGCCGCAGTTCCACTGGTCGTCCCTAGATGTCCCTCACGAGCCAAATGCAAAACCATTGAAACCCTTTCATCAAGCATTTGCATTTGACTCGTGAGGGACATCTAGTAACCACCAGTTGAACTGCAGCTCTTTGTAGAATTCTTTTGATATTGTGTACTATATAATATTCACTGCCCACTGCTAATCTCATCCCATAATGCTTTGCAGGGCCTTTGGTTGTTTTTTTTTTTTTTGCCAATAACTGTGTTTGGGTTTGTCCTAAGAGGATGGGACCACAACTAAATTGTTCAATAAGATGTGCTTTTCTGTTTTCAAGGCATCTGTTTGGTACTCTCCCTAGGTTAGGGAGGATCCCAAAATCATCACATCTCCCACTGCTTGCTAATTTTTCAGTTTTACCATTGTGAAAGTACTATACGCACTTTAGCATATAAAGATAGAAATACTTATTTTATCATATCTGGTCATGTACAAGAAGCTTTTTGCATATATTTAGCAATTTTTGCACAGTACAGACAAGTACACAGTGTCTTCAGCTATGCTACTATGCAGACTACGTGTACTACGCGAAGTTAAAAGTATACCACGTGAAGCTACGTGAAGTACTGCTACGCAAACGATGCCCAGGCTTAGTGCTGGGCAGACTCCTGCCACCGGAGCTGGGGATCGAACCGTGATCCCAAGCGTTCAGCGTCAGTCACCCAGGCCGCGGCGTGTATCGAATTGTCATGTGGATGATGTCATCCGTGATGTCATCAGTGGTGTCATTTGAGATGTCATCAGTGATGTCATCAGTGATGTCACTGGCCGTGTCATGAATGATGTAATATGTGACATCATCAGTAGTGGATTGCCGGCGCGCGACTTACAGTTAGTACAACTAACTATAACGGAGGAATTTCAATGGTTTTGTATGAGTGAAATGTCCAGCTAACTATAACACCCCTGAAACCTATATTTTTTCTGTGAATTTCTAAGGTTTTTTAAATGATAATTCCTAAGTATAACATACGTGAAACCTATGGTTTTTTCAGTGAATTTCAAAGGTTTTTTAAATGATAATTCCTAATTATAACATACCTGAAACCTATGTTTTTTTCAGTGAATTTCAAAGGTTTTTTAAATGCTAATTTCTAATTATAATGTTCATTAAGCATATCTATTTTTTCTTCCTTTTTTAATTCTCATCCCAATATCAACCTAGTAAAAACTGCAAATATCACCACTCTTCAATTCATTCCTTCCGCAAAAAAAATAGCCACAAACCACTAAAAAAACTGGCGATAGCTCCACTTACCAGTAACAAATTAACATCAACATTTGACTGGTGTAAGGAGGTCGACCATCTACTGCGTGAATTACACCCAACTCACACCCATATTTAATATCACAACACCCAGTGCCATTACCACCACAACCACCACCCGGGTCCCTCCCCCCTACTACCTCAGAGGCAGCGCAAAACAGGACAACGGACCTTCCCAAAATACCATATCCTTTCAACTGCACAATAGCTGAATGTTCAGAGACATGGCAACCAACTATGTATAAGGGAGGGAAGTCGCACATCAACAATAATTTACAGAATCCCAAGTGTACCGGTGATATGCTATACACAACTCACTATAGAAACAAACAAACTTTTCCATGTGGAGATATAGTTTTGATACATATAGTGTACTGTATAATGGATGCAACCATATTATCTCAGACACTGGGGAATATCTCGGTCATGTAGCTGTGTTGTCCCCCCCTTGAAGCAGACGCAACTCCAGCGTAAGAGTATAAATAATTAGGCTATGCCTTTGGCATGGTTCACTTGTGCAAAGACAAAAGGCTCTGGCACAGCGAAGGTTCTCACCATGCCACATGGCTGCCGCCATGAGCACGTGCCTCCTCAATACAGGCCCATTCCGAACTCAGCGCCACAGCACCGCAGACTTATGTCTGTATTGACTACTTCCTTCGATCTACACTGCAGACAGCAGGGTTCAAAACTTGAATTCAGCTTTGGATCTACACTACGGACAACATTGAATCAAGCCTTGCTTTATTTAATGCAGAGACAATTGTACTATATGTCTTCTGATTTTAATAAAGGATGTGACAAAAGCATTTGTCTATAACTGTGCTGACTACTGCCTTCGATCTACACTGCGGACATCAGGGTTCACAACTTCAATTCAGCTTTGCATCTACACTACGGACAGTAGGGAATTCAGCCTTGATTTATTTAATGCAGAGACAATTATACTGTATGTCTTCAGGTTTTGTTAAAATAAGTGACAAAAAGAATTTGTCTATAACTGTGCTGACTACTGCCTTCGATCTACACTGCGGACAGCAGGGTTCACAACTTGAATTCAGCTTTGAATCTACACTACAGACAGCATTGAATCAAGCCTTGCTTTATTTAAGGCAGAGACAATTTTACTCTATGTCTTCAGCTTTTGTTAAAGGATGTGACACGAAACATTCCTCGATGTCTGTGCTCAGTACTGACTTCGATGTACACTGTGGACAGCAGGGTTCACAACTTGAATCCAGCTTTGGATTTACACTACGGACAGCATTGAATCAAGCCTTGCTTTTTTTTTAAGGCAGGGACAATTGTACTATATGTCTTCAGATTTTGTTAAAGGATCTTACAAAAAGCATTCCTTAATGTCTGTGCTGACTACTGCCTTCAACTACACTGCGGACAGCAGGGTTCACAACTTTAATTCAGCTTTGGATCTACACTACGGACAGCATGAAATTTAGCCTTGCTTTCTTTAAGGCAGAGACAATTGTACTCTATGTCCTCAGATTTTGTTAAAGGATGTGACAAAAAACATTCCTCAATGTCTGTTCTGACTACTGCCATCGATCTAGATTTTGAGGGCTCACGATTCTGGTGGAATGGCGATTGCACATGACACATTCCAGTAAGCAAGAGACATTGTACCAGTGTGATACGCCCGAACCGGGAATCATTGCAGGGTACGCACACGCTGAGTTCTTCAGGTACCACTAACTCACTGCACCACAAGTCATCTTCACGTGGCCTTATTAAAGCAGAATTCACAAGGCAAAAATCATTGCTACAAGTGCGGCCTGCCTGGACCACGCATTATCGCAGGCTACACAGAACCTTGCTTCAAGTGCAACTAACTCAGTGTTATCATCACTGGCTGCACACATGCTAAATTACCAATACTTTGCACCTCTCCTCAATGCCACGTGGTCGTGGGCCCTTGCTATCCGCTGCCTCTTGCCTACACTGCGGTCATCAGAGCTCACAATTAAATAGACTCTTCATTCATTATTTGCAGAGTACAGTAGCAAACAAAGTATAACGTCCCTCAAACCTACACAATATCCCTTTAGTAGCCTTCCTTCAAAAACTTATTTTATATCAGTTCTAGGTTTAGTTAAATAACAAAATTCACCCTGCAAGTGCAAAGGAACAGTGAATGGCAGTGTACGCTGTGGATAGCACAGGTCACAATTTGAAGTTTAATTTCTCTGAAACCTACATATTTCGACAACCCATTCCATTTATTTGAATTGGGATTACAGATGATGCAGTCCAGTAGGCAACAGGCAATGCTTCCAGGGCAGCCCGTTCAGACCACGCATCATCGCAGGGTGAACACACGCTGAGCATCAGACGTACCACTAACTCAGTACACCATAAATAATCACCACGTGGCCTTATTAAGGCAAAATAAATTCCGTAGTCAAAAGACATTGTTATCAGTGCGGTCTGCCTGGACCACGCATCATCGCAGGCTCCACACAAACTGCCCCTACCTCAGTGCACCACACCTTATGAACCTTTTATGATAGAATCTTCTGTGTATTATTTCACATGTATTGCTCCAACCTTTGTATAGCAGAAGTCATAAACCGTTTCTAAAGGACTATTTGTGTATGATATGATGATTACTATTGTACTTGTTACCAGCGCATATACCCGTACCCATATCAACTATCTATCTGTGTCTGTGTATTTATTATGTTTGTAACATGCTGCCCCTAGGCCCTACCACATTATATTGTGCTGTAAACAGTGTATGCAACCATCTTACCTCTGGCAGTAACAAAACCTTCAGTTATATAACTTTCTCTCGCTCTACAAATATGAACGTAGAAACTGGATCGTTACAATACTGCAAGCAAAGTGTTTAGTAAATGTATAAGTGTACGCTATTGCTCTATTTTTTTTTGTAGCCTATTCATATAGCGAAAAGTCGACACATAACTATATCAGCGATTTACATGTTCACCGTATTTATAGTATATTTTCAGGCACGCGTACATTACAATACAATACAATAACAGGATGTGGACGTGACTCCGAAGCTTGAACAAAGATTTCCAGCACCAAATTCGAAAGTATTCCCGAATGACCACATACATATATATATTAGCTGCCCTTCATGTGCCAAAAACTGTAACCTAAAGCTTTCATAGCCCTGTATTACTACAGCTACCACACTCCACTGAATGTAAAACAAACATTCATATTCGCAAAAATGCGTCATGTCCATCATCTTTTATGTGTGGAACTATGGAAAAATGTAGGATCAGTGATTCCCCGTACCTTTCCCCGTATCTTCCATGTTAGTCATGTTGTGAGACTTCACAGACTTAAGGACACATTTGCGTTTAGGACTAGGGTGACGGCAGCACTACAACACAGACACCCGAATCAGTTGATTTCTCATATAGCTCACGACGGAGCAACGCCCATAGCTTAGGAGTCATTGTTCACAGCCTCGTACAGCACTGGCATACGTCAGGTCAGCCCACTCTGCTTACGCTTCCAGGAAAACACTACAGCGCTACATGGCCCAGATTTACATTGTAGTGATTTCTTAGTTCCAGGTCTAGTTGTCAGAACGGCACACACACACCCCCTAATGGCTGGTATACACCCACAACACACCCATCCAGCACAGGCGTCACAACACACGTGACCCTACCAATAAAAAAGACCGGGCGCACGTGCTTTACGCCATTTTAGAGTTGCTCCCATCGCAAGCGCTGTGATGGCCCGACCTGGAGGTTCAGACGCCTCATGTAGGCCCGAACTACGGAACACGGGGGCCCACTACCACATGCGTGGCCTCTTTGGTCACTGAGTTAGTGGCACCGCAAGGACTGAGCGGGTGAAGAACCTGCGATGATGATGGGTGCACGAGTATGTCCTTTGCCATAGCGATATCAAGACTCAGCAACAAATGTGAGACTTCTTGGTGGCAGAGCAGGACTGCATGATGTAGAAGGTGCCCTGTCCACAAATAGGTGAGCAGTGAGGCCTGGGTGCTCACCGGAGGGAGTAGATACGATACAGCAGACTGGATACAAAAAAGCGATTTAGGCGTATGCAGTCCTACATACCCTATCTTATTGCATTGTATTTTTTTTCCTATAGCAGGAAAGTTTTTATAGTCGGTCAAATGTCCGTCTCTCCTACATGCGTAGCGAAGTAGATGAGTATTTATTTTTTTGTACTATGTACAAAGAAATGTATGATTCATTTAGCACTCATGCCTCTGTTGCTGTGCTCGTGCCTTCGTTGAAGTGCACAGCACTGCTCACGCAGCGCAAAACATTTTCTATACAAAAACAGGGATATGAACCTAACCTACGAATCGCACACGCTTGTGTGTGTCTGTTTCCTTCCGTGCTAAACCATAGGCCTTCGCGTGAGACTTATTCTAAAAGACTGCACCCAAATGGCCAGAGACGGGCCCATTTCTCCGTCCATGACCTATTGATATCTATTACGCGCTTGCTGCACGTAATAGACTCCAATAGCACATGAGGTTTCAATTATTGTGCCCAGACACGTGCGTGATGATTGAAACCACCTGTATGACTGTTCACCACATGTTTTCTATAACCGGATGCAAAACATTACTACTCTACTAATTGTTCATAAATCGAAGCCCATTAAACAAGTTGGAACCGTACAAATGGTTGTATTTTTATTGGAGGAGGGAAGGTGTGTGAAAGAGCAATGTTATTCTACTCCACATTAAGTATGGGTGAATTTGCGGATCCGCGGACCGCAAATTAGTGCAAAATCGCAAGAAAATCCACGAATTCGTGGATTTTCCCGCAAACTCGTGGATTTTTTTGCGATTTGCACTTGAGTACTTTCTACTGGCTAATCCAGTAAGTGCTACCTCATTGGGTAAATGTATAGTGCTTTTCCTACACTGCAGCTTCGTAAAGGGCCAGAATATTTGCCTCCAGTGACCGTGTGTGCCTGTAACTTTGGTCCCTTGTGTGAGCTGGCCATCAAAAAAAAAAAATGCACCCGCGAGCGAATTTGCGAATTTTGCGGCAATTTCACGAGATTTGCGGATCGCGCAATTGCTCGTGAAATTGCCGAAAAGCCGCAATTTTCGCGAGCGGAACTGATTTTTGGCCCATGCTTACTCCACATTAAGATAGTGGCAATTACCAATCATAACATCTTTCTTTTACTATCTTTTAGATGTGGAGCTTCAGAGTTCACTATGTCCCGGCACGTGGAGGAAGACACACCGGTGACAGAAAGGTGAGCGGCGAATATTCTTTTCAGGGTCACTCTCTCACTCTCTCTTCCTCTCTCCTTTGATGAACAAATGACGCATAATCTTATCTTCCTTTTTATCTAACAGGTTGTGTTTCACGAATTGGCATCCTCCCCCAACACCCCCAAAGCTCAACGTTTGAGGAATCGGCGATGATGCGTGGTCATCCTAACAACGCCTGAGAAAGTTGCTTCAACACATGGTGTACCCTCTTTGAAACACGCCGGTGGCACAAGGTGAGCACAGAAGCTTCTTTCAGAAGCAACGAGAAGTCAGCTCTGGGCAGGAAGAGTGGATAGTGTACAGCAACTTCAGTGCCAAGGAATGTACAATCACATCTGGGCAATGGGAGTGGATAGATTGCACAGCCTGGGTGCGCAGGAATGGGCACTCACCTCCGGACACTGGGAGTGGACGGAGTGCAGCAGTCTGAGTGCGCAGTAATGAGAAGTCACCGCTATGCAGTGGGAGTGCATGGGGTATAGCACCCTGGTAGGAAAAGAGCGCACCGACACCTCCTGTGGGAGTAATACAGTACCCTGGGTGTGCAAAGGCGTAACGCAGAAATATACGTGTGCAGTTGTATGTACTCTGCAATTACTAATTCTATACTATCTTTCAGATCACTAAACTTGAGGGTGCACTATGAACCAGCACGTGGTTGGACACACACTAGAGGCAAAAAGGTGAGCTGCGAAGATTTTCTCCAGTATCAACACTACCTCTCCTACTCCATCTATTACTTTCTCTCTCACACTTTCAATGCCTTCTTTCTCTCTCTTCCTCTCTCTCACACTGTTTCTCTTTCTCTTTTCAAGTTATGAACGCTGCTGTCCACATTGCAGATAAATAAATCAAGGCTGAATTTTACACTGTCGTCAGTATAGATCCAAAGAAAAATTCAAGTTGTGAGCTCTGCTAAAAACAATGTTTGCAAAAGGTAAGCAGAGCGGCTAGATACACAATGCCTCCAATTAAACGTGCTGCGAACAAACGATATTGTCCTGCATAATGAAGTGATCTCTCACCTCATTCTGTCTCATCTCTAAATCATTGTAAAGACCTGCTGGACCATACTGTAGATTTGAGCCAGCAGGAACTTCCCTACAGACACCTCTTCAGCGCGGGCCTACGACAGGGTTGGGATGTATCAAGCACACTGCACACGTGCGAATAAGCAATATTGCCGAGTGTTATGTTAATCTGTGATCTTTGACCTCATTCAGTCACATCTCTGTCTCATTTTAAATACCATCTATACCATTAGATAGGCCTAAGCCTACGAGCAGCGCTGCCTTAAAGACTCCTCTTGAGGGTGATTCTGCGGGAGGGGTGGGGTGCACTACCCTGAATGTGCATGTGAGAAAAAGTGATCTTGCCTTCCGTAATGATGTAATCTGTCACCTCATTCAATCACATCAATGTAATTTTAAGGACCTACTAGACCATACTATAGACATCAGCCAGCAACAACCGCTGCTCTACAGATATTAGCTTTTAGGACACTTTAGCTACTTCCTTACTGAGTGTACATGCACACAGGCTCCCGCCACTGCATTACACGCGAACATTAAGCTTTTAAAATACGCTCTATTGCTATGTATATTATCATTAACATGATATATTATAATTTAACCTTGTGTTTTCTCGTGCATTCCAACTTCTCTTTGAACCACGATTATCACTAACGATTAATCGTACTTCAAAAACGAACGATGCACTCAACTCCTATTTTCTACCGAGTATAAAATAAACATTCATTTACCTGCAAACGTTTCCACCATTAAATTAATTCCCTCTTTACAGAGATAAATTAATTGGCTGAGAGGGGCTGAGCGGGAACTCTCACCTGCAATGATGCCCTGAGTATTCTAACACTTTTCATGGCAATATCAAGACACAGTTTCATTGTGGAGACCTGCTCGTGGAACACACCAGTGGTAGCAGGTGAGCTGTGAAGCCTCAGTGTGTAAGACCTACAATTGAGCACATTGCGGGTTAGGGACTGGGGTGCATCACTCTGGGTGCACAGGTGCATACAAGCGATTTTCCAGTAAGTAATAATGTAGGAGTATATTATCAAACAACGGCGATCTCTGGCTTCATGTATTTAATTTTAAGGACTTCTTAACTTAAACCAAACTCTATCTCGCAGATCCCTGCATCCTAGACAAACGAATGACGAACAGTAAACACTAAAGACTGAGTGCAATAAGCCAATGCTCTATCTCCTCCTGCCTCTCTACTTTTAACTCACCCTCCCCTTCTCACTTCCACTCACTACCCTCCCTTCCATTTTCACTATGATCCTTTAATTCGAACTAGTTTTCTTTACCTCTTCAACATACCACACATACATATATTTCATTTTTGTTTCGCAGGTTACCTACGCTGCTACCACTGGAGTCCATCTAACGTTTTGTTTTTAATATTGTTCTATTAAAGTTACGTTTCTGTTTATTTATTTTTGTTTTAATAAAGGATAATAAAAAATAACTGAGTGTATACGCCTTCTTCTTCTGACAACATTTGACTAGCACCATCGAGGCTTCAGAGACTGCCGAGGCACACCCTGCATATTAAAATAAAGATCCTGAGTATGACAATTCCTGGACTTAAATTGGCTCGAAGTCCTCGAACAATTAGTAAATAAATCTCGGGAAGGTGCCCATCTCCTAGACTTCAAAACACCTCTGTACCCTTCCGCGCCCAATTCACATGTGACTTTAACACAATACTTGGGGGCATGAAGAATGATGTTTATAACTAGAAGTGTAATACCGGGGCTAACTCTTTACTAGCTCTTTACCAGAGGCTCTAGCTGCGATTAATGGTTCCTATGGAATTTGTTATTAAATCAAGCACATTTGCTGTTTGGATTAGCAACATTGTGTACTGAACTTGTGACCTGTGTGCTTAATTAAGTGTTCCATGAACTGTTACTATGGTAACAGGCAGTAAGCAGTTTGGGGGTTGGGTTCAAAGGTGTTGGTTGTACAGAACCCGTCATATTTACCCAAAGTACTCTACGTGACAGAGGAGAAAGCAAACAGAGACGACAGAACACTGTGTACATTAGAAACAAAAGAAGTACACAACTCTTTGAATTAACCTCAAGAGAGGGCACGAGCAATAGCCACTGGCATTACAAAACCCCATGTACAATTTGCCTACTCTCTACTCAACAATGCGCAATTCTTTATCGATCTCAATAACAAACTACTGCTTCATGTTTCACAGTGTGCACTTCACTAAATACTTTGAGGCTACTTAAATGGAACACAGGATTGTCGACATTCCAAAACTTTTCGGCATATTTATAAGGATGGCGTTAAAATTATCGCCGCTTTAGTGGCAGCTAACTGCCGCTAAAACGGCAATAATGGGCTTACTAATATGCTTTATAGAATTCCAATTCAAGCCCAGGTCAGATGTGCAGGATATCTAACCTGGGCTTCTATTGCATTTCTATAACGCATATTAGCAAGCCCATTATCTGTTTCCTGCCGCTAAAACAGGGATAATTTTAATGAGGTTTTTGCTAATATGCCCCTTGGTTTGGATTTTGAAAGAGAGAACAGGGAAACCTGCTCACCCTTTCAAAATGCAAAGCAGATTGCTTTTCCCCTCGGGGAACTGCATATTAGCGGGTCCCTGTGTAGAAAAGCAATGGCGGCTTTGACGCTGGCTGGTGATGTCATGAGTGATGTAATATGTGACGTCATCAGCAGTGCATTGCACGCGCAAGTTAGAGTGAGTCCAACTAACTATAACGTGGGAATATATATATATATATATATATCTGTACTATTATAATAAAGAGAGAGCCCAAACCTTTGAGGCGGGTAATCTCAGGAACCACAGCACCAATCACAACACCCAATACAGCGTTGGAAAGGGCAGTTGCAACAGAAGGACATAGGCTATGCAGACACCCATCATATACATTTAAAAGGTAAAAGAACCGTACCAGCAAAGTAGTCCCTTGTGGGCGTGTCTGTGTTGTGCTGTGGGCGTGTGCGGGGGGTGTGACAAATGCTGGGGGCGCGTGGTACGTTCCGCCCTTCATGCCATGTCTCATATCGTGTGCTAATCCCACCCTGCTCCCTTTAAATACCCCTGCACCCCATAATAATAACCCTCCATTACTCCTTAAAATACCCCAACACCCTTAAACACTAACCCATCTTAACCCTATAAATATACCCTGTACCCCAAAACCCAAACCTATCCCTAAACCCTAAAAATACCCCTGTACCCCAAAACCCAAACCTAGCCCTGAACCCTAAAATACCACTGTACCCCAAAACCACCCCTGAATCCTAAAATACCCCTGTACCACAAAACTCAAACCTAGCCCTGAACCCTTAAAATACCCCTGTACCCCAAAACCCAAACCTACCCCTGAACCCTAAAAATACCCCTGTACCCCAAAACCCAAACCTAGCCCTGAACCCTAAAAATAACCCTGTTCCCCAAAACCCAAACCTACCCCTGAACCCTAAAATACCCCTGTACCCCAAAACCCAAACCTAGCCCTGAACCCTAAAAATACCACTGTACCCCAAAACCCAAACCTAGCCCTGAACCCTTAAAATACCCCTGTACCCTAAAACCCAAACCTACCCCTGAACCCTAAAAATACCCCTGTACCCCAAAACCCAAACCTAGCCCAGAACACTAAAAATACCCCTGTACCCCAAAACCCATACCTATCCCTAAATCCTAAAACTACCCCTGTACCCCATAACCCAAAACTATATCTGAACCCTTAAAATACCCAAACACCCCAAAACATACCTCAGTACCCCAAAACGTATACCCCATACCCATTCTTACCTTATCCAAACATAAAAAAAACATGCTTTTACCATTCATGCATTTACAACGAATTTCATTGAAAATGTATGCGTGGTAAAAGCATATAAAATGTAATGCCATGCGTTATAATGGCATTGAGGAGTCATGGTACTTTCGCAATGAAAGTATGAGGCGTGATGGTATGCGGAAAGAAAGTTGCGGAATAATGGGTGTTTACCCTCCCCCGGTAAGTACATTGGTGGCACGGCGGCCCACATCTCCAGCAACATACTCATATTTTTTCACCACCCATGTGAAAAATGCACAGGTCTCTCTCATTGATGGCCAGCACCGAAATACACTTTTAGACACACCTCCCGCCCAAAGTTCTAGAATTGCGAACTTTATAGCTGGGGAGCTACGTTCGAATCTTGGCATCAGCTCAACATCCTGTGATTCCAGGCAAATCGCTTTGTCTCCCCCTGCCTACCACAAATGAATGTGTTCTTCTGTAATGTAAATTGTGCTCATGCCATGTTGTCGAGTTCTCGCTATATAATATTGCAAGGAAAAATAAAGTAGGGAAACTCGAGTTCACACACTACTGAACGCGCACTCTTAAGTGCATCAGCAGTGCAATGTGAATCGGAGCGTTTCACAGGCCTTTCACAGATAAGAAATGCTATCAAAACGAAATCCTACAAAACAATATACTACTGGCCGGCAGCAATTCATACCCAGACAACGTCGGGATGGGCTGCTAGTATATTACCTACTGGCAGTCGCCAGTAGGTATATATAGGTAGGATTTTTTTGAATAGGGATTTCTGAAAATTCTATGTTGAATAACTTTGGCGTTGATGGACGGAATTGGCTGAAATTTTCAGGAAAATGGCACATTTTGTTTCTTAGCGTCCCCTGAAAGTTTAGGGGGGTTTCGTCAAGCGGGGGCCGAGAAAAAAGGGGGGTCCCAAAACGTGTTTTTAACATTGAGTTTTCCATAGGGCGGTTGGACTCACTTTTAGCTCGAACGGCTGAATGGATTTCCACAAAACTTGGCAAAATTGTAGGGACTGGTAGCCCGATGTGCCTTTGCTATGTCTCAAGATATATGCTCCAGTGGTTTTTACGAAAATTAACTTTGAAAAATATATATTGGGCTACATTGGGCTATATATATGTTAGAGCCCAAATGTAGCCCAATGTAGCCCAATGTAGCCCAAAGATGGCCACCAGAGACAAAAAAAAAACAAATGTAGCCCAAATATCAGCCAGATGTAGCCCAACTATAGCCCAATGACAGAATGTCCCAGAGTGTTCTAAAGAACAACTAGAACGCTAACAGTCTTACTTATGACAAAAGTATGGCACACTTGAAGTCATCTTGATTGGAATAAAGTGGTAACACTTAATACATTTAATTTGAAAAGGAACAAAATGAGGGGTTTCATTTTGCCATAGAAATGTTATATATATATATCTATATCTATATATATTACCTACTGGCAGTCGCCAGTAGGTATATATAGTTAGGATTTTTTTGAATAGGGATTTCTGAAAATTCTATGTTGAATAACTTTGGCGTTGATGGACGGAATTGGCTGGAATTTCCAGGAAAATGGCACATTTTGTTTCTGAGCGTTCCCTGAAAGTTTGGGGGGGGTTGCGTCAAGCGGGGGCCGAGAAAAAAGTGGGGTCCCAAAACATGTTTTTAACATTGAGTTTTCCATAGGGCGGTTGGACTCACTTTTAGCTCGAACGGCTGAATGGATTTCTATGAAACTTGGCAAAATTGTAGAGACTGTTTGCCCGCTGTGCCTTTGCTAGGTCTCAAGATATGTGCTCCAGTGGATTTTGAGAAATTAACGTTCAAAAAAATATATATATCTGTGACAGCGTCCCGGTTAGCGCCCCGGTTCGCGTACCAGACGCGTAACTGAACTTCGCGAGGAGAAGCGGATTGGCTCTCCGGTGACTGTCAACATTCTAAACAGTCCGGAGTGGCCGCCATCTTGTCTCTCGGTAGGATCGAGAGACAAGAGGTGGAAATAAACGAAGGGGGAAATGAATGAAAGGGGGCAAGGTAGACCCCTCCTGACCCCCTAGGATTGATGTGGGGGCTATTAAAGGGCCCCGCGGGGCAAAAAAATTAAATAATTTTTTTTTCGATTTTTCGCGGTGGAAGCGCTACCCGGTACGCGAACCGGGTAGCTCACCGGTAGCGTAACGGGAGTCCGCCATCTTGTGTTTCGGACGAATTTAGTCACAAGATGGAGGATAAACAATGTTGGGAATGGGTATAAG
Organism: Lissotriton helveticus; assembly: GCF_964261635.1. Taxonomy (NCBI): domain Eukaryota; kingdom Metazoa; phylum Chordata; class Amphibia; order Caudata; family Salamandridae; genus Lissotriton; species Lissotriton helveticus. Next base: position 1,165,071,636 of record NC_136068.1, on the reverse strand, counting down.
GGGGCACGGGAGACATATCCTGACCCCCTAAGTTTTCTGAGGGTGGCTGAGGAGACCCCTATATGTAAAAAAAAACCACCTTTTTTTTCCAAATTTTCACACGGTTAGCGCCCGGTCCGCGCACCGGGTAGCGTTCCGGAAAGCGTAACAAGGGGAAAACCAAGGGAAATATTAAAATAATATTTTAGAGTGCTTTGAGGTAGGGTAGCTCTGAATAGAGCTGTTGTGTTGTGTGGGTGATGTAAGTACCAACATGTAGGTACCAATGAAGAGTCTAAAATTCAATGTACACCGTCTCCTCTGTAGATATTTTGTATGTTCTAATATGGGTTATTTAAATGTAAATGTGTGGAAAAGCACTTCATGCTTTAAAGCAATTGTATTTTTCAACTGATTGTTCTTTCCTCTTAGTCCTCCTCTTTGGGTTTTTTTCCCCACACTCTTCTTCAGCATGATAGTTGATAAATTCGTTCCCTCAAAAAATGTATATACATAAAAAAATTATATTAAATACATATAAAATATATTTTTCCTTTAAAAGAAGAATACATTTTACAGCTTTTGATATTTGCTATTAAAAAACCATTGAAATTCACTGAAAAAACCATAGGTTATAGTAACCCTGGGCGTAGTGGGGCGTAGTGGGGCTCCGCGGAGCTACGCGGAGAGGGCGAGAAGCTACGCCCACTCCCACACTCCGCGTAGCCCCACTACGCACCTCCCTCCCGCTCTCCCCTACATACTTTATTTAAGCATTTACACGGGTTAAAACAAGTTAAAAGCACTTACCTTGTCCGGGGCTCGTCCGGGTCTTCATCTTTGAATAGCGTCCTTTGCCTGGATACCAATGCGCATGCGCGGGCGGCCGCGCATGCGCATTTCTCCCGAGAAATGCGCATGCGCGGCCGCCCGCGCATGCGCATTGGTATCCAGGCAAAGGACGCTATTCAAAGATGAAGACCCGGACGAGCCCCGGACAAGGTAAGTGCTTTTAACTAGTTTTTATCCGTGTAAATGTTTAAATAAAGTATCTAGTGGAGGGCGGGAGGGAGGCGGGTGGCGGCCGACTCGGCTACGCTCACGGAGTGGGCGTAGTGTTGCCGGCTACGCTGTCTACGCAAAATGCGTAGAAGGCAACACTACGCCTACTCCGTGGGCGTAGCCGATTCGGACGCCCACCCTTAGGTTATAGACCATATATAGTTAGGAATTAGCATTTACAAAACCTTGAAAATTCACTGAAAAAACCATAGGTTATAGACCATATATAGTTAGGAATTAGCATTTACAAAACCTTATTTTACTCACACAAAACCATTGAAATTCGCATATATAGTTAGTTGCACTAACTATATATCGCGCACCCGCAATCCACTGCTGATCATGTCACATATTACATCATTCATGACATGGTCAGTGACATCACTGATGACATCACTGATGACATCTCAAATGACATCACTGATGACATCACTGATGACAACATCCAGTGACTGTATGTTTCTGTAAAGTTAAAATATGTCTTACATATTGAAGAATGAGTGGATGTATAAGTGTCTGGATGAAGGATTTAGTAGGTGCATGACTGACTGTATGAGTGAGTGATTAAATGTGTCTCACTGAGTGCATGGGTTAGTGACTAAACTGTCTTAATTTGTGCATCATTATGTCTGTTGTTCTGTAAACTGCTGCATGTGTTGATCAGTAGCTATATGAGTAACTATATGGGTTATTGATTGGCTGCCCAAGTATTTGTATGGGAGACTGAGTGTGTGTGTGGGTGGCTGGGAGGTGTATGACTCTGTGCATAGATGTGTGAGCAGTTGATTCACTAGATGTATGGGTTCAAAAGTGCATGTGGAAACAGCTGTATGGGCGGTTGACTGTGTGCATGAGGGTATTGGTGAGTGAGTGGATATCTCAGTGCTACATGTCAAAGTAAGTACATATGTAAAACACTGTACATGTGAGAGTTGACATATATAAATAACTGTGCATAAGAGCCAGTGAATGTGTGAGTGTCTGTATGGATCATTGTGAACTTGTATCAGGGATTGTATAAGAGAGTAAATATATGTTAGTATATGTTTTAATAAGTAAGGTGTGTATAACTGTATAGTTGAGGAAATGGAGGTGTGATTGATTCTTTGCATGACTGACTAGGTGTGTGAGTAACTCCATGGATGAGTGACAGTCTGTGAGTGTCTGTTTACACTGAGAGTATCTAAGGTTATATTAGAGTCTGAAGAGGTTCATCGTATTATCACATGAGTGATGTCATCAGTGATGTGATCAGTAATGTCAAATGAGATGTCATCAGTGATGTCAACAGTGATGTCATTTGAGATGTCATCAGTGATGTCATCAGTGATGTAATTTGAGATGTCATCAGTGATGTCATCAGTGATGTCATCAGTGATGTCATTTGAGATGTCATCAGTGATGTCATCAGTGATGTCATTTGAGATGTCATCAGTGATGTCATCAGTGATGTCATTTGAGATGTCATCAGTGATGTCATCAGTGATGTCACTGACCATGTCATGAATGATGTAATATGTGACATGATCAGCAGTGGATTGCGGGTGCGCGATATATAGTTAGTGCAACTAACTATATATGCGAATTTCAATGGTTTTGTGTGAGTAAAATAAGGTTTTGTAAATGCTAATTCCTAACTATATATGGTCTATAACCTATGGTTTTTTCAGTGAATATATATATATATATATAACTATATATATAATTTATGTTTACAAATATATATGCCTCGAACGACCACCAAGAGGCCTTCATTAAGGATGTAGTGAGTTGGTGGTAGCTATGCCGGATGCAGATATTCTCCTAGGGGACGACTTCAATCTCCTCCTCAGTGCTCTCCTGGACAGGTGGGCTCAAAGGACGGGACAGGCGGGGGCCTTACATCAATGAGTTGGCACTGGCTGGCAGACATGTGGTTGGTGGATGTGTGGAGACCACAACATACTATACATAGTTTTCAGCAGCACACCAGACATATGCAAGGATAGACCTTTTTCTGACCTCTCACGCCTCGCTACAGCCACCACAACAGTCGACATTGGAGTGGTTGCAGTCTCTGACCATTCGCTCATTGGTATCACACTAAACTTGCCTGGCTTGACACCTCACCATCGCATATGGCACATTAACTACAAGTTAATCCATATCTGAAATAACCGACACCATATGCATTTTCATAGACAATAATGACACCCGGGACACTCCTATTGCTTATTGTAAGATACACTGAATGCTGTCATCCGGGGTCGTTTCATAGCTATAGCAGCCCGCCTGAACAAGGATAGAAGAGACAAGTCGATTAAGTTAGAGGACGAAATAAGGGTCTTAGAGGGGATCAATAAATGCACTGGCTTACTTAAAGAGCTACACCAACTTACAACATCCCGCAAACAACTCAAGGCATTAGACATTATCAAGGCTGAATATGCTCTTTTGCTTTCAAAACAAAAATATTATGTAGGGTGTAACAAAGTGGGCTGCCTACTGGCTCATCGGCTTGGCGCTCAAGCCATACAACAGCTGGTGGTTGAGATTAAGGGAATACAGAGCAATGGAGTGTGTCAGGAAGAACAAATGGCACAAGAATTAGGACACTTTTACACTACTCTATACACTGCGGAAGCACTTGATCTGGGCAATGTTGAGTCCTACTTAGCACAGGACAGGCACCCTTAACTCATCTTAAAATGCCTTTAACTGGGCAAAGTGCCTGGTCAAAACGAATACTCCTCTGACCTTTATAAAGCATTTTGAACCCCCCTAGCCCACCTCCTGGCTTGTTTGTATATCTCCATTAGCACTACCGGCACTCTCATAGACATCATGAAAATGGCAACCATTGCAATTCTTCCTAAGTCCGGTAAGTACCTGGTTTATTAAACTGGCCCATTTCATAGTCAAATGTTGATTCCAAGATTTTTACCAGCATCTTGGCATCTTGCCTTGCCCCTTACATGTAAGACTTACTTGACCCTGATTGAGCCGGGTTTACCCTCAAGAGAGTCTGCAGTGACAACTCCAAACGTATTTGCCATCTGCTTGAAAAAACACGACTGCCCACACTTCTCCTATCCGTCGATGCCAAGGAAGCCTCCGACCGTGTGCACTTGCCATACCTCCACTTAATGCTCACTGGAGTTTGGCTAAACACACGGTTCCAAAGCTGCATCTGGTGTAACTACGCAGATCCTGATGCAAAGGTAAGGGTTAATGGGCTGATGTCACAACCATTCTATGTAGCAAGGGGCATCCAACAAGAATGACCCTTGTCCCTTCTACTATTTGCCCTTTACATAGAGCCATTTGTTGAACGATTGCACAGGAACCCAAACACAACAGTATTACAATGGGGGGTAGAGAACACAAGTTGGCTCTGAATGCTGATGATGTCATGATAGCTATAACACAACCATCCACCTCCCTGCCACCACTAATGTGTGAGATGGAGGGATTTGGACAGGCATCTGGTTTTAAAATTAACTTCCAGGCCAAACTTAAGCGTATTTTTCCCTTTACATGGGCTATCCATGGAGTCAAGTACTTTGCAGATCTACTCCACATAGAGACATACCACCGACAGTAACTATGCCACACTTCTCTCCAACACTAGGTCCAATCTCTTGGCCAGGAGGAGCTACACCCTCTCCTGGCTTGGGCACCTAGCAGCGGTCAAAAGGACCCTATTGCCCAAAATTCTATACATTATGCAAACACTTCCCCTGCAGCCCCCTCCACATATACTTGGTAAATTACAACACCTAATATTTCACTAGACTTCATTTTGGCTGGTAAAAAAGGCCTGTAGGACAAAGAAACAATCTTACCTGACTCAGGCAGAGGGGTACTAGGCTTACCTTATCTAATGCAATACTATCTGGTGGCCCAACTTCGATATAGGTGGAATGGACTAGGCCTAGTACCGAGAAGCACTGGTGTTTTATAGACCAAGCCATCACTGGAATTCACATATGGAAAGTGCCATTGCTACCCAGACCCCACCGATCACCAGGGGTTTATATATCTTTGGTAATTCGAGCAACGGTGAGGGTGTGGGACAAGAATCACAGCAACTCTCCTCTCACATAGACCCAGTTAATAGGGAACCCATATTTTCCCCCTGAATGACAAGGGTTCTCCATAATGCAATGGCAAGAGGCTAACTGTGAGAGGGTGGGGGACTTTTATGACCTGAATGGGCTTATGGATTTCACACAAATCCAGTCTAACTACAGCCTTCCCTCTGTTGCATATGTGCAATAAATTGCCATTTGGCACTGGCTAATGCAACCCATCATCTACCCACATGCCAGCCAACACCTCACACCATTTGAAAATGGCTCCTCACAAACCAATCCAATAAGTACATCCTCTCCTACATTTACGCTTTTCTCATTACACCAGTAACTCCCACTAAATCACTGGCACAGCTGCGGTGGGACACGGAATGTGAACGTGCATTTACCTACAAGGAGTGGTATAACGTCTTAGAGAAAGCCTGCACCTCCGCCTGTAATGTCTCTGGCAAAGAAATGTTGCTCAAAATAGTGGCCAAATGGAAGCCAGAAAGAGATGCCAACTGCTGGAGGATGTGCAGACAAGCAGGCACATTGAGGCATCTTCTTTGGCACTGTCCCCAAACAGTTGTGGTCAGAGGTTTTAGCAGATGTTTATGAGATATATGTCACTAAGCTCCCAGGTTCCCCTGTTTTATTTTGCCAGGCCTCCTGAATACCTAAACATATCATTTGAAGTCAGCTTGGGGGCAGGCCATCACCCTTGCACTTGGTGCATCTAAACAGATCCTCCTATCCCACTGGGGCACTGATACGAATTATGGGAGCTCCTGGGAATGGAGAAACTGATGGCAATGGTGACTCACATGTTGCCACGGTCTGACAGAATCTGGGGACCCTGTATATGGTTTCTATCTAACAAATTCATTAAACTGACCTGCCCATCATATGTACGAATACTCCGCCTCACACAAGCAGATCATTCTGCCGATTGACAAATGATGTGAAGGATCACTGACAAAATATAGAATGCCAAAATATAGACCTACCAAAATATAGTGGACAAAATATAGAATGCAAAAATATTTAATTCCTATCTGCAAACAGGTAAGTACAAAAATATTGAATCAAATATATAGTTGTAAAAAATATAGTTAGACAAGATATGAAATTTTATTAAATGTCTTAAAAGTAATTTAAAATTAATGAAATAATAAATATAATTGACTAAAACATACTTAATAATACCTAAATAACCTTAAAATTAATAAATAATTATTGTAAGTAAAAAAAATAAACATACAATTTTATTTTTATATATAGGGCGAAAATCGATCCTGAATCAGCACACATGAATCGGACCCATTGGAGGGTAGCAAATATGCAAAAGGACTACATCTCCCAGCGAACACTGCAATTGACATTGAGGCACAGCTGGGGCCAATTACAATTAGAATAAAGCACGGGGAGATGTAACCGCAATGATTTGGACTCATGTGATGCGGCCTCTGATGAGAAGCGACAAGGCTTCGAAAAGCGTAAGGCCAAAGGACAACAACACAGGACTTGCAAGCTGCATGTTTCTTTAATAAAGGTTTTGAAAACCGACCTGCGAGTGGTGAGCGGCCTCAATTCCGAGTGTATAGTTTGAATATATATATATATATTAACGTAATATTATTAAAAAATATACAATATTTTTACCGTAGGATAGCGGGAGGGTAAAATTTACCATTACCACTCCAGTGAGTGCAACAGTAGGGATAGCGTTGGATAGCGTACGGGTAATAATTACTATTCCCACTCCAGTGAGAGCAACAGTAGGGAAAGCATTGGATAGCGGGAGGTAAAAATTACTATTCCCACTCCAGAGAGTGCAACAGTAGGGAAAGCGTTGGATAGCGTAGGAGTAAAAATTACTATTCCCACTCCAGAGAGTGCAACAATAGAGAAAGCGTTGGATAGAGTAGAGGTAACAATTACTATTCCCACTCCAGGGAGTGCAACTGTAGGGAAAGCGTTGGATAGCGTAGGGGTAAACATTACTATTCCCTCTCCAGAGAGTGCAACAGTAGGGAAAGCGTTAGATAGCGTAGGGGTAAAAATTACTATTCCCACTCCAGAGAGTGCAACAGTAGGGAAAGCGTTGGATAGCGTAGGGGTAAAAAATACTATTCCCACTCCAGTGAGTGCAACAGTAGGGAAAGCGTTGAATAGTGGGAGGGTAAAAATGACTATTCCCACTCCAGAGAGTGCAGCAGTAGGGAAAGCGTTGGATAGCGTAGGGGTTAAAATGACTATTCCCACTCCAGTGAGTTTAACAGTAGGGAAAGTAATGATTTAATATATAAATAAAATAAATTAAATATCGATACCAATAAAAAATTAATTACAATTAATTAAAAATGTAATATTATGTAATAATTAATCAATTAGAAATACAAATAAATATTAGTTATTAAAAATTATTACCTATTCATAATTAATTAACAACAAATTAATTTTCAATATCAAAAACTAATTAATAATAAAAATTAATACCAATTAATATTTAATTAACAGTAAATTAATTATCAATACACAAAAAGTATTTTTAATATGTTAATTACAATTAAATTACTTCCCACCCTATTCCTCTATAAACCCACAATCCACTACGGAAAATAAATTAATACAATTATCATAATTATCAATTAATCAATTAATACAGATTAATTACCAATTAATAAAAATGAAATTACTTACTTAAAAGAAATGAAACATACATTACAAAAATAATATACACTTTTCACACATATACTAACATACAAAACACTTTTAAAAATTCAATATTAAAAATTCGATATAATGCCTATATTATATACTGTGATATTTTGACTTCTATATTTTGACAATCGATAATATTTACCTTCAATTAGATATTTTTAGCTACTATATTGTGTCCATTCGATATTTTGTCCATTCTATATTTTTACTTCGATATTATGTCCATTCTATATATTTTTTTGAAATTATGGCTAGTTACCGGACGTGAACTTGCAAGTAAATCCCTTTCACCATGCGACCGAGGCGTACTTCACATTTTTCTTCAAGAACAGTGGAGTAATCCCTCTTCTCTCCTCCCTAGCCCTTTTCCTATGCCCCACCTCCTAACCTTTCTGACACCCACTTTCCATTTGTTGTTATCATCTCCTCCGTATTGTTCCCCACCAACCATTGGATGTAGATGGGATGTTTTTTGTATTATATCTTGACCTATATCAATAAAACAGATTTAATCCTAAAAATAATATGAATTTAATGTATACTATTTAGTTTGCAATTTAGTTATCAAAGTTGATAGTAAATGTGTTGTGGAAAATTGAAATGTAATTTCTAAATATTCTATTTACATTATCATTATTTTTTTAATGTAATATTATAATTTTTAAATATAGTTTTTTTAAACATTAATATTTTCTGGATTTTATTTTATATTGTTTTATGTTGATTGTTTGGAGTATTCATTTGTAATGTAAGTTATCTATATTTGCTTTTTTTGCTAGTTATTATTTTGAATAATAATGATTTGTCTTGCCAAACCACTAAATATTGTACTTGTAGTGCCTAACACCGCCCCCAAAATGGTTTATATTGGATTGGAAATAGTACATTTAACTCCTTTAGTATCCAACACTGCCTCAAATAGTTTATGTTGGACTGGGAATAGTAAATCTAAGCCCGTCCTTGTGACTCCTTTAGTGTCCATCATCATCCTCGAAATGGTTTAGATGTAGTGGTAATTGTCAATCTAACACCTTGAGTGTCCAGCACCTTCAGTTAAATGGGTAACGCCGGAATGGGGATAGTACATCTAACCACTGTAGTGTCCAACTCCTTCTCCAAAATTGTTTAGATTGGATTGAGAATAGTAAATTGTGCCCTTTCAGGGTCCCATACCATCCACAAAATGGTTTGGATTGGAGTAGGAATAATAAGTCTTGTGGGAGGTGTTAGTGCACAGCACCTGCCACAAAATGGTGTAGATTTTTGTGGGAATACTAAATGTAACCTTTTTACTGTTCAACAACTTCCACAAAATGGTTTAGATTGGAATGGAAATAGAAAATGTTACTCCTTTAGTGGCCAACATGTTTCCCAAAAGGCTTTAGAATGGAGTGGGAATGTTTAATTTGAACCATTATGGGCCTAATCACGAGTTTTGATGGTCCTGAGCAGGCGGCATGCTACCGCTCCACTCCAGGACCTCCAAAAGTCACCACTGCCTGCCCGTCAGATTACAAGTAATTTTGTGGTCTGGTGGATGGGCCCCGTGGCGGTCCCGCAGTGGTGCTGTTTAAAGGCTCATTGTGAGCCTTAAACAGCACCGCCGCTGAACCGCCAGTGCGTGTTCCTGCATGGGAAGGAATGCACCATGTTGTGCATTCCTTCGATGCAGGAACTGGGGGGTGCACCATCATGCACAGGGGCTCCTTTCTTTACTGACCGCCAGCAGTTACAGGGAGGGATAACCTCCATAAGACCGCTGGTTGTTAGGAAAATTGTAATATGCTTGGCGGTACCTCAGGTAAATTGCCACCCGCAGACAGACGCTGGACTGTCAGGGAACACGGTTCTAATAGGACCTGATTACGATTGTGACCTGACAGTCTGACCGCCACATCAGGACACTGACAGCTGGACTGAAAGTTGCCGGATACACCATCTGCACCACTGCCAGGTTATTGAATCCCAACGGTGTGGAGGTCGTGTCAGGGCAAGTGAATGGCGGCGATGCCAAGGCAGGCACCGCCATCAGGATTATGACATCCCTTTCTTACACCCTTTGCATGGAGGTGACCCCGTTTGTAAAAGATGTTGGAAACGTAAAGAGGGCCCTGGGTGATTTCGCCCAGTAGGGGCAGTGCTTGGGGGCACATGCTGTGCCCCCCTCTGCAAGCACTGTCATTCGTGCACTGTGTGCCATGCATGACATGGTGCATGGTAACAGTGGACGCACGACAGTGCAGGTGCTTCACACATAGTGAGCCTGAGCATGCCGTCGCTGACAGACATCCGCCTTCATCTTGGCCATGTCATAATATGGCAGTCGGGATGCTGCCGGCTTGATAACAGTCTGCTGACTGCCAACACTACAGTCAAGCGGTCTGGCCGCCAGGTTTGTAATCACCCCTGTTTGTGGCCTATTCCAATGTCGGTCGGAGGCATTATGACTGGCATCGTCGGTTCCAATTCTGACTGGCTGATTATGATTAGGGCTCCTGGTTTTCCGTTTAAACGGAATTTTACATATAAATACAGACGGAAAACAAGTTTTCCTTTGTCTGTATTTATATTAAAAATGGGAAAATACTAGCACATTTTGCGGCGCTGCCGTGCTCCAGCAGAGAGTTACAAAACAATTGGATGTATGGTGATTGCTCACCACAGAGTAAGTATCGCCTCTGGCGTTGTCACAACAAAGCCTCGTAAACAAGTGAATGGTCTTTTAAAGATCTGTGAAGTACTCGGGTGCGGCTGGCAGCACAAAAACTGTGTGCGCAGGGGAGGCAGTCTCAGCCCGGACCTGGACTATTGCATTAATTTAAGGCAAGGAGTGCATCCTCAACAATGTTTCATGCTTAGCAATTTCCGTGTCCCGAAGGAGGGTTGCACCCAGTTGAAGACTTTCACAGGTGTTATTTCAATCAAGATTAAGATATCAGTACGGAGACAGTGAAGAGTTGGATTGAACTCTCTGCAGTTACAAGTGCACATGTGACATCTTAAGGACCGTGGCTGATACAAGACTAGTTGAACTGTGGTAATTAATTTGACGGAACTGATAGATGTGGTAGATGGGAGCTCGGCACACAGATTGGAGGCATATGGGGAGAGATGACAGGGGCACGATCTTGTCAGTTTGGATTGAGGAGGTGGCAAAACTCATTCAGTATTATCAGGAGAAGGGTAAAATGTGAGATTTGTAGTCAGATGTCAGTGACTTGGAGAGAGAAAAGGGAGAACGAGTGGTGGAATGGGTTTGATTCACAAGGATAGCTAAAAAGCAGAACGGCATTGGGTAGTGCATTGAGGGAGTTGTGGTTTCCATGAAAGGACTGGAGTACGGGGTATAGTAGTGGGGTGAAAGGCTGAAAGCGTCATTAGTAAAATGAGAAGATGGACAAGATGAGAGTTTGGGAGAGAGATTGAAGTTATATGGAGAGATATGGGAGAGGTATGAGCGGCAGAATGTGTTTGATGCACAAGGATGTATGGTGATTTTTCTTTTTTTTCTTTTTTGGAATTATAAGGAAACAGTAAAGTGCAAGCCACCCTCACTGTGCAATCTGTGTCAGTTAGGGTATGAAAAATCCCGATTTTTTTCCCAATTAAAAAATTATAACATGCAATTTAGTAAGCAGTGTTGGGCACAGACAGGCATGCTTTTTCAGGCCGCATAGTACTCTTGTCTACTGCACAATTTGAATTGAGTGTCTTACAGGTGTTTATAGCTGGGCAAAATTGGGTTGTAGCTGAAGGCAGTGTGAGTTTTTCTCAGTGGGGCACTATGGTGTTCAGTGTGGGAGATGATGTGGCACTCTGTGCCGATGACAGAAACTGCAAGGCTCTGAGACAAATGGCTTTTGATAGCACTTTTAGGCAAATTTGGGACATCCTGCGAATGGCAAAGTTTTCAGATGAATGTATTGTCTTCACCAATAACAAACAAGTAAGTGCATGTGTGCATTGTCAATTTAAATAAATGTGGAAAAATACTAGCTGCAGCGTCGTCTTTTACTTGTGGGTAAAATAAATATGGATAAATACAGATAAAATGCCCCAAAAATAAATATGGATAAATACAGACGGAAATGGCAAAAAAATAAATACCATAAAAACGGGAGCCCTAATTATGATACAGTCGGTCGGAATTGAAACTGGACGGTCAGTCCTGCTGGCTTCGTCTGCCAGTCGGAGACCAGCCCGTAATCCAAATGGAAGGCGTTCCGCCTCCTGGATTATGCTAAACGGTTTCCAGCAGGGTTTCCATGCCAGCCTTTCCCTGTCGGAAAGTGTGTTTGGAGGCCCCACCTTTGCAGCCTCCATTTGGTAAGCGAGGGGGCACCTATGGTGACCCTGTGTTAATCCCTGCATCCCTTGGCAGGGTGCAGTGATTAACAGTACCTCACATTTCTCTATGCATGTACTACGGCCAGTTTACGGCTGTAACACATGCTCCCAGAGGGAAATTTCAGAATGTGACCGCACCTTGTGCGGTTGCATCATAATGAGGTGGTCGGTTGGTCCCGTTTCCGACATAGCGTCCGCCCGACAATAGGAATAAATCTGCCGTCTTTACTGTCCAACACCGTCCCCAAAATGCTTATTTTGGAGAATGAAGAGTAAATCTTGCCCTTTTTGTGTTGAATACCTTCCTCAAATTGGTATACATTGGAGTGGGAATACTAAAAAGGGTTTGTAGTTTGTACTTTGTTTTATGGTGCATAGGTTCTTACAATAATAACCAACACATGTCAAGATTTGTACATATTTATATTCATGTATTTTATTTATTTAATTAATGTGCATTTTTATTTTTGATACATACTATTTCTAAAGTTTTTTTTTAAAATGTGTTTTCAATGAAATTAATTCGGTTTAGTTTGCACCAGCATTATTTCTTCATTTCCTTTGATCTTTAAGATTTCCTGGAGTGGTTTTTACTTTCTATTTTTCAGGGTTTTTATAGTTTTCATTTACTCTTTACTACTTTGTGGATTTAATTTGGACATTCAATTTTTGCATTTTATTTGGGTTTCTTAGTTTTTTATCTTTTGACTTCTATGTCAACTGGATTTTTGGGATCTGGAGGTAGATCACGAACTGCAGCTACGCAACTGTAAGTGAGAAATTTTCATTGATTCTTGGGTGGAAACTGTAATATTTTAATATGCATATGTACTTTGCTTTTACTGAAATGGAAATATTTCATTTTTTATATGTGTGTTTCAATTTGGGAGATCCTTTATATATAGGTTTTATATTGCAAGTTTTTGGCTTTCCTATAAATATTTTAAATTAAATATTTAAATTAAGTGTTTTTATTTATCAGTTAAATGTTGCATTTTATTATGTTCATGTACTAGATTGATTTACAAAATTAATCTAATATTTATATAAACATGTTTAGGCTATAGTGGTGTTAGGTTTTTCTATTTTATTTGTGAGTATATTGGTAGGTAGGTGATAATTCATTTTCATTTCTAGATAGTTTACTCTTCTAAGATTGTTGGGTTACACACTGTGCTATTCTTAGTTGTTGACAACTTTGATATTTTTGGAGGCCTTCTAAGAATTTGTAGAGTGTTGATTGGGTTCTTCCTAATGTAAGTTGGAAGACATTGTGCCATCCTTCCACTGCACTGTGGATTGTGGCTTGTTGAGCCATGGTGCTGTCATAGACATTCTACCATCGTATCAAGTGTTTTTTTAAGGTGGAGGCGCTAGGTGGCGCCACACCAAGATGGCCGCACTGGAGTGAGGCTCCCGCCCGAACTGGCACTATTAATAATCCTATAGCATCCTGATCGGTAATATTGGACCGAAACCGGCTAAACCTGCTCCAGTGCAGTGTCCTGCATTCAACGGTGTAAACTTCGCCCGTGTTGCGAAGCGGCCTGCCTGGAGAGACGCGGGCGACCTGAGGGCGGGAAGAGGTGACGCTGCGTAGGAGGCTTCCGGCCGGATCTGCTGACTGGGACAGACCGGGGATCCGCGGCCTTTCCGACAGCGACGTTGGACATTGGCCTGCGGTCTGCGCCCTGATCCTCCCCTCCCCTCCCCCCCAGTGACAGACCCTGGAATATACTGCGGAGGTGAGCCCGGTGTGTGGCGCTGGTGGCGGGCTCGAACAGCGGCTTTCCTTCTGGCCGAGGGTCGCGCTGTCCGTTTCTAACGCCTGGAGCAGCGGCGCTGACAGAAGGTGAGGGGGGCGGACTGCGAGCTGCGGGCTGCTTCTCTCACGGTGGAAGCTCCGGACCGTTGGGGAGAGAGGTGCTGCAGCGGCGAGTGTAGACTCAGTAGGGGCGAGAACAGTTACGCTTCATGCTCCATTAACTCCTGGTGGGCGGCCCGGCATAGGGAAGCACACGTCCACACCCTGCTGGGACACCGCAGCGCCCCCATTAAGACAGCGGATCCTGCATTAGCTCGGCCGGAGCTGAGGAGGAGAATTGCTCACTGAACTTAACCCCTAGTCCCCCAGTCACACGCTCCTACGTTTGGCCTGGTCCCGCTCTGCAAACCCATTGAAGGCGCGAAACTTTCTGGCCTAGCCGGAGCCCCCGCAGGCCCTAGTGTTGCCGCCAACTGTGTGCAGGCCTGGTGCCCCTGAGGTGACGGAGGCCATTCTACCACGCTGCACCGGTTTCCTGTCTGGGATGCGACGGACCCCCCCCTCCAGGGAGGTCCAGTGAACACTGACCGGACAGTCCTCCCGCCTTCTGTACAGGTACTGGGGGATCTTCTCTGGAAGACAAAATTGACGGGAGAGGGGCTTCATAGCGCACTGGTCACCCCCGTAACTAGCCCCAGCAGACTGCTGCCAGCGAGTGCCTGCCTGCACCTGCCATATACCAATCTCCTCTATCTGGAATACTGGCGGCCTCTTCACTGGCGGCGGCCCGGACTCCGAGACGCGACATGGGGCGCAACGATGCCAGGCAATCCAAGATTCCGTTTGAATCTAAAAAACCTGCTAAAGGGATGCCGGATGCGGAGGGGAGTCCCGCTGCGCCGACCCCCCAAGACGACGATTGGAAGACGCTCCTCCTTGGCATGAAGCAGAGCCTATCGACCATTGACGCCAAGATTGACACCATTAACACCCGTATGGATAGTGTCGTGACGAGACTGGAACAGCATGACACCCGTATCAAAGAGGCAGAGGACAGGATCTCTATGCTGGAGGACGAGGCGACGTCGACCACCAAGCAAGTTTCGCAAATGGATAAACTGCTCAAGGTAATTGCGGATAAAAATGAAGATTTAGAAGCGAGGTCCAGGCGCAACAACATCCGCGTCCTGGGCCTTGCAGAAACAACGAACACTGGCAAGCTAGAGATCTTCATGGAAAAACTGGTGGTGGAACTGTTCGGGAAAGACTCCTTCTCCCCACACCTAATAGTGGAACGGGCACATCGTTCGCTTGCTGCGCCTCCTCCTCTTGGGCTGCCCCTGCGCCCTATCATCGCCCGCTTCCTGAATTACAGGGACAGAGATGCAGTTCTTCGACGCGCGAGGGAGCTGGGCACAGTAACCTATGGCAACGCGACGCTGTCCTTCTTTCCTGATTTTACCCCCTCAGTACAAGATGCAAGACGCAAATTCGCCGCAGTTAAAAAGAAACTACAAACCCAGGAAATCCCGTATGCCATGCTTTATCCGGCGAAGCTAAAGATCACTCACCGAGGCACTCACCACTTCTTCACTAACCCGCAGCAGGTGGAAGACTTTCTAAAGCAGCAAAGGAAGGAAAGACTCCGAGTGGAGAGAGAGGAGCGCCGGTCCAGGTCACAATCTCCATTATCCCAACAAGACTAATCAAGTCAGCACTGTACTCATCGCAGTATCACAGCCGGTAGCAACCCTCTGCTGGACTAGATGAATCACTCTCTGGTGTGGTACCACTGCAGGTTTTATCTGTTACCGATCTACAACATTGACACGTGCCGGATCACCCACCTCCGTCCCACGGCCGAAGTCTGGGCCTGGTCCCGGATGCCAGTGGGTGCAAGTAAGGAGGTGGTGGGCAGGTCTGGCGCCTCTTAGACTGCGCCTCCAATGGGCAATCCCCATAACACCTTTCCCCCTTCTGGGGTCAGGGTTACTGTAGTTCTGAAGTTGATTTTGGCTCTATTTGGAATGTGGGGGGGGGAGGGTTTCTGAATGCCCGGCAAGTTGGGGAAGCCGGAGTGGGAGGGTGGAACGTCAGCACTGCCTCAAAGATTACCAGTCCACTTGATACTCTAGTGGGGGCGGTCCTTTCAGGGTTGCGGGGTGGATGTTGTTCCGGTCAGTTGGGGTTACCGGAGGGAGGATGGGATTGGGAGGTCGGGTAGTTCCTAACAATGTTTTAGACCTATTGCAGGTGAGTCCCAGGAGGGGGAGGCCCCCGGGCGGAGGGCTGGGTAATGCCCTGAGTTGTCATTCTGCTATTGCTTGTTCGATGCTTGTTGCTACACCTACTGGCTCAGTTTATATGTCATTGCGGGGATGGGTGACGTAACGGATGCGCCCCCTGGGCTACAGCTCCGGGTATTGTCATGGAATGTGCGAGGGCTAAATGACCCTAGAAAGAAAAGGCAAATTTTGGGGTACCTGGACAGACATGGAGTGGCTATAGCTCTTCTACAGGAGTCTCACCTAATGCCGAATGGGACCCCCCCATTCGCATCCAAATGGGCCTCGTGCAGAGTCTTTTCATCTTTCTCCAATTATGCAAGAGGGGTCACGATCCTTGTGCGCAGAGGGGTGGGCTTTACCCCAGCAGGCACGGACATGGACAGTGGGGGGAGGTACTGCATGGTCTGGGGGAAAATGTACTCTCACACAGTAGTTATTGCATGCTATTACGGCCCGAATACGGATGACCCGTCTACACTGCTCACGATGTGGGGCAAGATTCAGACTCTGGGCATAGCTCATGTAATACTTGGGGGGGACTTCAACACAGCCGTAAAGCCTATTCTCGACAGATCACACCCGCAGTCGTCCCATTACTCAAACACCCAACGCTCTTTACTGGGCATATTGGAAGATCACCGTTTAGTTGACGCCTGGAGACACACGCACCCCGCCACGCGCCAAGGTACTCACTACTCTGCAGTTCACTCTACATGGGCACGCATAGACTAAATTTTCCTTACGGCAGGCCTCATACCCTGGATAATTAACACCATACACCTGGCCCGTACTTTTTCAGATCACTCACCTGTCCTCCTTACTCTGCGCGTCCCCCATGAAGTCTCCCCTTATTTAAGCTGGCGCCTCAACCCTGCGCACCTTGCAGACTCGGCCTTTAAGTCAGAACTGGAGCTAGACATACAAGACTTCTTTGACCGCAATATTAACTCTGTTAGCAGCCTTACTACTGTTTGGGAGGCTTTCAAAGTCACCGTTAGGGGCTGGTGTATTTCCAAGGGAGGGGGTGTACTCAAATCCCTGAGGGGAGAGCTACGCAAATTGGAGTCCGAGATACGCAATATTGAGAGGGATGTAGCTTGCGGCACGGGGGAATACGAGAAACGGGCTCAGCTCCGGGAGAAGATCAGTGAGTATTCGGAAGCGGCGGAAAGAGAATGTAAATTCAGAGGCAAACCCTACATGGCGCGAATATATGGGGAGGGGGACAGGCCGGGAAAGGCCCTAGCCACGGCTGTAAAACCTACTAGACATAGTGGCTATGTAACTTCCTTGTGCGACGAACACCAGGTGCCTCAGAGGGACTTACCCGGACAGCTCCGTGTGCTTACGAACCACTACAGGGCGCTTTACTCCTCACAAAGGCGAGAACCTCTGGTGCTCCATACGTACCTTGCAGATACGGCTATCGCATGGTTGGGCCCGACGCAACAGAAATTCTTACACCTTGAGCTTGAGCTCGATGAAATAAAGGACGCCATTATGTCCATGAAATCTGGCAAATCCCCAGGATCAGATGGGCTGCCGATATATTTCTACAAAACTTACATCCACATACTTGCCCCCATACTGAAGCAGATATATTACTCAGCTCTCGAGGAAGGAACACTGCCCGACAGTATGAGAGAAGCATTGATAGCGTCGTTGCTTAAGCCAGGTAAACCCCCGGAGCTTTGTGACTCCTACAGACCCCTGTCGCTTTTAAATACTGACGTTAAAATACTGGCTAAAGTACTCGCGACTCGCCTGAATCTTCTTATGGAAAGGCTGGTCCTTCCAGATCAGGCGGGGTTTGTCCCGAACCGTGCGACTTCGCACAATCTTCGTACCCTGCAGTCGGTCATGCAAGATATAAATCCCAACTGTGAGGCGGCTGCAATATTTTTAGATGCTACCAAAGCATTCGATTCCCTGGAGTGGGACTACCTCTTGGAGTTACTGGAAAGGATGGGTACTCCATTCAGCTTTTTGGATTGGATCAAACTACTGTACACCAAACCACGAGCTTCGGTACTTCTAAACGGGTCCCGCTCCGCACCATTCGAGATACACAGAGGAACCCGACAGGGTTGCCCATTATCTCCAGTATTGTTTGCGATAGCAATTGAACCCCTGGCGGCCAAACTTCGACAGCATCATAACCATAGGTCCCTGATTTACCCGGAACGCCAGCTACTCATCTCCTTATACGCGGATGATATGACCTTATACGTACATAAACCGCAAGATAACCTCAATCCCCTACTGCGCGAAATTACCAAGTTTGGAGCGATAGCGGGGGTACAAATCAATTGGTCCAAATCAGCCTTGTTTCCCCTCACTGACAGCACTCCCCGGTTCCCCCTTGACTTCCCGCTCGAATGGGCACAAGATGAGATAAAATACTTGGGGGTCATCGTAACTAGGAACCGGGATGCGCTGATCAGGGCGAACTACGGTACGGCCCTAGATAAATTAACGGACAGCATAACGAAATGGATTCATTTGCCGTTGTCCATGGCAGGGCGAGTTTCCATGATCAAAATGGTCATTCTTCCTAAGCTGCTTTACCTATTCACCAATATTCCCTATAGTCCGGGCCCGCATTTCTTTAAGGCGCTGGAGTCCCAGCTCTCCAGACTTATATGGGGGGGGAAACAAGCCCGGCTAAAACTGGCGACGCTAATGTTACCTTACCACCAAGGCGGCTTTGAAGTGCCGAACTTCCGATTGTACTACGACTGTGCACAGGGCCATTTCGCGTCCTACTGGCTTCACCCCCCGCCATTCATGGCGCACCTTGCTGTGGAAGACGGATATATGAGGCCAGAAAAACCGTCGGGGTACCTTTATACGGAGGTTAACGTAACAGATCGGGACCCGTCCACGGTAGACTGTACAGTGCGGGCATGGCGCAGGATTGCGGAGCGTATGGGGGTGACCCTTATGTATTCCCCCAGAATGATTCTGGCACATGACCCTAGAGTGAGTATTGCCCGAGAAGAAATAGGCCGTAAACTGCTCTCCAAACTGGCCCTTTGCAAGTGGGGAGATTTATACGTAAACGGCCAGTTCCGTACACAGGCTCAATTTTTCGGGGAACAAACGCCCTCTATTATGGACACATTCCTATACACGAGACTTCGACAGAATATCAAATCTGTCACACTGGAGTTCCCGGACGAGCCAGAAACCTTTGCACCCCTGCATGCACTGCTACAACAGGACGCCCCGAAACATGTTGTTTCTACGCTCTATAAGCACGCGTACGCTTCCTCCGCTCCCCCCGAACTGCGTGCCAGAAAAGACTGGGCCGCGGACCTAGATCCTCCCCTTACTGACGAACAATGGGAAGACAGCTGCTCGCATACAGTGTCGGTGACGGGAAATGCCCGCCTTAGATTGATCCACTATAAATTTCTCCACCGCCTCTATTACACCCCTGCCAAGCTCTACCGATTTGGTCTTCGGGAAGATGATCGATGCGCCAGATGTAGACAAGCGGGAGCTGACTTTATACACTTAGCGTGGTCATGCCCAGAGGTCGCGCTGTACTGGACGCAGGTGACTGAGGCCATGTCCACAATGATAGGGATAGACCTAGACACCTGTCCCAAGGTTGCACTTCTGGGGCTACCCGCTGCTGCAAATAACAGATTCCGGAAATTTACCGCAATGGGCTTTCTACTTGCGAAGCGCCACGTGGCGTGCAGATGGGGCCGTGGTCGTGCCCCCAAATTCAAATTATGGCTGGCAACAATGTCAACCTGGCAAGACCAGCTACACAGTTATGCTGAGATGCTGCCACACAAATCGCGACCCAAGGACCTATGGGGCCCGCTCGCCGCCTATCTACTCTGCGCCCAGTCTACTGCTGAAGCGAGTATTGAGGACCAGGAGGAAACGGGGAACGTTGGGCAGTCTGGCAGACTGCACGAAGGTTCACCTCAATTGTGAGGGCGAGACACGATGCTCCTGCCACCCGCCTGCTAGAGGGTGCCTAGCCGGGATTTGTTGCCTACAATGCTCCTCAACGCGCGATTCCCGGGGCCACCGGGAGGGATGTATGGGGTAGCCCTCAGTCCATTCCTGGGATACACGAAAGATGGTGCTGTGAACCACTAGCGGAGTGATTTGGCCCGGCAACTCTCCCCCCTCCTCCCCACCACCTCCATTTCCCTACCCCCTCCCTCCCCCCCCCTCCTGTCCTCCCCCGCGCATTCACATGTCTTGGCATTCTGGGGGAAACACCGCCCCCATGGCAGGGGACAGGCACAGACTTTACATATGGCCTCCCCTCCGCGCCCCCTCCCCCAGCGGGAAGCACATGACTGACCGTTCACCAAGGTATGCAACCACACGCACACTCACTCTACCGCTCAGAGCCACATCACATCGGACTTGGAATCCGGCGAACCTCATTACCACACACCCCCGACGGGGAACTCACTAGGAAATGGGACTGACCTCCTGGGTACTGTTACGAGTTGTTGTTAATGTTTAAAGTGCAACGAAAAGTTAAAATTAGACCTCACGAAAGTGTGACTCGACATTGACGGACAGGTTGCTTGAAGTACTACGCTTTAATCTACAGCTTTATATAACAGTTATCGCGGCCGGCCCAAGTGGGTTGTAGGCGACATGCTGTGTAAGTAACTGGCAATGTGCCCAAAGTATGGACTTCTGCTCGATCTACGTACTATTGCTGCTGGCCCGACACGTTGGGTTGTAGGCACAAAAGCTGTGTTTTACCTCTGCAACCAAAATAAAGGTCTTCAAAAATAAAAAAATAAAAAAATAAAAAAATAAATAAATAAAAAAAAAAAGTGTTTTTTTAAGGTGTCCCTCAGTGTACTTAGTTTTTGTTAATTTCTTTGTTAAAATAGGAGTCTATTAGCATGTTGTAGTGGTTAACTCTGTCTGTTGCAGGTACATATGCCAAACCTATTAGCTTTTTATTTTCAAAGGCAAACTGGCTATTTGTTGTTTATTTTATACTTAGGGGCCAAAACCAATCGTACGACCGAATCGAATCCGTAGCCCTTTCCATACAACTCGTACAATTCCGTCCAAATCACGTAGTATGATTCGTTTGAAAAATATACGACCGAATTGTTGCGAACCGTATGGAAAGCACTGGAAAATCCGTACGACATGGACCCTCACAGTGAACCGTACAAATCGTAAACATGCTGTACGACCTGCCAAGTACGATCCGGACCGGGGAATGAGAACGCGATTCGTATGGAAAACGTCGCGTATGACCGATTCGTACGGAGAACCACACAATCACATACGTACCGTACACCTGCAATCATGGGGTGTGCGCACCGTACCCCTACGCACCATACCCCTGCAATCATGGGGTGTACGCACCATACCCCTACACACCGTATCCCTATGCACCGTACCCCTGCAATCATAGGGTGTACGCACTGTACCCCTACGCACCGTACCCCTGCAATTATGGGGTGTATGCACCGTACCCGGGGGGGGTCCGTTTTGTATGCGGTTTGAGTCAAAATCTGCTTTTCCGGACGTTTTGAGCTCCTGTAGAAAAAGAGTAGTACGGAGTGTTGACGAGACGAATCGTACTTGCTGGGTCGGAAAATGCTGCTTCGATTCGTACGGATGTCACATATCGCATGTTCCAAAAGCGATTCGTACAGATTTTTTAAGTCGTATGGTCTTTCGTATGATTCCTACGGAGATCTGCTTTGGGTCCGAATCGTACTTCATCGTACGTAAGGGGACATTTAAGGGTACGATTCGTAAGGGAAATTTGCTCCGTACGGCTCTTTGTAAGGGAATTTACCGAATCGGAATCAGACCCTTAGTGCAGATGTTTGCAGATGTTAACAAACGCTTTGGTTGAAGTATTAAGAGCAGCCTTCTATGGCCTTGTGTGGGTATAATTTAAGTATTGTTTGTATTATTGCCTGTTCAGAATGTATTACAATTTTGTGTGGAGTGCAGTTGTTAGTTTTTACTTTGATGTGATTTAATAGTTCACAGTAGGTTGCACTCTGATTGTTAGGAAGCAGTGCATAATGTGGGGTATGTTAGTGTTATGATATTCACTCTGTATAGTGTCATTTTGTGTGAATGGTGTAGGGCATATTTTAAAAGCTTTTTCTGTCATCCACGATTCACATTGGCTTAGTCTTAGGGTGTTATTTTCAGTTGCAAATAATGATTATTCTTCTATCGTTACTCTGGTTGTCTTATAGGTGGAAAAGTTCTTAATTATGTGTGGTTGTTAGATGTTCTGGAATGTGTATCTCTTAATATCTTCCTTAGGGCTTTATGAGTTTGACTTGTGGCTTTTTCAGTATGTGATTTTAGGTGTTTTAAAGTAGGAACTGCTGGTAGATAACCTGTAGTGTGCTACGTTACTTCAGGGGCTAAGGGGGTCAATTAGGATGGCGGACCGATCGCCACCGCCATGCAGGCGGTGGCGATCCGTCCGCCATCCTTGCATGTCCGCCACCTATTTCCCCCCCGCCGGACCTGAAGACCGTCCGGCGCATTTCCACCACGGTCGCCTTGCGACCGCGGCGGAAAAGCTCTAATATGGTGGCGGTGTCTATCAGACACTGTCAGCCATATTAGGATGTGGTGGGGGCTATGCATTTCCGTGGCGGCAATGCCACCACGAAAAGGCATACGGTCCATGCTTTGGGGGCCCGTTGCGGGCCCCCAGGGTGAAGGGGGGGTGTGGGGTGCACATGGAGGGTACCTATAGTACCCCCCTGCAGTTGCATGCACAATGCGGCAGGCACCGCACTGTGCCTGCCGCTTTGTGCATGCAAATGCACAGCATGCATTTTTAACTTTGCGGCGGGTGCTGCTTAAAGCAGCACCCGCCGCAATGTTAAAGATACGGAATGTGACCGCCACCCTAATTACAACGGAGGGAACGCCGCTGCCCCTACGGACGGTCCCTCCACCTCGGGGGTGGCGGATGAACGCAAGTCCGTCCGCCATCATAATCGGCCCCTATGTCTTTATAAGATTTATTGTTGTACTCTTTGAAACTAATGATTGCCTCTTTTAAATATTGATGTGCATGACTTACTTCTATCTCTGTTACATTTGGGAGGTGGTTGAGTCTCTGACATTAATTACGATATCGTTTTTATTTGTAGTCCTCCCATAACAAGCATTTATTTAATATTTATGCAATTTCCAATTCATGCTCTCTGTGCTTGTGCTTTTCTGGCTGAATATGTATTCCATGTGTGAAAGCAATTGTGTACTTTCCTGTGATGTGAAGTATGTGGCTCTTTCTGCCGTTCCTTCTGATAGTAGCATAATTTAAAGTGTTTATTTTGTATACTAATGTTATTTAAACATGTTTCTAAATGATTTACATTTTATACTTAAATATGTGCTATTGATTTAAGTTGCACTTTATTTTCTTCCATTTTTCTTTGATGTCCTCAAGATTTGGATCAGGTGGGCTTTCTTTTTCTGCTGGTGAGAAAATGTTTGTCTCAGTTATATGTTAAAAATAAGGGTTTAGTTACTTTTGGGTGTTGGTGGGGCTTGAGTTTTCAGTTCATCCAATGAAGGTTGTTTTATTTTTCTAACTGCGTTATTTTACTTACTTTGAAAGTGAATTTGTCCAGGTTTACGCATGTGGAGTTGGATTTTTTGGTGCGTAGTGCCTCAATTTTGTTGAAGTGCTTCTTTATATCTAATGATAAATATAGATAATCAAAGAGGGAGTAGTTGTTGTTTTAAGGTATTATGTTTAGTTTTTGTTTATTTATTTTTTATATTTACTTAATTTAAAAATTAGTTTATGATGTAAACTGTTTACCTTATTCTTAGCAATGTTGTTGTAGTCAATTTTGCCTGTTTCAATATATTTTTATATTTTTTTATATTGTATATAGATTGAAATAGTAGAAAATATTTTATGTTTCGATATTTGTGTGTTCGATATTGTTAAATTTTGATATTTTTAACTACAAGACTTTTGCCTTTGTTATTTGTGTTATTTTTGGTATAGTATAGTGACATTTTTGTAAACAATATTTTGGTGAGTTGATACTGTTTTCCATGATATTACGTCATAGAAATCTGTTCTAGGGGATCATCCAATTCTAAAGACCCAACATCATGTTCTAGTGCCTACCAGTTAAGCATCTTATTATTTTTCAGTAATATTCTTAATCTTGAGCTTCTATCCTTTTTGCCAGCAATATTTATCTTCCTTACAGTTGGCGAGCCTCCTAAAGGTAAGGTAAGGTAAGGTAATATTTTATTTGTATATGATTAATTAAAATCTTTACAAAAGTATAAAACGCCATATAATAGTACAAATGATTTAAAATGCAGCAGTTACTATTGTCAATTCAAGGTTGTTATTAAGTCCCGATGAGTCTTTCAAGTTTGCTTGAATCTTTCCTTCATTAAATCAAAGAACTTCACAACCTGACAATTCAGTTTAGTATTGCTGGAGGAAAAACACAATTTAACTGCCTGCCTACAGGTCCGAATGGCATGTGATCTAAAAAAAGGTAGCAACAGCTTGTGCCTCAGGTCCATTAGTCTCGGGCAAATATATATCACATGAATGATGTCCTCCTTGCCAGACTCACACAGGCGACATAGGGCCGAGGCGTGAGTTCTCTCCCATGGTGGCAGGTGCGGTAATATCGGGATAGCTCCAAGGCGCAGTTTCAGGAACTTTTCTTTGATTTTTATTTTCAACCCGATCTTAAGATATGCATGTGGCCGTATTTTGCCGTAATCTCCCACCGTTATCCATCCATGCGCCCTGTTGGCTAGGTCTTTCTTGTCTTCTATTGCCGAAATTATTCGGGCAGATTTTTTTGCCAACTTTTTGAAGGCCTGGTGATCTATGGCGGTTTCCCAAATATCGGATAAGCCTAGCACATCAAGTGATCCAAATAGGTAGTCCCTAGGCAGTGAAGTGCGACATCTAAGTAGCTCTTCCCAAACGCTGGCATTTAAGGAGTCAGGGTCTGCCTCACGGATCTTGCGCCATTTAGTTACATATGCGCTCCGTCTCTCTAGAGTTTGTTCGACCACCCCAAATTCTAATCGAATTTGGGCCGGAGACGCGTATTAGGGAAGATTGAAAATGGCCCTATAGCAATTGGCTATGACGGTGTCTAACAATGCAGCGTCCTTCCCATGCAGCGATTCACTCCCATAGGTGAGCATTGGTTGAAGTTTCGCTCGTAGGATTTCAAGGAAGGGTTTAAGGGTGAGGTCAGGGAGTTTAGTCTTTAGTGGTTTCAGTGCGAGGTGGGTCATTGTTGCCTTCCCTCGGATGGACTGGAGCTGGGGCCTAGACGTGTTCTTGGAATCCAGCACGACACCAAGATACTTGTATGTGGCTACCCTTTCGAGCTTTACTCCGTTCAGGTGCCAACAAAGGATCCTTTTCTTCCTGTAGTTCACCGTCATGACCTTAGATTTGTTGAGGTTTATTTCTAGGGCATTCTTTACCGAGAAGGCATGGGTACAATTCAAAAGATGCTTGAAGGCCTATTGGCGACCGGCTTATCAGCACTAAATCGTCCGCATATAACAGACTAGGGAGGGTGACTTTTCCTAGCTTGGGCGCATGATTGCGGCATTTGTCAAGTTCTTCCGGTAAGTCCGAAATAAACAGATTGAATAGAATTGGCGCTAATAAGCACCCCTGCTTTAGACCTTTAGTTGTCCTAATCTGCTTCGAGAGGTGCTGGCCAGTTCCAAGTTTAATTTTAACCCAGGTGTTAGAGTGAAGCAGTATTAGGACGTCTAGGAGATGTTTCGGAATGCCCCAATTGAATAGTAATAAAGGTGCTGCAGATTTACTAATGTAGTGCAAATATTTTGGATCACCATACAAGTAAGGCATACTGTAAAAACTGCTTGATTTCCCTCTTAAACCCCACTAATTTGGGCAATATTTAAACTTAACTACCAAATGAGATAAATTGCTAGATTTACATATGAGACGTTGGAGTATCTTTGTAGCTATATGTCTTTCTCTTTTTGCTTCCCAGAGTGCTTTTCCCAATTTTTCTGCAGCATTCTTTAAAACTTCGTCAAATAATTGATGCTAACAACTTATGTTAGTGTAACCAGTTTTGACAACTGCTTAATTTAAGAAATGTGGCTATTTGTTGAGATTAGTGGAAGGCTCACTTGAATAATAAACACAATCTTTGCCAGGATGAACAGCAGAGGTCACTACATAAACCTATGGTAGCTAGGCACAAAACCAGTAAGGCTTAACTTACAGGCAATATACAAAATATTTATGCAACAGTATTCACAGTAATGAAGTGAAAACACAACTCAAGAAATTTTTAAAATTCTAGGTGAAAATAGAGCTAAAATGTACAAAGTGCCATTTGAATATATCTAGTTGCACTGGACTGGGTCAGAGTCACAAGTTGAGGGTAACAGCGATGGAGCATGGGTTGGTCTTGGTGAAGAGTTTTACCTTCTTTGAGTCCAGGTCCCCATGAGGAGCCTCAGCAGGAACTTTGCGTTGGCAGGGGCTGCAAGGAGTTTGTTGTCAGCGCAAGTAGCAGTCGTCGCAGGACCTTTGCGATAGTGGGAAACGCAGTGGTCATTGCTGAGGCAGGCGATCATAGCTGACCCGAACAGCTTGTCATCGTTGGAGCCTTGCTTTGAGGCTTTTTCTCTCTCATGACATGGAACACTTAAATACACATGTCCTACTTTTTAAATATCGTGCCATCTTCCCTATGAGCTTAAATGCCTTTCTTTGGGGTGATGTATGGATATTAAAAAAGAAAGTGTAGACCTGCCCAAAGGTTTATTTTGCCAGGTCAAAATTCAGGTCAAAATTGCAGTTTAAAACTGCAATGCAGGCTGCAGTGGTAGGCCTGCGACAAGTTTTTATTTCAAATCTGTTTATTAAAAAGAATATGTTTCCATCTAACAATAGTCATCACAATTAGCATAATATATTGGTGAACTCATACATTATTGACGGTACCCAACAGTGAAAGATAGAGCAAGGTTATGGGTAGTGACAGGAGTCTGTCAGGTGCCATAATGAAGAAGGCATGCAGTATGAGGTAAGTATGACTTATAAGGACCCTGAATAGGGAGGGTCATGATATGCGTGTGTGCAGAGAGTTCATCTGAAAGCCAGCGTGGGAGATGGAGCTTCCACAAGGGGTAGGGGGATTATGCTAGTGAGAGCCAAGGTCGTAAGACCAACAGGTTAACCAAATATCTAAAAAAGGGTGGGGGACACAATCCAGAAATGGGGGAGGGGGTTAATAATCATTTGGAGTGCAGTCAGAGGGAAGTGCCGGAATAAGTTAAAGAGGGGAGAGGGCCTCATTAGGATCATGATTCAGAGAGGGTTGGTGCTGGGCCCCTCTAGTGTAGGGCATGAGAGAGTCTTTGAATAGCTGCAGTGCCCTCAGCCAAGGGGGAGCTAAGCAAGAGTATTCTATCCATGAAAGGTATTGTATAAGCGGCTGCCATGTGTGGGTAAACTTCATGCCAGTGTGGTTGAGATGGGCTGTTAGTAGCTCCAGGGACAGGGCATACCATAGGCGGAGGAACCAAGTTGAGGTAGGCGGGGTACAGGCTTTTTCCAATACAAGGCAATAGACTGTTGTGCAAACCCCAGCATGTGTCTGATGAGGCACCAGTCTGAGTGGGTCAAAGCAACCAACTAAGGAGGTCTAATGCCGAGTAAAGTCACCATTGAAGAGCTGGGTATGGGAAAGCCCATGGTGTCCTAAATATGACTGAGGACTTCCTACCAGAATATCTTCAGGCCTGGGCATGTCCACCAGATGTGGAGAAAGTCACCAGCTTCACCCCGACATCTCCAGCATGTCGGTGAGAGATTTGGCGCCATCTTGTGAAGATGGGCTGGGGTGTAGTACCAACATGCCATTAATTTGGAGGCTGATTCACATTGTGGAATGCTTTTATAAATTATGGGGATAACACGCCAGAGCCGATCCAAGCTTTCTGGCGAGATCTCCTCTCCAATCTCTATTTTCCATTGCCTCTGATATGTGTGGGGCTGGATCTGATACGAGTGTTGCAGAACTTTATATGTACGAGAGATTAGACCTCAGTAACTCTCATAGGCCTGGAATAGGGTTTCAAAGGGGGTAAGCACCCTAGTCACTCCCTGTACTTAGGTGGGGGAGAGCAGTCAATGGCGGAGTTGATAGTATTGCATCTTTGAAGTGTCTGTAACATGAAACAGTTTTTAACACTGCTCAAAAGCTAAGAATCTGTTACCATGAAATAGCTCCTGAATTGTGCAGCACTCTTCCTCAGTCCAAGTTAAGAAGGCGAGTGGTTGCGAAGCTGGCGGGAAGATAGGAATATGCGTAATTGGGGTGTTGGGAGATGGGAATCGAAGTCAAGCCCAGAGACACCGCATGTTTGTCCCATATGTCGAGAACTGTTTTCGTGGGGGTAGCTAAGTATGCGCTATGAAGATGGGCTGATCCGGGGAGACAGGCGAGGTCCCATAGAGGTCTACATGAAACAGCCCGATCCAAATGAAACCAGTGTATTTCGCTCTTGCGAACAACCGATTCCGAGATATAGCGAAGGTGGCATGCGCAATAGCATTCAAGGAGGTTAGGGAATGCCAATCCTCTGCGGTCTTGAGGCAACATAAGAAGTTTATTTGAAAAGCGTGGGCGACCTTTACCCCATATGAAGGTGATTAGATCTCGTTAGAGGACATGGATACCCAATTGCGGAATAGTGGTGGGCAGGGCTTGAAACAAATAGAGCACTTTTGGAAGGAGGGACATTATTTTATTGCATTGAGTCGCCCCATCCAGGAGAGGGGGCTATTCTTCCACCATCATATATCTTCTCATATGCCATGCTTGCATGCTGGCCAGTTGGCTTGAGTCCAAGAGGTTAAGGAGGGGGTTAGGTCGAGGCCTAGATATTGTATTGATCGTGCAGCCCATTGTAGGGAAAGCAGGTTCGGTAATCCGGGAATCTCCTCAGGTGAGATGGTCCTGCGACATGTTTTACAGGGATACTTCAGTGGGTAGCACAAGACGTGCTGTAGCCCAATAGTAAAATCTAATTTACAGGTCCTGGGTGTAAGTTGTACCATTTAATAGGGCTTATAAGTAAATAAAATCTACCAATCAGGAGCACCAACATGTTATCACTGGCTAGCATGAATAAAGTGCACAGAGTCCTACAAGGCAAAAAAAACAGGTTCAGAAAAGGAAGTAAAAAATCTGGGGTAGGCCGAAGAGAGGTCACTGTCTAACACTTACATTTTAGAAAACTGTTAGAACCTGACTTTTTCCAACAGTACCAAGTATATCGTCCCAAGCCATCTCTTCTACTTCTTTACCTCCAAGTGCTTTCAGGTCATTAAATCTGCAGTGTTGCACTATGTAATACTCCAAAATATAATACAAAACTAAATGCAAATTTCAGGCAGAACCAGGGCATGGGGATCACCTCGACACAAGAGGATAGAACTGACAGGAAGACTGTTCTGTTCCCAATTCAGGGCACACTTCTAGGATGTTCCTACACACATTTTTACTGGCTGCAGATGTTTGTGCGCCCCCTGCTGTAATACTGATAGAGCTGGCGCATATAAATCGCCAATGCTATCATCAGAGGGCCATCCCTCATTTGCATGAGGGACTGGCCTCTGCAAGTGAGGGAATCCCTTTGCCTCTGCACCTATGTTGTATTACAGACACGGGCACAGAGTTAAAGAAGCTGTCAGGAGATGCACTGACAGTGCGCCACCTAAAAGGTGGTGTCCTGTCAGTAAGCCCCCTGATAGCAGCCCTCTTGAGGGAGAAAGGGAGTACCATGGATCCCTCAGACCTCCCCTTGCAGGTGGGTGCAGTTACTCACTTCACTCACCTGCAAGGGGATCTCTGATCTCCTTTAAAAGTGCAGGTGAATTTCTGACTGCACAGAGAAACACGGAGTAGCTTTTAAACAGTTGCTCCATATTTCTCTTGAATGTGCTGCCCTGGGAGCAGCACAAGTACCTGGCTGCCCTAAAGGCACTGCATTCTACATGATAGGGCGCACTTTTCCTGTTGCCCCTTGGCGCACCTGCTTAAAGGTGCTCCATGACACAAACAGAAAAAGTGCACCCTATCTGTAATAGGGCCCCTGATTGGTGCATCCAAACTAGAGGATATCTGTGCCTCACAATCATAATTTATTCTTCTAAGTCCTTAGCTAAGAATTTGTGCTATAAAAGTCTGAATTTTATAAATATCTCTAGCTACAATTAAGTGTGGGCTGAAAATCCGTTTCACTCGCGGAATTTGCAAATTTTTGACAAATTCACGGTCCGCAAATCGCGCAAAATTGTCAAAAAATTCGCAATTCGCAAGCTGGCGGATTTTTTTGCTTGGTCGCGCTTCAAAAATACAATCTTGCATGCGTGGTGTTGACTCACCATGATTCTGAGTTCGCTAAGTTGTTTTTCCTCCCGGTTTGCGTGCGCCATTTTGAATCTGGCTGCGTGATAGTGCGAGACTTTTCGACCAAGAGTTCGTCGCAGCGGCCCGCCATCTTGAACTGCGAGAGTTTGAGAACGCGACTACGTCATAAGGGCCCGCGATCACGTATCGCGGGAGTAAACAATTCCGAACACGAGATGCAACGCGCAGCTGACTTCCGGCGGGAGATTTGAACAGCTCGCTTTCCCGAACTTGCAAAAATTGCAATTCTGCACAAGAAATCTACCGCAGGCAGCATAAACCTTCTGAAAATGATGATTTGGATAAGAATAACTCCTCAGATTGACATTTGGCTGCACTTTTTGGTGCAAGGAGTCCATTTTTGGGAGGGTGGGAGGAAGGAAGTGCCCCAGAGTCTCCAACTTCCTGTTCCTGTCCAGGCGGCACCTCCCAGTGCTTTGTCAATGTCCTGGTCACTTTTCATTTTTATCTGGATGTGGAAGGATTACTTTTTGTGGCTGCTGCTGGATATTTGTATTTGAGGACTTTTTGTTAGGATCACTTTTGGATTACTTTTGGATTTGAGATTTTACAAGTAAGTTGGTGTTTGTTTGGGGCATTGCAGTTGCTGCAACTACAATTTGTAAACTTTTTTACAACTTTAAATAAATATATATTGTGGGTAGGCACAGTATCCAGTAGGCCCAGGGTTAGTCATGGGCGCATGATACAACTGTTTCTGTGAGTTTTGTTGAACTTAAATATCATTTATTTCATGGAATTGAATAGCTCACTGTTGTATTTGGATTTTTTTTTAATTTTGGGGTGCGTGTAAAGCCACACTAGCCAGTAGGCCCAGGGGTAGTCAGTGGCGCATGGACCAAATCTTTCTGTGGTGTATCTTGAATTTAAACATCATTTAGGGCATGGATGGCATTGGATTGTGGTGATTTTTGTGTATTTTTTTATTTTTTGGGGTGGTGTTGGGGCCTGGCAATGTGGGTGGGGGGCATTTTGAGGCCTGGTCCAGGCAGGGCCTGGCCATGTGGGTGGGGGTCAAGGGGCCATTTTGAAGCCAGGCAGTTTGCTTTGTGCCATAGGCCTGTGCCCAGTCTGCCCTGCTTTCATCCATTATGCCCAAGGGTACTCAGTGGTGCATGGACCAAGGCTTTCTGTGGGGTGTCTTGAATTTAAACATCATTTAGAGCATGGATGGCATTGGATTGTGGTGATTTTTATGTGTTTTTTGATTTTTTGGGGTGGTGTTGGGGCCTGGCCATGTGGGTGGGGCCATTTTGAGGCCTGGTCCAGACAGGCCCTGGCCATGTGGGTGGGGGTCAAGGGGACATTTTGAAGCCAGGCAGGGTGCTTTGTGCATAGGCCTGCACCCAGTCTGCCCTGCTTTCATCCATTATGCCCAGAGGTAGTCAGTGGTGCATGGACCACGTCTTTCTGTGGGGTCTCTTGAATGTAAACATCATTTAGGGCATGGATGGCATTGGATTGTGGTGATTTTTATGTGTTTTTCGATTTTTTGGGGTGGTGTTGGGGCCTGGCATTGTGGGTGGGGGCCATTTTGAGGCCTGGTCCAGGCAGGGCCTGGCCATGTGGGTGGGGGTCAAGGGGCCATTTTGAAGCCAGGCAGTGTGCTTTGTGCCATAGGCCTGTACCCAGTCTGCCCTGCTTTCATCCATTATGCCCAGGGGTACTCATTAGTGCATGGACCAAGTCTTTCTCTGGGGTCTCTTGAATTCAAACATCATTTAGGGCATGGATGGCATTGAATTGTGGTTATTTGTGTGTGTTTTTTGGGGTGGTGTTGGGGCCTGGCCATGTGGGTGGGGGCCATTTTGAGTCCTGGTCCAGGCAGAGACGTGGCCATGTGGGTGGGGGTCAAGGGGCCATTTTGAAGACAGGCTGTGTGCTTTGTGCCATAGGCCTGCACCCAGTCTGCCCTGCTTTCATCCATTATGCCCAGGGGTACTCAGTGGTGCATGGACCAAGGCTTTCTGTGGGGTCTCTTGAATTTAAACATCATTTAGGGCATGGATGCCATTGGATTATGGTGATTTTTGTGTGTTTTTTGATTTTTTGGGGTGGTGTTGGGGCCTGGCCATGTGGGTGGGGGCTATTTTGAGGCCTGGTCCATGCAGGGCCTGGCCATGTGGGTGGGGGTCAAGGGGCCATTTTGAAGCCAGGCAGTGTGCTTTGTGCCATAGGCCTGCACCCAGTCTGCCCTGCTTTCATCCATTATGCCCAGGGGTACTCAGTGGTGCATGGAGTGGACCAAGGCTTTCTGTGGGGTCTCTCTTCTATTATTGTAAACATAAATATTTGATTAGAAATAATTGCAATTTTTATTTTTGGTCTTTCCGTTTTTGGTGTGTTGTAATAATAATAAATGCCTAGTTGCAAATATTAATTGAAGCACGACATATGCAACATTTATTTAACTGATGTTCCTCTGGCTTCCTTTGCTTTTAGGTGAAGAGGACCACGAATCATCCTCATCGTTCATCATCAGTGCCAGGAAGAAGTCCTGCTGCGGTGTGTGCAGCACAATGTCAGGTGTGGCCACAGACAACTCTGCAACTCGTGCAACTGCGGCCTGCTGTTCTGACATCTGAAGAAGATGGGCCCAAAGAAAGGTGGCCGTAGCTCCTCTACCAAGAAAGTTGCCAGTGCCACTGCCAGTAAGAAGGGGCAGAAGAAGCAAGTGGTGCCTGCACTTACCAAGGAGACTGGTGCGTCCACAGACACTTTTTGGGGAAAAAAACTATGCCTGCAGCAGCGGTGTACGCCGGGGACCAAGCTGGGAGCAGCACCTCAGCTTCATTGGTCTCAGTGCCACCACGCCAAGTTAGGGCCAAGGCCATGAGTGCCGCAGAGGCAGCCGCTTTAATTGCTCAATCACCATCGACCAGTGATGTTGACGTTGACTCATCGCAAGAAAGTAGCATCCAATC
The DNA here is from genome assembly GCF_964261635.1 of Lissotriton helveticus. Taxonomy (NCBI): domain Eukaryota; kingdom Metazoa; phylum Chordata; class Amphibia; order Caudata; family Salamandridae; genus Lissotriton; species Lissotriton helveticus. The sequence continues at coordinate 1,165,038,003 of NC_136068.1, read as the reverse complement.
AACGCAGAGTGTATCTCATCTGACGAGTGTTCAACTACAGCCGCAACCATAACCACAGGTGCAACAAGGAGAGGCGCAAGGAGAGGCGCAAGGAGGCACAAGGAGAGGCACAAGGAGTGGCGCAAGGAGTGGCGCAAGGAGTGGTGCAAGGAGTGGCGCAAGGAGTGGAGCAAGGAGTGGCGCAAGTAGAGGCGCATGGAGAGGCGCATGGAGAGGCGCAAGTAGAGGCGCAAGTAGAGGCGCATGGGGAGACGCATTCAGAGGCACAACTGCCCACAATGCTTGTTCCTCCAGAAGTAGGGGCACATCAGGATATCGAGATTCAAGTGGAGGTATCATCCGAGCAAGCCACTCCGCCTGATGATCCATTGTCTTCCAGATCCCCAGAAAGAAAAAGGTCAAGGAGGGCTAGTACAAGTTCTTCTTCAAGCCCCCTTCCTTCCGATGTTCTAGATGTTGATTGGGACCCACCAATGCAGTCTGAGAGGGAGGCACGCCATGAGCCGACAAAGGTAGATAAGCCTAAAAGGAAGGTTCCTGCAAGGCTTTCACTTATGGGTGATGACGACGAACAAGAAGTAGAAGTTGTGTATTCTGCTGCTGATGAACAGTCTGACGATGACGACCCAGTCATCGCATTCGTCACTCCAGCCCCAGTGGGCATGCAGCAGACAGACATTTGTAATAAATCTGCTGGCTACAAATGCCTTAATGGATAAGCCAGCCTAATTTCTTCCAACGGGTAATCACCCCATGTTGTTGCCTGATCAAGCCGATCCTAATGCTCCAGTAAAAGAAAAGATCAGGGAGGGAGTGGGGGACATGGGGGCCCGAAGCCCTGACCTACTGACAAACAAGGTAAATGGGGTAAGGACCTCGGTCACAAATAGGCCCCTGATACCTCGCTTGGACTTGCCCCCAGAGTCTATACCCAATGTGGTGATCCTTGCTGGGGTCCCCACCTTGAGCCAAGGAAAAACAGAGGCATATAGTGAACTTAAAAACAAATGCGTCCACTGGTTGTACTATAATAAACCCCTTTCCAACCAGGGAACAAGTGAAATTCTATTTGCCAGACGTGTAGACTGGGTGGGGCTCCAGGCAAAAAATATAGAGGGTGATTGTGTTGTGATTAACTTTAGGAAAAGTTGGACAGTCAAGCACATATGTAATTTCGAGACAGGCAGCCCAGAAATGCTGGGCGGGCAAGGAAATTCAGGTAGGTAATTCCTTCTTGGGAAATGCTAACCGTAATGGGCCTCAAAATTGTTCTTCGTCACTTGATATGTTCCACCACAACAATAGATTCAGTGTCCTGGACTCAGTAGACTGACTGTTGAAGTCCAAGAAGTCCCCATCCTCCATAGTAGACAACAAAAGCCTACTAGAAGTCAAGGTGGGCTTTGTAGAGATGAAGTGTAATATTCTCCAGTATGGATTTATGGAGGAAGAGGGCTCATCTGGGGTCAAAAGGGGTTTAAATTCTGGAAGACTATCCAGCAGGTGTAGTGGGTTACCAAATACACTACTAAAGGGGTGGGAAGAAATCTTGGGAAGGGAGGGGTTGGAGAAAGGGTACCTAGGATCAGCGGGGTTAGTCGTGGAATCGGGGGGGGGGGGAACACACAAATGGGCGAACCACCACCAGGGTCAACTATCTATGGGACTGACGTGAGCATCACGGCTGGGGTGGCGAACGGGAATATTAACATACTCTTTTGGAATGTGGCAGGGATAAAAAACAAACTGATATGCGAAGATTGTGGCCTGTTCATAGACAAACATGACATATGCTTTATGCAGGAGACGTGGGCCCTGGATAACATCCAGCGGAGTGGTTTTGCCACCTTTAACGTTCTTGCCACAACAAAGGGCAGGGGAAGACCGTCAGGTGGGCTAAGCATCTGGGTGACTACGCATATGGGAGCCAAGGCAAAACAGTTGCCAACAAACTCACTGGATATTCAATGCGTTTTATTAACCCTGCTAGGGAAAAAACACATTGCCCTAATTAATATCTATTCCAGGCCAACTCAGACTGGCCAAGAGTCAAAGGTTATTGAACAACTGAGCGAATACATATTGACTCTTGACCCAGAGTATGTTGTTATAATTGGGGACGACTTCAATTGTCAGTTTGAACCTCTTAGCAACATGAGCTCAGAAGACCCAGATGCGGAGAACCAGCACTGGAACATTACGGAACCTTTGATTCCACCGGTTAAAGCCTGGACTCCGCTGGTTTTACAAATTACTTCTCTTACTCTCTCTCTCTATCCCTGAGGTCTTGTAATGGAAGATTAAAATCGGACAGACCTGGTCTTGCGACTTTTAATAGAGAAGGACAAACATCGATCATGGATTATATCATGATCGAATCTACATCCTGGGACAAGGTCTTGGATTTTCGGATCCACCAACGGAAAGATAGTGACCACAATGCCCTGGTAATGACATTAATGCCAGAGAGTCGGGGTCTGTCCAATTCTCAAATAGAACCCAATTCTGTTCAACACCCTCTCCTTCTTCATAACAATAGACGGAGAGTAAATTGGCCCCATATATTGGGTTCCCCAAATACGATGGCACACATATACCAACAGGTTGTGCCCTACCTTAGCGAAATGGCTGGGGCATGGTCATTGAGCTCTAAAGTAGGGTGGAACAGGAGGCCTGTCGAAATCCACAATCAGCTAGCCTCCAAATTGCTAGAGGTGTTTTATCTGAAAGGGAGTATCAAGGAAAAACCGGTCCAGATCCACCCATGGTATAATGCCAATTGTCGCAAAAAGAAAAGTGATTTGATTAAAGCGATTAAGGATAAGGATAAATTAAGGGCCAAGGTACTCCGGGTCCAGTATAAGCAGGTGATCAAAAGGGAAAGAAAGTCTTGGGAGGCTGACAAGTGGGAAGAATTGATAATAGCCCTACAACATAAGGATTTGAAATCCTTCTGGGCGATTGTCAGCAATGGGGGGAGGGAAGACAAAACTGCAGTAACCCCAAACATAGCTCCAGCAGTATGGGAAGATCACTTTGGAAGTCTTTATGCATGCCCGAGTAATGACGATACGGCCACCACGTCCCTGTGCCTCCTGTACGAGTGTCGACTGGGGGGGTACAGGAGATATCGACAACTGAAGTGGAATCTATTATCACCAAGCTACTTCCAAACAAAGCGCCCAGCCTTGATAAACTCCCAGGGGACCTATTTCGGTCAGAACCGAAAATATGGGCCCCCTATCTCTGTGTCCTGTTTAATTCAATCTTAATGGGGATGGACCCGAGAGAGACCTGGCGTGGTGCAGAAATAGTTCCCATCCATAAGAAAGGCTGTCCCTTGCAACCCTCAAACTACCGGCCTATCAGCCTGATAGACATAGCCCAGAAGGTGTTGGGACGAATAATTCTGAAAAGAATTCAGACTTGGGAAGAGGAAAACAAGATATTGAGTACCCTACAGGCTGGTTTTAGAACAAGCACATCAACTATTGACCAGATATTCCGACTCCAGGTCCTTTATTGGAAATCAGTAAGTGTGGAGGTTGGCAGCCTCTACCTCATTTTTGTGGACCTGAGGTCAGCATTCGATCTGGTCCCTAGGGATAAATTGTGGAGAGTTCTCCTTGATCTTGGTATTCCACCTAATCTCCTGTGGGTCCTGATAAGGCTCCACACAGGAAATTTTGCCCAGGTGAGATATGGGAAATATGGAGAACTGTCAGCACGATTCCCAGTACAAAGGGGGGTGCGACAGGGATGTGTGCTGGCTCCCACTCTCTTTTGTCTCTATATCAATGGGCTTATAAACCATCTAACAGGTATAAAGGACACCGATGCCCCGAGATTAGCTTCAGGTAGGGTACCCGCATAAATGTTCGCGGACGATACCTTATTGTTTTCCCGCACATCTACGGGCATCCAACGTATTTTGGATGGCTTTGCAGACTTCTGTGTGCTAAGTGGCCTGGAGATTAACTTAGCTAAAACAAAATTTATGATTTTTAATCCTCCAAGGCAGACGCGCCCAAACCCAGTTTTGAACGGCATACCCCTCGAGAGAGTAAAAACCTTTGAATATCTAGGTATTATTCTCGAGGAACATATGGGGTGGGATGCTCAAGTATCTAAGTCTGCTCTAAAACTGACGCAAAAGCGGGCGGACTATCAAAAATGCACAGATCTCTGGTCTTTAAGCCCGCTGCTCCAGTTGTAGAAATCTACAAGGCACAAGCAAGAGCAGCTTCTTTATACGGTGCGGAATTATGGGGACACTATAGGCCCACAAGTATAACTAGGGTCGAACACCTATTTATGAGGAATTTGATAGGTTTGCCAGCCAGTACCCCGTTGGTGCCCCTAAGGTTTGACCTAGGGTTACTCCCTGTGGAGGAGGAGGTGGCATTAAGGCCACTTACCTATTGGAGAAGACTCTGGTCTGCCCAGAGTTGGCCCCTTATCGAAATGAGTTCAAGGAGGTGTGGGTTGCAATCAAATCTAAGGAAATTCCATGGTTAACCCACATTAAGGACCTTTGCGACAGGATTGGCCTACCGGAATTACGGGGATCGCTGGAAGTATCTTGCCCTGCCCTATCTAGGGCAGACCTGGTACATCAGTATAGGCATTACAACCTAATGACCCTTCACGCTAGTTCATCAGTTGGTAGACTGACATCCCAGTTCCTCTACATAAAAGTAGAGTACAAGAAGGAGGAATTTCTTGATCAGATTTACCCAGTATCAGCAAGGAAGTTGTATATGCAACTTAGAATGGGAAGTCTGCCGCTGAGGTCATTTAACGGCAAATGGGATCTGAACAAAATTCACGTTTTTTTCTTTTGTCCGGAATACCAGTTGGTACGTAACCACTGGGTGAAACCTATTTGCAGGAACCTGGGTTATAGAGACTGTGAAAATGCCCTCAGAGTACTAAAATATGATACTCACCCCCCTATTGTCTTTTCCGTCTCCCATTTTTTAAATGGAATGTGGATAAAATGTAGAACTTTTGTAATGAAATAAACTGTGATCTAGGGACTCCACATACTTAAACGTATTCTTCCGATAACTGCTTGAAAGGTTTAATACTATTTTTAGTCACGCTGTTTTTTTTGTAAATAGGTGTGTATATATATAAATATGTTTTGTAGTGATATTCTCTGTGTCATTTAATAATGAATTGTAATGTATTACTGTATGTATTTTAATCTGTACTTTTATGGCCCTTGTGGTCGAAATAACACTCATCACATATAAAAACGGTCCAGACCACCATTAAAAGCATGTTTTGTTCGGAGGCGCCATTTGAACGCAACCACCCAACGGCACGTCTTTATAATGCAATGCTGGCTAAAATGTTAGCGCTGGACCTTCTCCCTTTTTCTTTCGTGGAAGGGGTGGGTTTTCTAGAATTTGTGGCAACAGTCTGCCCTAAATGGAAGGTTCCTAGCCGGTCCTATTTTGCCAGAGTTTGGTTCCAGCACTACATCAAGATGTGCTGGAGGTGATTGGGGCAGCTTTGCAGAAGAGTGCTGTTCACACTATCCTCCTGACAACAGACATGTGGACCAGTTGCCAAGCCCTTGATTACATGTGCATCACTGCACACTGGGACTCTTTTGCAGGGGTTAGAGACAAGTTATATGCAGGTGTTGACAGTGACACAGTTTTTAAAGCTAGTCGGAAACATGCAACAGTAGCCATGTTTGCCATGAAGAAATCTCATACTGCAGTAAACATTTTGAAGGAGTTTAACAGGAAGGTCTTTGAATGGCTGCATCTAAGAAAGCGCATGATTGATTATGTTTCCACGGATAATGGCAGTAACATAGTTAGGGCCATGAATGATGGTGGCTATTTCAGAGTGCCGTGTTTGGTGCATAGTATTAAAATGGTTGTTCAAGATTTCTTGAAAAAAGAAAACAAAGTCAGCAAGTTACTGACCACCTGCCGAAGAATCTGTACACATTTCAGCCATTCTTTTTAGGCCTGGAAGCAGCTGAGGAACATTCAACGTGACCGTAGAGTGCCAGTCAGAGGACTCATCCAGGAGGTGGTAACACGTTGGATCTCAACCTTCTACATGCTTGAGTGTCTGTCTGAGCAGTGCTTGGTAATCAATGAGTATGTCTTTGCACGGGGTTCTACTATGAAAGACATGAGGCTAGAGTTTGAGGAATGGGACCTAGTTAAAAGCGTGGCAGACATGCTTCGTCCTTTTGCGGTCTTCACGCGTAAAGTCAGCAGGGAGGACTGTACTTTGGGCAAAGCTATCCCATTGTTGCGCATGCTAGAGCACCAACTGAAGGCGGTGTCTTCAACGTTCAAAGGTGATACTGACAAGCAAGACACATATCAGTTGGCGGTGAGCTTATTAACCTGCCTAGTTGACAATGAAAGGCTTAAAAAAATACATACAGAACAACATTACATTTGTGCCACTATTCTGGATCCATGGTACAAAAAGGCACTGGCCAGCAAAGCATTCATTCCTTTTAATGAAGCAGATGTTTCAAAGTACAAACATTGGCTAGCTCTGTCAGCCACTCGGTTAAAAAAAGAGCGGCAGGAAATTGAAGGAACCAGCAGACGTACTACTGAATCAGCAGGCCATCCGGCGTCAAGGTCCTCCACTTCTGTGGCCCAAGGCAGTCACTTTCCCTTACAGCCGGTACCGACACCAGCAAACGTATCATCATCCTCACCTGCACCAGGCCCAGCCATAATATTGTCGGAAGCGGATTGGATAACTCATCAAGGGTTTGCTCGTTCCAGTGTTGATGCAAAGGCCTCAGATGGTTCGCAAAGTTCAGCACCCCTGGATGACCTTGAGTGGATGGTGCAGGCCTATCTGGATGACCCAACAGAGGTCTATATTGATCACAACCCATTGCTTTATTGGTATGGGAAAAGGGGTCAATGGCCACCGATCACCAAGCTGGCTCTAAATTATTTGTCTTGCCCACTCGCAAGTGTGTCTTCTGAACGTGTTTTCAGTGCTGCTGGTGCCATTGTAACTTCAAAAAGGACCCGCCTCTCGCCCAAAAATGTGGAGAGATTAACAATGATCAAGATGAATCAGCACTTCATACCACCAGATTACAAAATACGTGAATCCACGCAGGAAGAAGAGGACACCGACTTAGGTGACGGAAGTTCTTCTCTGTTAGCTGACCTACTCCCATCTCAATTCACAGAGTTTGAGGATGAGCCCTACTTCCCTGACACCTAGGCCTGAAACTGACTTCCTTCTTTTTCGTCCTGACTCCTTATTCCCTTTTACTCCTGTGTGTCTTTCTTTGTTTTGCAACTTTTACCACAACTAATCCATCAGCAGCACTGTCTTCGTCTTATTTCCTTATTGAAGGTGCCGGTGTCTGCAATCCTGAAGTTCACAAGTTCACAACTCAGTCCTGCTCCTCTATCCTCCTCCTCCAGATTCCCCCTATCCATTTCCCTCAAGGCAGATGGCTGGATTACGCAGAATGAAGAAACTGTTGCTTCGTAGAAGAATCCCCTCAAAAGAAGTGGGACTGGAATTACTGACTATATGCTGATTGCTGACAGTTACTTCTGAAATTGACACGAGAGGCTGCCCTATGGGCCTTCACTTTAAGAACAGGATGTGGACAAAAAGTGGAACAGATAATGAATAATGAGATGGCATGCAGTGGACAGCACTGGCGGTCTGGCTCTGCTGAAAGCAATTGCTGTTTGTTTGTTGTGCATGAAATGAATCATATGACTTCTGTTATTATTTAATCTTTTACACACTAAATGTAACTCAAGTCTAATCTTTTTTTTTACCTTGTTTAATTCAAATTGTACTTGTACTGCAGGGGCCACTACGTTGCATTTTTTAATATGCAAAATGTCCTTGGACTCACTGTGTGTGTAGACTACTAGACTGCGACTGCATGAACAACATTGAGTTTGCCAATATACCATGATGATGATGAGTTTTGATGATCAAATGTACATAATATCTTTTTTCTTTACAGTCACTCACTGGGATGGATGGAACATCATCATCAGTTTACGGATGAATTATGGCCATTTCGTGAGTGGCAAACAGGTAAACCAGTCAACAACAACTACAGTAGAACTACATGTCTGTCTAGTCATGGTATGGAGTGGTCGAGCCAGTGTAGTGTTGTTATGCCAGAGTCCAGACAGCAGTTCATTTAAAATTGTGGCTATGTGGCTTGTGCATACAATTAGATATGCTTTGTCTGTCTGTGTCAAAGAGGTATGCTACATCAGGTTGCTTCACTCAGTGGTGCCTGCCTTGACCGTCTGCATTCGCCTGGCCTGCTGTGTGCTAATTACTATCCTTGAAAAGGAGACTCAGAGTACACACTTTAGAAATTATGCTTGTATGTAATACTGTCGCCTCTGAAACTGAAAGTGTTATTTTTGCACTACACACCGTACCTTATATTTTTTTCTCCGTGGTGTTTTAATATCACTTCCTATTTTTCTATCAACAATTACAGGCCAGCGTTTACCCTATACGATGAGAAAAACGATTAACTCAGGCTTACCATTAACGATCCGCAATTCCGCATCCGCTAGGCAGGCAGTGGACAGTGTGTCTGTCTGGTCACCAAGATTGATCGACGGAGCGTCAGATGGAATGGAGGAGTACCGCGAATAAGAGAAATGGCTGGATGCATGCAACTTCTCAAATTGAACAGGACAACTACAACATACAGTTACAGTATCCTCTTCACTTCTCCTTATCTTTTAAATAATGTTATTGTTGTGAACTTCTATGAGTGTGACTGTGCGTTTGTTTGCTCTCTGCTTCAAATTCATCCCTCGAGCTATTTGATAAGTTTATTTGCTATTTTTAAAACCAATTTAGTGTACTAATAAGTGTTTATTCTCTCTGAGGGCAGATAGGCAAGTGAAATTGCGTAATTACTGCAGCCCTGTACTGTCAAATTGTTTCTTCATAGTTAGTAAGTTGTAGTAAGTACTACTTTTCAGTAACCTAACAATCCATTTAGCAAACAACTTCATGCATGCAGTAGTGCACTTCCTTTATGTCCCTTTAAAGATTTATGGATATCTTGGAATCCAAAGATTTGTTTTTCTTCATTTGTTGTTTGTCCATGCTGTGTTTTTTTCCTCTCTCCACTAAACTTTCCCAAAACCCCCCATTCCCATCCAATTTTCAAACCCTAACCCTCTTCCCCAGGGCTGTGTGGTTTTCATTGAGGTGTGACTAAATGACAACAATAATTCCACACACTTGCTGGGGAGGATAAGGTCAAAGCAACAGAAAATCAATTTCAAGGCTAGTGAAGGAATCCGAGGATATATTCTTATTCTGCTTGACACACACCCATGAGTAACAATTTGCAAATCAAATCAGAATTTCATGTGAGCCATCAAGTGGATTGATCATCAACAACATCCTCCTCCTACACGTGACGAATCAAATGGTTACGCTGCTGTGTCCTTCACCTTCAGTAATATTTCTTGTGGTGACCATACTCCACGCAGCTAGTAATTATATTTTGAATACTTTAGCATTGCTTAGGCTACAATGGCACTGTTCTTGTGTACTGTACTATCTATTGTACTGGTCTAATGCTACGCTCAGGCCACTCAATGTTTCATTTCCTTTTTTTCATATGCTGCTACTGCCAGTGTGTACCACTACTACTACCACCACAACAATGCCATTTCATCTGTCCAGGATTCCATTGCCAACCTTAATCGCCATTTGCCATGCAGCCAGCCCTGTGCCTTTCCCTATTCTCAAACACTAATGATAGGTAAGATAAGCATTTTGTGGGAGGAAGAATAATGGAGTAGGAGGAGAGGAGAGACTGACGGTCGTACTAGTAAAGTAGTAGGACAATTGAATTCACTAACTCTGTCAGTGGCACTTTTATAGAAATTTGGGCTATTACTTAGACAATTAGAATCAAGCAGCCAGTTAAGTTTCAGGAAAACAAACGTACAGTTGAGTTAACCCCACCCTGCCTCCCCCACAAAACATAAAACACGTATGCTATGTTTCAGTAGAAAATAAATAATTATTTTGTACCTAACAAAAATAAACTATCCCGCAAGACCCAACCCACCCCCTCCCTAACCCCAACCAACGTCCATGAAATCAAATGTCCCAAAAGTCCAAAAACCCCAACGCCCAATTCCCACCCCCAAAAGTCTTTAAAAAAGGGGCAAGGGACAGTCTCTCTCCATCTACTTCTGCCGGCGGTGTCCTGTGGTCAGGTGGTTGCGGAGCTCCCGACGGAGGGCCTTGAGCTGGGCTTTCTGCCTCGACAGTTGGGCCACCTGCTGGTCAAGGTAGGCCACTCTCAGGGACAAATGGTGCATCCTTGCCGTGCAGGCACTGTGGGGGGCAGCTGTTGTTGTCGCTGCTCGGCGGTGGCGGGTGGCTGCCAGACCACGGCGCCGTACCGCTGGAGGATTGCGCTGACAGTTGTTGTCGATGTCGACTGTGATTCCTCCTCCTCCTGGGCCACCAGCCGCCGATATTCGGCGACAATTGCCTCCAGCTTCCGACGCCTGGCCCGGATAGCCAACTCCTTCCGAGATAGTTTAGGAGAAGTAGTATCTAGATGAAGAAAAAGAAAAATACTGTAACCAAGTCCAATACTCTTTATGATTAACACAAAATAATTCAACAGAAAGTTGTGTCACAGTAACACTAGCAACTTGCAAGCACAGTACATAACATTTGTGTGGCATGTATCTATCGAACCTCCAACTTCGTCGGCCTCTGCTCTAACATTAGTGAGAGTTTCAGGAATTCTACCAGCACTATATGGACTCACTACATTAGACTCAGACAGTACACCAGTCTTCTTCTTCTCTCTTGTTTAGCGAAATTGGTACGTAAACTTGTGGAAGCCGGCATAATGCCAGCGCGTCAACTTGCACCCAAATAAAACAGATGCAAGTCATGATGACACAGACTTGCGTTACTGTTACCAGTTCAGTACATGCAGGTGGTGAAGCTCTTACTTTTCTAATACGGGTAGCACTGGCCATACTCTGTTACAAGGGCTACTGCTCAATTAATTTAACTTTCACCCTGCCCTGCCCCTGAGTACTACAAATGGAAAATGAAGAAGCTAATATGATCATCTATCCCTTCACAGGATATTTGCTTATATAAGGGATGACTTTACGTGCTTTGTTTTTATTGATTGAGTGAACACCGATAGGCCACACATGAATGACAGAGTTGAAAAAAAATTATTAACAGAGGTAGTGAGTGGTCCCCGTAATCGCCAGAGGAAGGCACTTGTGACTTGACTTGATAATGTGAACTATACAATATAGAAACACAATATATGCTGTGTTTGCAAACTACTGTTAGTCAAGGGAGTATTCAACTTCTACTTTCCTCGGCTTTGCTACTCTGGCACGGACATGCGGTGTTACATGCTCTGCAAAGTAACACTCTTAGTCTTCATCCAGTGACTGTCTACTCTTTCTACTCTACGTACACCTATGCTATCAATGAGGAAGATACCATCCAGGCATCCATCCATTCAAAGTAAATGTCAATCATTCTTCTTAATGTACAGCCCTTACTTTTTCTCACCAAAAAACAGCCTCCAGCCATGCATCCGTGTTTGACTTGCATTTGAATTTGCACCAAAGGATATATTGCACACACATACATTTTCTGTTTCACCCACCCAGGCACTCCTCTTTTATTTCTCCTTCCACCCATCCTTGCTTCAGCCTTCAACCGGCCATGCATCAGATTCACAGCCAACTGTGCCTGCATTCAAAAACACATATCATTCTTTGCCAGTCATTAATTTAACTCGCTCGTCCATCCTTACACCCTTCTTTCCCTTTTCGTTCATCCCATCCATCAAGTTCATCTCTGATCTGACTTGGCTTCCCGATAAAACTTTCACAGCTGAGTTGAAGTCAAATTTAGAGTAGGCCATTGGTTACTTGTCAACTCCTGCCGATAATGCTAAAGTCAAGGGTGACTGTCTTCAGTTCTAAATTCTACCTGGTTGACGAAAACTTACTTCTAAATTTGTAAGTTTTCTTAACAGTAAAGTGTACTTACTTGTATTGTACAACATATACACCCCTGCAGCGAGCCTACTCAGCAATCTCAATAAGGAAGGAATATAATAGCTTAAGCTTACCACTGCCCGCCACCACCGTGGCATCCCCCACACCAGTTCCTGCTGGCACCGCATCCGCCCCTGGAGTGACCGCCTCCGCGCTGGCCCCGGCAATGGTGGTTGGCTGTGCCGATGGTGTTACGTCTAGAAAATACATGTGAAATTATTAGATGCCATACACCACTCCCTATTTTGTCGAGGAATGAAAAAATATGTTACTGAACAAATTTAACTATTTGTGACTCTCTAGTCTAAACTAAAAATTCCTCTTTCGGAAGGGTAGGGTGTTTTTTTTTAATGCTTAGCCATGATAAGAAGCTACACTTTTTGGCACAACTGATGAATGCTTGCTTTTTAACACGCACCAACAGACAGAAGCTTCCCTTCTACGAGTACGAACAAGAGCAAGATGTTACTCGGAGTCGACTCGTCATCATCACCACCAAGACTTTAAGTTCCAACCAGGTGAGGTGTCTCCCACAATTAATGTGTAAAATAAATCAGCCACTGTTCAGTTTCAAAGACTTCAACATTTAACTTATATGAATGAATTTGATTGTAATACATGTTTTTATATAATGCACAATTGAAATGTAATGTACTGACTACTGAGTACATACAGAGCTAGTTGTTTTACTTTTAATAAAGCTTTAAAACTTACATAAACTCTGTGGTTTTTTGGCCATGAGTGAATGAGCGAAAGGGTTTGCAATTTGAAGGTATGATTCCGTGACTCTGAGAGGTCGGGAGTGGACTCTGACTCCGTAGTCTTATGTTCTGGGTTGTATAATCAATGGGGATCATCGCTGCATTCGGGAGCTAAATAAAGACTCTGACACACCAGCTAGTCTCAGTCTAAGGAGATTGGGGGTTCAACTTCTGTTATGACTGAGGTATGTGGAAACTGGAAAGTCTAACTGCGCCTATTATCACCAATGCCCTATTTCTTGTCCATAGTTCTGAATGTGCAGAATAGTCCCTGCAACGGTAGTAGTATGTCCTCATATCAAATCAAAATGTAAACTATTATCTTATTCTTGGTGGCCCTGACATTTTTTTAATGGGAATTGTCAAAGCATAAACATTAAGAAGACATTATGGACAACCCAGAGGACTGCACTCAGTGCCTAGAGCTATTGCTGAATAGGAGTTTTGTTTAACACCTTTTGCCAACTGTGCAAGCTTAGCGAGCTACACAGACAGACTAATAATAATAATCTAGTAGTAGCACAGATAGTTATGATAAGAATTTAGAAACAGTCTACAAGAAGATCAAAGACGATTTAGGAAAAAATAGAATTATGAGGAATGTTTGGAATAAATAGGGGCTGTAAAAGATAGGGGAGTATAATTAATAATATTAACAGGAAAACTTACTGGGGCCAGCAGAGGAGCCCTCGGCGGACCTATCCTGGCCTTGCTGTTCCTGCTCCGCCGGCGCCGCTACCTCCTCCTCTGTCCTCTTGCCCCTGGGGGGAGCTGATGTACAACATGAAAGAAAGACACAAACATGGATGATTGTTGTCAGCCAAATCAAACATTCTAAAAAAAACAATAACATATTATTTTGGGGAAATAGACAACAATTGTACTAAATTTATTGACCTATCTGATGTGGTCTACTAGGATATTAGTATTGCTGGATTCACGGACCGTCTACTTGGAAAGTTATGTAACTCACTAAACCAACTACTAAAAGGTTCTACTAGGACTGGCAGGCAGCACTCCGCAGCACGCGAAGTAACCACTAAAAAGTTTCCTACTAAATAGTACATAACCAGTTAAAATATACTCAACCTATCAATCCACCACCACTATCTCTTCTTAGTGGCAGGAGTACAAAGGAAGGACTAGACTTGAGTCTCAAGTGTCTAGCATTAAGCAGTTCTGTAAAGTACACTCATACATAATCACTCAGGCCAAATGAGCACAAAATTGAAAAACAAGTAAGCATAGTAGCACTGCCAGTCAGCAGGCGAGCACCTGCAATCACAGAAGCTTTTGAAACATAATTTACCTGCAATGTAATTTCTAGTGTCTAGCATTACGCACTTCTGTAGAGTACACTCATACATAATCACCCAGGCCAAATGAGCACAAAATTGAAAACAAGTAAGCATAGTAGCACCGCCAGTGAGCAGACGAGCACCTACATAATTTACCTGCAATGTAATCGGCAGCATTCTTGTTCTTCGGAAAAAACAAATATTTGCAATATCATAACACAGAGCAGGAGAAAACAAAGTAGTGATTAAATTCTAGCTACTACTACTCACCAAGGCCTGGGATCTCGACTCCAAGCAGGTCGAGCAGGTCTTGCTCCCGGTCCAGGATGTCGGACCACCGGTGCGTCGCCTGGTTGTAGGTGCACCGAACCCCAGACTCCCGATACATGGCCCGGCACACCTTCCCCCATAGCTGGCGACGCTCCCAGAGCCCGTACCCGGTACCGGGCCTGCCACCTGCCTCGATGGTCTTGGGGAGTTGGCGCTGTGCAAAGAAAACCATTGCGGCCACCTCCAACACGCTGAAGACCTCCCGGACAGTTACTGTCTTCCCCCTTAAGCGCCCGCAAGGGATCCGGGTACGGGGTGCGGGACCCTTCCCCTTAAGGTTCTTCCCAGCTCCCTTTGCCATGGTCCTGAAAAGAGAGTCAAAAAAAGTAGTTTTAAAGTAACCAAAAGTAGAAAAAAACACAAAATATAGATGTACAAAAATAAAGAGATAGGTAATGAGTAAAAAAAAGTAAAAAAAAGTTCAAAGACACAAAGGATTGCAAAGATTAAGGGACAATTGAAAAAGCATGCCCAGAACCATAGCAATGAATGAAAAACAAGATGGCTGCGCCCATTGCGACACGCAAAAACGGACGCGAACGCGCAATTGCGGCCCGCACATAGGAAATGCACAACGCGAGCATGCAACAGGCGCCCGGAAATGGAAAGACGCAACGCGAACACTGAAAACAAGATGGCCGCGCCCATGTACGACCGCATGGGTAACTTCGCGGTCACGCGCTGAAAAAAAAAACGGAACACGCAAAGCGCCCCGCGAACACGCAAAAAACAATTCCGCAAATTTGCACAAATTCGCGGATTTTGCGGACCGTGAATTCGCTTTCGCGCAAATTCACGTACCGCCCATACTTAGCTACAATATGCTCTTAATGCCAGCATACCTGACCTAACCACTTAATTTCAGAAGTTAGTCCTCTTGAAACTAAGCTGATCATGAATAGACTATGAAGCAAAGGTACGTCATAGCTCCTTTATACCCTTCGACTGCAAAAGGCAGATTTGTTGTATCTAGATCTAGATAGGAGAAGAATCTCAGGCCACTGAATAATAATGATGACTGGCTCAAAACGGAAATCTTCTCATGTGAATGGACCATTTCGGCCTAACTGATTCTCACCCTATTTAACTATGTCCACAGGTGGAGCCATTTAAAGGCATAAATCTAGGGGACCCTTGTTAAAGTGATCAAAATTGGTTGTATTTTGACATTTTGGAATGCACTTTCACAGAAGCATCATCTGCATGCCTGGCCTGCCGAACCTTAAACCTCACATGCTGAAAAAGAATATTCTAGCTCAACACTCTCTCCATAACTCCTTCTTTCTACATTTCTATGCATCTACTCCATCTCTTTCTAGCAACTCTCCTTTTCATCTCTGTCTACCTCAACTCACTCTCTATCAACATTATATCTTCCTCTGTCTCCGACAACCTCTCAGCTCTACTTTCTGCCTTTCCTTGTTACTATTAGAGCACCAGCACATGAGAGGTGTTAGCACCAAACTAAGCAGGTAATGCAACTATGTTAGATTGTTGACTGTCTCAATTAGATACAACCGGATTGGAACATGAGGCCGTTAGTATATTTGCATATTGTGGGACTATTCACTTGCTCTGCTTTTTTAACAGCTATGTCTGTGGTAGGGTTGTCTAAATCCTTAAGGCATCTGCTGCATAGATTCACCAGGCATTGGGGTAGCGTATACATCTATCCCTCATGTTGGAAATTGGGTTACTGGTTGAGGGGGTGAAATCTTACTTAAGCAGCAACCCCAATTTCTATTAGAGTGAGGTCACAAGCAAACCCCAAATAAACCTGTGCTCAATCCTGTGGTAGCTTGGCACTGAGCAGTCAGGTTTAACTTAGAGGAAATGTGTACGGTATTTATGCAGCAATTCACACAGTAATAAAGTGGAATTCAACACAAGAAAAATCCCATACCAATATAGAACAACAGAGTCAAATTAAAATGTATTCAATTATTTGACACAAAAATGACAAAAATCCAATCAGTAGGACCTGAAATATGCAATTTCAAAGGTTTAAGTGAAGACAGTGCTTTAAAACACAAAGCGCCAACTATGGTTATCTAGTCACACAGGGCCGGGACAAAGTCAAAGGTTCAAGCTGATTGTCATGGAGGACTGCAGGGACCCAGTTAGGCCCACTGAACAAAAGTACCTTAAATCCAGGTTGTGGAGCGATGCAAAGTCCTGCGTCGAGGACACGTCACTCAGCATAGGTGAGGGCAGCAGCAGTTCTGAGGATGCTGCAGTGGCGATGTAAGGTCTATGCCTGGCGATGCATTGCACAGTGGCGGTTTCAAGGGAGTTGCAGTGTTGATGCGAGGTCCGTGAGGACCATGAAACCGACATCGCATATAGAGACCCCATACCATCAACCATCCCAAAAGATCTCAGCCATCTCTTCTCCCCTCTTTGGATGGCTATTATAAATGCCTCTCTATTACAAGGCACAGTACTTCATTTCCTAAAGATTACCCAAGCAACCCCACTGTTCAAAAACCTGGATGCTACCTCCAGTTACTTGAACAACTATCGACCAGTCATTAACCTCCCTTTGCTGGCAAGGCTGCTAGAGAATTGCTGGAATAAGCAATTATGCTAACACATCTCTAACATCAACCTGCTCGATAAATATCAATCGTGGCTCAGACCAGATCACAGCACAAAGAGCGCTTTACTACATACAATGGATGATGCACTCAAAATCCTAGACCAAAACAATTCATGTCTACTCCCACAACACCCTCCTATACATGTTCGAACACAGAATGGGCATGCTGGGAACTGTCCTGAAATGGTTTGCCTCCTACCCTCACAACAGATTCCAACTAATCAAACCAGACAACACATTCTCAAACCCTTCACAGGTTAGACTGGGATGCCGACTAGGCACCATTAACTCTCCAAAACTCTTCAACCTGTGTGTTGAACCTTCCACAGGGATCTTAAAACAAGAGAATCTCAACTATCACATGTTCACCGATGACATACAAATCTACTTAAAAATCTCATCCCTTACCAACATCACTGCCTAAACAACACTTTAAAAAGGATAACTAAAAACCGATCTTGCTATAGACGGAATTCTTTCTTATCACCCCGCCAACAGCGCATCTTCAATTATAGAATGGTTAAAACAGCTGGATGCTCTAGACTGCCCTTCCACCATTGTCAATTCCTCTAAGTGCCTCTGGGTAATTCTAGATGAGAACCTTAACACACACACCCATATCCCATCCTCCAGAAGAAGAGCCCTCTATCATCTTAAACTACAAAAGAAACTGAAAGCTTAAATTCCAACAACAGACCTTAAAATTGTAGTCCAATCCTTGGTTGTTTCCAGACTTGACTATGGGAACACACCCTAGTGGGGCTCCCCAAAGCAACCCTCAATGTGGCAGCATGACTAATAGCAGGCATCAGAATGTTCAGTTGCGTCTCAACAGTTCACAATGGCTTCCAATCAAGGCAAGGATCCCCCTTAAAATCACCTGCACAACACACAAACCTATCCACCATAACACATCAAAATATCTAGCCCAGAGTCTAATCCCCTCTAGTGCCAGTAGATCAGTTAGAAGTAAAAATACACTTTTACTTGAACCAGCAAGATTTTAAAAATCTTACACCGAAACCAGGGCTTTCTCGAGGGTGGCCCCTAAAGTTTGGAACTGGTTACCTCCGAAGATTCAAATGAAGCCATTTACATCAACATTTAAAATCAAAGTCAAAAGAATGCTACTGAACCATCGACTCCCAGACTGACTCAATGCGCCTCTTTATTTGTCCTCCTTTACATCAATATCTACATCAGCACGGAACACTAATTGTACACAAGGCACTTGCGACTCCCTAGCTAAACACCTCTTTGGCCTACAAAGCGCTAGCTGACTCTAGCTCTACTGCACCAATTGACTACATGTACATCTGCTCACAGTTCTAGATGCATCTTTTATTTGTCTACATTGATTGAGAACAATTCTTCTCCAGCTTTGTACCCTTGAGTCATGTTTGCACTTCATAAAACTGTCTAAAATAAATAAATCAGAAGGCCAGTCAGCTGGCCCTTGGAGTCACTCTAGTGGTACTGGGGTCAAGATGCCAGTCCAGTCCTTCACTCAGGCAGCAGGACAGCAGGCAGCAGGGCAACAGAGTAGTACTCCTTCTTGAGAGCAGCACAGCAGTCTTTCTGTATTCTCCACAGGTCCAGAGATCTACTGAAGAGTTGGGTTTGAAGGTCAATTATTTACAACTGGTGCCCACTTTGAAGGAGGATAAGGTGCTCCCCCCCCCCTTGAGATATCAGACATCCCCTTTCTCCTGGCCCTGGAATTAGCTTGTCTGGGAACACACAAGTCTAGTGATAAACCCTTTGTGAGTGTTTTCAGACAGGGCATTTGTGATGTATATCTGTGGTAGGTGACTTCTCTGCCTCCTTGTTAAGACAGAGTGGTCCATCCTTCCAACCCCTATCTTCCCTGTGTCTCACTG
Organism: Lissotriton helveticus; assembly: GCF_964261635.1. Classification (NCBI taxonomy): domain Eukaryota; kingdom Metazoa; phylum Chordata; class Amphibia; order Caudata; family Salamandridae; genus Lissotriton; species Lissotriton helveticus. The sequence continues at coordinate 1,165,019,049 of NC_136068.1, read as the reverse complement.
TCTGGGAGTAATACACAAGGACCAACTGCCAGCTACACCAAGTCATGTGATCCAGGGACAGGCTGCAGGCACCAAACATTTTAGGACAAAAAAAGGTCAACTTTCGAAAAGTGCTATTTTCAGAATTGTGACTTAAAATCTGACTTTAACATTAAAGAGGGCTTTTAATTAAAATTCTTTAGACACCAAAATCGACATTCCTACCTGATTCTATTTAAACTTTGTCACTTATTAAATGTAATAAGTTAACCTGATGTTATCCTATAGGAGGGTTAAGGTCATACAAAGCCACTCACCTGAACTCCAGGCTATTCCTCTGGGGTGATGCAGGGTCTCCCTCTTGAGGTGGTAGCCGTCTTAGAAGGATAAGGGGGAATGGGAAATAGAGCTAAAGAAACAAATCTGGATTGCTGGGCATGAAATGCTAGGATGCAGGTCACTTTACTTCAAGGAATCTCTGTGTGGTTGGATTGCAGTTCTGCGGGCTAACAGTTCCTAAGTGCAAAGAAAGTAACCCCCACATGCATCAATCTAGGATTTTGCATTTCTTAAATAGCGAAAATTAAGGAATCGCTATTTAGGAAATGCAAAATCCTATGCATCAAGAAATCCTAAAAGTTTTTAGGATTTCTTAATTTTCGGAAATTGCGATTCCTTAATTGCGAATCGCAATTAAGGAATGGCATTACATTGATTCCTATGGGCCTAGAGGCCCATAGGAATCAATGCCATTTTGCATTTTTTTTTTTTGCACTCGCAATTTGTTGATGCATTGCAAGGGTGCAGAGGGGGCTCCAAAGGCCCCCCCCTGCACCCCTGAAATGTTTTTTTAAGTGCATGTTTCACACACACATGTCCTAAGGACATGTGTGTCTGTAACATGCAAGTTTAAAAAATGCATTTTTTTGCTTTTTTAAAAATTTTCGCAAATTAACACGAGGGTCAACCTCGTGTTAATTTGCACTTCCAATTTCAAAATTCGCTATTTTTTACAAATTGATGCATTGCATTTAAGGAATCGCACAAATGCGATTCCTTAATTGCATTTGCATTTTTAAGAAATGCAAAAAATAGCGAATTGTTTCATGCATCCCAAAAACGTATTTAGGAAGTGCAAACGGCCGAATTTACCGATTCGCACCGTTTGCACTTCCTAAATAGGTTGATGCATGTGGGGGTAAGAGTTATAAGCAACACCAAATACCTGATAGCCTTTAAGTTCCTGATACATTTTCCTTGCTTTGTAAACAAACCTTTTTGCCCAACATGACAACATCATGAAGTATTACACCAGTCTGTAAACGATACAACATAAGAAGTCTTTCTAATGACTCTCAGAAAGAAGGCCTCCCAGATTCTATCTGCTCTAGATACATCTGAACTCAATTGTCTCTCATTCTCTCTTATGGTCATTGTGCTACAATGTCCTCCCTTTGGCCCACATGCATCATTGAGACATTTTGCACTTCTTAATTTGCGAAAAATAAGGATTCGCAAATTAAGAAGTGCAAAATGGTATGCATCATTATTTTCGGTATTCATTTGTGATTCGGTAAAAATCGCAATTTTTACCGAATCCCAAATAAATACCGAATTCTTAAGTTAATTTTCGCAATTCCCATTGATCCCTATGGGCCAAAAGGCCCATAGGAGTAAATGGGAAGGCATTAGCAAATTGCGAGTGGCACTTTGAAAATTTCATGGGTGCAGGGGGGGGTCCAAAGGACCCCCCCTGCACCCCTGAAATGTATTTTTCGCATCATGTTTCACACACACATGTCCTAAGGACATGTGTGTGAAACATGAATGTTGAAAAAAAAAACATTTTCAGCATTTTAAACACTTTTTCCAAATTTACCGAGTGGTTCAAACACTCGGTAAATTTGACACCCTAATTGCGATTTTGCACTTTTAAAAGTAATGATGCATTGCTTTTAAGAAATCGCACATCTGCGACTTCTTAAAAGCAATCGCAATTTTAGAACTCGCAAAAATGTTACGAATTCTAAAATTGCTTCATGCATCCCAACAAGCACTTTTGGAATCGCAAACGGCCTATTTTAAGGAATCGCACCGTTTGCGACTCCAAAAATGCTTGATGCATGTGGGCCAAGCGGGCACATGCCTCATTGAGACATTTTGCACTTCTTAATTTGCGAAAAATAACGAATTGCAAATTAAGAAATGCAAAATGCTATGCATCATTTTTTTCGGTATTCATTTGTGATTCGGTAAAAATCGCAATTTTTACCGAATCCCAAATAAATACCGAATTCTTAAGTGCATTTTTGCAATTCCCATTGATTCCTATGGGCCAAAAGGCCCATAGGAGTCAATGGGAAGGCATTTACAAATTCGCAATTTGTTGATGCATTCCAAGGGTGCAGGGGGGGGGTCCGAAGGACCCCCCCCTGCACCCCTGAAATGCATTTGTAAGTGCATGTTTCACACACACATGTCCTAAGGACATGTGTGTCTGTAACATGACAGTTTCAAAAATGCTTTTTTTTGCTTTTTGACAGATTTTCGCAAATTACCACGAGGGTCAACCTCGTGGTAATTTGCACTTCCAATTTCAAAATTCGCTATTTTTTACAAATTGATGCATTGCATTTAAGGAATCGCACAAATGCGATTCCTTAATTGCATTTGCATTTTTAAGAAATGCAAAAAATAGCGAATTGTTTCATGCATCCCAAAAATGTATTTAGGAAGTGCAAACGGCCGAATTTACCGATTCGCACCGTTTGCACTTCCTAAATAGGTTGATGCATGTGGGGGTTAGTTCTTTAAAATACAGGGTGCAAAATATACCAAGTGTGACAAACTCTGTTTTCTTGTCTAGTTTCACATGCAGGATGCAAGTGCTACAAATATCTTAATGCGTACCAATGGTTATTTTTCTATTTTCCTTTCACATACAAGTTCATGCATCACAAACGTTCTGGATGGCGCCGCCCAGTGCTGCGAGACATGAAAGGTTCAAACTCACAATTTGTGTTTTGCTTTTCTTTTTCAAATATTAGCGGAAAGGGTGTGCTGATGCTGGACACACTGCTGAGTCGTTGCTGGGAACGAGTAGCCGCATCACTGGATCAGATAAGCTCTGGAATTCATACGGGACTTCTGGAGAAGAGTAACAAAACCAAGCAAATGTTTCCCATTGGGGCACAGATTTCATACTCTCCCAAAAGCGGGCCACCAGGTACGTGCGGTACTGAAATCTCGCTAGACCTCACGAGATGTTTGTAAAGGAGGAAACGTGCCAGAAGAACGTGCTTTCTTTAGTGAGGGTCTAAGTAGGTTCATAAATGTACCTTAATTGTTTGTCTCTAAAACAAGGGGGAGGGGCTGAGGAAAATAGAAGGTCGTAAAGGTGAAGGTCTCTTTTGGGAAATGTGCTTAGGTTGGAAGGACATGCAACTTGGGGCAAAGGAGGCCTACAAAAGAACTCCACATGCTGGGGTGTCTCTCAGAAGGGGGGCAAGCAAGCAATATGGAAGGTTGCGGAAGTCTATGGAGCACACTCAATATGCAGCAGGGGCACTCAGGATGGGTATAAACAAGAGCAACAACAGGGAGAGGGAGTCCTCACAGTAGTGAAAAACAAATGTAAGAGTTTTTACTGACAGGACATGTAAAACTTAAAAGTACATGTCCAACTTTTAAATATACTGCACCCTGCCCTATGGGCTATTTATTGCATACCCCATGGGTGATCTATATGTAATAAAAAGAAATAATTAGGCTTGGCCAAACGTTTATTTTTCCAGGTCAAAAAAGGCAGTGCACACATGGGCTGCAATGGCAGGTCTGAGAGATGTTTAAAGGGCTACTTAAATGGGTGGCATAATGAATGCTTCAGGTACACTAGTAACATTTAATTTACAGGCCCTGGGTACATGTAATACCACTTTACTAGTGACTTACAAATAAATTCAATAGGCCAGTTGGGTGTAAGCCAATCCTACCATGTTTAAGGGAGAGTGAACAAGCACTTTAGAACTGGTTAGCAGTGGAAAAGGGTGCAGAGGCCTAAAAGCTAAAAAAAAACAGGTTCAGAATACAGAAGGGTGAAGGCAAAAAGTCTGGGGATTACCCTGTAGTCAGGGCCAAGTACAACGCCTCATCTCTGTTTTATCTTTCTCTCTATCTCACATTTTTCTTTACACCTTACTGCTCTGTTTTCATCTCACCTCCCCATGTCTCTCATTCATCCTCTTCACCTCTTTCAGACAGATCTCTATTGTTACCACACTTCTCTATCTTTCTGTCCATCTCTCTATACCTCGTATCTCTATCTCTCCCTCGTCCCTCTCTACTTCATGACTCTCACGCTCTCATCCTCTCACAATAACTATATCCCAATATCTAACGTCTTTGTTGACCTCACCGTTAGTTTTCATCCTCATCTCTCCACAGCCCCTTTCTTCTTCTTCCTGCCTCTTTACCCCACTACTTCACTTTTCTGACAACTTCATTTTTTTTGCCACCTTCCTTTCTATCTCAACCTATATCTCTCTATCACTAACTTTGCTTTCTCTTTCATCATCCTCCCTCTCTGCACTTCCTTCTAGAATGCAACGCATCCTGTTTCTCTGACCTCTCTCTCTCTTTCTCTCTCTATTTTCCTTTCGTTATCTCACTCTCTGTACATCATTCAGCAGCCCCTCTGTTTTCTTCATCATCTACACACCCCTCTCTACCCATACATTCTTTCTATCTAGCTCTGTATCCATCTTGCCTCACATTCTCTACCTCATCTCTTTCTCTCTGCCTCACCTCTTTTCTCTCTATACCTCGTCGCTCTTTCAGCCATTCACCTCCTGTTTACACTTCTCTCTGCCCCACTGTTTTAAGAGACTTGTCTTTCTATGCCTCACCTTATTGTGTCCTTCCCAATCTTACTCTTTTTTTACTTTAACTTTCATCTCCTCATTTTTTCCTTCCCCACCTCACTCTGCTTTCTCTTTAATTTGCATCTCCACTCTTCTCTCAATACTTCACCTTGATAGTTGTCTACACCCTCTGTCTTTAACTATTTTTCCACATTTTTTCTTGCTCCTTACTGAAACTGATCTTGATGAACCTCAGCACTCTCCCTCTCTCTTGATTCCCTTCTTTCTCTATAGCTGTGTCTCTACATTTCACAATAAAACCACAACAATCTCTCTCGCTTTCTTTCACTACCTCTATTTCTTGCTGGCGTCTTACCTCTCTCTTTACGACTCTCATTACTTTACCTATCTCTGTACTGCATCTCTATCTCCCTTTTGCCTCTTTACGTGTCCTCAATTTCTGTACCATTCTTTACCTCTCTCTCCCTCTCCCGCCTCCTGCCTCCTTCCCTTACTTAAGAATGACTAGAGACCTGGACTGGTTAAATAATCGCAAAAACCGTGGTCCTAACATACACATACAACCATATTTAGAACCGTTTTGTCGGGGCGTGGCTTGGACGGCAATTAAGCATGGGCGTAAAATCCGCTCCGCTCGCGGATTTTTCGGATTTTCGGCAAATCCGCAATCCGCGAACGCTCGCGAATTTGTCGAAAATCCGTGAATCCGCTCGCGGCGGATTTTTTGCTTGGTTGCGGCGCGCGGCGTGGTGCACGGCGTTCACTTTCCGTCATTTTAGCGTTTGCCGAGTTGTTTTTCTTTGCGAGTGACGCGCCATTTTAGATCTTGCTGCGTGTTCCCGCGGGAGTTTGTCGCCCGCGAATACGTACTCGCGGCTTGCCACCTTGCACAGCACACCTCGCGAGAGTTCGCAATTGCGAACACGTAGTTGCGGCGGAAAGGAACAATCTCGCACTTGCGAAATAGAGATTTTGCAATTTCGCACAAGAAAATCACCAGCAAACAGGATAAACCTTCAGAAAATTATGATTTTTATCAGAATCACCCCTCAGGTTGACATTTGCATGGCCTTTTTTTTTTGCAAGGAGTCCATTTTGGGGGGGGGAGGAAGGAAGTGCCCCACAGTCTCCAACTTCCTGTTCCTGTCCAGCAGGCTCCTCCCAGTGCTTTGTCCATCTCCTGGTCACTTTCATTTGGATCTGGAGCTGGAAGGATTACTTTTTGTGGGTGCTGCTGGATATTTGGATTTGAGGCCTTTTTGACTGTCTTTGGATCACTTTTGAATTAGAAATCAACTTTCACAAGTAAGTTTGTTTGGGGCATTACAGTTGCTCCAAGTAAAATTTTGGAACTTTTTCAGAACATTAAATAAATTATATTGTGGGTAGCCACAGTATCCAGTAGGACCAGGGTTGGTTAGGGGTGCATGATACAACTGTTTTGTTGAATTTAAACACCATTGAGGCCATGGATGGGCTGGGATTCTGCTGATTTTATTGTTTTTTGTCGTTTTTTTGGGCCTGCTGGTGGGGCCCTTTGCCCAGGGGTGGTGAGTGTTGCATGGGCCTAGTCTTTCTGTGGGGTGTCTTCTTGAATTTAAACATAATAGAGGCCATGGATGGGCTGGGATTGTGCTTATTTTATTGTTTTTTGTCGTTTTTGGGGGGCTGCTGGTGTGGCCTTTTGCCCAGGGGTGGTGGGTGGTGCATGGACTGAGTGTGCCTGTGGTGTGGTCTCACTCTCTTTAATGTAAACATCATGGATGGCATTGGATTGTGGTGATTTCTGGCTGTTTTTCTGTTTTTTGGGGGTGTACTGTTGATGTGGACTGGTCATGTGGGTGGTGGTGGTGGCCATCTTGAGTGCTGGCTGCTACAGGCAACATGTGCTTGGGGTGTAAGAAGGGGCCATTTTGAGGAGAGGCAGTGTCTGAGGCCTGCACTTATTTTGCCTACTTTTCATCCATTATGCCCAGGGGTAGTGAGTGTTGCATGGGCCTAGTGTTTCTGAGGGATGTCTTCTTGAATTTAAACACCATTGAGGCCATGGATGGGCTGGGATTGTGCTGATTTTATTGTTTTTTGTCGTTTTTTTGGGCCTGCTGGTGGGGCCCTTTGCCCAGGGGTGGTGAGTGTTGCATGGGCCTAGTCTTTCTGTGGGGTGTCTTCTTGAATTTAAACATAATTGAGGCCATGGATGGGCTGGGATTGTGCTTATTTTATTGTTTTTTGTCGTTTTTGGGGGGCTGCTGGTGTGGCCTTTTGCCCAGGGGTGGTGGGTGGTGCATGGACTGAGTGTGCCTGTGGTGTGGTCTCACTCTCTTTAATGTAAACATCATGGATGGCGTTGGATTGTGGTGATTTCTGGCTGTTTTTCTGTTTTTTGGGGGTGTACTGTTGATGTGGACTGGCCATGTGGGTGGTGGTGGTGGCCATCTTGAGTGCTGGCTGGTACAGGCAACATGTGCCTGGGGTGTAAGGGGCCATTTTGAGGAGAGGCAGTGTCTGAGGCCTGCACTTATTTTGCCTACTTGTCATCCATTATGCCCAGGGGTAGTGAGTGTTGCATGGGCCTAGTGTTTCTGAGGGGTGTCTTCTTGAATTTAAACACCATTGAGGCCATGGATGGGCTGGGATTGTGCTAATTTTATTGTTTTTTGTCGTTTTTTTGGGCCTGCTGGTGGGGCCCTTTGCCCAGGGGTGGTGAGTGTTGCATGGGCCTAGTCTTTCTGTGGGGTGTCTTCTTGAATTTAAACATAATTGAGGCCATGGATGGGCTGGGATTGGGCTTATTTTATTGTTTTTTGTCGTTTTTGGGGGGCTGCTGGTGTGGCCTTTTGCCCAGGGGTGGTGGGTGGTGCATGGACTGAGTGTGCCTGTGGTGTGGTCTCACTCTCTTTAATGTAAACATCATGGATGGCGTTGGATTGTGGTGATTTCTGGCTGTTTTTCTGTTTTTTGGGGGTGTACTGTTGATGTGGACTGGCCATGTGGGTGGTGGTGGTGGCCATCTTGAGTGCTGGCTGGTACAGGCAACATGTGCCTGGGGTGTAAGGGGCCATTTTGAGGAGAGGCAGTGTCTGAGGCCTGCACTTATTTTGCCTACTTTTCATCCATTATGCCCAGGGGTAGTGAGTGTTGCATACTTGCATGTCCGTAGTCTTTCTGTGGGGTGTCTTCAATGTAAACATCAAGGATGGCATGGGATTGTGCTCATTTTTCTGTGTTTTGTCGAATTTTTGGGGTGTATAACTGAACTGATGTTCCTCTGTCTTCCATTGCTTTTAGGTGCACAAGAAGACTCAAGAGAACCACCAGTGCCAGGAAGAAGTCCTGCAGCGGTGTGTGCAGCATAACGTCACGTGACGTCACGTCTGGACACAGAACCCTCTGCAACTCGTGCAACTGCTGCCTGCTGACCTGCTCTGAAGAGGATGGCCCCAAAAAAAGTAACCCGTAGCTCCTCTAGCAAGAAAGGTGCCAGTAAGGAGCAGAAGAAGCAAGTTACCAAGGAGACTGGTGTGCCGCCCGCCCCTTTTTTTGGGAGTAAAAAAAAAAGTATGCCTGCAGCAGCAGCAGCGGGATCTGCTGGGGACCAAGCTGGCAGCACCCCCCCCCGCTCCATTGGGCTCAGTGCCACCACCACCACCACGCCAACTTAAGTCCAAGCCCTTGAGTGCTGCAGAGGCAGCCAGTATAGTTGTTCAATCACCATCGACCAGTGATGTTGGCTCATCGCAAGAAAGCAGCAGCAATGTCCCTCAATCAACACAGGTTGTTGTAGCTCATCTGACGAGTGTTGAACAACCACAGCCGCAACAACAATCACATGTGCAAGTACAAGCCCAAGTACATGTGGAAGGAGAGGCAGCGCAAGGAGATGCGCAAGCAGAGGTGCATGGAGGGTCACAAGTGCCCACAATAGTTGTTCCTCCCGAAGTAGGGGCACATCAGGAAATCGACAATCAAGGCGAGGTATCATTTGAGGAAGCCACTCCTCCTGCTGATCCTTCATTGTCTTCCACAACCCTAGCAAGGAAGAGATCAAGGGTGGTGTCTACATCCTCTTCAAGCACACCTCCTTCTGATGATACGGATCAAACTTGGGAACCAGCACCACAGCCGTCTGAGAGTGAGGCACACCATGATCCAACAAAGGTACTTAAGCGTAAAAGGAAGCTCGTCCAAAGTCTCAGACTTATGGAGTGTGATGAGGCTCAACAAGAAGTGGCGGATACTGCTGCTGATGAAGACTCTGCCAACGACGACCCAGTCATCATAAAGGTCACTGCAGCCCCAGCGGGCATGCAGCAAACAGACATTTTGACCCTAGCCCGAAGAGCTGCTGCGCGTGATGATGATGATGATGATGTTGTCGATGAGGAGGCAGTGGAAACACCACAATCATTGGAGTTAAGTAGTACACCAACTCGTCCCGCTTCCATATTTCTTTCTGGCAAGAAGAGACCTCCGTCAACCTCGACCTTAATTAGTGGCGGTGAAAGTGGAAAACGTACAAAAGTTGGGCAATCCAGATCCTCCACTTCATCTGGCATTAGCTTCATGACCACCACCACCAGTATCGCCGCCTCCTCCAGGTCCCACAGACACTTCAAGTCCCCAGTTTGGGACTTCTTTACTGTTTGTCCCAAAAATCCAAAGTTTGCCATTTGTACCCTTTGTAAGCTTGCAGTTAGTCGTGGTAAGTCAGGTACCAACTATGGTACCGGCGGCCAGAGTGGTCATCTTGAGAGAAAGCACGCTGTCAAATGGTTTGCGCACCTAGCTGCGATCAAGAAAGGCCAAAATCAAGGAAACGTTGATGTTTCATCTGATGTTGACGAGCAGGAAGAAGACGTGTCAAACACTTCCCTTACACCCAGTACCCCTGTCAGCAGCACACCCAATGTGAGGCACACTAAGAGTGTTGGAGCGAGTGAGACACCAACGCACAAAAGTTCACCAGCGAGCAAAATTGGGTCAACGAAGTCATTATCAGCCCGTAAATGCTTGGTCCAGGGCAACATTAGAACAATGCTTACTTCAGACGTGCCATATGAACGCAACCACCCACTGACGCGTCTGTATAACACTAAGCTGGCTAAAATGCTAGCTGTGGACCTTCTACCTTTTTCTTTTGTAGAAGCGGTAGGTTTTCTTGAATTAGTTGCAACGCTCTGCCCTAAATGGAAGGTTCCGAGCCGGTTCTATTTTGCCAGAGTTGCGGTTCCAGCACTACATGAAGATGTGCTGCAGGCGATTGGGGCAGCTTTGCAGAAGAGTGCTGTTCACACAATACATCTGACAACAGACATGTGGACCAGTGGCCCAGGCGATGATTACATGTGCATCACTGCACACTGCGTCTCTTTTTCAGGTGTTAAAGCAAAGCTAAACGCAGGTGTTGACCCGGACCAAGTTTTCAAAGCTGCTCGGAAACATGCAACACTAGCCATGTTTGGCTTGGAGAAAAGTCACACAGCAGAAAACCTTTTGGAAGAGTTTGACAAAAAGGTCTTGACAATGCTATCCCCCCTAAAACGCAAGATTGGTTATGTTTCCACGGATAATGGCGCCAATGTAGTTAAGGCCATGTTCCTTGGTGACCATGTTAGAGTGCAGTGTTTGGCGCACTGTATCAACCTGGTAGTTCAAAAATTCTTGAGTGATAAAGAGAGTCCAGCGTTCGAGGTAATGGCCACCTGCCGCAAAATGTGCAACCATTTCAGCCATTCTTTTAAGGCCCGGAAGCATCTGCGGAGACTGCTACTTCAACGTGGAATGCCAGTGAAAGCACTCATCCAGGAGGTGGCAACACGTTGGAACTCAACCTTCTACATGCTTGAGCGTCTGCATGAGCAGTATACGGTACTCGATCACTATTTCTTGACAGAGGCTACATCTCAGAAGGAGGACCTGCGGATGAGTAAGGCGCAATGGGACATAGTTAAAAGCCTGACAGACATGCTTCGTCCTTTTGAGTTCTTCACGCGTGCAGTCAGCCAGGAGGACTGTAATTTGGGAAAAGCTATCCCATTGTTGTGCATACTGGAGCACCAACTGATGGCGGTTTCTTCTGAGTTTGAAAAAGATGAAAAAAAAAAAAAACATTTCATTTTGTCTGAGAAATTATTACATCGCCTACGTGGTGATGAACGTCTTCAAAACATCAACTCAGATCAGCATTACATTTGTGCTACTATTCTGGATCCACGCTACAAAAAGGCGCTGGCAGACAACGCATTCTTTCCTTTCGCTGATGCAGATGTTCAAAAGTACAAACATTGGTTAGCCTGGTCAGCCAAGAGGTTTGAAAAAGAACGGCAGGTTATTGAAGGAGAAGCCAGTACATCAGCATCAGCATCAGCAGGCCATCCGCAGTCACAAGAATCCACTTCTGCACCTGTGGCTGGGGCACAAGTGACCTCTCAGCCGTTAAAGACACCGGCAACTGGATCATCTGCACCACACACAATGACAACACTAACAGTGGCTGGGGAGGAGGATTGGCTAAGTTTGATGGGGTATGGTTCTCGAAAAAATGTCTCAGGCACAGCAAAAAGTAAGCAAAGTGGAGGAACAGTTGATGACCTTGAGTCGATGGTGCAGGACTATCTGAATGACTCAACAGAGGTCTTCCTGATGAGCCATTGCAGTATTGGCATGGCAAAAAACAATTGTGGCCACAGCTCTTCAACCTGGCTATAAACTATTTGTCTTGCCCACTCGCAAGTGTGTCTTCTGAACGTGTTTTCAGTGCTGCTGGTGGCATTGTAACTCCCAAACGGAGCCGCCTCTCGCCCAAAAATGTGGAGCGGCTGACAATGATCAAGATGAATCAGCACCTCATACCACCAGATTACAAAGTACGAGAAAGCACGCCTCATGAAGACGAGGAGGACAGCAACGTAGATGAGGGGATTTTTTCTCTGTTCGGTGCCACTGACCTCATCCAGCCTGAATTCGCAGAGTATGATGACGAAATCTTGTTCTTATTCCCTGACACCGAGCCCTGAAAATGAGACAATCAATCAAGAACTTTCTTTTTCGTCCTTATTCACTTTTATTCCTGTGTGCTTTGTGTCTCTCTTTCTTTGTTTTGCACAGTTAATTTAATTCAAACTTTAATCACCTAATCCCAAAAACAAGACCATCATCAGAACTGTCTTCACTTGTTTGCTTATTGATTTGAAGGTGCCGCAGTCTACATTCCTCAGGTTCACAAGTTCTGAAGAACATGCTCCTCTATCCTCCTCCTCCAGACTGCGATTTCCCTCCAAGCAGAGTGCTGGATTACGCACAATGAAGAAAGACTCAGCACTTGTGGGGGTGTTGTACTTCTTTGCGGGTGAGTTGACGGTTTTGGGCCCATTGCTGTGAAGCTCTAATAATGGACAAAAGTGTTTTGGACCAAATATGAGGTGGAAATTTCTTGCCGTTTTTGCTGACTTGCTTGCCTTTGAGGTGCTCTTTGGCGGGGTTCCGGGGGTTTGTGTGTCATTTTTGGTGTCTGTCGAAGCACTGCTGCGACAGTCTAATCTTGATTGCATTTGCTTTTCAGGAAATCCGTGGTGGAAAACAGGAGTTATGATGATTGATGATGATGACCTAGCTGAACAGCGCCGCATTTGGAACGAAGGCCGAGAGATATTGTAAGTATGAGATTTAGCTTTTTCGCTGTTTGGGGGTGTTGTCGGGTGTTTTTTTGCGGGTGGGTTGGCGCCGGCGGGTCTTGCCTGGGGCATTCCTGGGAAGGTCTAATACCGGATAGAAGTGTTTTGGACAAAATCCATAAGGAACAGCCTTTTTTTTGCCATTTCTTCAGACATCTTGCTCAATGTAGCGTTTTGGGGGGCTTCCTGCTGTTCGTGGGTGGGTTGCGGCCGGGGTCTCTGTCGAAGCACTGCTGCGACAGTCTAATCTTGATTGCATTTGCTTTTCAGGAAATCCGTGGTGGAAAACAGGAGTTATGATGATTGATGATGATGACGACCTAGCTGCACAGCGCCGCGTTTGGACCGAAGGCCGAGAGACATTGTAAGTATGAGATTTAGCTTTTTCGCTGTTTGGGGGTGTTGTGTCGGGTGTTTTTTTGCGGGTGGGTTGGCGGGTCTTGCCTGGGGCATTCCTGGGAAGGTCTAATACCGGATACAAGTGTTTTGGACAAAATCCATAAGGAACAGCCTTTTTTTTGCCATTTCTTCAGACATCTTGCTCAATGTAGCGTTTTGGGGGGGCTTCCTGCTGTTCGTGGGTGGGTTGCGGCCGGGGTCTCTGTCGAAGCACTGCTGCGACAGTCTAATCTTGATTGCATTTGCTTTTCAGGAAATCCGTGGTGGAAAACAGGAGTTATGATGATTGATGATGATGACGACCTAGCTGCACAGCGCCGCGTTTGGACCGAAGGCCGAGAGACATTGTAAGTATGAGATTTAGCTTTTTCGCTGTTTGGGGGTGTTGTGTCGGGTGTTTTTTTGCGGGTGGGTTGGCGGGTCTTGCCTGGGGCATTCCTGGGAAGGTCTAATACCGGATACAAGTGTTTTGGACAAAATCCATAAGGAACAGCCTTTTTTTTGCCATTTCCTCAGACATCTTGCTCAATGTAGCGTTTTGGGGGGCTTCCTGCTGTTCGTGGGTGGGTTGCGGCCGGGGTCTCTGTCGAAGCACTGCTGCGACAGTCTAATCTTGATTGCATTTGCTTTTCAGGAAATCCGTGGTGGAAAACAGGAGTTATGATGATTGATGATGATGACGACCTAGCTGCACAGCGCCGCGTTTGGACCGAAGGCCGAGAGACATTGTAAGTATGAGATTTAGCTTTTTCGCTGTTTGGGGGTGTTGTGTCGGGTGTTTTTTTGCGGGTGGGTTGGCGGGTCTTGCCTGGGGCATTCCTGGGAAGGTCTAATACCGGCTAGAAGTTTGTTGGACAAAATCCATAAGGAAACACCAGTTTTGGCACTTTTTGTAAGTTAGGGTTCGTTAGGGTTAGCCCTAGCAGCAGGATTGCATGTGTTTAGGGGGGTTCTATTGCAACGCGGTTCTGTTGTTGTAGAGCACTGTTGGAGCGATGCTGGCTATGGATACTTTTGCTTGCAGGCAAGTGGTTTGAATACAATCCACGGTCTGTATTTGGGCCTACTGTTACTTTCAAAGTACGTTTTGTAACCATTTTTCTGCTAGGCATCGTTTTTGGAGATATGATTGGGTTCTTCTACATTTTTGCGACTGGCTTTAGTAAGGGTCTTGGTGGGAGCATTGCTGGGAAGGTCAAATTTTGTTCTAAAACACAGTAGTACACCCACCTTGAGGGGAAAGATCCGCTATAATATTTTGGCCATACTTATTGATCCTTAAAAAGGTGACTCAGACAGAGCACGCAATTTCAAAAATATTGTACTGTCTATTAGGGAAATCAAAGTGTCACTTTTTGAACCACACAGCGTACATACCTTTTATTTATTTATCAGTGGTATTGTAATAGCACTTCCTGTTTTCCGTTCAATAATTACAGGCCGGGTTTCAGTCAACATCCGCCAGGCAGGCAGTGGACAGGGTGTCTCTTCTGTCAGTGGTCACCACCACATTGATGGACGAAGCGTCAGCTGGAATGGAGGAGTGCCGCCAATAAGAGGAATTGTTTGCTGCATGCAACTTACTTACCAATTTCAACAGGACAACTCCAACAACATACGCAATACAGATACAGTATCCATTGTTGTCTTTTATTCTATGAGTGTGACTGCATGTGCTTACCTTTAGTTTGTAACCAAAGATTGTCTGTAAACTCTGTATCTTCAATTATTGTTTGTCCATGCTCTGCTTTTTTTTTCTTCTCTCAACAAAACCTACCCAAAAAGAAACCCCCATTCCCATCCATTTTACAAACCCTAACCCTCTTCCCCCGGGCTGTGTTGTTTTGCTTGATGTCTGACTAAAATGACATCAATAATTCCACACACTTGCTGGGGAGGATAAGGTGATAGCAGCAACAGGCTGGTGAAGGAATACGAGGATATCTTCTAGACTTACTCAGCTTCAGTACTATATCTTCTAGTAGTAGTAGCCAATGTCAAATAAATTCAACGCAAGTACTAGTTATACTTGCAAGCAAATACTTTACCATTTGTTAGGCTACATTATGGCACTGTTCTAGTGTACTGTCACCTGCTATTTTCTCGATCGTACCGTAACCGTTGTAATGCTACAGTAAGGAGGACAAACAAGGTTTCGTTTTCTTTTTTTCCATAGGCATGCAACTGCCACTGTGTCACACCACTAGTACCACCGCAATGAGGAAATGTCACCCGCCCAGGATTGACAACGTTAATCCCCATTTCACCTGGAGCCAGCCCTGGGCCTAGCCCTAATTTCTAACACAAATTACAGGTAAGATAAGCGTTTGGTGGGAGGTAGTATAATGGAGTATTATTTCGGAGTAGACAAGAGATTGACGGTTGTACTACTAAAGTCCTACGACTGTTCAGGAAAACAAAGTTACTGTTACACCCCCGCCCCCCACCCACCAGACTGAAAAGCAGTAAAAAACAGGTATGGTCAGATAAAGTTGAAAAATATATTTATTTAGCCCTAACAAAATAATCTCCCTCACCCACCCTAACCCCAACGATTGTCTCTGAAACGTCCCAAAACGATCCCAACTCCCAAATCCCACCCCCCAAAAGTCTATAAAAAAAGGGCAAGGGACACTCCACTACTGGAGGGTGCTGGTGCTGGTGCATGATGCGGCATGGGCATCATACTCCTTCAGGAGGGTGGCAAGCTCGGAGCGGAGGCCCTTAACCAAGTTCTTATACCTCAGGACCTCCTGCTCCAGGTTGGACATGCGGACTCGTAGGCGGCGTTGGCGTTCCTTGCAGCTCCTGTGGGGGGCAGCTGGTATTTCGGTTGCTTGGCGGTGGCGGTCGGCTTTCTTAGCCCGGCTCGGTCCCGCTGGCTTAGTCACGGAGGAGGATGCAGTGGTCACAGTCGAGGATGTTGCCCCGCTCGACTGCGTGTCCTCCTCCTCCTCCAGGGCCACCAGCCGCCGATACTCGGCGACTGTGGCCTCCAGCCTCCGTTGCCGGGCCAATCTAGCCTGCTCCCTCCTTGTTGTTGATTTGGAAGGAGCAACTATATGAAGAAAGAAAGACATAGTCTGTAACCAATGCTCCTTATTAATAACACAAAGTGATTGAGCCGAAAGTTGGGTCACAGAGTACAAGTAGCAAATTGAAAGCACAGTACATAACTATTGAGGACAGTATCTATGTAACCTCCCACTTCTGCATCCTTGCTCTAACAGTAGTGGTAGTTTAATGAACTAATTCTACGACCACTATGGACTTCCATTACAGTCGACTATGACAGTACACCAGTCTTATTCTTCTTCTTCTCTCTTGTTTAGGGAAATGGGTACGTTATCTTATGCAAGCCGGCAGAATGACATGGACACAGCACAGTGAAGTTACACCCGAGAAAAAAAGTTGCACACCATGATGATTGAGACAGACTTGCGTTACTGTACCGGTCCAGTACATGCAGGTGGTGAAGCTATTACTTTTCTATTACGGGTGGCACTGAGAATACTCTGTTACAAGGGCTACTGCTTAATTAATTTACCTTTCACCCTACAGTGCAAATGAGTACTAGAAAAGGAAACTGAAGAAGCTAACTAATTTGATTATCTATCACTTCACATGGGACGTATTTAATGACAGATGAGATGACTTTAGGTGCTTTGCTTAATATTGAGTGAACAGTGATACACCCACACATGAATGACGTACTACAAGTAAACTAAAGTTATTAAGAGAGGTACGGAGTGTCCACCGTAATAACCAGATATATGCTGTGAATGCAAACGCAATACAAAGTACTGCTACTATTCATGGTAGTATTGGACACATTTACAATTTCTTTTCCTTGCCTTCCCTGCACTGGGACGGACGTGCGGGTGCGGTGGTACATGCTCTTCAAGGTAACACTTACTTCACCTGGCGACCATCTACTCTCTCTAGATACACATGTGCTATGTAAGAGTCAGAGAATACCATGCTCCAGGCATCCATTCAGTCAAAGTATACGCACACATACAGTTTCTGTTTCACCCACCCAGGCTGCTGTCCTTCCACCCATCCTTGCTTCATCATTGACCCAGCCATGCACCATACCATATTCTTTCCTTCCCAGCCACCTCGGGGGCCAAGCAAACACATATCGTTCTTCTTTGCCAGCCATCATACAAGTTCGCGTCCCACTTACTTACACCCTTCTTTCGCTTTTCGTTCATCCCATCCATCACGTTCGTCTAAGAACTTATTGGGATTCTTCTCACCAAAAACTTCACAGCTAAGTCGAAGTACATTTCGAGGAGGCTACTACCTGGTTGATTTGTAATTGTAATACACCCGTGCAGAAAGCACACTATGCAGTCTTCAATCTCAATAAGTAAGGAATATATAGCTTACCTGTTTCCGCCACCACCGTTTGATCCCCCACAGGAACGGCCACCAGCTCTTCTACCGCCGCCTCCTCCCCAGAGGCCTCCGAGTCCAAGTCCAACACAGCCACCTCCGCGCTGGCCCCGTCACCAGATGTTACACCTACAAAGTACATTTAAGAATGTTAATACACCACTCACTACTATATAATATTTGGTCTAGGAGAAATGTTAAAAAAACAGAATACAATGTAATAATTTGTGACTGTCTACTCCATAGTAAAAATGTCCCATTTTCCAGGGAAGGCTGTTGTCTTGCTGCACTTTTATGCACAACTGATGAATGCTTGCTTTTGATTTTTAACACGCACCACTTTTTCTCCTAACAGACAGAAGCTTGACTCCTGAGTCCTAAGAACACGACCAGGATCAAGTTCAAACTAGGTGAGAGTTCAGCTCGACCACAAGAAATGTGTCCAATTAATCGTCAGCACTAACCACTTTTCCGTTTACAGTTAAATAGTTTTATGACAAAGTAGATTTTAATAAATGTGTTTACTTTTAATATAGCTTTTACACTTAAATAGACTCTGTGGTTTTTGTTCCTCTAGACTAGAGTGGATGAGCTAAAGGTTTTGGAATTTTTGCAAGCATGAGTGCCTCTGACACTTCTTGACTGTGCTGTGACTCCGTACTACTCTCTTGTCCTGCGTACGATAATCTAGAGATCATTGGGGATCTATAATCGGTGACTTCGGGAGCTGAATGACTCTGCCACACTATCTAGTCAGTAAGGAGACAGTGCATAGAGGTATTGCTGAATATAATGGGAGTCCAATGGAATTGCCAAATGTCCAATCTTAGTTAGCTACACAGACAGACTAATAAGAATAGTCTAGTAATACCACAGGGAGTCATATTCGAGGCAGGATAAGAATTTATATCCAGTCTACAAGAAGATCAAAGACGATTTAGAAAAAATCGAATGAGGAACGCTAGGAAAAAATAGGTACTGTTTATTAAAATGTAAACTTACTGGGGCCAGCAAAGGAGCCCTCGCCTGCCCGATCCTGGCCTGCATCCTCAGCACCCTCCTCCTGTGTCCTCTTGCCCTTGGGGGGAGCTGATGTACAACATGAAAGAAAGAAAAACCAGAAAACATGGATGAGATTTTTCAACCAAATCAAACATTTCAAAAGAACAATAACAACATATTTTGGAAAAATAGCAAATAGATAGACAACTATTCCACGGGATCTATCTCATGTGGTATACTACGTTATTCGTATTGCCTGATTTGCGGAACGTTGACTTAGAAAGTTCCTATGTAACTCAATAAACAGACTACTAAAGAGGTTTGCCTAGGCCTGGCACTGCAGGCAGCAGTGCGCAACACGTGACAGACAAAGTCCATCCTGCTTGCAGATCAGTGAATACTCAAACTATCAATCCACCCGCCACCACCGCCACTATTTCTTCTGATAGCCATGTGACTGTCTAAAGGAAGGACTGGACTTCAGTCTGTTGGGGCTGATTTATAAGTCCCTTGCGGAAGTTGCGGCTGATTTTCCTCCATTGTTGCGTGCCTTTTCTGACGCAGCGGCAGAACAAAAGACTCGCCATGGTGTTGGTGCGGCGTATATATTAAAAAAAAAACCACATATGGGCATATGGGCGATGCATCACGTTGTAAAGCCCTGCGCCATCAGGGGGCGTTCCGGCGCAAGGGAGGGCGTACCTGCGCAGGAACGAATCCTAAAAGTGGCTGAGGGAAATCTACAAGATGTCAATCAGTCACTTTTAGGACAATGATGCATGACTCAAACCCTGCGCGCTTGAAGCCGACGTACGGCTTGATGCAGCATTGGGGAGATAGGGTACCCCAGAGCATTGCTGGAGCTGCGCCATCGTTGGCACGCAACTCCAGCAATGCGCTGCCTTTACGGCACAGATGCGTAAGGCTTCTGTGACGTTTTGGGCCAATGGGTGGTGGTGGCATGGCACACAACTACTGCCGCATCCCTGCTACTTTGCAGGGATGCGCCGGTAATTGAAAATATGACCCTTACTGTCTAGCATTACGCAGTTCTTTTCTTTACAGTACACTCATACATAATTTCTCAGGCCAATGAAATGCTTCTGAACACAACATACAAAACAAAGAAGCATAGTAGCAAGCAAGGCTACTGAGAAGGAGAGCAGTGCACCTGAAATGCATAGAAGATTTTGAAATATAATTTACCTCAATGTAATCGGCAGCATTATTGCTCTTGGTAAAGAACAAAGATTTGCAAATAACAGAGCAGGATAAAACAGAGTAGTAAATGTACTACTACTACTACTCACCAAGCCCGGGGACCTCTACGCCGAGCGCGTCCAGCAAGTCCCGCTCCCGGTCCATGACATCGGTCCAGCGGTGGGTGGCCTGATTATATGTGCGCCGGACCCCAGAGATCTTGTACATGGCCCGGCACACCTTCTCCCACCGCTTGCGACGCTCCCGGATGCCATAGCCGGTCGCGATCTTGCCGCCTCCCAGGATCGTCTTGGGGAGGCGGCGCTGGACGTGGAAGATCAGTGCCGCCACTTCCTCCGCGCTGAAGATCTCCCTCGGGACCACTTGCTCCCCCCTTAAACGCCCGCACGGGAGCCGGGCACGGGGTGCGGGACCCTTCCCCTTCTCAGGGTGCTTCCCGGCTCCCTTTACCATGGTCTGGGCAGAAATAAACTTAAATGATAAAGAAGAAATAGAATAGTGAAGAAGAAAAGAAAAGAGTTTAAAAAAGTAGTTTAAAAGTAACTAAAAGCTGCAGAAAACACAAAAATATAGAGCTAGAAAAATAGAGGGTTAGATAATAAGTAAAATTAGATCAAAAAAACTTCAAACAAGCAAAGGATGGCAGAGATTGAGAGAGGATAGAGAAAGCATGCCCAGAACCATAGCAATGAATGAGAAACAAGATGGCCGCGCCCGTTCACGACCGCGTGGGTAAGTTCGCGCGAGATTTTCCTTGCGAGTACGCGCGAAATTGTACTAGCGAGCAGCACACTTTGCGAGATTACACATAGCGGGCGGAAACGGAATTACGTCACGCCAACAAGATGGCCGCGCCCGTGTACGACCGATAGGGTAACTTGGCAAACGTATAGCTAGAAGCGCCTCGCGAACACGCGCAAGATCACGCGAACATACACGTCGCAACAAAAACAATTTTGTATTCGCACGTATTCGCGGCTTCCGAAATCGATCTCGCACGGATTCGCGCCCCAAAAAACGCGCGAAATTGCAGAAAAAACGATTTTAGCTAAACTGAAAGCAATGAGCAGGTGCAAAAGTTCAAACTTAACATTAGTAACATTCAAGGTAGTGCTTCCTGATGGGCCCCTCCAGAGTTTGCAACTATTCTATGACCCTGCTATGACCCAAACAGCAGGCTCATAGAATAGCACCATAAAGGTCCTGTGAAAAAAAAATTTCACTGCAACAAAAAGCAAATTACAGATAAGGAAGGAAGCAGGTGCCAGCCAGACTGGAACTTTCAAAATTACTGACACATTAATGAAACACAAATTAATTGATGGCAGTTGAAGAAGGGCAGGTGTGCTTGCTTTTTTCAACCACCATAATCTACAGTGATAAATAAACCTAATAGGTGCCAGTGAGGATGTACTAGAGGGTGGCATGGGTGTCCCAGAGGGTGGCAGTGGTGAAACAGAGGGTGCTGTGAACCTGTGATGATAAACCAGACGTAGAAACAACATAGTCGCGGCCGTTGCAAGCCGAAAAGTAAGTTCGCAATTGCGAACTTGTCCCAAAATCGGCGCGAACACGCGCCAACACAAAAAACGGAAAAATCCGCAAATCCGCTAGAGTTCGCGGATCTTCGCGGATTGCGAATCCGTAAATACGCAAGTTCGCGGATTGCCAATCCGCAAAATCCGCCCATGCTTAACGGCAATGCGGACGGTCGTCTAAGTCCATCGGCTCCACATCCCTGAGGGGAAACTAACCAGCCAAACTAGCCAGAGCCAGCCGAAAAAACAAAAAACAGGCGGGGGAAGATCGGCGCAACCAAACGACGGACGGAAGAAGGAGGACAGCAGCCACAGCACAAGGAATCAGCCCTCAAACCCACCAAGGGCAAACAACAGCACGAAGCACAAGATGGCGCCTTGAGGCAAGTGGGAGTCACCGAAAGGAAACCCAACGGCAGAAGCAGCAAGAGGACGCTACCACATTAGCCAACACTCCCTGATAACTGTGGCCGGAGACCTTCCCCCCAACCCGGGGCAGAAACCTTACCAAGTCTGGATTCGAGATCCGAGAGAGAGAAGGGTGCCCAGAGCTGACGACCAGCACGGACACAGAGAAGGGGACAGGCCGCCGCACAGGAGACAATCCGGTGATCCGAAGACCCAGCGACCCACCATCTGAGTGCCGTGAGAGGGTGCATCGCCAAACCGGAAGCGGCTGCAGAGAGGGCGCCATTGCCGGAAATCTTCTCCGATCCTGGGCAGGAGGCGAAGCAGGAGATCCGGAAGCGGAAGAGCTACCAACCGGAAGGTGACGCACGAACAGGGAGGTGTGCGGAGACCTGCGCCGGAGGTAAAGCGGAGAGCCCCCCACGAGCAGGAAGCAAGCGGAGAAAGCACTAACACCCGCAACACCTACCGGCAGAGAGGAGAAGGTAGGAGAGCGCTGGGGGAGCGCAGGAAGTGGTGCACGGCAGGAGCAGTGTAACAGGCCAACCAGAGGTGCCGGGTGAACGCGGGGAGGCACGAGATCCCGCACCAGAGGCAAGGAGAGGCGGAAGCGGGAAAGGAAGGCGGGAGCGAGCGCCAGAGACAGACAAGAGGAGGGCGTCTGTAGCTGGAGCCAAGGGGGGAGCCCAAACAACATCAACAACACCGACAAGGAGCCCAGGAGGGCTCTGACCCAGAACCAGCACACAAAGACACAGCCACGGGCGCATGGTCACACAGCACAAGAGCGCAAGGCAACAGAACCACGGCTAACACCCGCACAGAGGGACTGTCGAGCACAACTTCTGCGCAGCACTAAAGCCCCGGGTGGCCCTGGGAAGTACGCCAGGAGTAAATAGATAAATAAAGGCACGCGAGTCTTGAGTAAAGAGGAAGCCCAACCAGGAGAGCATATAGTGCCACAACGGCAAACCAGAGAGACACATAGACAAGGGCTCAGAAAGACCACTCACCACACCAACCACAACAGCCCCAACATCTCCTGATCACACAGGGTCACTGACTCTTGAAGTGTGCGGGCTGACCAGCCGCGAACGAGACAAAGCACACGCTGGCAGGACCAAAGGCAAAGACCAGGACAAGGCACATCAGAGAGCCCAGCAGGTACAGACATCAAGCGAACCTTGTGGTGGCAAGGGCAATAGGCATATCAAAGGAGGCCCAGGCAGAAAGGCAACTAGGCAGCATCCTACCCAGAAGAGGCAGTGCAACAATGGCGGGCAACGAGGGGAAGAAAGGAGAGGAACAAAAAAGACCCAAAATAGACAATCAAGGATCCCCCTCAAAAACGAAAGGTGAAACAGTCACCTTAGAGACCATCCTAAGGAGAATAAATGAGGGCAATGAAGTGGCGAAAGAGACTAAACTCAAGGTGGAGAACATGCAGCTTGAGCTAGCAGCCATAAGAGCGGACCTCCACAAAACGAACACAAGAATGGAAGCAGCGGAAGGCCGAATAAGCTCAGTGGAAGATGAGACTAGCGGGAACACCAAGGCCATAGCTGAACTACAGAAAGTCACGAAGGCCATACAAAAACAACTAGCGGAGAAGGACGACAGGGCAAGAAGGGGCAACATACGAATCCTGGGCATACCTGAAGGAGCAGAAGACAAAGCTGGCTCGTGTGCAGCCATGCTAGAGGAGATGATTCCACAACTTATGGGCATCACATTTGAGAGAAGGTTCGAGGTGCAAAAGGCCTACAGAATACCAGCAGGGAGAGCGATGACAGGCAAGGGGCCAAGGGCGATAATCTGCAACCCACTAAGGATGAGCCAAACAGAAGCCATTTTTGCTTTTGCCAGAAAGAACCAAAATCTGTCGTGGGAGGGGAGCAAGATCGTGCTAACCCAAGACTACTCGAAGCAAACGGTAGAGTCAAGAAAAGGGTTCCTGGCCCTCAGAGAAACCCTACGCAAGAGGGGCGCCACTTTCAGCTTTGTGGGTCCATCCAGGCTCAAAGTAACGGACAAATGGAAAATAAGACACACCACAACCAAGAAATACTCAGGACATAAGACAACAAATCTACCTCAAGCTACCATGAACAGTCAAACAGGAGCTGTGAAGAGTCAGCAGATACAAAGAGACATAATGCCGGATGATGGCAATACCAGAGACCAACTATGCAACAGAGACTGAACAAGACAATGTTTTTACTTCCAACCTACCTACAAACAAAGGAAGAACACAAAACCTACCTCAGGGATGATGCTGGGCAGAGGAACTTTGTCGTCGCACACCCACTCAGCAAGTAAGGGAGGGCGGGGGGTGGGAGGGGAGGGACGGGCGGGGGGTCCAAGGGGGGCGGGGGGAGCGGGGAGCATATACATGGGCTTACTTTCTATCATCTCTTCTTCTTTTTCTACTATCCTCCCCTCTATATCTTCACGTCGAGGTCCAGCAAACACAGGCATAGGTACCGAGGAATGCATACAACACAGTCATCGCAAGCACGCAAGGGAGGGCCAAATAGACCGCGAAACATAAGCAACATAAAATGACAAACACCAACCAGAGTAGCATCGCAACAGACATAAAGATAGTGTCCCTAAATGTCAAGCATCTCAATAGCCCGGTCAAAAGAAGGAAGGTGCTCGAGCATCTTAAGAAACTCAAAGGCGACATCTATGTGCTCCAAGAAACTAGATTAGAAGCAGCTGACATCGGGCGCATAGGTGCAAACTGGATAAGCGAGGTGGTGGGATCTCCGGCACAGAACAAGAAGAATGGGGTAGTAACAATTATCACCAATAAATCCAAGCTAGCAGTGGTAGGCTCACAAGTCGACACTCAAGGAAGGACACTGGTGACCACTCTTAGAAGGGCGGGAGAAACATTTCATGTAGCGAACATATACGGACCCAACACCGAAGATAAAGCATTCTGGGAGGGGGTGGGATCACAACTACACACACTACCACTAGAAGATCTGCTGATAGTCGCCGGGGACATGAACCAGGTTCTAGACTCAGCGATCGACAAACACCCGAGCAGGCCAAGCCAAACAGCGAACAACCCCAACATCCTGAAGAATCTCTGCGCCAAACTCAGACTGAGAGACCCATGGCGCCTAAGCAACCCAGATGCCAGAGAATACACATTCTACTCCAACCCACACAACTCATACAGCAGAATAGATTATATCCTCATGTCAGATACACACACCCACCTCATAGACCACACGGAGATAGGACCCAGATCAGTATCAGACCACTCGCACGTCAGCCTAACCTTGGCGGGCAGGCATAACGAAAAACCAACCCGCAGATGGAGATTCGACGACAGCATATTCCATCACGCCTCAGCGAAAGCCGAGATAGAGAAGGCGATAAACGAATACCTGCTAATAAACGACACACCAGAGACAAACAGGGAGGTACTATGGGACGCACTAAAAGCCACCGTACGGGGAGTAGTTATGACAATCAAGGGCAGATTAAACAAAGGAAGGAACAAAAAAATTGAATACCTAGAAAATGAAATTAAAAAACTGGAGAAGAGCCACATAGCCAGAATGGAAGACAAGAACACACTCACCAATCTGACCAAACATAAGTACGAACTCAATAGAATATTGAGTGAGCGAGAAGGGACCTGGATTAACAAATATAAATCTATTAACCTCTGCACTGCAAACAAGGCTGGCAAGAACTTAGCATCCTACTTAAGAGGGAAACAGCGGCAACACACGATAGGAGCCATCAAAGACAGACAGGGCAAGTCCATGACTGCAAACAAAGATATACTAGAGGTCTTTAGAGATTTCTATGAGGGACTGTACACCAGGGATGAAACATTAAAGGAGGATGGGGGCAAAGAGCTGCTAGTAAGTATAACCACCCCTACACTATCAGCCTGCGAACGAGACATCCTAGAGCTAGACATAACGGAGGATGAGATAGCCAAAGCCACGGCAAGCCTCAAGGATAATAAAGCGCCAGGGCCAGATGGCTTCAGAGCTAGCTTCTACAAAAACTACATGCACATCCTCAAACCCAAAATGAAACAGGTATTCACAGAATGCGTCCAGACAGGCCACATGACACCCTCGATGGCTGAGGCAAACATAAGTGTCATACCAAAGGAGGGGAAGGATACAACTGAGGCAAAGAACTTTAGACCGATCTCCCTCATCAATGTAGACTGCAAGATATACGCTAAAGTACTTGCCAGCAGACTCAATGCATACCTACCCAAACTCATACACAACTCTCAAGTTGGCTACCTCAAAAACCGCATGTCCCACGATAACACGAGACTACTATGCCACATAATCAACCACTCCTCCAGGAGCAACAATGCCGCAGTCATGATAGCCCTAGACGCGGAGAAAGCTTTTGACAGGGTCTCATGGCCCTTCCTAGAGCAATGTATGGCAAAATTCGGTTTAGGACCGAGCTATAGGAAGATGGTGATGGCCCTATACAGCAACCCCAAAGCCAGGGTGGTGGTCAATGGAGGCACATCTAACACACTCGACCTAGGCAGGGTACGAGACAAGGCTGCCCACTATCACCAGCCCTATTCCTGTTAGCCATTGAACCACTCCTCACGATGATTAGAACGAATGAAGATATAGTAGGAATACCAATAGGGAGAGAAACTTTCAAGCTGGCGGCGTATGCGGACGATGTCCTAATAGTCACACAAGACCCTGAAAGATCCATTAGAGCACTGACTGACACTATTGACAAATACGCTCAAGTCTCGGGGTACAAGCTCAACAAAGATAAATCAGAATGCAAACCCCTAAATATCCACACAACAAGAGAGGTACTAGGGAACTCCGGATTAACATGGCAACAGAAGCTCATAAAATACTTAGGCATCCTTTTCGAGAGAGACCTAAAAACGACACTGGAGCACAACGAAAAGGCAACAATCAAGAAAATTAAAGAGAAAGTGGAGGGGTGGTCGCCCAAATTCACCACATGGTGGGGAAGGATAGAAGCGATAAAAATGATGCTAACACCTGTGGTCAACTACATGCTAGCCATGCTCCCATTGACGAACACAGACGATTTCCACAAGAAACTAGACAAGATACTTAACAACTTCCTGTGGAAAGAGAAAAAACCCAGAATAAGCCTACACAAGCTTAGACTCACAAAAGATCAGGGCGGTCTGAACATTACAAACTTCAAAAGATTCCAGGTAGCATGCATAGCCAGACAGGGACTACACTGGTTAGACCCAAGAAAGGAATATAGCCAAGCATGGCTGACACTAGAGCGTGGACTATTAAAAGGCATGAACCCCATCACCCTCCTCACAGCCACCAGACACCCAGCAGTCAAGGAGAACCCTGTCCTGAAGAACACGAAAACAGCTCTCCTGAGCGTCGACAAACTATTGACATCAAGCATAAGAGGCAGCCAACTTGAATCTATATGGCATAACCCAACATTGAAATACAGAGATAAGGTCCTAGACATGCACGAATGGTATAGACATGGCATCTCCACGGCCCAAGACCTCCAGAATCAGGGCACATACACAACTTTCGACACCATCAAAGAAACACACAACTTACAAAGCATAGAGCTCTACAACTTCCTGAAAATCAAAGTAGCCATAAGGAAGGCAAACCTCACTAATCGCACACCCCCGCTCATACAACTCGCAGCCAGTCTCAACACACTAGGACACCAAGTAGCACACCTATACAAAGCCCTCCGCCCCAAGAACTCCAAACTAAACGATAAGATCACAAATTTCTGGGGGGAGATAGCAGGGAGGGAGCTAAGCGAGGCAGAGAAAGCAGAGATGTGGAGATCCTCCACTAGGAAGAAAATAACGGCAGGGCTCAACCAGACCAAATATTGGCTAGTGCACAAGGCATACTGGACACCAGCCCGCCTGGCCGCCCTGGGGATCCGAGACAGCGAAACATGCTGGAATTGCCACAAAGCGAAGGGAGACCTATAACACCTTTTGCTCAGCTGCCCTAAGGTCAGGGGATTCTGGAACAGAATTGGAACACTCATCAATGAGATCACAGGAATAGACATACACATAGATTTTCCAAACCTAGTCCTAGGCTTTACGTCTCCGTCAATCACAACGACAGAAGATCGCGACCTCATTGACCTATTGCTAACGGCGGCAGTCAAAATGGTCCTAAGTAACTGGAAGGACACCTCAAAAGCCGCGCCCCAAGCTTGGCTCAACTGGGTCACGTTCTTAAGGGGGGCAGATAACATCACAGCGAAACACTCACCGAAAACACATAGGCAAGCGAACATGTGGGGATCCCTAGACCATTACCTAACATCACATAAACCCCCATAGGCGCAGAATCCAGACACTACAGAAGGGACACACGTTCCTGCGTACCATGCACTCTCTCTATCGACCTCGACCTCTATTCCCCCCCCTCCTCACTATTGTCCGGGGTTGGGGAAAGAAATACCAACGAACAACGAAGCGTCGCAAAGGAGGAGGCATAAAACAACGACCGACATAACATGGACAATCGAACTACTGCCCCCCCCCCCCGCGCTCCTTTCTTTGCCTCCTTTGTTCCTTCTTCTTTCTCTGTTTTTCCGCTCACGTATATCCCATGCTCCATGTAAATATATATTTTTTTTATATACTCAATAAAAAATTATAGAACAAAAAAAAAAAGAACCGTTTTGTCATTTAATGAAGACCTAAATATGATTTTAAAAAATTGGATATCTGCGACAAACGTGCTCGGTGCTCTTAGTGTGACACACACTAGTGAAGAAAGTGATCTATCCATGTGTGTATCATGAAATCAAGACATTGTTAGGGTCTAAAATATATGTCAGTGACTTTTCTATCCCGTTATGTCACACGGGGTCATCGGGCCCGGGAGAGAGATCACAAGTAGGATTTAAAACGTTTGACAGTTGGTTTGGAGGGTGGCGGGCGGTCCTCGTGCATGCTGGCATTGGGAGTGCGGCGCGAGGGAAGCCGGTATTTGTCCCTTGAATTCCGGGCGCCAGTGGAAGCCAGTCCCAGGGGAGCTACGGGCCCGCCGTGGGCCGGTGTGGGAGGCCGCGTCGGATGAGCGGGCTCGCACTGGAGCCGGAGTTGACCGCTCGCGGTGAGCTCCGGGCGGCAACCAGCAATTTCGAGCCCGCTGGGAGCCGCGGAGATGGATGCTGCTAGCGGGGGAGCCAGGAATATCTGCAGACCAAAACACAGGTCAGTTCAGTGCAGTGCGAGCGGGACCGCATATTTGCACACTCTGCATCTTATGACCTTGTCACAGGCACAATTTTTATCATAATTTGTATGTTTTCATTACATTACTAAAATATTATAAATGTAATTTTATGTGTACTTTAGGGACAACTGTTTTTGCAATTACCCTTCTCTTACTGAGCAGGGTCAGAGGTCACTGCCTAACCAAAGAAGTATAGAAAGAGAGCACGGAAACAAGGGATAAGGCTAGGGAAGAGCTTTACAGGGGAACATGATCAGAATTGACCTGATGAAATCCTATCAGCTGTGCTTTGACTTTCACTTTTGCAGCAATAATGTCAATAGCAGATGGGGATTTAGTTGTGATTGTGAATGTCTGGTAATTAACGCTACAATTTCAAGAGCCATTTGCACCTCCTACAATAATATTATGCAGTAGTCCGCCAAACATCCACAAAGTCACCTTTACTGTGTCCTTCCTAAAGCGGGAGGAAAGACTGGTCAACAGTTAATTCCAAATAAAATACCATTGCTTTAAGACAAAAAATCTAGATTAAAGCACAAAAAGAAATTGCCTTATCAATGCTTGTTTAAGTTTTCTCTTGGCACTACTAGACAGTTGTATATATGGGCAGCTTCAGCTTTTGGCTTTTTCACACGCCCCTTTTATGAAAGAAAGTTTCATGCATAACCCAATAGTCTTTGGCAACATGTAAATGGCAAATAACATTAAGTTGTTCCAAATGGAGGGGCCCAAAATATGTCTTGCCCAGGGCCCCAGAAATCCTTTTGATGGGGGGGAAGGAGGTTTACTATTCACAGAACCCCCTTTGGAAGATAAGTGGACATGAGTTCCACCATTGCGTTAGATTTTGGTTAGACTTTGGAGATCTCCTGCTCCTTATGTGAGCATTTGCTATTATTTCAAACTGCAGGTTGAAGGTTTCGCAGGTTCTATCGCCTGTCCTGGGATGGCGAGATAAGTTTCCTCTAAACCTGCCCTGCTAGATATTATGAGGAGGGCTACAAATGGGGAGACCCTCCCATCATTGATTTTTGACTCTTGCTCACCTACAGGGATATCGCTATATTTCATACTGGTGATCCGCTTCTGCACCAGTGCCCCTCCAGTAGGGGTTGAGAGGGATGCATAGGCCTCCTTAATGGAATATTCTATACATAAAGCCAGGGATGCTGTGTAATACAACACGATCTGGGGTGCATATCTCAGCAACACCAGCCATGTATATTTTATTGGCGTCTGCTTCGTGAGCATGATGCCTCTGTGTAATTATTGGTTCACTAATGTGTTACACTTGATACTGTTGTGTCTTAATGTATGAGCCTCTGATGGCTTTCCTACATGTCGATAAAAGTTATATCAAACAAATTGAATCATGCTGTGGTTATCGCTTCAGTGATCCAAGAGACACCACAGAAAAAAGTCTAAAGCTGAATATGCAAAGCATAGCTTCCGCATAAGATTTCAAATGAAGAACAGATAAATGCCCTGCTCTGACGAACAAAGAAGAAAGAAACTTCATGATATTTCAGACGGAAAATAGTGTTGTTAAGCTGCAAGTAACAAAAAAAAGAATGGGCAATTTACAGTTGACTATCTAAAATGTATACCAGTTGCACTAGACATAGCTTTCTTCATTTACAAACAGTACTTGCATTTTTCGTAGCTAACACAAACCATACTCATTTTTATAGCAATTTATTTTAAACCAATACATAACATAAAAGTACATAAAGGAACATATGACAGCATAGGCTGTCTTCAACCATGGCGTTTCCATTGTTTTCGAAGATGATTTTAGCTTTAATCTTGTTTTCCACAATTGTGCCTGGGTCTCTTCAGTGGAAACACCACCTGGTTCACAGCCACAGATTCACAATTTCTGCCATTTTAAATGCGTTGAACTGAATTTAAAATAGTTTTAGAGCTGTGGTGATTTAGCGTGTTTGAGGAGAATCCACCCACGCGCCGGAGAAATCAATAGTTAGAACACATTTATAAAATACTGGCTGAGCTGGAGGAGAGCCAGTCACAAGTCTTGACTTCCAAACCTCTCCAGGCTTTCCCCTTCATCTGTCGACTTTTTTTTGCATGTTATTAACTGTACAAACACTGCCATGTTCCTTAAGGCGGACATGTTTTGTGTATGATTTTCTGTCCAGAAACTTCAACTAGATGGCAGGTAGTTCAAAAGGATTGTGATCTTTCAGTTTGGACAAGCGAAGGGAGTGACTGCCCTCATGTTTCCCCCCCATCAGGTAAAACTAAGCAACCCATGCCAAGTGCAAGTGTCTGTGCAGATCACTGGGAATGAGTTCACAGAACAGGGGCAGGGCCTGCCAGACAGGGATTACCATTTTAAGCACATTTCCTGGTAATGTAGATTTTATTCAAGGAAAAACAACCCAGTTCCCTGGGACAGCTCATTTGAATGCTTGGCTCCAGCCCTGTGAAGTTTCACACTTCATCCATCAGAGGTAATAATAACTTCAGATCAGTTCATTACATTTGTATTCTGATAACATCATTATGCTAATCCGTTAATAAAGATAACAATTAGATTTTTTTATATAAAGTCATGCATCTTCCTAGCCCTGTGAAATCCTGTTACTATTATGAAATATACACTTCATTCTACATTTTTCTAAAGTGCAAACCACGCAAATGCAGCTGAGCATGCACCACACTTTATGAAAAATATAAAATAGGGTCTCAAAACGGTCCATTAAGGAAATCAAAAATGTAATCTAAAACAATGTAAATCTAAAACTATTTCATTTGTTTAGTAAAATATAAATACGAACCATAGTTAGCCACAGGACTCATAAATAGATGTATTCCTAAACATCTTCCCTTACTCTTCCTTCCGCCTTATTTTAGTATGATTCGTTTTCTGTATCCGATTTGGTAAGTGAGATCATTACCTAACATGACTGACATTTCCACAGTGAGGTACCAATACTAGGGTAAACTCAGATCAAGTTTATTGATTAGCTCTTTGAGACCCTTACACCACACAGGACTTTCATGTTAGTTGTAAAGTAGGGCAGTTCACCAATGGTAATCTCAAAGTCCGGGTAATTTCTGGTAACAATATTCCTTTTCACCATGTTGCTGCACTTGATGATCCTTTTTACACTTCCTTTCAGTGTCCAAACTCCTACTTCCCAATCTTTTCGCTCCAATTCCTTGTCTCTTTGCATGCCACAGTGCAATACATACGACTCCCCTTCTCATACCACCTTCCCCACCATCGACAGTCCTTTTAATTTCTGGTGGATTTTGGGAACATTTTTACAATTGTGTTGTTAAAATCTGCCCCCTTACTGCTCCAATTCCTCTGCTTCACATATCCAATGTCAAAGTAGGCCAGAGATGTGGATTATGTAATAAGTACTAATCTTGAAAAGACATCAGTAGCGAGCCATTGTAATAACTATAAGATCGGAGTGATGCAGTCAAACATGCAGGCACCCACACTCAGATGAGCATCAGTATAAAATATGGCTATTAGAGAAATTGTAGGGGACTCATGGAGGCCAAACAACACAGCATTACAACAATCAAGGCTAAAGATGCAAATGTTTCAGTAGAGTAGATAAAACCAATCAATCAATCAGGGGTTTATAAAGTGCGCTACTCACCCTTGAGGGTCTCATGGCTCTGGGGGTGAGGGAGAGTGGGGGGGTGCAGCTCCAGATCAGTCGAAGAGCCAGGTATTGAGGCTCCTGTTGAAGGTGTGCAGGGTGGGGGAGCGTCTGATGTTGACTGGGAGGTCGTTCCACGTTTTTGCCGTGACGGTGGAGAAAGCTCTTCCGTCTGCTCTGGTTCTGCGTGCGGATGCGAGGGATCTCTGCCAGGGCGAGGTCGGCGGAGTGGTGGAGGAGACTTTCTTTGAGGTATTTGGGTCCGATGTTGTGGAGGGATTTGTAGGCGTGGGTGAGAAGCTTGAATGTTACTCTCTTCTCGATGGGGAGCCAATGGAGGTCTCGTAGGTGCTGGGTCATATGCTGGTGTCGTGGGGTTCCGAGGACGAGTCTGGCTGCTGTGTTCTGGATAGTTTGGAGCTTGTGTAGCAGGGTTTTGTTGATGCAGGATGCAGAAAGAAGCAAGTGAAGAGCATACAACAGAAGACAGTACTTTCATACCAAGCATACGCGCATATGTTTGTCCGTGGTTTATTTTGAAAACCTTTGTTAATGCTGGTGAGAAATTGAGTAAATATCTCATAACATTTTCAGAACGCGTTGTTGAATTACATTTAATAAGTGAAATAAGATGTATGTTGTTCATTGAACCATTCGTTCCGGATTTAACATTGTGGAGAGAAGGAATAAAAAAGTTCTTTTACTGATTTTCCCATCTCTTCTGCTCAAAAGAGGTTCTATGTGTTCACCACCAGGGGAAATGCAATGATTATTTACAAGTCTAGATTTAAAAAATTTTGTCACGTAAATTGACTTAGTGAGTTTAACCTTTACCATAGATTCTGGATTCTTGGCACTAAATGCATTGTCTCAACCTTACCACAAGAAAAACTTCCTCTAACGTACTGGGGAAGTCGGTATGTTTTAAAAGATATTGTCCTAAATTTTTGTGAACTGCACCTTTAGGGTACTCTTTATTGTGTTAACAAGCAGATGCCTCTTGTTCCTATCATTAACTTTTATGAAACTGCAAACAATATAACTCAACAAGATCTTAGAAGATGGCCAGGTGAGTAGAATTTCTCCATAGAAAATGTCCCCAGGTTTGTCTGCAATGAAAGTGTTGTACATGGCATTTTGAAAGACCAAAGCAAATACGGTGAGCCTAGTGGTATAGTTATAGATTAATGCTAAAGTTTCCACGGCCTTAGTGGGAAAAAGAGGAAAATCTATTTCAGCGTTCCAATCTGCGAAAAGCCTATTTTACCAACTTTGTGACAGCATGGATAAACAAGCATAAAGTAACACTTCTCCTTGCTTACTGGCTGTGAAGTGACTCCTGAGGTCTGAGGCCAAAGGCTCGGCTATGATTCTTCAGCTGAGACACCAAGCACAACCTGTATATTCATAGTGCTCATTCTAAGACTTGTGTTGCCCATACACTCATCAGAGAAGAACAGACAGCTGGTAAAATTATGTGTTACACTGGTGTTCCCGGGACAAGTCTGAGGGTGAAATGAGTATTATTGACACTGCATTGTACATTTACACTGAAAGAAAGAGAAGACGATGCAGACACCTGAGGCACTGCACTAGTTCTGTTATAAACCAAAGTCTGGGACTGGGAGGGTAGTGTGCTAAGACACTGACTGGAGGCCTCGGCATGCTCTCCATGTAGGCTGTAATGCAGCCTGCATGGAGAACATGTTAAGTGCCCAAGACTGGTTGGGCGGCCCGAGAGGGCCGCCCAAGCAGTCATTGCTCACTTTAGGAGGGTGTTACAATGCCTCCCCTGCCCCTGCCTCTATTCCCTCAAACAAAGCTGTGGGCGGAAGTAGGAGAAAATAAAATGATAATAATGAAAGTTATTATCATTTTATTTTCTCTGTGTTTCACTGCAAAAGAGCAGTGGGGCGTCACTCCTCAGCCTTTACGGAGGAGCCGCCACTGTTAAAAGATGATGAACAGTGAAAAGAAAGACAGGCACTTTAATTATAGAACCTCACAATTGTATGTCATAATAGCATTTTAACAACATTTATTTTTTGTGTTTTTTGTAAAACACTGTTAACCACTAGGGGAGGGCAGAAGTTGTGGAGTTTTACTCCACGGAATTCCGCTGAGTTCCATGAAAACTCTGCGAGGTTCCATGGAGTTCAGCGAACGGGTGGAAATCTGCACGTTGCACTGCTCATCCTGATTTTTAGTGGTGGGAGATTATTCCGCACTGAAACGTCAGCACGAAAGGCAGCACGCAGTGCGCCAATGGGCGCAGCTTCTCTAGTCAGTTTTGCTGGGGCTCGAGTAGATTTCCTACTCAAGTGGCAGCTTTCTCACCGCGTACAGGCACGACTGCCTGAGACCGCCCGCATTGGGAACATTTTGCCAGGTTCCCCCAGTCCCTAAAAATCGCTCTAGGGGACACCAATTCTCACTCGCCAAATTATCATTAGAAAAAACTTTGCCACTCAGCGGTTGGTCGAATTTGGCTGGAACTGTGTGTTACATGCGTAACGCGGTGTGACCAAAACTCTGTCAGTGAAGCAGAATTCATCACCAACCCCAACTAAACACTCCTAAGTCTCCCCAGAGCGCTTAATAAAGTAAAGCTATAGGTGCGTCAAAATGAACAATTAGGCCAAATTATTTTGTAGCCAGTTGGTAAAATGCCCAGCATGATTGAAGGATAGTAATTTTTCTGCCAAGATTTAAAGATAAATAATGACTCCAAAAGTAAAAACAAAGACAAAAATGATGTTCTATGGTGTAGCTAGGGTTGAGCTGACCTATAGGGCAGTCACACAGTACCCGATGGGCTGGTCTGACAGGTCAGTGTATGGGCTATTTGTTTGACTGTTCGCGGGCCTGCTTTATGTCTTCTGGGCAGTGCTTAATTTTAGCTGATGGTTCCCGGTGCTCGACACCAGCACTTAATTATCAACCGGGGCACTTATGACAGTCTGCCCCATGGTGGCGCTGTTTGTCTATTTAGGTATGAGCACCATCATAGCTGTTTATTGATTCAGTTTACTTTGAAAATGACTAATTGCTGCTGCAGAAGCCATTCTCATAGCTTTGAAGGCTTGTAATAGTCTCAATTGTTACTCTTGTAGGAGTGTGATGGTTAGGAGCATTGTCAGGGGCGATGGGTGGTGCAAGCTGCAATGAGCTCTGACCGAGGATCCTGCCATTTATTGTTTTTGCAAATTAGGCACTGCTACTGGGCCAGTTTTTACTGGTTATTTCCCTGAAATTTAAAACAACATTACCTGCAGCAAGCTCAAATCCATCCTGTCTCCCATGCCTTGTTAAACATTTAAACAGCATATCTTCACGCATTCTAAACTGTGCATTTGGCAAACGGGGCCCCTCTTTTAACGATCTAATTCACTAATGGGGGACATTTTTATTTGGCCAATTTTCTATCCCATTCCATCCTGGGTGTAGCCTTGTTTGTTTTCTGGATTTTGGCAATGTTTGATCATTAAATGAGACTTGCTTGTGACAATAATTTATTAATGATTATACTTGAAACTAAAATCTTTGGATTCCAGAGATAGTATTGTTCATGTGAGCTATAAGAACATGAGACAGCTGATTTCAATTCAATAAAATGTGTGTTCAACATTCTGAACAATTATGCAGTAAATTTAAAACACTGTACTTGACAGAATTGCATTTTCCTGTGCTCCGCTAAATTAGCCCCAAACTACGCTTGACTTCTAATGCAGCCCTGAGATGTGTATTCATTTTTTTTCACTCTGAGACCACACATACCCAAAACGTACACTGATACTCTGTATTGACATACTGTTCTGGAAGAACTACAGAAGAAAGTCTTTTGCTATATTTAAGGCTCTTCCAGTTTATGATGTATTAGAACATTGGAATGTTGGGAGCTCCATTGAAAACAATGGGGTGCTCCGGGCTTATAATGGCTGGTATAAGCCTGGAGCTCCAACGTTCCAATGCTTCTTTGTTCACAGCTCTGGCTGTGAACAAAGGCTTCAGGGAACCTGAGGGGATTCCAATCCCCTCACGCTCCCGTAAAGCTTTGTTCTTTTTTGTTACAACATTCTGCTCTCTAGTGGCAGAATGTTCTAATAGCCTTATAGTCCTTTGTAGCTGGGCTATACCGGCTATTAAAGTCCCTCTCCCTTGATAACGCTGGAGAGGGCCTTTAATAGCCGGTATAGCCCTCTACGGCGGGCTATAAGGCTATATTAGAACATTGGAATGTTGGGAGCTCCATTGCAGACAATGGAGTGCTCCCTGCTTCTACGGGCCGGTAAAGGCCCGCAGAGCAACATTCCAATGTTCTACAAAGGCTTCTCGAAGCTCGAGGGGATTTATATCCCCTCGAGCTTCGAGAACCCTTTGTTTAATTTGTTAGAACATTCTGCCCTCTAGTGGAAGAATGTTCTAATAGCCTTATAGCCCTTTGTAGCAGGGCTATACCGGCTATTAAAGTCCCTCTGTCTCGTTAAAGTCCCTCGCCTTCGGCTCGGGCCTTTAACGATTCAGCGGGCCTTTAATAGCCGGTATAGCCCGCTACGGCGGGCTATAAGACTATATTAGGCATATTCATTTGTGAAACTTCCATTGTTTGTGTAACTCGATTTGTACTACTACCTCCTATAACATTAGGTTAGAATAGGGCACATTAATATGCAACTAGGGCTAGTCCTAGAGTGGTGGCATTAAATATGACGCTTTATAATTTTGTATTGTGATTTGTCGATTCATTGATACATTGGCTAGCCCTCTGCTGACTGACCAATTTCCATTGACTTTCATTGTAAATTCATCTATACATTTTCTGTATTTTGTAGGTGAATCATTCCAGTCCGATCCTCTCTCTCCCTGACTTTGGAGACTGAGTCCTTATTGGATTGTCTCAAGCTTAGATAATTTTGTCTAGAATTTATGTCATTCTACTACTGCATTTGGTGAAGCATTCAGCTAATTTCTTATATCAATTTGATATGGATTCTAATTAACTATCATGTTTCCCTCTGTTGCACATCTTGAAATATTTTTAATAAACCTTAATGGCTTGTATTTTACTACTGACTCCAGAAGACATATTTTCTTAAAAGGATGATTTTTATCTTTTGTTTGTGTTCCATTTAGAGACACATTGCCACTTCTATTCTTTTAGATTCAACACCGTTCCTGATCCTGCGTAGGACATTGTCTTATAAAATGATCTGATATATTGTCAGCAAAAGCCAATAGCATTGCCAGTTGAAGGCCAATTTGGGCCTAACCTGGTGTCCTTGCTTCAATTTGGCTGTTGATAGGGACAATTTACTTACCTCTTGTGTGTTTTGTCCCCAACAGTCACATATCCACTATGGGGCGGATTTACAAGCCCCTTGAGCCACTTTTGCGTCATTTTTAACATGGTAAAAGTGACGCAATAGTGGCGCAAGGGGCTTGTAATTCTGCCCCTAGGTGCTTCCACTGTGTAGATGAACTCGAGCTGGCATGAAACAGGCTTTGAGGCATCAAGAATTGTCTGAACAGAAAGAAATATTGGCAAAGCCAGTTGGTTTGCCTTTAGTGTTTATGTATGTGTTTAATGTATTAACGAACTTGAAATATAATTCTTACACCACTTGTTTTAACTGCATAATCTGTGGAGATTTTAATGCAAAGTGTACCCCCAATACCCGTGAGGTAGGAAACATGACTCCGCAAGACCCAGTTTTGAGGCAACATCGGAGGGCTGAAGTGTTGGAAAGGTACCTCGCCTAACATGATATGATTAATTTATTAGAGTATCTGGATAGTGGTGCTGGGTTTCCACCTTCATTTAATGAGTGGGGTTACGCAACCACAATTGATTATATTTTTGCAACTAGAGGCATTTTGGCACATGCTACTATGGGCATTATATGAGAAACCAAAGACATCGATAATAGCGCCCTTCATGTGACGCTCTGCTTACCCCTATTAAGTTTTATTCGACCATCTAGAGATCTGTAATTATATTTGGCTAGGGGTTGGGGCTAAGGTTGTACTGGCACTTGTGGAATCCTAGTGAGTGGCTGGAAAATTGCTTCAACAGCACGTGTACCTACCTTTACTGCCTCTCGCAACTGCCTAATGGTTTTAATATTCAATGCAATTTTGAGAAGCTTTGTGGTTATATAAAAACATCCCTCTTAAAGTTGGTACCAGGGTCTCAACAGGCAACCAGGTTGTTCAATTTTGGTTGTTCAATAGCAATCAGACAGCTTAGAAAAGCACTGGCAGCAAGGCCCAGGAACCCCACAGGGGTAGCAAGTGGCAGACGTTTTCACAAACAGTACATCAAACAAGCAGTGACATAGCCAATAGGTCTCACATTTGGGACCTTATAAGTGTTTCACCATGCAACAGTTGGTGTTGTTGCACCGAGGATATTCTGCTGCATAACGAAATACTTATAGTTTCCTAAAAGCGAGACCTATTGGCTATGCCAATGCTTGTTTGTTTTTTGTTGCTGTTTTGTTTAAGTTGCCACATCTACAATAGCTGGACAGGGTTTTTGTTAACAGTTCTTTGCATCAAATGAACTTCTTTTCATTGCTCTGAATGTTGTTTCCATTCTGGTTGTAGGAAGCAATCATTCCCGGGGGTGTGGGGGCTGCCTAGCTGCGCGCATGCGCCGAACTCTGCAAATGACAAAAAGCCAGGTGCAGGCGCAATTTACAAGTGTGGAGTGAGTGAGCCCCAGGCAGCATGACTCACTCACACAGGAGTTCATGCACTGCAAATTCATACTCAGCATGGTTTAAGGAAACTCAACCCACTCCCTCCCAGGTATCGAACACATATTTACCAAGAAACTCTGAGAAGAGCCTGCCTGCTACACTGACGGCTGGTGGTGTGTGTGCCTGGTGAAAGCGTGCACTGACGGCTGGTGGTGTGTGTGCCTAGTGGAAGCGTGCACTGACGGCTGGTGGTTTGTGTGCCTGGTGGAGGCCTGCACTGACGGCTGGTGGTGTGTGTGCCTGGTGGAAGCATGCACTGATGGCTGGTGGTGTGTGTGCCTGGTGGAAGTGTGCACTAATGGCTGGTGGTGTGTGTGCGTGGTGAAAGCATGCACTGACATCTGGTGGTGTGTGTGCCCGGTGAAAGCGTGCACCGACGGCTGGTGGTGTGTGTGTGCCTGGTGAAAGCCTGCACTGACGGCTAGTGGTGTGTGCCTGGTGGAAGCATGCACCGACGGCTGGTAGTGTGTGACGGCTGGTGGTGTGTGTGCCTGGTGGAAGCGTGCACTGACGGCTGGTGGTGTGTGTGTTCGGTGATAGCGTGCACTGACAACTGGGGGGATGTCCAGATGAAAGCGTGCACTGACGGCTGGTGGTGTGTGTGCCCAGTAAAAGCGTGCACTGACAGCTAGTGGTGTGTGTGCCTGGTGGAAGCCTGCACTGACGACTGGTGATGTGTGTGCTTGGTGGAAGCGTGTACATACGGCTGGTGGTGTGTGTGCCTGGTGGAAGCGTGCACTGATGGCTAGTGGTGTGTGTGCCTGGTGAAAACGTGTACTGATGGCTGGTGGTGTGTGTGCCTGGTGGAAGCGTGCACTGACGGCTGGTGATGTGTGCCTGGTGGAAGCATGCACCGACGGCTGGTAGTGTGTGAAGGCTGGTGGTGTGTGTGCCTGGTGGAAGCGTGCACTGACGGCTGGTGGTGTGTGTGTTCGGTGATAGCGTGCACTGACAACTGGGGGGTGTGTGTCCCTGATGAAAGCGTGCACTGACGGCTGGTGGTGTGTGTGCCCAGTGAAAGCGTGCACTGACAGCTGGTGGTGTGTGTACCTGGTGGAAGCGTGCACTGATGGCTGGTGATGTGTGTGCCTGGTGAAAGTGTGCACTGACGACTGATGGTGTGTGTGGCTGGTGGAAGCGTGCACTGACTTCTGGTGGTATGTTTGCCTGGTGGAAGCGTGCACTGACAGCTGGTGGTGTGTGTGCCTTGTGGAAGCGTGCACTGATGGCTGGTGGTGTGTGTGCCTGGTGAAAGCATGCACTGACGACTGATGGTGTGTGTGCCTGGTGG
Source organism: Lissotriton helveticus (assembly GCF_964261635.1). Classification (NCBI taxonomy): domain Eukaryota; kingdom Metazoa; phylum Chordata; class Amphibia; order Caudata; family Salamandridae; genus Lissotriton; species Lissotriton helveticus. The sequence goes on along the minus strand of NC_136068.1, from coordinate 1,164,978,590 downwards.
AAGCAGGATCATTCACAGTGATAGAAGGCACAAATGAAACTGACGAAGAGGGAGGGGGAGAAGGGAGGGGGGAGTGCGAGCAGAGGAGCATTCACAGCCATAGAAGGCATAAATTAAACTGACCAGGAGGGAGGGGAAAAAGGGAGGGGGTAGTGCAAGCAGAGGAGCCTGATTACAACAATAAAAACACAGATGGCAGCTGTGCACGTGCATGAGCTCGTGAACGCAAGCTGCAGGCCAGCAAAAGCCTCTGGTGGCACTTTTAAAAGACACTTACTAAATGTCTCAAAGAGACAGTGCATGTGCTGTCTCAGGCGAGACCTAAAAAAGGAGGGATGAGCTTAATAACGAGAATTGGGATCGCCTCACTAGTGCGGCCAAACAAAAAGACCACAAGACTGTGTAGTGAAAGGGGAGTGCTAGACAAGTACTTAAGCTGTCATATTAATACCAATGACTGGGTCGGGCACTCCACTAGCAAATATCACTCTCCTGTAGACGATTCCTAAATCTGGTCCACACATAGAGTGCTGTAAGGAGCACATTCGATGTTTACATTTTCAGTTGAAAAAGTGAGGTGGCCATTTACGACTGTCCCAGCTCACAGTCTCCGTGGCTGGATGCTATACCAATATATTTAATAAAGTGTAAAGTTGAGCTCTGGTCCCCTCTTCTCGTCCATGTTTTCAATAACCTGGTCCTCAGTAACTTACCATGGTCTTGGTCCCTTTCCATGATAGTCCCATTATTTTAGAAGGGTAAAAGATTGGAACCTAGATGCGACCTGCTCCCTGATCGATATCTCCATAAAAAATATTGGTAGAGTAATTTTTAATCAGATACATGAATAATGCACAAATAATGAATGAAGCACAACATATTGCACTTTAGCCAATATTGTTCCAGAGAGTGGCTGGGTACGGTTGAGCAGGGCCTCAATCTCCACCTTATTGTTCGCAAATATAGTATTGGTTGGCACTGCCTGTTATACCTAGCAAAAAGGGATTTATCCACTGCTTCCAAAGGTGTGAATAGCACTAAATTATGGAGAATGTTCGGTCTGGCAGGGCCGGCCTAAGGAATGTGCAAGCTGTGCACCTGCACAGGGCCGCCAAACCCCAGGGGCCGCCACGCCAATATATATCCTTAGATACATATTTGCGTGGCGGCCCCTGGCAGGGATTTGGCGGCCTCGGGCCCCCTACCTACACTCCCTGCTCAGGGCCTCCATGAGCCTAGAGCCGGCCCTGGGTCTGGGCTTCAAAGCTGCCTTAGTACACTTTTTGCACACACTTCATGAGAATCTGGGGGGCCAGGGTTTGTTTTGTCACTGACGCGAAGCTCACTGAAGTTTTTAGACTGGGCCGCGGGATTCGCCAAGGATGTGTGATGGCCCCACTATTGTTCATGCTATATTTTTAATACCCTAACCCCTTGTGTATTGAACACCACCAAGGACATTCCCAGGAAAGGTAATGTGGTCTTTTCGGCTTTACTGTATGCAGATGATGCAGTTCTCATGGCCTGCACATCCATCGCTCTTCGGACGTTGGTGGATTCTTTTGTGAACTTCATGGATAATCTGGAGCTAATTACTAATTTTAGCAAATCACATACTATGGTTTGTGGCTCTTACAAACATAGGGTGCCCTTCCTAGCATGTGGGGGCAGTGATTAGATAGTGTGCACATCTTTCCTTATTTGGGTGTAAGGTTTGGCAGCTTGGGGATTTGGAGCTCTCATATTTCAGTTAGGACCCTTAAGTTTTCGAGGATGGCAGGTGCACTCCTGAACTTCCTCGGCTGACAGGGCATAAGCTTGGCCCCGCTCAAATACATCTATAGCTCCCAATGCGCCTCTTCCGCCAGCTATGGTGAAGTTAGAGGTGAATCACATCTGTAGGCGTTTATTGAATTACCCTCTCTGTAGCTCGCACTTTATTTTCCATAGAGAGCTAGACCTAGCTCATCTGGAGGACCATATTAAATTAGCTTCTATTCCATTGTGGATCTTGCGATGGGGCAATCCAGAGGCGTCACTGAATAGAGGTATTATTGGAGATTGTTTTCAGATACAAAAAGGCTCAGCCATCTCCTAGCTAGGCTATGCAGAGTCATCTTTGAAAGGCCCTGGTGTCCACTCACCATCTGTAAATACCAAGGGTGATTGAAGGGGGCCGAGAAATCTTTTTATTTAGAGAACAGGTAAATGGCCATGGAAAGTGCTGAATGGTGCAAACCCTCAGTACTTAACTATGTTAAACTAAAAACAAACATTGGGTTGGAGCTCTACCTCATCTTGTAAATGGGAAGATGGGAACGGTCACTTTTGTGCTGATTAAGGGATGGTCAGTTCCTCATCTGCTTCACTTTCCACTGGGCTTTAACCACTTCGACGCTAATGACAAAGCCAGCTCGTCATGGGCGTTACCTGCCCTGCGCTCATGACGAGCTGGCTTTGTCACAAACAAGCCATTTACTACTTTTTCAGCGCACAGCAGGTAAACGCGGTAGCGCTGAAGCAGTTAATAAAGTAGGACCTCTGGGTGCCTGTCCTTGTGACATTCCTCGGAGAAACCCTGCTTCATTTCACCTTTCCTTTGTAAATTTTATCTGATTTTCACAAAGCATATCGTGTTCCCACTCCCGCAAGTACCGTTTTGTCTAATGCAAAGTGTCCTGTATATCCTGCAAATGTTATGCACCAAGAAAGTGTTATTGAATGGGCACATTTGTGAACTTGGCTGTCCATTTTAGAAGTATGATTAATTGAATGCATCTTTAGATTAATTATTTGTGCAGGGACGGCTTCTCTGCTATGGCGGAGTAGCGTCGCCCCACTGCCTTTAACCCGTTCCGTGCTCTCGTCGGCCAACGGCCAACGGGAGCACTCTCCCCCTGGTGCTGCGAACAACAGTTGGCCGACGCAGCCCAGCCCACCCATTAGAATGCCCGCACCGCGGCGGAATGTCCGCCGCGGTAAACGGGTTAAGCAGTGCACTGAACAGGAAATATAAAATGATAATAACTTTGAGTTATTATCATTTTATGTTTCCTGTTGCTTTGTGGGTGGGCTGGCGGGTGGGTGGGGCTGCTCTGCTTTCAGAGCAGGGCAGGGGAGCAGTCCGGCTCGTACAATTAAGAGCTGTGGGGCAGGGTGAGGGGGGATTTCTACGGAGGATGACCAGGGCAAATGAATTATTAATTTTATTTTCATTGACCATCGAATTCCCCCTCACCCGGCCCCACCTCCCTACTGCTCTTACCTGCATGGGCCGCGGCTGCAGGGGAAGAGTGGTTTGCCCACTCAAGTGCTCAATGGCCACTCTCAGGCAGCCCAAACCAGCCATGCACACTTTCTCCATTCTCCATGCAGACTGCATTCCAGCCTGCGAGGAGAACAAGCCTTGGCACTCGTTCCCTGGTTGAGCGTCGAACCAGGATGCTCAAAACCAATCACAACACTGCATTGCAAAGTTGTGATTGGTTAGGGGAGCCTTTACTGTGATTCCTGTGCCTCGAAGAGCAGGAGTAGAGACGTGGGACTGGAGCGGCAAGGTAAGTGTTTCTTTGTTTTTTATTTTCTTTACCTTTCCCCCACCTCCTCGTACCTCCGCTGCACGCCCGTACCCACCCCACCACCTGCGAACCATGCCGGCCGTCACTGTTTTTGTGCTGTTTTTAAGAATTATGACAAATTATTGCATTTATTACTTTATGGGGCCTATTACGATGTCAGGCAGACACCATCTTGGAAACTGGACCGATGACCTCTGGTCAGCGGTCCCGATAATCTCATTATGATGTGACCGCACATGATCCAGTTGCATTCTGACATTTCCCTATGGAAGCATGTGTTACAGCTGTAAATCGCCTGTAGAACATGCTCTCATAGGGAAATGTGAGGTGGTGTTAACCCCTGCACCCCGTGGCGGCACTACAAGGTGCTTGCCGCGGGGTGCGAGGGATAACAGGGGGACACCATAGGTGCCCTCTCGGCCACCAACAAGAGGCCCCAAAGGAAAGGGGGCCCTGCTAGGGGCTCCCAAACATTCTTTCCAATAGGGTTTCCATTCCTGAAAGGCCAGCATGGAAACCCTGCCAGAAACCGTGCATGGTAATCCTGACGGCTTAAACCGCTATCTATTTGTTTTACGGGCTGATCCCTACTGGCCGACGGGCTCCTGGAGGGCATCGGAAGCCAGTCTGAATGACCGTCCGGTTTCAATTCCAACGGGCTGAATCAAAATCAGCTGGTCAGAATTGAAACCGACGATGTCGGTCATAAGGTCTCTAAACTGAGATGGGAGGCCTTACGACTCACAGTGCAATAGGTCCCTTAATGTATCATGTTTTATCTGCTTTTATATGTACCTCCAATATGTGAATAAAGATTCTTGACTCTGATTCTTAAGTGTACTATTGCATGCAAACATGCATTAACAAATGTGAGCACTATTTGCACAGAATTCCTTTGCATCATGTCCCTTTCTGTGTCTTATATGTCTGGGCCATGTTTTTATACCAAGCATTTGTTGCAGCACCACGGAAGCAATCTTGAAAACTACGGGGCATATTACCAACGATGAGCGATATTTATCGCTAACGATGCTTAGCAACAAATTTTTTAACGCTAAGCATCGCCGGAAATTATCGCAGAGATAACTTGCTATAAGCAAGGTTTATCTCAGAAGTGATAAAAATCGTCGCGCTAACTGCCAAATGAGAGATTATTGCTGGAAAACCAATGATAATCTCTCGAAGTTTGGCGTTAGCTTGATGATAGGGGCTCACAAACTTAGCCATGATATCCACCTTCCATAGGATATCATGGCTAAGTCAGGAAAATACCAGGTGTAAAAAAAGCAGTGCTAACCGTGGTTGCGCTGCTTTTTCTATCACTAACAGGGTTAGCGAAATCCTTGATAATAGGAGAAATGTCGCTTAACAACATTTCTCCTATTATTTTTCTCTGGAACGCCCCCTTTGCATCTCATTAGAGATGCAAGGGGAAGCGGAGAGAAAAAGGGTGCTAACATGCGATTTTGCGTGTTAGCACCCTGTTGCTGAAAGGGAGATAATTTTATCTCCGCTTTCTTGGCTTTTAAAGCCAAAAAAGCAGAGATAAATCCCTTGATAATATGCCCCTACGTTCCTCCCACTAAAAGCAACTTATTCCATGCCATATCCAGTTGTGGGCACTTGAAGTGTAATCTAGGTATATGCATTACTGTATATGTCGTGTCATTCTCAAAGAAAGTAATTTCGATTTGTTTACTAAAGAGATCTAAAAGTAAAAATGAAACACAAGCTTTTAATAGAAACAACACCTGACAAATATTATATATATTTTTTCAATAGTGTCTGCCGCGGGCATAAGAACTCTCCAGTTCTTGCCCAGAGTGTCATCTGCGAGTCAAAGCGGCGGGTGTGTTTGTTTCCTTGTGCATACACACAGTTCTTTAGATGCATGCACAGCCCGGAGATCCTATGTGGATAGGCTTGACACCAGTTACTCCCTTCATGATCACCGAAAGCCTGCAAGGAAGTTTAATTCATTTGTATCAAGTTTCCAGCAATTGAATACAGCAGGTCTATTAACATAAGATTATGTTAAAAGACTTGTCTTCTTTGGAGTCGAATACATGTGCAGGGTGGAATACATTTGCTGGTGTTTGGGAGAGTGTGTTGTATTGCCAGGTGCTGACATGCTCGGAACACCCTATGTTCAAAGTTTTATAAAATAGTATCATCACTTCCAGCCACTTGTTCTTCTGGGGGATGCACTAACACTTCTCTGCAAGGGTGCTACGGTTCGAACAGAATAATAGCAGCACGTCTCAGACTGATCAGATAAAATGGCTAGAAGGGCTTAATATTTACACACTTCTTTTGTTACCGCCTGACTGTGCTGGGTAAACGGTTATTATATTGAAGGCAGTGCTTTTGTTTGCACTTATCTTTGTTCTCCCTCCTTTGATGTAGGTCCGGCTCTCCTTTCCGTCTCTCTACACAGAGTTGCATCAGTGGTCTACCTGTTTGCCAGCAGCCTGAGTATTGGGCCCATTAGTATGAAAGTCCCAGTGGCCTGCTGGAGTGCCAGTGGCATGCCACTAGTGTGCCGGAGTGCCAGTGGTGTGCTGGAGTGCAGGTGGTATGCCAGTGTTCTGCCGGAGTGCTGGTGGCATGCCAGTGGTGTGCCAGAGTGCCGGTGGCATGCCTGTAGTGTGCCGGAGTGCCAGTGGTGTGCTGGAGTGCAGGTGGTATTCCAGTGGTCTGCTGGAGTGCTAGTGCATTGACAGTGGTGTGCCGGAGTGCCAGTGGCATGCCAGTAGTGTGCCGGAGTGCCTGTGGTGTGCTGGAGTACAGGTGGTATGCCAGTGGTCTGCTGAAGTGCTGGTAGTATGCCAGTGTTCTGCCGGAGTGCTGGTGGCATGCCAGTGGTGTGCCGGAGTGCCGGCGGCATGCCAGTGGTTTACTGGAATGCAGGTGGCATGCCAGTGGTGTGCCGGAGTGCCAGTGGCATGCCAGTGGTGTGTCAGAGTACCGGTGGCATGCCAGTGGTTTACTGGAGTGCAGGTGGCATGCCAGTGGTGTGCCGGAGTGTCGGTGGCATGCCAATGGTGTGCCGGAGTGCGGGTGGCATGCCAGTGGTGTGCTGGAGGGCCGGTGGCATGCCAGTGGTGTGCCGGAGTGCCAATGGTGTGCCGGATTTCTGGTGGCATGTCAGTGGTGTGCTGGAGTGCCCTGGAGTGCAGGTGGTATGCCAGTGGTGTGCTGGAGTACAGGTGGAATGCCAGTGGTGTGTCGGAGTGCTGGTGGCATGCCAGTGGTGTGCCGGAGTGCCGGTGGCATGCCAGTGGTGTGCTGGAGTGCCGGTGGCATGCCAGTGGTGTGCCAGAGTGCTGGTGGCATGCCAGTGGTGTGCTGAAGTGCAGGTGGCATGCCAGTGGTGTGCTGGAGTGCCAGAGCAGCACCAGTGGTGCACCTGCAGCAGACCAGAGTAAAGCCTACCTTCGCCCTGATGAACCCAGGGATGCTGCTGGTTTCGCACCAGGTGCCTCCACTACTCCTGTACGAAAGAACTGTGCTTGTAAAGTTACAGGGTAATGCATTGCTTCCATTTATCACTCGTATTAACACCTGTCGGTCTCTCCATAGTCTATCCTTGTCATACTTGAAGAAAGATGATAAAAGTCACCTCAGTCCCCACACCTGAGAAGCAGCTCTCAATAATGAATGTTCACTGCTCGAATATAGATCTGAACTTTATGCTGTAGTGAATGAGTACCCATAAATATTTTCTCATGGGTCACAAAGTACAGTCTGGGATGTGCTTGAGGGCCGCATCGAAGTTGGGCCATCCCCGGGGAGACAAGGAGGGATGTGAGAATATCGGGACAGTTAAAAAAATAACACCTTTTCAAAATTGGAATATAGGAGATTTAGAAAAAAAACGGGGGAATCTATTTTCCCAATTGCCTTATGTTGAACCCCAGGCAATTTTTAGATAGGAGATGCCTAATTTAAAGAAATTTTTGGCTTAAAAAATCTGGAGTCTCCTGTCTGAATCAAGTCTATAGAAAAAAACACCAAGAGCCTGATAACAAAGTAGCTTGCTTAGTAAAAAATGACAGAAAAAAACTAAACTCAGTCAACTTTTATGTCTCTGCTGCTCTTTTCCAGAGGAAGTTCTGCAGGCTGCATGGAGCGATCTGCCGAGCCGCCAGCAGACCGAGGGCCATACTTGTAGTACCACTTCTCCAGTGATTGATTATTATGTAGAGCTATTATTTGTGGCAGAAGTTTGTTTGGCAGCTTGGTGGGATTCAGTCCTAAGTGAAGCGTGTCCACATAAATACACTCTGGTGCACGCAGATCATCTCAGTGACGAATGTGGGGACGGAGTTGCCATGTTTCATCAACCCACACCGATCTTACTTGCACTCTCCTGTACAGAGCTTCTGGCCATGCTCAGTCTGCCTTAAAAATGTAAAAGAAACAGGTTACCATTTAAAGCACTACTCACAGCCAGTCAATTATTTTAGCAGTTATTAAATGTCCATGTCGATAAGCCAGATGGTGCTAATATGCTTCAGTTCATAAATATTGTTCAGCATGGTCTTTAAGCCAATGTGTCTAGGGTATGACACATGAGGCAGGAGAAATCCTGAACTTGGTAATTAGCACCAAAGATAATATTATCTCAGTTCATATTTCTAATTCTGGTTGGTCAGATCACCACATTATTAACTTTGAAACCCCTCTTAAACCTTCCCAAAGTATAAAACCTTGTATTCAAGAAGCTTTGGTTGCAGATTGGACACAAATCTTATCGGTCATAATAGGAACACATCTCCAATCTATTACCTTTGAGCCTCAAAGAAAGCTGATCCTACCAGTAAATATAAATCAGACTTTGTAACTGAAAGAGATACTTTATGTAGTCTGACACCATTTAATCCGAAAAATTTAAATCCCACCCACGATTAACTAGAGAATCCTGAAAAAACTGTCAAACGTGCACAACGTATTTGCCAACACTTGTTTGGTATGTTTAAGAAAATTCAATATGAAGCTACTTTTATGAAATAGTATTTGTATATTAAAGTAGACACATTTGGTTATTACTCTAAGCGGTACACAATCAAAATATCGAGTTGTAAATATCGACCAACACAAATATCGAGTTAGAAATATCGAAGGTTAAGAATATCGATGTCAAGAATATAGTTGGACAGAATATCGACACTAAGGTAAGTAATATCGATTTTTTTATATCAATATCAAATATATCGATGTTAGTAATTTCGATTTTACTAATATCGATATTTGTACTATTGGTATGTATTTTAGTATGTATTTAATATGTATGTGTTATATGTTTTTTGTTAAGTAATTTACTTGTTTTAAGTTACATGTGAACTATTTTCATATATTTATAATGTTATTTTTAAGTCAATTTTATGTTTTAGTACCGGAGCGGGTTGTGGGTTTATAGGGGAATAGGGTGGGAAGCATTTTAATTGTAATTAAGTAATGAATTATTTTTATTTATTGGTATTGATCATTTATGTATTTTTTATTAATTATTAATTGGCAATTAATAATTTTAATAGTTAATTAATTGTTTTATTTGGTAATTAATATTTGTAACTGGTAATTAATTTATTTAATTGGTAATTAATGTTTGTAATTGGTAGTTAATGTTTGTAATTAGTAGTTAATGTTTGTAATTGGTAATTAATGTATTAATGGTATACAAATAATTTTATTGTTTAAGGTTTTTTAATTGGTAATCAATTATTAATAATATTGTTTTGTTTTTTACAGTATTTTATTGCTTAATATTTATTATTTGATAACTATCATTTATTAATTGATATTTATTGCTTTTTTAATAGTAATGGGTATTTTTAAATGATGTTTAGTTATTTAAAAATTAAAACATTAATAAATGTAAATATAAAAATTATTTTTAAGTATGTTTTATTTAATTTTTATGGTATCCAATGCTTTACTTACATTTGTACACTCTGAAGTGGGAATAGTAATTTTTACCCACCCGTTATCCAACGCTATCCCTACTGTTGCACTCTCTGGAGTTGGAATAGTAATTTTTACCCCTACGCTATCCAGCGCTTTCCCTACTGTTTCACTCTCTGGAGTTGGAATAGTAATTTTTACCCCTACGCTATCCAACGCCTTCCTTACTGTTGCACTCACTGGAGTTGGAATAGTAATTTTTACCCCTACGCTATCCAACGCTTTCCCTCCTGTTGCACTCTCTGGAGTGGGAATAGTAATTTTTACTCCTACGCTATTCAGCGCTTTCCCTACTGTTTCACTCTCTGGAGTTGGAATAGTATTTTTTACCCCTACGCTATCCAGCGCTTTCCCTACTGTTGCACTCACTGGAGTTGGAATAGTAATTTTTCCCCTACACGATCCAGCGCTTTCCCTACTGTTTCACTCTCTGGAGTTGGAATAGTAATTTTTATCCCTACGCTATCCAGTGCTTTCCCTACTGTTTAACTCTCTGGAGTTGGAATAGTAATTTTTACTCCTACGCTATCCAATGTTTTCTTTACTGTTTCACTCTCTGGAGTGGTAATAGTAATTTTTATCTCTGTGCTATACAATGTTTTCCCTAATTTTGCATTTTCTGGAGTGGGAATAGTAATTTTACGTTTTACGCTATCCAATGTTTTTAATACTGTTGTATTTTTTGGACTTTAAATAGTAGTTTTATTTATTATTTAGAGTGAATTTAGATAATGTATATGTTATTAATTTTAAAAATATTGAAAGTATATTTGATTTTTTAAATGTATTAAAAATAATTATTTACTTTTTTATGTAATTATTTTATGTGTGGAGATCTATTTGTAATTTATAGTATTTTTAAATAATTTATAAGTAATTAAAGTAATTATTAAAATGTATTATTAAGTAAATATATAATATATATTTTACATTTGTGTTTAATTAATGTTATATTATTATATATCTATTATTTATTAATTTTAAACATTACTAAATATTTTTAACAATGTTTATTTTATTTATAAGTATTATTTACTTTATTCTACACATTATATTTTAACAGATATAAAACGTTATTTTTAATTACGATATTTTTAACATCGATATTTTTGTTTCAAAATGTTTGTACTTACCATGTTGTAGATATGATGTCGATATACTTGCCTTCGATATGCCAGCGTCGATGTTTTTGTAGGTCGATATTCTGTCATAGATCCACTCTAAGCATCTGCTAAAAGCTGGGACCTGGCAAAAACAGATAATTAACAGAATACCTTGAATCCTGGTTTGTGTGGGAGCACTGTGTAGATCTGCATTGAAGATGTGTTGCGTAGCAAAAGCATTGCGACAGTTCAGAGATGTGGCAATGCTGCAGTGCTAGTTCCTGCTGCGTTGAGGATCCCATTGAGAGAGTGTGCGATGTAGAGTCTGGCGTCAAGGATGCGATGCATAGTTGGGATGATGCGTTGGTTTCGAAGAGCTGCGAGGCTGCAAAGCAGAGTCCGTCGTCATCATCGAGGCTGCTGTCGATGAGAGATGTGAGGGCCTGCACCGAGGATGTGTCGCATAGTGGAGATTCCGAAGGCGATGTAGGCCGTGGTGGCGATGCAATTCTTTGCAACCGGTCCAATCCACTCAGCAGTGGAGATGCATCAGTTCTGCTCAGGTTTATGCCTTGCAGCAGGGGAGATGCAAAGGTTCCCCTGGATCCATAGATGCTGGCAATGCACCATAAGCCCACTTCCAAGGGTCCAGGACAGGGATGGCAGCACATGACAGGGTAGACTCACAGATGGTAGATTCCAGGTGCAGATACAAGCAAGGTTGTCAGAGGCCTGTTATGTTTCTGAGGTTTTAGATCAGGAGGCCAGCCAACTAGCCCTTGGAGTCACTCTGGGTTCTGGATTCAAGAGATGCAGGCCCAGTCGATCTCACCCAGGCAGGACAGCAGCAGGCAGCATGTCAGCACAGCAAAGCAGGAGTACAGCAACGTGCAATTCAGCAGAGCGGCAGCCCTTCAGCAGCACAGCAGTCCTACTTCCTGGCAGAGTAACCACAAGTCCAGAAGTGTACTGAAGAGTTGGTGTCTGAGCAGTTGCGACCGGCATGGCTGAAGGGTGGGAGGGCGGTGTGGTGGGAGGACGAGCGATTGGTCGTGAGGGAAGAGGGTCATGCGGGGAGGGACAGGGTTTAAATAATTAAAAATAATTTTAAAAAAACCTTACCTTTCCCGGGTCCTACGTCTTCAATGCTGGGTCTGCTCCTGCTTTTCTGCCTCCGCACAAACAGGAAGCAGGCATACTCCCTCCCCTCCCCTGAGCCAATCACAATGCTGCAAAGGCAACTTTGTGACTGGTTGGGACGCCGACCACACTGGGGTCTATAGGAAGGCCATTTTCTCCATGTAGGCTGCATGCAGCTTACATGGAGAAAAGGGAGAGTGCGCATGACTGATTTGGTCAGCCCCGGAGGGCCGAACAAACAGTCAGGGCCCACAGCATTGGGCGAGCCACTCCTCCCCTGCTCTCAAGCAGACCCGCCCACCCCCAAACAAACCCTTCTGCTTTTTCGCAGTGCGAGAAGCAAAAACATAAAATGGTATCTATAATACCATTTTATGTTTCTGCTTCTCGCACTGCGAGAAAGCAGTGGGGCCACGCTCCTTTGCCCATATGGAGGAGCCGCCCCTGTGTCTGAGGTCCAGTATTTATACCCACTTGTGCCTTTGAAATGGGAAAGAAGATTCTAAAGGTTACCCTTTAAAGTCCTGAGGCATCCTGCCTCCCCTGCCCTGGTTCCAGACCAACGACAAGAGGTATATGTAGTCCTTTGTGTGGAGGCAGGACACAGCCTATTCAGGTGTAAATGGAACTATGGTTTTGTACCAACGAACAGGATAGACAAATTCAGAATCCATGCGGAGATGCAGGAGTTCATGTGGAAATTGAAAACAACGGCTGAACCATCTGACACTGAATTACAGTTAAAATCAACATTCACTCCAGCAGACACTACACTAGTCGTCAAATTACTAATGTTCGAGAAGGCAGCGATGAGACACCCGGGGGAGATGACCACAGACAACCAAACCTATTTCCAGAACAAGACCAGATTGGAAAAAGAAGCCATAAGACAACTATCAACCAACAAGGATATCACTATCAAACCAGCTGACAAAGGGGGGGGGGCGATAGTAATTCAGACTACAATGGCATATGACTAGGAATGTAGAAGACTGCTGGGAGACAGAAGAAATGACGCAATGTTACGAGAAGACCCCACAGAATCCTTACGGATCCAAATCACGTGAATGGTGGAAGAAGCTTTAATGCACAATTGGGTGACCGAAAAAGAGGCAGAGTTTCTAATCCAAAAATCACCAAGGACCCCATACTTCTACACCATCCCCAAGATACACAAGAACCAGCAACAACCTCCAGGGCACCCAATAGTTTCAGGAATTGTCTCTATACTAGAACATCTGTCTAAATTTGTCGATGCCTTCCTCCGCCCACTAATTCGAAAAATAGACACATCCCTTAAAGATACAAAAGCGGTACTCCAGCAACTACAAGATCTGACCTTTGATCCTGACAAACAACTACTGCTGGGGCTCGACATGGAGAGTTTATATATGAGTTTACCCACCCCCGACGAGGCACTTAACATCATGGAGGAAATCCTCTTCAGCAACACATGGGAATACTAAACTCCACGGAATCTTGTAATGGAGTGCATCAGCCTGGCACTGACCAAGAATTTCTTCCAATATGGGGATCCTCTCTACCTGCAGAAGCACGGGACCAGCATGGGGAGCACTTTCGCTCCCAGCCTGGAAGATCTCTACGTACACCATCTAGAGACCAGTAGGATCCTGCATCAGAGTAACCCTTTCAGGCACAACATCAAGACATGGAAGAGGTATATTGACGATGTGCTGGTCATCTGGGAGGGAGACGTTCATGGGATAGCTCAACCAACAGAATACTTTTCAGAAGTTTGCCAGTACCACATCACGTGATAATATAGTGTTCCTAGATCCAAACATATACCCGGAGGGGGGCACGCTGCAAACTACCACGCATTTCAAGCCTACAGCCAAGAACTGTCTGTTATTATATGACAGCTTCCATCCACATCATCTACATGACAACCTCCCCTACGGGCAGTTCCTCCGCCTCCATAGGAACTGCACCAACCTGACTGACTACAAATAACAAGCCTCAGACTTGAATACCAAAACTCACCAATCGTAATTACCCCGTCCGTATCATTGACAGGGCGATGAAGAGAGCCCGGAATAATAATAGGGAGGCCCTATTACAAGACAAGACACACAAAGATGAAGAGGCCAGACCCATTTGTGTGACCACTTATAACACCCATTCAAACAAAATATCTAAAATCATCAATAAACATTGGAGGATCCTTAACAACGGCAATCTGAACCTTGACAAACTGCTGTTTGCTCACAAAAGAGGCAAAAATTTGAAGGATATGCTTGTTCTCACACAGCCACGTTCAGATACAGCTGCAACCAATGAGCACCCCACTCTTCATCCAATCCAAGGCCACTTTCCATGTGGGAACTGCAGCACGTGCCACCTCACCAAAAAAAGCAAACGTATCAGGTTTAGGAATGACAGTGAATGGGAATGAAGGAAATTTACTAACTGTAACAGCCGGAACATCATTTATATGATCACATGCCCCTGCAGTTTAGAGTACGTCGGAATGACATCACAAAACCACATTGGGGAACACAAAAGTAATGTCAGGTGCAAAAAAAGCACATAGAAGATGGCGACACACTTTCTAACTGTAACACACATAGTGAATGATCTCCAATTGACAATCATAGAGCAATTACAATCAGAAAGTGGCCTGTTGGACAAAGAACAACGCTGGGTGTTCCATCTGGGCACCAATGTAACAGGCCTCAACTATAATATACCATGGAGCAATTTCTCTTGAATCAAGACCAAATATTGATTGCCACCTTGAATAGAAGGTGGTTACTGGTCAGTAGGGGATCACCCCCACCCTACGAATCAGCCTTTCCGCCCCCACAGCGTGAGTCTAAAATCTCTATCTACAAATATATCCTTTTGATTACCCTGGTACAGAAGATAATGGGGATTAAGAACTATAGCCCCATTTTTTTGTTTTTCATTGTTTTTATCATTTCACCCATGATGGCTGTTTTTTCTACTACCAACGAGGGTCTGTGACAGAAAGAAAAATATATCAATGGTCCATTAATACGCGACAATTTTTCCAATTTCTATGGTCTGCTTTAGAATATCTCTGCATTAGACATTGCCGTTTTTTTACACAGGGTTTAATGCACCCTGACAATTATTTGGATTATTTTTGATGAATTTTCAATCTCCCACACGAGCGCTGACCATGTATTGACTATCCAGGTTAATCATAAGTCAGCGTTCTATTTCAAATAACGCCTGCGATATAACTCCCGGGGCTTTGCCAGTCTGCGCTTTGCTACTAATAGCGCAGGGTTGGAAGCGGTCCTTGAACACGCGCTGCCGTCTTAAAACGAGCGTTCTAGTTCAAAACGCACCGGAACCCACAGCTTCCGGGAGGATCTGTAATACTACTTCCAGGGCAATGACAGTCCTTGCAACCCCTCTAGTGGCTCAGGGATGAGCGCTCCCTTGGCACACGTACACATCAGTAGGGGCGGGAACGATATGACCAATTAAGCACAATATAAATAAACACTCCAGCCGACATGACCGCATTGACGGAGCCGCGAGGGGACGTTCATGCGAGGCAGCATTTCGATACAGGTGAGTATCCTTCAGAGAGGCCAGATCTTGTCCCACTGACTGTGTACTTCGACCGGATACAGCAGTTCTGAAAATGATCTTTTATTTACAGAGTGTAATGTGCCCAGGGTCCCTTCCGTTCTAAGGCTCATGACGCCATTGGCTTCTAAACAACAAGTATGTGATATTTTTCCTTCTTAAACTGTTTTTCTGATTTTACGAAAATCGCCAGTCACCGTGGAAACCACCCTGGGACATAATTCTTTTAGTGTGTGTGTTTTTTGTTATATGTGTGTACGTCTTGTATCTGTCCCTTTTTTTACAGGACACTGCACTGGCACAAATAGTTTGTAGTTTGCTCCAGTTAATGACACTGTTTTTATCACTCATACAGGTCACAAATACTACATCTGGAATGTAACTTAGACACCTGATTTTTTCCTATATTGTGTTTCTTTTTCAGATTGAGTCTAAGGAAATTCCTTTTTACTTATAATACTGAGACCATTGTGTCCCAATTTATTCTGTAGCCTCTGTCTGCACATAATACTGGTACAGTTGACATAGTCACACCATACATGTGAGTAGGGTAGGGATCTGTGTACCCATCCTGAAGAAGAAGCAGCATGCTTCAAAACATGTTGACACACTCAGGAGGTTTTGTACATTAATACAACACACCTCCACTCCACACAATTTTAATAAAACCGGCACCAAGGCTTATTAACATTTTTTACTCCTATGACTTTAGGTATTTTTTAACATTCACTTACCACTCACTCCTGACTCTACCTCTCACCACCTCTCTCACACAACACATAGAGATTACATCAGTACTCCCACGTATTCGTTGGTAGTGGCACGCCGCGTTCCGTAGAGGGATCCGAAGACCCCTATGATAAAGCATGCCACCTTTTGATATGTGAGGGGTATTTAAGAAACACAATGTGCTTCCCACCAATGTAGGAAACACCCTTGTCCCATGATCAAACTTCATTTCATTGCAATCTTCCTTGGGAGTATCTTTTTGTTTACTAGTAAATGGGACTATGTCCAGATCATCCCTCCCATCCTGCCAGTGATGACCCATCCAGACACACCTAAACTCCCTATTATGTATGACTATTTAGTAGGAAGACACAAAGCTCAACTGTCAGCTACACCCAGTAATGTGACCAAAGACAGGATACAGGCACTAAATGGCAAAGGCCAGAAAAAGCCAACTTTCTAAAAGTGGCATTTTCAGAATTGCATTTTAAAATCAGACTTCACCATAAGTTATGATTTTAAATTGTGATTGTAGAGACACCAAACATGAACTATTCATCACACTGATTAAGTTGGGTTCCACCAACAAACTTACTAGGAACCCTGGATCAACAGATCTTTTATTACCTACTGAGAAGTGTAAAGAGGAGTATCAGACATGGCATCAATTTATCAAAACCAATAACTGTTCCTCTGAAAGATCACAGACTCTAGATTCAGTTTAGGGAATTTATTACAAAGCCAAAAACAACTGAATATACAAGCACCTCAAGACGAGGTTGTTAAAATACTTTGGAACTAATACAAAACCAAACCTACAGATTAGTCTGCTCCAGTGAATCATGAAAAGAATAAACAACTTTAGAAATAGAACCCAAGCAAGGACTGCTCCAACATTTCTCTCTCTAAAGTGACATCCCTACTTAACATTCCCAGGCAAAATCAGTTAAAGGTGTCAGCTTGTGAAGACTTCCTCAGAAGTACATTCTCAGAGTAAATCAGTAGCTGAAACTACAGAGCTCGTTCTATGATGACCCTTCCAGATTGATCTTTTGGCCCCCTTCTCCTAACTCATTCTGTCTCCTTTTGCCTCTCATTCCTCGGGGCTCTTTCCCTAATATAAAATGCAAAGATGTAAAACACACCCACAGATCACCTCATGCTAACGGACACCTCTCCTAGGTAGTTTTCCACCGTCCTCTCCCGAAGTAGTCCGATGACCTTGGTTCCCAAACCTCCTCAACGAGAAAGAACACCGGCTCCAAATTATCGACCTTCTGTTTACAATGTTTCTCTTCTCCTCCATGCCTAACTCCTAAAACAAAAGGCATTAGTTATATCTAACAAAGGCAGGTTCTTCCACCTGCAACTGAAACTTGAGAACAGAACATCCTTGCATACACATGAAATTCGCTGACTAACTCCAAATGAGAGCTTACCAGGGAAATTACATTTCCAGGTCTACACAA
This sequence comes from Lissotriton helveticus, assembly GCF_964261635.1. Taxonomy (NCBI): domain Eukaryota; kingdom Metazoa; phylum Chordata; class Amphibia; order Caudata; family Salamandridae; genus Lissotriton; species Lissotriton helveticus. The sequence goes on along the minus strand of NC_136068.1, from coordinate 1,164,961,019 downwards.
TTCGGCCAACAGAAGAATAAACAAAAAGGCTTTCATGAGCATAACATGAAGATCTCATCTATGCCTTTAACATCAAATATAATCATGCATCAGCAAGCAACTACATTTCATTACATATTAATCACAACTCTTTATTTCTACGTGCAGTCTTAATTATGGTGCACGTTTAAACCTAATGCATTTCACTACACATGAGCTTTTCGTTAAGCAATTGCAATAGACATCAAAGGTTACACAGTTCAACATGAAGGCCACGTTATTTTTCCTACATGGCATGACACAATTTCTATTCATACACTTGCACATTTTTGTTATTACAACACATTTCTACTAATCAAATCAATACAACACAAGAATATATGCGAGTGCCGGCTATTCATGATTATGATGCACCCCTGCAATTTCAGAGCACCATCGCACTCCATCAGTTCCCCCCTCTGATGACTAGTGTAATCACACCAAATCACACTCCCTGGAGGAAGAACCGACCTAAACAGAATTTGTAGCCATTCTTCCCTGTCTGAACATCTCCAGGCTTTTAATATTCTCATAATGACTGTCCTGCAGTCTTTCCATCCTTCTCTCTTGCTCTCTAAGTGACCTCTCAACTTGGTTTGCCTTATGACACTTGTAGGCTCTAACTAATCCCCACAATATAATTATACAAACCACCACTACGATAATAGGCTTCAAGATGTAACCAAGGATTCCCTTTCCAGGAGAAGCAAACCAACTTCCTACTTTACCAAATCCTTTTCCCACCTTTTCCAAACTCCTTCTGTAGCCAAATTATGTACCTCCTGATGAATCTCAGTGATGTCACGTATATACTTCTTCAGATTTTTGCTGTTGTCAGGTATATAAGTACAGCACTGTTGGACTTTCAACATTTTACAGACTCCACCCTCTTTTGCCAGCAAAACATCTAAAGCAAGACGGTTCTGTATCACCATAGCTCCTATCAACACCATCTCTCCATCTACAAGCAACGACTGAGCTGTGTTTGCTGACAACTTGTCCACAATAGTTAACAACTTTCTAATCTTGATATCATTCAGCACTACTCCCACATTCGGAATCAATGCCCCACAAATATCTCCTACAAACTCTCCTGCACTTGTACCTCGCTTTCTTCTAGGATGTAATCCACCTTTCAAATGGTCCAAATCGTCCACATGGTGAATCTTGGGAAACACGACGGCTATATAGCAGGCACCATACCAATTCAATGGCAACAGCACATACGCATTTTTCCCACACACAAAATGCACACTTGGCACCACTTGTACTACGTCTTGTAGAAACGTTTTTGCTGTAGCCTCAATTGTGAAAATATGATCACACACACTCTCCCACAAGGACCTTATTATAATAGGTTTGAACTCGTCTCACACACAACTTCCCTCTCTGTTGGAAATCCAATGCAATTGGACCACTACTCCCTTTTGCTTTATGTGCTAATTCTTCTTTGGTCCACTAAATCGTCCCTTCCTTGTTGTAGCGATTTCCTGTTAATTGTCTATGTCTATCTTCTACCTGATCTATAAATTTCTTCTCTACTTCTGTCAATGAACATGTTAAATTGTGACGATGCACATAAGCTGCATCTAAAGTTACAGTGGGTATGAAATACTTTCCCATCTTTCTTCCTGCTTATAATAATCATAAGTATTCACATGCTTGTATGCTGGAACTTCGGAAAGCACTACATCATAGATAGAAAAACAATATTCATAATGACCCTTGTCATAAAACATACTAAGCAATAAACTACATGTAATACCATGCGTCAAGGGAAGGTGGTGATAACGAACAACCTCCTCCACCAATGCAGGCAGTTGCATACACACATAACAATCTCTCACATCCTTTATATCCACATACTCATAGAGCAACTTTGAATGTGCATTAAGCATATTATTGCCCCAAGATAAATCTACATGCAACATACGAGTAGTCTGATCTAGCATAGCCTTTTCAGCACTTCTGCTTCATGTGAACTGATTACAGATACTGTGAGAAGTTGGCCTGGTATATGATGTCCACTATTCTAGTGGGCACCTTGCACTAGTTCAAATGACCCTTATTGATGGTAGGTTGTAAAGTCAACCTTATAGAAAGCTATCCTAGTGGTAGCTGTGGAGAGCAGCCTTCAGGCCAAGACTTAGAGGCGAGTTAAGCAAGTTGTTTTACCAATTATAATCTCTTGAATGATCAAATGAAAGCACACCACACAAGGTATATACCAAATATATATGTATTTAATCTAAACACAAACCCTCTGGTCTCTTTATGAGGTCAGAGGTAAAAGAACAATACAAGGAACTTAATTAGCATACGATAAGTTGCACAGTATACTTAGGGGCCTCACAAACCATATACTAAAATAGTGGTATAAGAACCACGTGAGAGTTAGAAAGCAGGCCTAGGGCCTGTGGAACCACTGGGGCTACCTAGAATCACTAAAGGTTAGGAAGCAGGAGGCCCATGGGGGACGCGTGCAGTGTCTAAACACAGCTGCGGATCACTATTGACTTTCTATTGAGAACGAACAAGTTACAATTTTAAAAAGATTAAGGGCACTTCTAGGTGAACTACGATGGAGCCCATTTAGACTTGGACACTTCGAGAGTCAAGACCCACGGGAGCACCGGAGTACTCGTGTTACCTCACCCAGGGAAGCCGGGTGCATAGGTATCTTTTGGTGTCGGGTTCCGTTGTTGATTCCAATGGAGAGCTGCGAAGAAATGCTGCAGGCGACCAGAGGAAAAGTGTTCGGGTGGATCCAAGGGTGGATTGGAGATGTGAAGAACCTTAAAGCAGATGGGACAGAGTCTGGGTCACTAGCCAGTGACCAGGATGGCAAAGAGAAGATGCCAGCTGATGAGTACCAGGAGGTGTCAATGACAACCAGGAGCTAGATTCAAGCTGTGTCACAAAGGATCTAGTTGGCTGCAGTGTTGGAATCCGGATTGGACCCAACAAGCCTTGGCAACGGCGACCCACATAAGATGTCAAGATTGGCTTCGGTGCAGACCAGCAAGGTCTGAGGAACTCCTCCTTTGGAGAGGAGAGATAGCACATCTGGAGCAACCAGGAAAGCTCAAGAAATCAAAGATGGCCTTTCGTGGCGGCTCGCTAGCCAACGGACTAGGAACAGCAAAGGGGCCTCAAGCAGAAATGCACGGAAGGGCAATGGGACACTCGTGGAGTATAGGCCTCTGAGCTTCAGGGGCAGAGGCTTCAAATGCCCCAATGCACAACTTTGGGATACCTCGGGAAGTAGGTGCAGTTGCAAAGATGCAGGATGTCCAGGAGTTCCAGTCCCACGTCTCTCGTGTCGGCTACAGGTCTCAGCTTTGCTGGGAGCACACAACAGAATCAGAGATGTCTGAAAGTCCATGTCCTGTGACACAGATTCTTCAGGATCTGACGGGAGCCTCAAAAATGCAGACCGGCAAAGATGCTGTTGGTGCCTGTTTGGACAGGGTGGTCACTCCTCATCCAGGGTAATCTGAAGTCTCAGGGACTGGGCTCCTATTCTTATAACAAGTTTAGGGGTTGGACTAACTCTAGGGTCCCACCTATTGGAGGACCTTGGGAGGGGGTGGTTACACCCCTTCCCCTTTGTCCAGTTTCACGCCAGAGCTGGGGCTGAGTGCCCCAGAAACCGGTTTGAACTGGGAAATGCATGAAGCACCTTGTATGCCCCAGGCAGTGTCTAAAAAGCATTCACTGAATGCAACCCACCCTGCCCCAATACAATAAAGCCTGTCTGGGGAGGTGCTGCCACCTCCTTGGACAGGAAACCTATTGTCTAGGCCTCCCCTGCCAGAGTTTCGTCCAGCAGCAGGAGGGCAGACTCGTGTCTGTAACAGCAGCATCATTTTGTGATGGTGGGGCTCTGTTTAACTTTAACCGAATTTACCAGTAACTACATGTCTTCTCCCTCTAGAAGGGTGGAATGCTACCCCTGCTGCCAGAACTGGTGGGGGGGGGGGGTAATATTACTAAGATTTTGGCACCTTACATAACATGTTTTGATAAAGCCAAACCAAAGTTAGCATTAACCGCGAGGATTATAATGCACTTAAGAGTATATGGTATGGCTATATCATAGAACAGCTATAAGGAGATTGTTCTGAAAGCTGCAGAGGGGCTCAGCTCATGCTAGGGCACCCTCTCACACAAAACCAAGCACTCTGCCTCCAGGATTGTCGAGGCCTGCCATATGAGTGACTTATAGGTTAATATGTGTCTATATATATATATATATTACCTACTGGCGGTCGCCAGTAGGTATATATAGTTAGGATTTTTTCTCTATGGGATTTTTGAAAATTCTATGTCTAATAACTTTGGCGTTTGTGGACGGAATTGGCTGAAATTTGCAGGAAAATGGCACATTTTGTTTCTGAGCAGCCCCTGAAAATTGGGGGGGGTTCGTCCAGGGGGGGTCGAGAAAAAAGGGGGGTCCCAAAACGTGTTTTTAACATTGAGTTTTCCATAGGGCGGTTGGCCTCACTTTTAGCCCGAACGGCTGAATGGATTTGCACGAAACTTGGCAAAATTGTAGGGACTGGTAGCCCGATGTGCCTTTTGTAGGTCTCAATATATGTGCTACAGTGGATTTTGAGAAATTAACGTTTAAAAAAAGATATATATCTGTAACAGCGGACCGGGCAGCGCTCCAGTACGCGTACTTTTCGCGCAACGGAGCTTTGTGAAGCGAAGCTGATTGGTTCTCCGGCGTCTGTAAACATTCCAAACAGTCCGTAGCGGCCGCCATCTTGTCTCTCGGTAGGATCGAGAGACAAGAGGAGGCCAAAGCGAAGGGGCAAATGACCATAAGGGGGCATAGTAGATCCTCGCTGACCCCCTAGGTTTGATGTGGAGGTTTTAAAAGGGCCCCGCGGGGCAAAAAAGAAAAATAATAATAATAATCGAACGGCTGAATGGATTTGCACGAAACTTGGTAAAATATTAGGGACTGGTAGCCCGATGTGCCTTTGCTAGGTCTCAATATATGTGCTCCAGTGGATTTTGAGAAATTAACGTTCAAAAAAAGATATATATCTGTAACAGCGCTCCGCTTCGCGTAACGGAGGTTTGCGAAGCTGATTGGTCATTCTGTCACTGGGCTATAGTTGGGCTACATCTGGCTGATGTTTGGGCTACATTTGTTTTTTTTGTCTCTGGCGGCCATCTTTGGGCTACATTGGGCTACATTGGGCTTCATTGGGCTTCATTGGGCTACATTGGGCTACATTTGGGCTCCAACATATATATAGGCCAATGTAGCCCAATATATATTTTTCAAAGTTAATTTTCGTAAAAACCACTGGAGCATATATCTTGAGACATAGCAAAGGCACATCGGGCTACCAGTCCCTACAATTTTGCCAAGTTTCGTGGAAATCCATTCAGCCGTTCGAGCTAAAAGTGAGTCCAACCGCCCTATGGAAATGAAGGAAATGAATGGGTCATTTGTAATTAGCAAATAGCTCATCGCAAACTAGGAATGGTAAAGAATCGCTATTTATTCCTTAAAGTTCGCTATTTAGGAAATGCAAAAAACTTTGATGATACATATGGCGGTTCATCTCTAACAAGATAAGAAGCATAGGGATAGATTTATGATGACTGGCGCATCACCAGGGATGTGTTAGTCATTCTGTGCCGCTGTTCCGTCACCTATGGTGTGCTGCATTTACAATGCGGCGCATCATGGGGCAAAAACAGCACAGATGCGTGATGTATCTGTGCCGTAAAGGTGGCGCATTGCTGGAGTTGTATCGCAAGTGTGATGAAGCTCCAGCAAGGGTCGGGGGTGCCCCTGTCGCAGGGTTTCTGTTCTCACACAGAACTGTGGACAGAGGATTGGAACCTCGGCAAATTAGGGTGTCCCAAAACTCACCTTAGTAATCAAAAACCCCTTAGCAAGCTAGGTACAGTGTCACATTGGATATAACAAACTCTCAATGTTTAGACAATCCAGAATATGAACTTATAGTACCTCAGGATACGTGGAACTCATGAACAGTCGGTCGTTATATATTTCTTAGAAACCAGAACATGGAGTTAAGAAGAACACATGTGTATTTGAAATGTTTATTTACTAATGCCGTCTTCTCAGGCGTAGTATCTTAGATAATACAAGTACACATATTATCAGTAGCAAAATTACCAGCATAGTTACTAGTACATAAAAAGCGAATGGTGACAGTATGTTAACATGCTGTAAATGAATAAGAGTTAGCAACACTTATAAGCAGCCACGGGCCGTGGAGGGAGTTACGGTGGGGCAGGGAGGCGGGGAGGGGGAGGGGCAGGGTGGAGAGGGCTCCACCCTGCCCCTCCCCCTCCCCGCCTCCCTGCCCCACCGTAACTCCCTCCACGGCCCGCGGCTGCTTATATCTCACCCTCCCTAATACACATATTATATTATTTGCTAAGAAGGTCTGTTTGTGTTGGTTTAGGGCGTGCCCATACTTTAGTGTCTTAGATTTGAAGGAATCACATCAGCATACACCAGCTCTCTCTTCATGTGAACCGCATCAACTGTTGTGTATGTGTGTTCGGCAAAGCAATATAAAACCCGCCTCATGCCCAGAATTGGCAGAAGCTGCACTTATGTTATGAGTATGAAGTCGTGGAGATCAGACCTCATAACAATTCTGTATCGTGTTGTTCTTGAAACTTCAGCACTCGCTGTACATATATAGTTTAACAAGCAAAGCAGATAGTAGAGCAATAACATATTATTCTCATGTAAACCACGATGAACTACTAGGTTGAAAGCTAAAGCAACAACTAAGTGTCGTGTGCAGAAGTTGCAAAAAAGGAAAAATGGCGTTTAAACCGGTAATGAGCCCATGCTAACTTAACACGGTGTAAAGATATCCAGGACCTAGATGACACCTCCCCATGATCCGGAAACGAACTGAATAAGATAATAGAAGTGCCATCTCATGAGAGCAGATTGCAACTTTATATGTGGACGGTCCGCAAGGTAAAACATTAAAAACTAGGAAAATGTAATGCTAAAGAAAAATAAAACAGCCAAGTACTTTATCGAGTCTTAAGCCAATAGGCAAGCTAAATAATAAAAACTTGACAAATAAGTCAATGAATTGTCAATGAAATGCTAGTACTCAGCATATCAAACATGAAAAAGGTCTATGACATAACTGTGTATGCAAAATAAGCTGCAACAGCCTCCAATAGGAAGTAACCGTCTTCATCCGAAAAGAGTTCAGCCATCCAATTTAAAAGCGGAAAAGAACATACGTGCTCTCCCAGCACCGGATCCTCTATCACCATCAGAGGACAGCTCGGTGGGTTTTCAAGAAAGCTCTGTTCCAAGAAAGACTGTGTTGCCGCCAGTAAATTCCAGGGACCAATTAGTCCATGCATCAATGCCACAGCCATAATCCTTTCGCCAGGACAAACCAACTCGTGAGTAATGATAGGAGTCATCAGCTGATTAAAGTCGACGTCAGGAGAAACCGGTCCGCAGAGACACAAATCAATGGCCCAATCGAAATCACAGGTCAGGCAGTGAAATACAGGCTGGACACAGGTGAAGTAGGAGAATCGAAAAGATAATCCATATGCCGTGCTTAATATCGCCAACGGCATTGTGCCATAATATTCTAGCATGCGATTGCGGAACAGTGTCAGCAGCTGCAGGGCGGGAGCTTGCACAGGAGGGACATCCATATTTAAAAATGTAAAAAAGCACAAGAGCGTGCGCTGGTAATGCAAGTAAAAATGGGAAGCCACGAAGCAGAGTGGAAAAAATAGAATGAAAGAAAGCAGGGATGACTCCAAAGATTTTCTCAAATGAAGTCACGAGACCACTGGTAACAACTTTAAAAAAGTGCGCCAGGGCCTTTGTGGAGGACGCGTCAAAGATAGTCCGAACCATGTCGCTGAAATGCAAAGGCGAATCAGTATTTAAAAGGGTCTGCACCTCTGTACGGGTGTTCGCTATGTGAAGCACGAAAGTTTCACGGGCCGAACTCAAGGCCACCTCTCTCTGAGACAAAAGAGCTCTTATTCTTGCCATGCCGTTGAAATGTGCTCCCAAGGTTGGTATTTGTGGCCAGATTGAAAACTCCCTATGTTCATGTGTGGGAGGAAATAGAACATTTCTGCAGCAAATAACCCGTTCACTTACTGTTACGATAAAAGGAATACTTTTAATTAACCCAGAACAATCTTCATTATTGAGCATCAAATAACTACCATTTTCCAACAACTTGAACGTGGGGATGATAGCAGGAACTGGCGTGCCTTGCAACACGCAAGCCATATTTGGTCGGTGTTTGTTGCATGAACCGTGTAACTGTATGTGCCTACACATTAGTGAATGATCTGGCGTCTCAGTGCATTCCTCTCCATTCAGATAAACTTCTTGATCATCTTTGAAACATCTGTATGTGTATGGAAGCGACCAGACCTCATGAAGAAAAGCACTACCTAAAGGTTCATAACGACCTATTGGTATATATTTCATACAATTTGAAAACTTATATAAAACAAAAGGCAGCGTTATTAAACCGTGGATAAGGCACGTTGCCAAAAAACCCGCAATCCTCTGCTGATGATGTCACTGAGCATGTCATGAATGATGTAATATGTGACATCATCAGCAGTGGATTACGGGTAATAGTATCTCTAGTTTACTCCCCTATAGCTGTCTTTCTTTTAACATAAGTGTCTGTTTCCTTCCCTTATACTTACTGTTTTTTTTTTTTTTTTGGTTCACTTCCGGTTCGCGTACCGGCGAGCGAACTGGGAAGCGAACTACGAGAAATAGAGGTTGGCACAGTTCCAAATATTGTACCAATTTTTTAATAACGGGGAGGTAGTTCTGAAAAGAACTTTTTTTTTTATTGTTTTTGTTGTTTTATATATTTTTTTTTTTTTTTCTGAACATTTTTTTACTTTTTTTGAATTTTTCTGAACAGTTTTATATTTTTTGGGTTTTTCTTGCAGGGGGCAATGAAAACGATTCATTGTAAAGGGCTCAACAGGAGCAACAAAACAAAAAAAAAGTATTTATTATTTGGGGCGTTTCGTACAAACTTGCATATGATAGTCAATAGCTCTGTTGATCAGAGTGATGCTTCTTTCTCCGTAGCAAATGAATCCATTGCAATGTACGCAGACGTGTTTTACTTCATGAAATCTCGTTTGAATATTTGGCACCATCTCCCTGCCCTCTGGTCCCGTTACTTCCGGTACAACAGATCTTCTGGCCATAATAGGGAGATTATCTAGGTCGTTACGAAACTGTGCAGCACTGTAGTTGTTAGGATGCCACCTAGTCATATGGCGATGCATTGTGTAGTTTCCGAAACTGTATTTTTTGTCGGTCCCTCTGGACAGTCTATCTTGACATATAAGGCAAGTTACGTATCTTGCATTTACTTTTTTCTGACCTTTGGGAATTTTAAAAAATTGCCAAATGAAGTTTTCTTTCCGGTGAGACGTCCTGGGCTCCTCAGGCAAAAAGTGCCTCTCTTCGTGCTCGTCGTCCTGTTCTTCTTCTTCCTCTTCTTGCTGAATTATAACTTGAGCAGGTGGTCCACTCTTCCTTGGATGTGGTGGAGGTGGTGGGGAAGCACCAGCTGAAGCTACTAAAGAAGCCATTGCTCACTGGTAACAAAGGGTCTTTCTCTCACAAAGATGAAAGTCAGAGTGAGGAAAGAAGGAGGGGTTTTCATCATTTGGGAAAAACAATAGTTCTCAACCAATGAAAAGTGTTCATTTTAGATTATATGACCTAGTCTTACATCATTAGGAACCCAAAAGCGAAATGAACCAATGAAAAGTGTTATTACCAAGTCACATGACCTGCTGTGTTTACGTTAAGCGCTTTGCAGGGCCTCCAGGTTTGCTTCCAGAAACCTGTGCTTTGCGACTCGGTAAGCGTACCAGTTCGCTAACGTAGCACGTCATATGACGTATCACGCGACAACGCGAAACGTCATGCGGACGGGAGGCGTCACGATGTTGTTTTCTAACGCGGCAGTTGCGGTAAAGAAACGTTTACCGGCTCGCGGTCTATTTCGCGGCATCAAGGTCAGCTAACGGGAAGCTTCCCGATTCGCGAAGCGGGAACGAAGAAAAAAAATATTTACAAAAAAAATTATTAATAAACATATAAAATATATTTTTGGATTTAAAGAAGAATACATTTTACAGCTACAGATATTAGCTGTTAAAAAACCAATGAAATTCACTGAAAAAACCATAGGTTATAGACCATATATAGTTAGGAATTAGCATTTACAAAACCTTGAAAATTCACTGAAAAAACCATAGGTTATAGACCATATATAGTTAGGAATTAGCATTTAGAAAACCTTATTTTACTCACACAAAACCATTGAAATTCCATATATAGTTAGTTGCACTAACTATATATCGCGCACCCGCAATCCACTGCTGATGATGTCACATATTACATCATTCATGACATGGTCAGTGACATCACTGATGACATCACTGATGACATCTCAAATGACATCACTGATGACATCACTGATGACATCTCAAATGACATCACTGATGACATCATGACACACCAATACCAGTTACTACATACGCACTCACTGATTCCTACGTCTACACACACATTCACTCATTCACCCATACAATCACTCATACATACAGTCACTCATTATTACAACACTATCATATGCACTCATACACCTATGCAGACAGTCACACACTGCCACTCATCCATGGAGTTACTCACACACCAAGTCAGTCCTGTAAAGAATCAATCACACTTCCATTTCTTCATCTATACAGTTAAACACAGAACACCATACTTCAGTGACATCACTGATGACATCACTAATGACATCTGAAATGACATCACTGATGACATCTCAAATGACATCACTGATGACATCATGACACACCAATACCAGTTACTACATACGCACTCACTGATTCGTACGTCTACACACACATTCACTCATTCACCCATACAATTACTCATACATACAGTCAGTTATTATTAGAACACTATCATATGCACTCATACACCTAGTCAGTCCTGTGAAGAATCAATCACACTTCGATGTCCTCATCTATAGTTAAACACAGAACACCATACTTTTCACACATATACTAACACATACTTACTCTCTTATACAATCACTGATACAAGTACACATTGATATGCACAGCGTCACACACCTCCCAGCCAGCCACACACACACTCAGTCTTCCATCCATCCAGTCATTCTTCAATATGTAAAACGTATTTAAACTTTACAAAAACACACAGACACTAGATGATGTCATCAGTGATGTCATCAGTGATGTCACTGACCATGTCATGAATGATGTAATATGTGACATCATCAGCAGTGGATTGCGGGTGCGCGATATATAGTTAGTGCAACTAACTATATATGGAATTTCAATGGTTTTGTGTGAGTAAAATAAGGTTTTCTAAATGCTAATTCCTAACTATATATGGTCTATAACCTATGGTTTTTTCAGTGAATTTTCAAGGTTTTGTAAATGCTAATTCCTAACTATATATGGTCTATAACCTATGGTTTTTTCAGTGAATATATATATATATATCCTGCTCCAAACTCTTTCCACTTGCCATAGAATCATCCGCACTCACGGGGCAATATCCAAAGGTTGTTTATTTTTGTTACAACAGACAGACGCGTTCGCGTTTCGGCATACAGCCTTTTTCGATGTCAGTAACCACTAGACATCGGCATGAATTTAAAACATTATCCCCGCAATAAAGGAAGGACTAAAGCTTACTGGCATTTACCAGCGCCATCTTGGAGTGGTATATGAAATTATAAACACCAATCAATTTTATGTATGTGAACCATTATACATACAATATAATCAATCCATTTCCCAAGTAAAATCATATATCCGAAATGTCAAAATTTTATCACCGTGACATATTCATGATGCTCATTCTTATATGTTTTAATTACTTGGTTTTCTAACAAAATTGAGCCGTGTATCGGCTATTATCCTTCCTTAGATGTAATTCAGGTCTGTGTATAAATGAATCAACACTTAGCATATCTTTTTTTATAAAAACATTCCTATAGTTTATCCTTATTCCATTCTTTACTTTTTACATTTCTTCTTTTTTATCAATTCATATTTCATGTATCTATATATATATATATGTATATATTACCTACTGGCGGTCGCCAGTAGGTATATATAGTTAGGATTTTTTCTCTATGGGTTTTTTGAAAATTCTATGTCTAATAACTTTGGCGTTTGTGGACGGAATTGGCTGAAATTTTCAGGAAAATGGCACATTTTGTTTCTGAGCAGCCCTTGAAAATTTGGGGGGGGTTCGTCCAGTGGGGGCCGAGAAAAAAGGGGGGTCCCAAAACGTGTTTTTAACATTGAGTTTTCCATAGGGCGGTTGGCCTCACTTTTAGCCCGAACGGCTGAATGGATTTGCACGAAACTTGGCAAAATTGTAGGGACTGGTAGCCCGATGTGCCTTTTGTAGGTCTCAATATATGTGCTCCAGTGGATTTTGAGAAATTAACGTTTAAAAAAAGATATATATCTGTAACAGCGGACCGGTTAGCGCTCTGGTTCGCGGACTTTTCGCGCAACGGAGCTTTGTGAAGCGAAGCTGATTGGTTCTCCGGCGTCTGTCAACATTCCAAACAGTCCGTAGCGGCCGCCATCTTGTCTCTCGGTAGGATCGAGAGACAAGAGGAGGTCAAAACAAAGGGGGAAATAACTATAAGGGGGCATAGTAGATCCTCGCTGACCCCCTAGGTTTGATGTGGAGGTTTTAAAAGGGCCCCGCGGGGCAAAAAAAAAAATAAAAATAATAATTGAACGGCTGAATGGATTTGCACGAAACTTGGCAAAATATTAGGGACTGGTAGCCCGATGTGCCTTTGCTAGGTCTCAATATATGTGCTCCAGTGGATTTTGAGAAATTAACGTTCAAAAAAAGATATATATCTGTAACAGCGCTCCGCTTCGCGTAACGGAGGTTTGCGAAGCTGATTGGTCATTCTGTCACTGGGCTATAGTTGGGCTACATCTGGCTGATATTTGGGCTACATTTGTTTTTTTGTGTGTCTGGCGGCCATCTTTGGGCTACATTGGGCTACATTGGGCTTCATTGGGCTACATTCGGCTAATTAGCAAATAGCTCATCGCAAACTAGGAATGGTAAAGAATCGCTATTTATTCCTTAAAGTTCGCTATTTAGGAAATGCAAATAACTTTGATGATACATATGGCGGTTCATCTCTAACAAGATAAGAAGCATAGGGATAGATTTATGATGACTGGCGCATCACCAGGGATGTGTTAGTCATTCTGTGCCGCTGTTCCGTCACCTATGGTGTGCTGCATTTACAATGCGGCGCATCATGGGGCAAAAACAGCACAGATGCGTGATGTATCTGTGCCGTAAAGGTGGCGCATTGCTGGAGTTGTATCGCAAGTGTGATGAAGCTCCAGCAAGGGTCGGGGGTGCCCCTGTCGCAGGGTTTCTGTTCTCACACAGAACTGTGGACAGAGGATTGGAACCTCGGCGAATTAGGGTGTCCCAAAACTCACGTTAGTAATCAAAAACTATTTAGCAAGCTAGGTACAGTGTCACATTGGATATAACAAACTCTCAATGTTTAGACAATCCAGAATATGAACTTATAGTACCTCAGGATACGTGGAACTCATGAACAGTCGGTCGTTATATATTTCTTAGAAACCAGAACATGGAGTTAAGAAGAACACATGTGTATTTGAAATGTTTATTTACTAATGCCGTCTTCTCAGGCGTAGTACCTTAGATAATAAAAGTACACATATTATCAGTAGCAAAATTACCAGCATAGTTACTAGTACATAAAAAGTGAATGGTGATAGTATGTTAACATGCTGTAAATGAATAAGAGTTAGCAACACTTATAAGCAGCCGCGGGCCGTGGAGGGAGTTACGGTGAGGCAGGGAGGCGGGGAGGGGGAGAAGCAGGGTGGAGAATACAAGTACACATATTATCAGTAGCAAAATTACCAGCATAGTTACTAGTACATAAAAAGCGAATGGTGACAGTATGTTAACATGCTGTAAATGAATAAGAGTTAGCAACACTTATAAGCAGCCGCGGGCCGTGGAGGGAGTTACGGTGGGGCAGGGAGGCGGGGAGGGGGAGGGGCAAGGTAGAGAGGGCTCCACCCTGCTTCTCCCCCTCCCCGCCTCCCTGCCCCATCGTAACTCCCTCCACGGCCCGCGGCTGCTTATATCTCACCCTCCCTAATACACATATTATATTATTTGCTAAGAAGGTCTCTTTGTGTTGGTTTAGGGCGTGTCCATACTTTAGTGTCTTAGATTTGAAGGAATCACATCAGCATACACCAGCTCTCTCTTCATGTGAACCGCATCAACTGTTGTGTATGTGTGTTCGGCAAAGCAATATAAAACCCGCCTCATGCCCAGAATTGGCAGAAGTTGCACTTATGTTATGAGTATGAAGTCGTGGAGATCAGACCTCATAACAATTCTGTATCGTGTTGTTCTTGAAACTTTAGCACTCGCTGTACAGATATAGTTTAACAAGTAAAGCAGATAGTAGACCAATAACATATTATTCTCATGTAAACCACGATGAACTACTAGGTGGAAAGCTAAAGCAACAACTAAGTGTCGTGTGCAGAAGTTGCAAAAAAGGAAAAATGGCGTTTAAACCGGTAATGAGCCCATGCTAACTTAACACGGTGTAAAGATATCCAGGACCTAGATGACACCTCCTCATGATCCGGAAACGAACTGAATAAGATAATAGAAGTGCCATCTCATGAGAGCAGATTGCAAGTTTATATGTGGACGGTCCGCAAGGTAAAGCATTAAAAACTAGGAAAATTCAATGCTAAAGAAAAATAAAACAGCCAAGTACTTTATCGAGTCTTAAGCCAATAGGCAAGGTAAATAATAAAAACTTGACAAATAAGTCAATGAATTGTCAATGAAATGCTAGTACTCAGCATATCAAACATGAAAAAGGTCTATGACATAACTGTGTATGCAAAATAAGCTGCAACAGCCTCCAATAGGAAGTCACCGTCTTCATCCGAAAACAGTTCAGCCATCCAATTTAAAAGCGGAAAAGAACATACGTGCTCTCCCAGCACCGGATCCTCTATCACCATCAGAGGACAGCTCGGTGGGTTTTCAAGAAAGCTGTGTTCCAAGAAAGACTGTGCTGCCGCCAGTAAATTCCAGGGACCAAGTAGTCCATGCATCAATGCCACAGCCATAATCCTTTCGCCAGGACAAATCAACTCGTGAGTAATGATAGGAGTCATCAGCTGATTAAAGTCGACGTCAGGAGAAACCGGTCCGCAGAGACACAAATCAATGGCCCAATCGAAATCACAGGTCAGGCAGTGAAATACAGGCTGGACACAGGTGAAGTAGGAGAACCGAAAAGATAATCCATATGCCGTGCTTAATATCGCCAACGGCATTGTGCCATAATATTCTAGCATGCGATTGCGGAACAGTGTCAGCAGCTGCAGGGTCGGAGGTTGCATAGGAGGGACATCCATATTTAAAAATGTAAAAAAGCACAAGAGCGTCCGCTGGTAATGCAAGTAAAAATGCAATCCACGAACCAGAGTGGAGAAAATGGAATGAAAGGGAGCAGGGATGACTCCAAAGATTTTCTCAAATGAAGTCACGAGACCACTGGTAACAACTTTAAAAAAGTGTGCCAGGGATTTTGTGGAGGATGCGTTAAAGATAGTCGGAAACATGTTGCTGAAATTGAAAGGCAAACCTGTGTACGGGTGTTCGCTATGTGAAGCAGGAAAGTTTCACGGGCCGAACTCAAGGCCACCTCTCTCTGAGACAAAAGAGCTCTTATTCTTGTCATGCCGTTGAAACGTGTCCCAAGGTTGGTATTTGTGGCCAGATTGAAAACTCCCTATGTTCATGTGTGGGAGGAAATAGAACATTTCTGCAGCAAATAACCCGTTCACTTACTGTTACGATAAAAGGAATACTTTTAATTAACTCAGAACAATCTTCATTATTGAGCATCAAATAACTACCATTTTCCAACAACTTGAACGTGGGGATGATAGCAGGAACTGGCGTGCCTTGCAACACGCAAGCCATATTTGGTCGGTGTTTGTTGCATGAATCGTGTAACTGTATGTGCCTACACATTAGTGAATGATCTGGCGTCTCAGTGCATTCCTCTCCATTCAGATAAACTTCTTGATCATCTTTGAAACATCTGTATGTGTATGGAAGCGACCAGACCTCATGAACAAAAGCACTACCTAAAGGTTCATAAAGACCTATTGGTATATATTTCATACAATTTGAAAACTTATATAAAGCAAAAGGCAGCGTTATTAAACCGTGGATAAGGCATGTTGCCAAAAAACCCGCAATCCTCTGCTGATGATGTCACTGAGCATGTCATGAATGATGTAATATGTGACATCATCAGTAGTGGATTATGGGTACTAGTATCTCTAGTTTACTCCCCTATAGCTGTCTTTCTTTTAACATAAGTGTGTGTTTTCTTCCCTTATACTTACTGTTTTTGGTTCGCTTCCAGTTCGCGTACCAGCGAGCGAACTAGGAAGCGAACTAAGAGAAATAGAGGTTGGCACAGTTCCAAATATTGTACCAATTTTTTAATAACGGGGAGGTAGTTCTGAAAAGAACTTTTTTTTTTATTTTTCTGAACATTTTTTTACTGTTTTTGAATTTTTCGGAACAGTTTTATATTTTTTTGGGTTTTTCTTGGAGGGGGCAATGAAAACGATTCATTGTAAAGGGCTCAACAGGAGCAACAAAACAAAAAAAAGAAGTATTTATTATTTTGGGCGTTTCGGACAAACTTGCATATGATAGTCAATAGCTCTGTTGATCAGAGTGATGCTTCTTTCTCCGTAGGAAATTAATCCATCGCAAAATACGCAGGTGTGTTTTACTTCACCAAATCTCATTTGTATATTTGGCACCATCTCCCTGCCCTCTGGTCCCGTTACTTCCGGTACAACAGATCTTCTGGCCATAATAGGGAGATTATCTAGGTCGTTCCGAAACTGTGCAGCACTGTAGTTGTTAGGATGCCACCTAGTCATATGGCGATGCATTGTGTAGTTTCCGAAACTGTATTTTTTGTCGGTCCCTCTGGACAGTCTATCTTGACATATAAGGCAAGTTACGTATCTTGCATTTACTTTTTTCTGACCTTTGGGAATTTTAAAAAATTGCCAAATGAAGTTTTCTTTCCGGTGAGACGTCTTGGGCTGCTCAGGCAAAAACTGCCTCTCTTCGTGCTCGTCCTCCTGTTCCTCTTCTTCTTCTTCTTGTTGAATTACAACTTGAGCAGGTGGTCCACTCTTCCTTGGATGTGGTGGAGGTGGTGGGGAAGCACCAGCTGAAGCTACTAAAGAAGCCATTGCTCAGTGATCACAAAGGGTCTTTCTCTCACAATGATGAAAGTCAGAGTGAGGAAAGAAGGAGGGATTTTCATCATTTGGGAAAAACAAGAGTTCTCAACCAATCAAAAGTGTTCATTTTAGATTATATGACCTAGTCTTACATCATTAGGAAACCAAAAGTGAAATGAACCAATGAAAAGTGTTATTACCAAGTCACGTGACTTGCTGTGTTTACGTTAAGCGCTTTGCAGGGCCTCCCTGTTTGCTTCCAGAAACCTGCGCTTTGGCACTCGCTTCGCGTACCAGTTCGCTAACGTAGCACGTCATATGACGTATCAAGCGACAACGTGGAACGTCATGCGGACGGGAGGCGTCACGATGTTGTTTTCTAACGCGGCACTTGCGGTAAAGAAACGTTTACCGGCTCGCGGTCTATTTCGCGGCATCAAGGTCAGCTAACGGGAAGCTTCCCGATTCGCGAAGCGGGAACGAAGAAAAAAAAATATTTTAAAAAAAATTTATTCATAAACATATAAAATATATTTTTGGATTTAAAGAAGAATACATTTTACAGCTACAGATATTAGCTGTTAAAAAACCAATGAAATTCACAGAAAAAACCATAGGTTATAGACCATATATAGTTAGGAATTAGCATTTACAAAACCTTGAAAATTCACTGAAAAAACCATAGGTTATAGACCATATATAGTTAGGAAATAGCATTTAGAAAACCTTATTTTACTCACACAAAACCATTGAAATTCCATATATAGTTAGTTGCACTAACTATATATCGCGCACCTGCAATCCACTGCTGATGATGTCACATATTACATCATTCATGACATGGTCAGTGACATCACTGATGACATCACTGATGACATCTCAAATGACATCACTGATGACATCACTGATGACAACATCCAGTGACTGTATGCTTCTGTAAAGTTAAAATATGTCTTACATATTGAAGAATGAGTGGATGTATAAGTGTCTGGATAAAGGATTTAGTAGGTGCATGACTGACTGTATAAGTGAGTGATTAAATGTGTCTCACTGAGTGCATGGGTTAGTGACTAAACTGTTTTAAATTGTGCATCATTGTGTCTGTTGTTTTGTAATCTGATGCATGTGTTGATCATTAGCTATATGACTAACTATATGGGTTATTGATTAGTTGCCCAAGTATTTGTATGGGAGACTGAGTGTGTGTGTGGGTGTCTGGGAGGTGTATGACTCTGTGCATAGATGTGTGAGCAGTTGATTCACTAGATGTATGGGTTCAAAAGTGCATGTGGAAACATCTGTATGGGCGGTTGACTGTGTGCATGAGTGTATTGGTGAGTGAATGGATATCTCAGTGCTACATGTCAAAGTAAGTACATATGTAAAACACAGTACATGTGATAGTTGACATATATAAATAACTGTGCATAAGAGCCAGTGAATGTGTGAGTGGCTGTATGGATTATTGTGAACTTGTATCAGGGATTGTATAACAGAGTAAATATGTGTTATTATATGTTCCAATAAGTAAGGTGTGTATAACTATATAGTTGAGGAAATCGAGGTGTGATTGATTCTTTGCAAGACTGACTAGGTGTGTGAGTAACTCCATGGATGAGTGACAGTCTGTGAGTGTCTGTTTACACTGAGTGTATCTAAGGTTATATTAGAGTCTGAAGAGGTTCATTGTATCATCACATGAATGATGTCATCAGTTATGTGATCAGTAATGTCAAATGAGATGTCATCAGTGATGTCATCAGTGATGTCATTTGAGATGTCATCAGTGATGTCATCAGTGATGTCACTGACCATGTCATGAATGATGTAATATGTGACATCATCAGCAGTGGATTGCAGGTGCGCGATATATAGTTAGTGCAACGAACTATATATGGAATTTCAATGGTTTTGTGTGAGTAAAATAAGGTTTTCTAAATGCTATTTCCTAACTATATATGGTCTATAACCTATGGTTTTTTCAGTGAATTTTCAAGGTTTTGTAAATGCTAATTCCTAACTATATATGGTCTATAACCTATGGTTTTTTCTGTGAATATATATATATATATATATATATATATATATATATATATATATATATATATATATCCCAAAACACAGTTTCACCAGGCTGCCGAACACCAGAGCGGGTGCATCCGTAGACGGCAGGTAAGTCCGTCATGTTCCACAACAACTCCAAGAAACGGAGCACACCGGGGTTTAGAAGGAACAGTTCATTATCGCAGATGCATTTCGGTGCAATTACCTTCTTCAGTTTGAAAATGTCACTCAGCTTTCAATCCTTATTTATGAACATTCCATTGGTGGGGCTAGAGCCAATCAGAGACAACACCTTTCGCATTGGCATGAATGACAGGTAATCGGGGCCTCAATGTCCCATAATTCACCATTTTTCGATTTGCGTCATTCAAGTCTTGTTTTGACCTTTTTTATTTGGCCCAATTCTGGTGTCTCTTGTGTGCACAGCCACTATTTATCTTTTCGAAAGATAAGTTGCTCCCCTCGCCAGCCGCTGATATCTAATGCACAGACATCTGTTGGTGTCCCTCCTATGGTCGAGGCACCCCTGACTCCATAGTCGGCATCCTTGCTGGAAAACAGGTGCTGGCAGCGGCGGTTCAGGCACGCCTAAATTATCTCCCAAAACACAGTTTCACCAGGCTGCCGAACACCAGGGCGGGTGCATCCGTAAACGGCAGGTGAGTCCGTCATGTTCCACAACAGCTCCAAGAAACGGAGCACTCCGGGGTTTAGGAGGAACGGTATATTATTGCAGATGCATTTCGGTTCAATTACCTTCTTCAGTGCTCAAACCGTTTGAAAATGTCACTCAGCTTTCAATCCTTATTTTTGAACACTCCATTGGTGGGGCTAGAGCCAATCAGAGACAACACCTTTCGCAACGGCATTAATGACAGGTAATCGGGGCCTCAATGTCCCATAATTCACCATTTTTCGATTTGCGTCATTCAAGTCTTGTTTTGACCTTTTTTATTAGGCCCAATTCTGGTGTCTCTTGTGTGCACAGCCACTATTTATCTTTTCGAAAGATGAGTTGCTCCCCTCGCCAGCCGCTGATATCTAATGCACAGACATCTGTTGGTGTCCCTCCTATGGTCGAGGCACCCCTGACTCAATAGTCGGCATCCTTGCTGGAAAACAGGTGCTGGCAGCGGCGGTTCAGGCACGCCTAAATTATCTGCCAAAACACAGTTTCACCAGGCTGCCGAACACCAGGGCGGGTGCATCCGAAGACGGCAGGTGAGTCCGTCATGTTCCACAGCAACTCCAATAAACGGAGCACACCGGTGTTTAGAAGGAACGGTTCATTATCGCAGATGCATTTCGTTTCAATGAGATTCTTCAGTGCTAAAACCGTTTGAAAATGTCACTCAGCTTTCAATCCTTATTTATGAACACTCCATTGGTGGGGCGAGAGCCAATCAGAGACAACACCTTTCGCATTGGCATGAATGACAGGTAATCAGGGCCTCAATGTCCCATAATTCACCATTTTTCGATTTGCGTCATTCAAGTCTTGTTTTGACCTTTTTTATTTGGCCCAATTCTGGTGTCTCTTGTGTGCACAGCCCTTATTTATCTTTTCGAAAGATGAGTTGCTCCCCTCGCCATCCGCTGATATCTAATGCACAGACATCTGTTGTTGTCCCTCCTATGTTCGAGGCACCCCTGACTCCATAGTCGGCATCCTTGCTGGAAAACAGGTGCTGTCAGCGGCGGTCAGGCACGCCTAAATTATCTCCCAAAACACTGTTTCACCAGGCTGCCGAACACCAGGGCGGGTGCATACGTAGACGGCAGGTGAGTCCGTCATGTTCAACAACAACCTCAAGAAACGGAGCACACCGGGGTTTAGAAGTAACGGTTTATTATCGCAGATGCATTTCGGTTCAATTACCTTCTTCAGTGCTAAAACCGTTTGAAAATGTCACTCAGCTTTCAATCCTTATTTATGAACACTCCATTGGTGGGGCTAGAGCCAATCAGAGACAACACCTTTCGCATCGGCATGAATGACAGGTAATCAGGGCCTCAATGTCCCATAATTCACCATTTTTCGATTTGCGTCATTCAAGTCTTGTTTTGACCTTTTTTATTAGGCCCAATTCTGGTGTCTCTTGTGTGCACAGCCACTATTTATCTTTTCGAAAGATGAGTTGCTCCCCTCGCCAGCCGCTGATATCTAATGCACAAACATCTGTTGGTGTCCCTCCTATGGTCGAGGCACCCCTGACTCCATAGTCGGCATCCTGGCTGGAAAACAGGTGCTGGCAGCGGCGGTTCAGGCACGCCTAAATTATCTCCCAAAACACAGTTTCACCAGGCTGCCGAACACCAGGGTGGGTGCATCCGTAGACGGCAGGTGAGTCCGTCATGTTCCACAACAACTCCAAGAAACGGAGCACACCGGGGTTTTGAAGGAACGGTTTATTATTGCAGATGCATTTCGGTTCAATTACCTTCTTCAGTGCTAAAACCGTTTGAAAATGTCACTCAGCTTTCAATCCTTATTTATGAACACTCCATTGGTGGGGCTAGAGCCAATCAGAGACAACACCTTTTGCATCGGCGTGAATGACAGGTAATCGGGGCCTCAATGTCCCATAATTCACCATTTTTCGATTTGCGTCATTCAAGTCTTGTTTTGACCTTTTTAATTTGGCCCAATTCTGGTGTGTCTTGTGTGCACAGCCACTATTTATCTTTTCGAAAGATGAGTTGCTCCCTTCGCCAGCCGCTGATATCTAATGCACAGACATCTGTTGGTATCCCTCCTTAGGTCGAGGCACCCCTGGCTCCATAGTCGGCATCCTTGCTGGAAAACAGGTGCTGGCAGCGGCGGTTCAGGCACGCCTAAATTATCTCCCAAAACACAGTTTCACCAGGCTGCCAAACACCAGGGCGGGTGCATCCGTAGAAGCAGGTGAGTCCGTCATGTTCCAAAACAACTCCAAGAAACAGAGCACACTGGGGTTTAGAAGGAACGGTTTATTATCACAGATGCTTTTCGGTTCAATTACCTCCTTCAGTGCTAAAACCATTTGAAAATGTCACTCAGCTTTCAATCCTTATTTATGAACACTCCATTGGTGGGGCTAGAGCCAATCAGAGACAACACCTTTCGCATCGGCATGAATGACAGGTAATCGGGGCCTCAATGTCCCATAATTCACCATTTTTCGATTTGAGTCATTCAAGTCTTGTTTTGACCTTTTCTATTTGGACCAATTCTGGTCTCTCTTGTGTGCTCAGCCACTATTTATCTTTTCGAAAGATGAGTTGCTCCCCTCGCCAGCCGCTGATATCTAATGCACAGACATCTGTTGTTGTCCCTCCTATGTTCGAGGCACCCCTGACTCCATAGTCGGCATCCTTGCTGGAAAACAGGTGCTGGCAGCGGCGGTTCAGGCACGCCTAAATTATCTCCCAAAACACAGTTTCACCAGGCTGCCGAACACCAGGGCGTGGGCATCCGTAGACGGCAGGTGAGTCCGTCATGTTCCACAACAACTCCAAGAAACGGAGCACACCGGGGTTTAGAAGGAACGGTTTATTATCGCAGATGCATTTCGGTTCAATTACCTTCTTCAGTGCTAAAACCGTTTGAAAATGTCACTCAGCTTTCAATCCTTATTT
Organism: Lissotriton helveticus; assembly: GCF_964261635.1. Lineage (NCBI taxonomy): Eukaryota > Metazoa > Chordata > Amphibia > Caudata > Salamandridae > Lissotriton > Lissotriton helveticus. Next base: position 1,164,937,868 of record NC_136068.1, on the reverse strand, counting down.
ATGAACACTCCATTGGTGGGGCTAGAGCCAATCAGAGACAACACCTTTCGCATCGGCATGAATGACAGGTAATCGGGGCCTCAATGTCCCATAACTCACCATTTTTCGATTTGCGTCATTCAAGTCTTGTTTTGACCTTTTTTATTTGCCCCAATTCTGGTGTCTCTTGTGTGCACAGCCACTATTTATCTTTTCGAAAGATGAGTTGCTCCCCTCGCCAGCCGCTGATATCTAATGCACAGACATCTGTTGGTGTCCCTCCTATGGTCGAGGCACCCCTGACTCCATAGTCGGCATCCTTGCTGGAAAACAGGTGCTGGCAGCGGCGGTTCAGGCACGCCTAAATTATCTCCCAAAACACAGTTTCACCAGGCTGCCGAACAGCAGTGCGGGTGCATCCGTAGACGGCAGGTGAGTCCGTCATGTTCCACAACAGCTCCAAGAAACGGAGCACACCGGGGTTTAGAAGGAACGGTATATTATTGCAGATGCATTTCGGTTCAATTTCCTTCTTCAGTGCTCAAACCGTTTGAAAATGTCACTCAGCTTTCAATCCTTATTTTTGAACACTCCATTGGTGGGGCTAGAGCCAATCAGAGACAACATCTTTCGCATCGGCTTGAATGACAGGTAATCGGGGCCTCAATGTCCCATAATTCAATATTTTTCGATTTGCGTCATTCAAGTCTTGTTTTGACCTTTTTTATTTGGCCCAATTCTGGTGTCTCTTGTGTGCACAGCCACTATTTATCTTTCCGAAAAATGAGTTGCTCCCCTCGCAAGCCGCTGATATCTAATGCACAGACATCTGTTGGTGTCCCTCCTATGGTCGAGGCACCCCTGACTCCATAGTCGGCATCCTTGCTGGAAAACAGGTGCTGGCAGCGGCGGTTCAGGCACGCCTAAATTATCTCCCAACACACAGTTTCACCAGGCTGCCGAACACCAGGGCAGGTGCATACATAGACGGCAGGTGAGTCCGTCATGTTCAACAACAACCTCAAGAAACGGAGCACACCGGGGTTTAGAAGGAACGGTTTATTATCGCAGATGCATTTCGGTTCAATTACCTTCTTCAGTGCTAAAACCGTTTGAAAATGTCACTCAGCTTTCAATCCTTATTTATGAACACTCCATTGGTGGGGCTAGAGCCAATCAGAGACAACACCTTTCGCATCGGCATGAATGACAGGTAATCAGGGCCTCAATGTCCCATAATTCACCATTTTTCGATTTGCGTCATTCAAGTCTTGTTTTGACCTTTTTTATTAGGCCCAATTCTGGTGTCTCTTGTGTGCACAGCCACTATTTATCTTTTCGAAAGATGAGTTGCTCCCCTCGCCAGTCGCTGATATCTAATGCACAGACATCTGTTGGTGTCCCTCCTATGGTCGAGGCACCCCTGACTCCATAGTCGGCATCCTGGCTGGAAAACAGGTGCTGGCAGCGGCGGTTCAGGCACGCCTAAATTATCTCCCAAAACACAGTTTCACCAGGCTGCCGAACACCAGGGCGGGTGCATCCGTAGACGACAGGTGAGTCCGTCATGTTCCACAACAACTCCAAGAAACGGAGCACACCGGGGTTTAGAAGGAACGGTTTATTATCGCAGATGCATTTCGGTTCAATTACCTTCTTCAGTGCTGAACCCGTTTGAAAATGTCACTCAGCTTTCAATCCTTATTTATGAACACTCCATTGGTGGGGCTAGAGCCAATCAGAGACAACACCTTTCGCATCGGCATGAATGACAGGTAATCAGGGCCTCAATGTCCCATAATTCACCATTTTTTGATTTGCGTCATTCAAGTCTTGTTTTGACCTTTTTTATTAGGCCCAATTCTGGTGTCTCTTGTGTGCACAGCCACTATTTATCTTTTCGAAAGATGAGTTGCTCCCCTCGCCAGCCGCTGATACCTAATGCACAGACATCTGTTGGTGTCCCTCCTATGGTCGAGGCACCCCTTACTCCATAGTCGGCATCCTGGCTGGAAAACAGGTGCTGGCAGCGGCGGTTCAGGCACGCCTAAATTATCTCCCAAAACACAGTTTCACCAGGCTGCCGAACACCAGGGCGGGTGCATCCGTAGACGACAGGTGAGTCCGTCATGTTCCACAACAACTCCAAGAAACGGAGCACACCGGGGTTTAGAAGGAACTGTTTATTATCGCAGCTGCATTTCGGTTCAATTACCTTCTTCAGTGATAAAACCGTTGAAAATGTCACTCAGCTTTCAATCCTTATTTATGAACACTCCATTGGTGGGGCTAGAGCCAATCAGAGACAACACCTTTCGCATCGGCATGAATGACAGGTAATCGGGGCCTCAATGTCCCATAACTCACCATTTTTCGATTTGCGTCATTCAAGTCTTGTTTTGACCTTTTTTATTTGGCCCAATTCTGGTGTCTCTTGTGTGCACAGCCACTATTTATCTTTTCGAAAGATGAGTTGCTCCCCTCGCCAGCCGCTGATATCTAATGCACAGACATCTGTTGGTGTCCCTCCTATGGTCGAGGCACCCCTGACTCCATAGTCGGCATCCTTGCTGGAAAACAGGTGCTGGCAGCGGCGGTTCAGGCACGCCTAAATTATCTCCCAAAATACAGTTTCACCAGGCTGCCGAACAGCAGTGCGGGTGCATCCGTAGACGGCAGGTGAGTCCATCATGTTCCACAACAGCTCCAAGAAACGGAGCACACCGGGGTTTAGAAGGAACGGTATATTATTGCAGATGCATTTCGGTTCAATTTCCTTCTTCAGTGCTCAAACCGTTTGAAAATGTCACTCAGCTTTCAATCCTTATTTTTGAACACTCCATTGGTGGGGCTAGAGCCAATCAGAGACAACATCTTTCGCATCGGCATGAATGACAGGTAATCGGGGCCTCAATGTCCCATAATTCAATATTTTTCGATTTGCGTCATTCAAGTCTTGTTTTGACCTTTTTTATTTGGCCCAATTCTGGTGTCTCTTGTGTGCACAGCCACTATTTATCTTTCCGAAAAATGAGTTGCTCCCCTCGCAAGCCGCTGATATCTAATGCACAGACATCTGTTGGTGTCCCTCCTATGGTCGAGGCACCCCTGACTCCATAGTCGGCATCCTTGCTGGAAAACAGGTGCTGGCAGCGGCGGTTCAGGCACGCCTAAATTATCTCCCAAAACACAGTTTCACCAGGCTGCCGAACACCAGGGCGGGTGCATCCGTAAACGGCAGGTGAGTCCGTCATGTTCCACAACAGCTCCAAGAAACGGAGCACTCCGGGGTTTAGGAGGAACGGTATATTATTGCAGATGCATTTCGGTTCAATTACCTTCTTCAGTGCTCAAACCGTTTGAAAATGTCACTCAGCTTTCAATCCTTATTTTTGAACACTCCATTGGTGGGGCTAGAGCCAATCAGAGACAACACCTTTCGCAACGGCATTAATGACAGGTAATCGGGGCCTCAATGTCCCATAATTCACCATTTTTCGATTTGCGTCATTCAACTCTTGTTTTGACCTTTTTTATTAGGCCCAATTCTGGTGTCTCTTGTGTGCACAGCCACTATTTATCTTTTCGAAAGATGAGTTGCTCCCCTCGCCAGCCGCTGATATCTAATGCACAGACATCTGTTGGTGTCCCTCCTATGGTCGAGGCACCCCTGACTCAATAGTCGGCATCCTTGCTGGAAAACAGGTGCTGGCAGCGGCGGTTCAGGCACGCCTAAATTATCTGCCAAAACACAGTTTCACCAGGCTGCCGAACACCAGGGCGGGTGCATCCGAAGACGGCAGGTGAGTCCGTCATGTTCCACAGCAACTCCAATAAACGGAGCACACCGGTGTTTAGAAGGAACGGTTCATTATCGCAGATGCATTTCGTTTCAATGAGATTCTTCAGTGCTAAAACCGTTTGAAAATGTTACTCAGCTTTCAATCCTTATTTACGAACACTCCATTGGTGGGGCGAGAGCCAATCAGAGACAACACCTTTCGCATCGGCATGAATGACAGGTAATCAGGGCCTCAATGTCCCATAATTCACCATTTTTCGATTTGCGTCATTCAAGTCTTGTTTTGACCTTTTTTATTTGGCCCAATTCTGGTGTCTCTTGTGTGCACAGCCCTTATTTATCTTTTCGAAAGATGAGTTGCTCCCCTCGCCATCCGCTGATATCTAATGCACAGACATCTGTTGTTGTCCCTCCTATGTTCGAGGCACCCCTGACTCCATAGTCGGCATCCTTGCTGGAAAACAGGTGCTGTCAGCGGCGGTCAGGCACGCCTAAATTATCTCCCAAAACACTGTTTCACCAGGCTGCCGAACACCAGGGCGGGTGCATACGTAGACGGCAGGTGAGTCCGTCATGTTCAACAACAACCTCAAGAAACGGAGCACACCGGGGTTTAGAAGTAACGGTTTATTATCGCAGATGCATTTCGGTTCAATTACCTTCTTCAGTGCTAAAACCGTTTGAAAATGTCACTCAGCTTTCAATCCTTATTTATGAACACTCCATTGGTGGGGCTAGAGCCAATCAGAGACAACACCTTTCGCATCGGCATGAATGACAGGTAATCAGGGCCTCAATGTCCCATAATTCACCATTTTTCGATTTGCGTCATTCAAGTCTTGTTTTGACCTTTTTTATTAGGCCCAATTCTGGTGTCTCTTGTGTGCACAGCCACTATTTATCTTTTCGAAAGATGAGTTGCTCCCCTCGCCAGCCGCTGATATCTAATGCACAAACATCTGTTGGTGTCCCTCCTATGGTCGAGGCACCCCTGACTCCATAGTCGGCATCCTGGCTGGAAAACAGGTGCTGGCAGCGGCGGTTCAGGCACGCCTAAATTATCTCCCAAAACACAGTTTCACCAGGCTGCCGAACACCAGGGCGGGTGCATCCGTAGACGGCAGGTGAGTCCGTCATGTTCCACAACAACTCCAAGAAACGGAGCACACCGGGGTTTTGAAGGAACGGTTTATTATCGCAGATGCATTTCGGTTCAATTACCTTCTTCAGTGCTAAAACCGTTTGAAAATGTCACTCAGCTTTCAATCCTTATTTATGAACACTCCATTGGTGGGGCTAGAGCCAATCAGAGACAACACCTTTTGCATCGGCGTGAATGACAGGTAATCGGGGCCTCAATGTCCCATAATTCACCATTTTTCGATTTGCGTCATTCAAGTCTTGTTTTGACCTTTTTAATTTGGCCCAATTCTGGTGTGTCTTGTGTGCACAGCCACTATTTATCTTTTCGAAAGATGAGTTGCTCCCTTCGCCAGCCGCTGATATCTAATGCACAGACATCTGTTGGTATCCCTCCTTAGGTCGAGGCACCCCTGACTCCATAGTCGGCATCCTTGCTGGAAAACAGGTGCTGGCAGCGGCGGTTCAGGCACGCCTAAATTATCTCCCAAAACACAGTTTCACCAGGCTGCCAAACACCAGGGCGGGTGCATCCGTAGAAGCAGGTGAGTCCGTCATGTTCCAAAACAACTCCAAGAAACAGAGCACACTGGGGTTTAGAAGGAACGGTTTATTATCACAGATGCTTTTCGGTTCAATTACCTCCTTCAGTGCTAAAACCATTTGAAAATGTCACTCAGCTTTCAATCCTTATTTATGAACACTCCATTGGTGGGGCTAGAGCCAATCAGAGACAACACCTTTCGCATCGGCATGAATGACAGGTAATCGGGGCCTCAATGTCCCATAATTCACCATTTTTCGATTTGAGTCATTCAAGTCTTGTTTTGACCTTTTCTATTTGGACCAATTCTGGTCTCTCTTGTTTGCTCAGCCACTATTTATCTTTTCGAAAGATGAGTTGCTCCCCTCGCCAGCCGCTGATATCTAATGCACAGACATCTGTTGTTGTCCCTCCTATGTTCGAGGCACCCCTGACTCCATAGTCGGCATCCTTGCTGGAAAACAGGTGCTGGCAGCGGCGGTTCAGGCACGCCTAAATTATCTCCCAAAACACAGTTTCACCAGGCTGCCGAACACCAGGGCGTGGGCATCTGTAGACGGCAGGTGAGTCCGTCATGTTCCACAACAACTCCAAGAAACGGAGCACACCGGGGTTTAGAAGGAACGGTTTATTATCGCAGATGCATTTCGGTTCAATTACCTTCTTCAGTGCTAAAACCGTTTGAAAATGTCACTCAGCTTTCAATCCTTATTTATGAACACTCCATTGGTGGGGCTAGAGCCAATCAGAGACAACACCTTTCGCATCGGCATGAATGACAGGTAATCGGGGCCTCAATGTCCCATAACTCACCATTTTTCGATTTGCGTCATTCAAGTCTTGTTTTGACCTTTTTTATTTGCCCCAATTCTGGTGTCTCTTGTGTGCACAGCCACTATTTATCTTTTCGAAAGATGAGTTGCTCCCCTCGCCAGCCGCTGATATCTAATGCACAGACATCTGTTGGTGTCCCTCCTATGGTCGAGGCACCCCTGACTCCATAGTCGGCATCCTTGCTGGAAAACAGGTGCTGGCAGCGGCGGTTCAGGCACGCCTAAATTATCTCCCAAAACACAGTTTCACCAGGCTGCCGAACAGCAGTGCGGGTGCATCCGTAGACGGCAGGTGAGTCCGTCATGTTCCACAACAGCTCCAAGAAACGGAGCACACCGGGGTTTAGAAGGAACGGTATATTATTGCAGATGCATTTCGGTTCAATTTCCTTCTTCAGTGCTCAAACCGTTTGAAAATGTCACTCAGCTTTCAATCCTTATTTTTGAACACTCCATTGGTGGGGCTAGAGCCAATCAGAGACAACATCTTTCGCATCGGCTTGAATGACAGGTAATCGGGGCCTCAATGTCCCATAATTCAATATTTTTCGATTTGCGTCATTCAAGTCTTGTTTTGACCTTTTTTATTTGGCCCAATTCTGGTGTCTCTTGTGTGCACAGCCACTATTTATCTTTCCGAAAAATGAGTTGCTCCCCTCGCAAGCCGCTGATATCTAATGCACAGACATCTGTTGGTGTCCCTCCTATGGTCGAGGCACCCCTGACTCCATAGTCGGCATCCTTGCTGGAAAACAGGTGCTGGCAGCGGCGGTTCAGGCACGCCTAAATTATCTCCCAACACACAGTTTCACCAGGCTGCCGAACACCAGGGTAGGTGCATACATAGACGGCAGGTGAGTCCGTCATGTTCAACAACAACCTCAAGAAACGGAGCACACCGGGGTTTAGAAGGAACGGTTTATTATCGCAGATGCATTTCGGTTCAATTACCTTCTTCAGTGCTAAAACCGTTTGAAAATGTCACTCAGCTTTCAATCCTTATTTATGAACACTCCATTGGTGGGGCTAGAGCCAATCAGAGACAACACCTTTCGCATCGGCATGAATGACAGGTAATCAGGGCCTCAATGTCCCATAATTCACCATTTTTCGATTTGCGTCATTCAAGTCTTGTTTTGACCTTTTTTATTAGGCCCAATTCTGGTGTCTCTTGTGTGCACAGCCACTATTTATCTTTTCGAAAGATGAGTTGCTCCCCTCGCCAGCCGCTGATATCTAATGCACAGACATCTGTTGGTGTCCCTCCTATGGTCGAGGCACCCCTGACTCCATAGTCGGCATCCTGGCTGGAAAACAGGTGCTGGCAGCGGCGGTTCAGGCACGCCTAAATTATCTCCCAAAACACAGTTTCACCAGGCTGCCGAACACCAGGGCGGGTGCATCCGTAGACGACAGGTGAGTCCGTCATGTTCCACAACAACTCCAAGAAACGGAGCACACCGGGGTTTAGAAGGAACGGTTTATTATCGCAGATGCATTTCGGTTCAATTACCTTCTTCAGTGCTGAACCCGTTTGAAAATGTCACTCAGCTTTCAATCCTTATTTATGAACACTCCATTGGTGGGGCTAGAGCCAATCAGAGACAACACCTTTCGCATCGGCATGAATGACAGGTAATCAGGGCCTCAATGTCCCATAATTCACCATTTTTTGATTTGCGTCATTCAAGTCTTGTTTTGACCTTTTTTATTAGGCCCAATTCTGGTGTCTCTTGTGTGCACAGCCACTATTTATCTTTTCGAAAGATGAGTTGCTCCCCTCGCCAGCCGCTGATACCTAATGCACAGACATCTGTTGGTGTCCCTCCTATGGTCGAGGCACCCCTGACTCCATAGTCAGCATCCTGGCTGGAAAACAGGTGCTGGCAGCGGCGGTTCAGGCACGCCTAAATTATCTCCCAAAACACAGTTTCACCAGGCTGCCGAACACCAGGGCGGGTGCATCCGTAGACGACAGGTGAGTCCGTCATGTTCCACAACAACTCCAAGAAACGGAGCACACCGGGGTTTAGAAGGAACTGTTTATTATCGCAGCTGCATTTCGGTTCAATTACCTTCTTCAGTGATAAAACCGTTGAAAATGTCACTCAGCTTTCAATCCTTATTTATGAACACTCCATTGGTGGGGCTAGAGCCAATCAGAGACAACACCTTTCGCATCGGCATGAATGACAGGTAATCGGGGCCTCAATGTCCCATAACTCACCATTTTTCGATTTGCGTCATTCAAGTCTTGTTTTGACCTTTTTTATTTGGCCCAATTCTGGTGTCTCTTGTGTGCACAGCCACTATTTATCTTTTCGAAAGATGAGTTGCTCCCCTCGCCAGCCGCTGATATCTAATGCACAGACATCTGTTGGTGTCCCTCCTATGGTCGAGGCACCCCTGACTCCATAGTCGGCATCCTTGCTGGAAAACAGGTGCTGGCAGCGGCGGTTCAGGCACGCCTAAATTATCTCCCAAAATACAGTTTCACCAGGCTGCCGAACAGCAGTGCGGGTGCATCCGTAGACGGCAGGTGAGTCCATCATGTTCCACAACAGCTCCAAGAAACGGAGCACACCGGGGTTTAGAAGGAACGGTATATTATTGCAGATGCATTTCGGTTCAATTTCCTTCTTCAGTGCTCAAACCGTTTGAAAATGTCACTCAGCTTTCAATCCTTATTTTTGAACACTCCATTGGTGGGGCTAGAGCCAATCAGAGACAACATCTTTCGCATCGGCATGAATGACAGGTAATCGGGGCCTCAATGTCCCATAATTCAATATTTTTCGATTTGCGTCATTCAAGTCTTGTTTTGACCTTTTTTATTTGGCCCAATTCTGGTGTCTCTTGTGTGCACAGCCACTATTTATCTTTCCGAAAAATGAGTTGCTCCCCTCGCAAGCCGCTGATATCTAATGCACAGACATCTGTTGGTGTCCCTCCTATGGTCGAGGCACCCCTGACTCCATAGTCGGCATCCTTGCTGGAAAACAGGTGCTGACAGCGGCGGTTCAGGCACGCCTAAATTATCTCCCAACACACAGTTTCACCAGGCTGCCGAACACCAGGGCAGGTGCATACATAGACGGCAGGTGAGTCCGTCATGTTCAACAATAACCTCAAGAAACGGAGCACACCGGGGTTTAGAAGGAACGGTTTATTATCGCAGATGCATTTCGGTTCAATTACCTTCTTCAGTGCTAAAACCGTTTGAAAATGTCACTCAGCTTTCAATCCTTATTTATGAACACTCCATTGGTGAGGCTAGAGCCAATCAGAGACAACACCTTTCGCATCGCCATGAATGATAGGTAATTGGGGCCTCAATGTCCCATAATTCACCATTTTTCGATTTGCGTCATTTAAGTCTTGTTTTGACCTTTTTTTATTTGGCCCAATTCTGGTGTCTCTTGTGTGCACAGCCACTATTTATCTTTTCGAAAGATGAGTTGCTCCCCTCGCCATCCGCTGATATCTTATGCACAGACATCTGTTGTTGTCCCTCCTTAGGTCGAGGCACCCCTGACTCCATAGTCGGCATCCTTGCTGGAAAACAGGTGCTGGCAGCGGCGGTTCAGGCACGCCTAAATTTTCTCCCAAAACACAGTTTCACCAGGCTGCCAAACACCAGGGCGGGTGCATCCGTAGAAGCAGGTGAGTCCGTCATGTTCCACAACAACTCCAAGAAACGGAGCACACTGGGGTTTAGAAGGAACGGTTTATTATCGCAGATGCTTTTTGGTTCAATTACCTCCTTCAGTGCTAAAACCATTTGAAAATGTCACTCAGCTTTCAATCCTTATTTATGAACACTCCATTGGTGGGGCTAGAGCCAATCAAAGACAACACCTTTCGCATCGGCATGAATGACAGGTAATCGGGGCCTCAATGTCCCATAATTCACCGTTTTTCGATTTGCGTCATTCAAGTCTTGTTTTGACCTTTTTTATTTGGCCCAATTCTGGTTTCTCTTGTGTGCACAGCCACTATCTATCTTTTTGAAAGCTGAGTTGCTCCCCTCGCCAGCCGCTTATATCTAATGCACAGACATCTGTTGGTGTTCCTCCTATGGTCGAGGCACCCCTGACTCCATAGTCGGCATCCTTGCTGGAAAACAGGTGCTGGCAGCGGCGGTTCAGGCACGCCTAAATTATCTCCCAAAACACAGTTTCACCAGGCTGCCGAACACCAGGGCGGGTGTATCCGTAGACGGCAGGTGAGTCCGTCATGTTCCACAACAACTCCAAGAAACGGAGCACACCGGGGTTTAGAAGGAACGGTTTATTATCGCAGATGCATTTCGGTTCAATTACCTTCTTCAGTGCTAAAACCGTTTGAAAATGTCACTCAGCTTACAATCCTTATTTATGAACACTCCATTGGTGGGGCTAGAGCCAATCAGAGACAACACCTTTCGCATCGGCATGAATGACAGGTAATCGGGGCCTCAATGTCTCATAATTCACAATTTTTCGATTTGGGTTATTCAAGTCTTATTTTGACCTTTTCTATTTGGACCAATTCTGGTCTCTCTTGTGTGCTCAGCCACTATTTATCTTTTCGAAAGATGAGTTGCTCCCCTCGCCAGCCGCTGATATCTAATGCACTGACATCTGTTGGTGTCCCTCCTATGGGCGAGTCACCTTTGACTCCATAGTCGGCATCCTTGCTGGAAAACATGTGCTGGTAGCGGCGGTTCAGGCACGCCTAAATTATCTCCCAAAACACAGTTTCACCAGGCTGCCGAACACCAGGGCGGGTGCATCCGTTGATGGCAGGTGAGTCCGTCATGTTCCACAGCAACTCCAATAAACTGAGCACACCGGGGTTTAGAAGGAACGGTTCATTATCGCAGATGCATTTCGTTTCAATGAGCTTCTTCAGTGCTAAAACCGTTTGAAAATGTCACTCAGCTTTCAATCCTTATTTATGAACACTCCATTGGTGGGGCGAGAGCCAATCAGAGACAACACCTTTCGCATCGGCATGAATGACAGGTAATCAGGGCCTCAATGTCCCATAATTCACCATTTTTCGATTTGCGTCATTCAAGTCTTGTTTTGACCTTTTTTATTTGGCCCAATTCTGGTGTCTCTTGTGTGCACAGCCCTTATTTATCTTTTCGAAAGATGAGTTGCTCCCCTTGCCATCCGCTGATATCTAATGCACAGACATCTGTTGTTGTCCCTCCTATGTTCGAGGCACCCCTGACTCCATAGTCGGCATCCTTGCTGGAAAACAGGTGCTGTCAGCGGCGGTTCAGGCACGCCTAAATTATCTCCCAAAACACTGTTTCACCAGGCTGCCGAACACCAGGGCGGGTGCATACGTAGACGGCAGGTGAGTCCGTCATGTTCAACAACAACCTCAAGAAACGGAGCACACCGGGGTTTAGAAGTAACGGTTTATTATCGCAGATGCATTTCGGTTCAATTACCTTCTTCAGTGCTAAAAACGTTTGAAAATGTCACTCAGCTTTCAATCCTTATTTATGAACACTCCATTGGTGGGGCTAGAGCCAATCAGAGACAACACCTTTCGCATCGGCATGAATGACAGGTAATCAGGGCCTCAATGTCCCATAATTCACCATTTTTCGATTTGCGTCATTCAAGTCTTGTTTTGACCTTTTTTATTAGGCCCAATTCTGGTGTCTCTTGTGTGCACAGCCACTATTTATCTTTTCGGAAGATGAGTTGCTCCCCTCGCCAGCCGCTGATATCTAATGCACAAACATCTGTTGGTGTCCCTCCTATGGTCGAGGCACCCCTGACTCCATAGTCGGCATCCTGGCTGGAAAACAGGTGCTGGCAGTGGCGGTTCAGGCACGCCTAAATTATCTCCCAAAACACAGTTTCACCAGGCTGCCGAACACCAGGGCGGGTGCATCCGTAGACGGCAGGTGAGTCCGTCATGTTCCACAACAACTCCAAGAAACGGAGCACACCGGGGTTTTGAAGGAACGGTTTATTATCGCAGATGCATTTCGGTTCAATTACCTTCTTCAGTGCTAAAACCGTTTGAAAATGTCACTCAGCTTTCAATCCTTATTTATGAACACTCCATTGGTGGGGCTAGAGCCAATCAGAGACAACACCTTTTGCATCGGCGTGAATGACAGGTAATCGGGGCCTCAATGTCCCATAATTCACCATTTTTCGATTTGCGTCATTCAAGTCTTGTTTTGACCTTTTTCATTTGGCCCAATTCTGGTGTGTCTTGTGTGCACAGCCACTATTTATCTTTTCGAAAGATGAGTTGCTCCCTTCGCCAGCCGCTGATATCTAATGCACAGACATCTGTTGTTGTCCCTCCTATGTTCGAGGCACCCCTGACTCCATAGTCGGCATCCTTGCTGGAAAACAGGTGCTGGCAGCGGCGGTTCAGGCACGCCTAAATTATCTCCCAAAACACAGTTTCACCAGGCTGCCGAACACCAGGGCGGGGGCATCCGTAGACGGCAGGTGAGTCCGTCATGTTCCACAACAACTCCAAGAAACGGAGCACACCGGGGTTTAGAAGGAACTGTTTATTATCGCAGATGCATTTCGGTTCAATTACCTTCTTTAGTGCTAAAACCGTTTGAAAATGTCACTCAGCTTTCAATCCTTATTTATGAACACTCCATTGGTGGGGCTAGAGCCAATCAGAGACAGCACCTTTCGCATCGGCATGAATGACAGGTAATCGGGGCCTCAATGTCCCATAACTCACCATTTTTCGATTTGCGTCATTCAAGTCTTGTTTTGACCTTTTTTATTTGGCCCAATTCTGGTGTCTCTTGTGTGCACAGCCACTATTTATCTTTTCGAAAGATGAGTTGCTCCCCTCGCCAGCCGCTGATATCTAATGCACAGACATCTGTTGGTGTCCCTCCTATGGTCGAGGCACCCCTGACTCCATAGTCGGCATCCTTGCTGGAAAACAGGTGCTGGCAGCGGCGGTTCAGGCACGCCTAAATTATCTCCCAAAACACAGTTTCACCAGGCTGCCGAACAGCAGTGCGGGTGCATCCGTAGACGGCAGGTGAGTCCGTCATGTTCCACAACAGCTCCAAGAAACGGAGCACACCGGGGTTTAGAAGGAACGGTATATTATTGCAGATGCATTTCGGTTCAATTTCCTTCTTCAGTGCTCAAACCGTTTGAAAATGTCACTCAGCTTTCAATCCTTATTTTTGAACACTCCATGGGGCTAGAGCCAATCAGAGACAACATCTTTCGCATCGGCATGAATGACAGGTAATCGGGGCCTCAATGTCCCATAATTCAATATTTTTCGATTTGCGTCATTCAAGTCTTGTTTTGACCTTTTTTATTTGGCCCAATTCTGGTGTCTCTTGTGTGCACAGCCACTATTTATCTTTCCGAAAAATTAGTTGCTCCCCTCGCAAGCCGCTGATATCTAATGCACAGACATCTGTTGGTGTCCCTCCTATGGTCGAGGCACCCCTGACTCCATAGTCGGCATCCTTGCTGGAAAACAGGTGCTGACAGCGGCGGTTCAGGCACGCCTAAATTATCTCACAAAACACAGTTTCACAAAGCTGCCGAACACCAGGGCGGGTGCATCCGTAGACGGCAGGTGAGTCCGTCATGTTCCACAACAAATCCAAGAAACGGAGCACACCGGGGTTTTGAAGGAACGGTTTATTATCGCAGATGCATTTCGGTTCAATTACCTTCTTCAGTGCTAAAACCGTTTGAAAATGTCACTCAGCTTTTAATCCTTATTTATGAACACTCCATTGGTGGGGCTAGAGCCAATCAGAGACACCACATTTTGCATCGGCATGAATGACAGGTAATCGGGGCCTCAATGTCCCATAATTCACCATTTTTCGATTTGCGTCATTCAAGTCTTGTTTTGACCTTTTTAATTTGGCCCAATTCTGGTGTCTCTTGTGTGCACAGCAACTATTTATCTTTTCGAAAGATGAGTTGCTCCCCTCGCCAGCCGCTGATATCTAATGCACAGACATCTGTTGGTGTCCCTCCTTAGGTCGAGGCACCCCTGACTCCATAGTCGGCATCCTTGCTGGAAAACAGGTGCTGGCAGCGGCGGTTCAGGCACGCCTAAATTATCTCCCAAAACACAGTTTCACCAGGCTGCCGAACACCAGGGCGGGTGTATCCGTAGACGGCAGGTGAGTCCGTCATGTTCCACAACAACTCCAAGAAACGGAGCACACCGGGGTTTAGAAGGAACGGTTTATTATCGCAGATGCATTTCGGTTCAATTACCTTCTTCAGTGCTAAAACCGTTTGAAAATGTCACTCAGCTTACAATCCTTATTTATGAACACTCCATTGGTGGGGCTAGAGCCAACCAAAGACAACACCTTTCGCATCGGCATGAATGACAGGTAATCGGGGCCTCAATGTCCCATAATTCACCGTTTTTCGATTTGCGTAATTCAAGTCTTGTTTTGACCTTTTTTATTTGGCCCAATTCTGGTTTCTCTTGTGTGCACAGCCACTATCTATCTTTTCGAAAGCTGAGTTGCTCCCCTCGCCAGCCGCTTATATCTAATGCACAGACATCTGTTGGTGTTCCTCCTATGGTCGAGGCACCCCTGACTCCATAGTCGGCATCCTTGCTGGAAAACAGGTGCTGGCAGCGGCGGTTCAGGCACGCCTAAATTATCTCCCAAAACACAGTTTCACCAGGCTGCCGAACACCAGGGCGGGTGTATCCGTAGACGGCAGGTGAGTCCGTCATGTTCCACAACAACTCCAAGAAACGGAGCACACCGGGGTTTAGAAGGAACGGTTTATTATCGCAGATGCATTTCGGTTCAATTACCTTCTTCAGTGCTAAAACCGTTTGAAAATGTCACTCAGCTTACAATCCTTATTTATGAACACTCCATTGGTGGGGCTAGAGCCAATCAGAGACAACACCTTTCGCATCGGCATGAATGACAGGTAATCGGGGCCTCAATGTCCCATAATTCACCATTTTTCGATTTGGGTTATTCAAGTCTTGTTTTGACCTTTTCTATTTGGACCAATTCTGGTCTCTCTTGTGTGCTCAGCCACTATTTATCTTTTCGAAAGATGAGTTGCTCCCCTCGCCAGCCGCTGATATCTAATGCACTGACATCTGTTGGTGTCCCTCCTATGGTCGAGGCACCTCTGACTCCATATTCGGCATCCTTGCTGGAAAACAGGTGCTGGTAGCGGCGGTTCAGGCATGCCTAAATTATCTCCCAAAACACAGTTTCACAAGGCTGCCGAACACCAGGGCGGGTGCATCCGTTGACGGCAGGTGAGTCCGTCATGTTCCACAGCAACTCCAATAAACGGAGCACACCGGGGTTTAGAAGGAACGGTTCATTATCGCAGATGCATTTCGTTTCAATGAGCTTCTTCAGTGCTAAAACCATTTGAAAATGTCACTCAGCTTTCAATCCTTATTTATGAACACTCCATTGGTGGGGCTAGAGCCAATTAGAGACAACACCTTTCGCATCGGCATGAATGACAGGTAATCAGGGCCTCAATGTCCCATAATTCACCATTTTTCGATTTGCGTCATTCAAGTCTTGTTTTAACCTTTTTTATTTGGCCCAATTCTGGTGTCTCTTGTGTGCACAGCCACTATTTATCTTTCCGAAAAATGAGTTGCTCCCCTCGCAAGCCGCTGATATCTAATGCACAGACATCTGTTGGTGTCCCTCCTATGGTCGAGGCACCCCTGACTCCATAGTCGGCATCCTTGCTGGAAAACAGGTGCTGGCAGCGGCGGTTCAGGCACGCCTAAATTATCTCCCAACACACAGTTTCACCAGGCTGCCGAACACCAGGGCGGGTGCATACGTAGACGGCAGGTGAGTCCGTCATGTTCAACAACAACCTCAAGAAACGGAGCACACCGGGGTTTAGAAGGAACGGTTTATTATCGCAGATGCATTTCGGTTCAATTACCTTCTTCAGTGCTAAAATCGTTTGAAAATGTCACTCAGCTTTCAATCCTTATTTATGAACACTCCATTGGTGGGGCTAGAGCCAATCAGAGACAACACCTTTCGCATCGGCATGAATGACAGGTAATCGGGGCCTCAATGTCCCATAATTCACCATTTTTCGATTTGCGTCATTCAAGTCTTGTTTTGACCTTTTTTATTAGGCCCAATTCTGGTGTCTCTTGTGTGCACAGCCACTATTTATCTTTTCGAAAGATGAGTTGCTCCCCTCGCCAGCCGCTGATATCTAATGCACAGACATCTGTTGGTGTCCCTCCTATGGTCAAGGCACCCCTGACTCCATAGTCGGCATCCTGGCTGGAAAACAGGTGCTGGCAGCGGCGGTTCAGGCATGCCTAAATTATCTCCCAAAACACAGTTTAACCAGGCTGCCGAACACCAGGGCGGGTGCATCCGTAGACGACAGGTGAGTCCGTCATGTTCCACAACAACTCCAAGAAACGGAGCACACCGGGGTTTAGAAGGAACTGTTTATTATCGCAGCTGCATTTCGGTTCAATTACCTTCTTCAGTGATAAAACCGTTTGAAAATGTCACTCAGCTTTCAATCCTTATTTATGAACACTCCATTGGTGGGGCTAGAGCCAATCAGAGACAACACCTTTCGCATCGCCATGAATGATAGGTAATTGGGGCCTTAATGTCCCATAATTCACCATTTTCCGATTTGCGTCATTTAAGTCTTGTTTTGACCTTTTTTTATTTGGCCCAATTCTGGTGTCTCTTGTGTGCACAGCCACTATTTATCTTTTCGAAAGATGAGTTGCTCCCCTCGCCATCCGCTGATATCTAATGCACAGACATCTGTTGTTGTCCCTCCTATGTTCGAGGCACCCCTGAATCCATAGTCGGCATCCTTGCTGGAAAACAGGTGCTGGCAGCGGCGGTTCAGGCACGCCTAAATTATCTCACAAAACACAGCATCACCAGGCTGCCGAACACCAGGGCGGGTGCATCCGTAGACGGCAGGTGAGTCCGTCATGTTCCACAACAACTCCAAGAAACGGAGCACACCGGGGTTTTGAAGGAACGGTTTATTATCGCAGATGCATTTCGGTTCAATTACCTTCTTCAGTGCTAAAACCGTTTGAAAATGTCACTCAGCTTTCAATCCTTATTTATGAACACTCCATTGGTGGGGCTAGAGCCAATCAGAGACAACACCTTTTGCATCGGCATGAATGACAGGTAATCGGGGCCTCAATGTCCCATAATTCACCATTTTTTGATTTGAGTCATTCAAGTCTTGTTTTGACCTTTTTAATTTGGCCCAATTCTGGTGTCTCTTGTGTGCACAGCCACTATTTATCTTTTCGAAAGATGAGTTGCTCCCCTCGCCAGCCGTTGATATCTAATGCACAGACATCTGTTGGTGTCCCTCCTTAGGTCGAGGCACCCCTGACTCCATAGTCGGCATCCTTGCTGGAAAACAGGTGCTGGCAGCGGCGGTTCAGGCACGCCTAAATTATCTCCCAAAACACAGTTTCACCAGGCTGCCAAACACCAGGGCGGGTGCATCCGTAGAAGCAGGTGAGTCCGTCATGTTCCACAACAACTCCAAGAAACAGAGCACACTGGGGTTTAGAAGGAACGGTTTATTATCGCAGATGCTTTTTGGTTCAATTACCTCCTTCAGTGCTAAAACCATTTGAAAATGTCACTCAGCTTTCAATCCTTATTTATGAACACTCCATTGGTGAGGCTAGAGCCAATCAAAGACAACACCTTTCGCATCGGCATGAATGACAGGTAATCGGGGCCTCAATGTCCCATAATTCACAGTTTTTGGATTTGCGTCATTCAAGTCTTGTTTTGACCTTTTTAATTTGGCCCAATTCTGGTGTGTCTTGTGTGCACAGCCACTATTTATCTTTTCGAAAGATGAGTTGCTCCCTTCGCCAGCCGCTGATATCTAATGCATAGACATCTGTTGTTGTCCCTCCTATGTTCGAGGCACCCCTGACTCCATAGTCGGCATCCTTGCTGGAAAACAGGTGCTGGCAGCGGCGGTTCAGGCACGCCTAAATTATCTCCCAAAACACAGTTTCACCAGGCTGCCGAACACCAGGGCGGGGGCATCCGTAGACGGCAGGTGAGTCCGTCATGTTCCACAACAACTCCAAGAAACGGAGCACACCGGGGTTTAGAAGGAACGGTTTATTATCGCAGATGCATTTCGGTTCAATTACCTTCTTCAGTGCTAAAACTGTTTGAAAATGTCACTCAGCTTTCAATCCTTATTTATGAACACTCCATTGGTGGGGCTAGAGCCAATCAGAGACAACACCTTTCGCATCGGCATGAATGACAGGTAATCGGGGCCTCAATGTCCCATAACTCACCATTTTTCGATTTGCGTCATTCAAGTCTTGTTTTGACCTTTTTTATTTGGCCCAATTCTGGTGTCTCTTGTGTGCACAGCCACTATTTATCTTTTCGAAAGATGAGTTGCTCCCCTCGCCAGCCGCTGATATCTAATGCACAGACATCTGTTGGTGTCCCTCCTATGGTCGAGGCACCCCTGACTCCATAGTCGGCATCCTTGCTGGAAAACAGGTGCTGGCAGCGGCGGTTCAGGCACGCCTAAATTATCTCCCAAAACACAGTTTCACCAGGCTGCCGAACAGCAGTGCGGGTGCATCCGTAGACGGCAGGTGAGTCCGTCATGTTCCACAACAGCTCCAAGAAACGGAGCACACCGGGGTTTAGAAGGAACGGTATATTATTGCAGATGCATTTCGGTTCAATTTCCTTCTTCAGTGCTCAAACCGTTTGAAAATGTCACTCAGCTTTCAATCCTTATTTTTGAACACTCCATTGGTGGGGCTAGAGCCAATCAGAGACAACATCTTTCGCATCGGCATGAATGACAGGTAATCGGGGCCTCAATGTCCCATAATTCAATATTTTTCGATTTGCGTCATTCAAGTCTTGTTTTGACCTTTTTTATTAGGCCCAATTCTGGTGTCTCTTGTGTGCACAGCCACTATTTATCTTTTCGAAAGATGAGTTGCTCCCCTCGCCAGCCGCTGATATCTAATGCACAGACATCTGTTGGTGTCCCTCCTATGGTCGAGGCACCCCTGACTCCATAGTCGGCATCCTCACTGGAAAACAGGTGCTGGCAGCGGCGGTTCAGGCACGCCTAAATTATCTCCCAAAACACAGTTTCACCAGGCTGCCGAACACCAGGGCGGGTGCATCCGTAGACGACAGGTGAGTCCGTCATGTTCCACAACAACTCCAAGAAACGGAGCACACCGGGGTTTAGAAGGAACTGTTTATTATCGCAGCTGCATTTCGGTTCAATTACCTTCTTCAGTGATAAAACCGTTTGAAAATGTCACTCAGCTTTCAATCCTTATTTATGAACACTCCATTGGTGGGGCTAGAGCCAATCAGAGACAACACCTTTCGCATCGCCATGAATGATAGGTAATTGGGGCCTCAATGTCCCATAATTCACCATTTTTCGATTTGCGTCATTTAAGTCTTGTTTTCACCTTTTTTTATTTGGCCCAATTCTGGTGTCTCTTGTGTGCACAGCCACTATTTATCTTTTCGAAAGATGAGTTGCTCCCCTCGCCATCCGCTGATATCTAATGCACAGACATCTGTTGTTGTCCCTCCTATGTTCGAGGCACCCCTGACTCCATAGTCGGCATCCTTGCTGGAAAACAGGTGCTGTCAGCGGCGGTTCAGGCACGCCTAAATTATCTCACAAAACACAGTTTCACAAGGCTGCCGAACACCAGGGCGGGTGCATCCGTAGACGGCAGGTGAGTCCGTCATGTTCCACAACAAATCCAAGAAACGGAGCACACCGGGGTTTTGAAGGAACGGTTTATTATCGCAGATGCATTTCGGTTCAATTACCTTCTTCAGTGCTAAAACCGTTTGAAAATGTCACTCAGCTTTTAATCCTTATTTATGAACACTCCATTGGTGGGGCTAGAGCCAATCAGAGACACCACATTTTGCATCGGCATGAATGACAGGTAATCGGGGCCTCAATGTCCCATAATTCACCATTTTTCGATTTGCGTCATTCAAGTCTTGTTTTGACCTTTTTAATTTGGCCCAATTCTGGTGTCTCTTGTGTGCACAGCCACTATTTATCTTTTCGAAAGATGAGTTGCTCCCCTCGCCAGCCGCTGATATCTAATGCACAGACATCTGTTGGTGTCCCTCCTTAGGTCGAGGCACCCCTGACTCCATAGTCGGCATCCTTGCTGGAAAACAGGTGCTGGCAGCGGCGGTTCAGGCACGCCTAAATTTTCTCCCAAAACACAGTTTCACCAGGCTGCCAAACACCAGGGCGGGTGCATCCGTAGAAGCAGGTGAGTCCGTCATGTTCCACAACAACTCCAAGAAACGGAGCACACTGGGGTTTAGAAGGAACGGTTTATTATCGCAGATGCTTTTTGGTTCAATTACCTCCTTCAGTGCTAAAGCCATTTGAAAATGTCACTCAGCTTTCAATCCTTATTTATGAACACTCCATTGGTGGGGCTAGAGCCAATCAAAGACAACACCTTTCGCATCGGCATGAATGACAGGTAATCGGGGCCTCAATGTCCCATAATTCACCGTTTTTCGATTTGCGTCATTCAAGTCTTGTTTTGACCTTTTTTATTTGGCCCAATTCTGGTTTCTCTTGTGTGCACAGCCACTATCTATCTTTTCGAAAGCTGAGTTGCTCCCCTCGCCAGTCGCTTATATGTAATGCACAGACATCTGTTGGTGTTCCTCCTATGGTCGAGGCACCCCTGACTCCATAGTCGGCATCCTTGCTGGAAAACAGGTGCTGGCAGCGGCGGTTCAGGCACGCCTAAATTATCTCCCAAAACACAGTTTCACCAGGCTGCCGAACACCAGGGCGGGTGTATCCGTAGACGGCAGGTGAGTCCGTCATGTTCCACAACAACTCCAAGAAACGGAGCACACCGGGGTTTAGAAGGAACGGTTTATTATCGCAGATGCATTTCGGTTCAATTACCTTCTTCAGTGCTAAAACCGTTTGAAAATGTCACTCAGCTTACAATCCTTATTTATGAACACTCCATTGGTGGGGCTAGAGCCAATCAAAGACAACACCTTTCGCATCGGCATGAATGACAGGTAATCGGGGCCTCAATGTCCCATAATTCACCGTTTTTCGATTTGCGTCATTCAAGTCTTGTTTTGACCTTTTTTATTTGGCCCAATTCTGGTTTCTCTTGTGTGCACAGCCACTATCTATCTTTTCGAAAGCTGAGTTGCTCCCCTCGCCAGCCGCTTATATCTAATGCACAGACATCTGTTGGTGTTCCTCCTATGGTCGAGGCACCCCTGACTCCATAGTCGGCATCCTTGCTGGAAAACAGGTGCTGGCAGCGGCGGTTCAGGCACGCCTAAATTATCTCCCAAAACACAGTTTCACCAGGCTGCCGAACACCAGGGCGGGTGTATCCGTAGACGGCAGGTGAGTCCGTCATGTTCCACAACAACTCCAAGAAACGGAGCACACCGGGGTTTAGAAGGAACGGTTTATTATCGCAGATGCATTTCGGTTCAATTACCTTCTTCAGTGCTAAAACCGTTTGAAAATGTCACTCAGCTTACAATCCTTATTTATGAACACTCCATTGGTGGGGCTAGAGCCAATCAGAGACAACACCTTTCGCATCGGCATGAATGACAGGTAATCGGGGCCTCAATGTCCCATAATTCACCATTTTTCGATTTGGGTTATTCAAGTCTTGTTTTGACCTTTTCTATTTGGACCAATTCTGGTCTCTCTTGTGTGCTCAGCCACTATTTATCTTTTCGAAAGATGAGTTGCTCCCCTCGCCAGCCGCTGATATCTAATGCACTGACATCTGTTGGTGTCCCTCCTATGGTCGAGGCACCTCTGACTCCATATTCGGCATCCTTGCTGGAAAACAGGTGCTGGTAGCGGCGGTTCAGGCATACCTAAATTATCTCCCAAAACACAGTTTCACCAGGCTGCCGAACACCAGGGCGGGTGCATCCGTTGACGGCAGGTGAGTCCGTCATGTTCCACAGCAACTCCAATAAACGGAGCACACCGGGGTTTAGAAGGAACGGTTCATTATCGCAGATGCATTTCGTTTCAATGAGCTTCTTCAGTGCTCAAACCGTTTGAAAATGTCACTCAGCTTTCAATCCTTATTTTTGAACACTCCATTGGTGGGGCTAGAGCCAATCAGAGACAACATCTTTCGCATCGGCATGAATGACAGGTAATCGGGGCCTCAATGTCCCATAATTCAATATTTTTCGATTTGCGTCATTCAAGTCTTGTTTTGACCTTTTTTATTAGGCCCAATTCTGGTGTCTCTTGTGTGCACAGCCACTATTTATCTTTTCGAAAGATGAGTTGCTCCCCTCGCCAGCCGCTGATATCTAATGCACAGACATCTGTTGGTGTCCCTCCTATGGTCGAGGCACCCCTGACTCCATAGTCGGCATCCTCACTGGAAAACAGGTGCTGGCAGCGGCGGTTCAGGCACGCCTAAATTATCTCCCAAAACACAGTTTCACCAGGCTGCCGAACACCAGGGCGGGTGCATCCGTAGACGACAGGTGAGTCCGTCATGTTCCACAACAACTCCAAGAAACGGAGCACACCGGGGTTTAGAAGGAACTGTTTATTATCGCAGCTGCATTTCGGTTCAATTACCTTCTTCAGTGATAAAACCGTTTGAAAATGTCACTCAGCTTTCAATCCTTATTTATGAACACTCCATTGGTGGGGCTAGAGCCAATCAGAGACAACACCTTTCGCATCGCCATGAATGATAGGTAATTGGGGCCTCAATGTCCCATAATTCACCATTTTTCGATTTGCGTCATTTAAGTCTTGTTTTCACCTTTTTTTATTTGGCCCAATTCTGGTGTCTCTTGTGTGCACAGCCACTATTTATCTTTTCGAAAGATGAGTTGCTCCCCTCGCCATCCGCTGATATCTAATGCACAGACATCTGTTGTTGTCCCTCCTATGTTCGAGGCACCCCTGACTCCATAGTCGGCATCCTTGCTGGAAAACAGGTGCTGTCAGCGGCGGTTCAGGCACGCCTAAATTATCTCACAAAACACAGTTTCACAAGGCTGCCGAACACCAGGGCGGGTGCATCCGTAGACGGCAGGTGAGTCCGTCATGTTCCACAACAAATCCAAGAAACGGAGCACACCGGGGTTTTGAAGGAACGGTTTATTATCGCAGATGCATTTCGGTTCAATTACCTTCTTCAGTGCTAAAACCGTTTGAAAATGTCACTCAGCTTTTAATCCTTATTTATGAACACTCCATTGGTGGGGCTAGAGCCAATCAGAGACACCACATTTTGCATCGGCATGAATGACAGGTAATCGGGGCCTCAATGTCCCATAATTCACCATTTTTCGATTTGCGTCATTCAAGTCTTGTTTTGACCTTTTTAATTTGGCCCAATTCTGGTGTCTCTTGTGTGCACAGCCACTATTTATCTTTTCGAAAGATGAGTTGCTCCCCTCGCCAGCCGCTGATATCTAATGCACAGACATCTGTTGGTGTCCCTCCTTAGGTCGAGGCACCCCTGACTCCATAGTCGGCATCCTTGCTGGAAAACAGGTGCTGGCAGCGGCGGTTCAGGCACGCCTAAATTTTCTCCCAAAACACAGTTTCACCAGGCTGCCAAACACCAGGGCGGGTGCATCCGTAGAAGCAGGTGAGTCCGTCATGTTCCACAACAACTCCAAGAAACGGAGCACACTGGGGTTTAGAAGGAACGGTTTATTATCGCAGATGCTTTTTGGTTCAATTACCTCCTTCAGTGCTAAAACCATTTGAAAATGTCACTCAGCTTTCAATCCTTATTTATGAACACTCCATTGGTGGGGCTAGAGCCAATCAAAGACAACACCTTTCGCATCGGCATGAATGACAGGTAATCGGGGCCTCAATGTCCCATAATTCACCGTTTTTCGATTTGCGTCATTCAAGTCTTGTTTTGACCTTTTTTATTTGGCCCAATTCTGGTTTCTCTTGTGTGCACAGCCACTATCTATCTTTTCGAAAGCTGAGTTGCTCCCCTCGCCAGTCGCTTATATGTAATGCACAGACATCTGTTGGTGTTCCTCCTATGGTCGAGGCACCCCTGACTCCATAGTCGGCATCCTTGCTGGAAAACAGGTGCTGGCAGCGGCGGTTCAGGCA
The DNA here is from genome assembly GCF_964261635.1 of Lissotriton helveticus. Taxonomy (NCBI): domain Eukaryota; kingdom Metazoa; phylum Chordata; class Amphibia; order Caudata; family Salamandridae; genus Lissotriton; species Lissotriton helveticus. The sequence continues at coordinate 1,164,913,373 of NC_136068.1, read as the reverse complement.
CGCCTAAATTATCTCCCAAAACACAGTTTCACCAGGCTGCCGAACACCAGGGCGGGTGTATCCGTAGACGGCAGGTGAGTCCGTCATGTTCCACAACAACTCCAAGAAACGGAGCACACCGGGGTTTAGAAGGAACGGTTTATTATCGCAGATGCATTTCGGTTCAATTACCTTCTTCAGTGCTAAAACCGTTTGAAAATGTCACTCAGCTTACAATCCTTATTTATGAACACTCCATTGGTGGGGCTAGAGCCAATCAAAGACAACACCTTTCGCATCGGCATGAATGACAGGTAATCGGGGCCTCAATGTCCCATAATTCACCGTTTTTCGATTTGCGTCATTCAAGTCTTGTTTTGACCTTTTTTATTTGGCCCAATTCTGGTTTCTCTTGTGTGCACAGCCACTATCTATCTTTTCGAAAGCTGAGTTGCTCCCCTCGCCAGCCGCTTATATCTAATGCACAGACATCTGTTGGTGTTCCTCCTATGGTCGAGGCACCCCTGACTCCATAGTCGGCATCCTTGCTGGAAAACAGGTGCTGGCAGCGGCGGTTCAGGCACGCCTAAATTATCTCCCAAAACACAGTTTCACCAGGCTGCCGAACACCAGGGCGGGTGTATCCGTAGACGGCAGGTGAGTCCGTCATGTTCCACAACAACTCCAAGAAACGGAGCACACCGGGGTTTAGAAGGAACGGTTTATTATCGCAGATGCATTTCGGTTCAATTACCTTCTTCAGTGCTAAAACCGTTTGAAAATGTCACTCAGCTTACAATCCTTATTTATGAACACTCCATTGGTGGGGCTAGAGCCAATCAGAGACAACACCTTTCGCATCGGCATGAATGACAGGTAATCGGGGCCTCAATGTCCCATAATTCACCATTTTTCGATTTGGGTTATTCAAGTCTTGTTTTGACCTTTTCTATTTGGACCAATTCTGGTCTCTCTTGTGTGCTCAGCCACTATTTATCTTTTCGAAAGATGAGTTGCTCCCCTCGCCAGCCGCTGATATCTAATGCACTGACATCTGTTGGTGTCCCTCCTATGGTCGAGGCACCTCTGACTCCATATTCGGCATCCTTGCTGGAAAACAGGTGCTGGTAGCGGCGGTTCAGGCATACCTAAATTATCTCCCAAAACACAGTTTCACCAGGCTGCCGAACACCAGGGCGGGTGCATCCGTTGACGGCAGGTGAGTCCGTCATGTTCCACAGCAACTCCAATAAACGGAGCACACCGGGGTTTAGAAGGAACGGTTCATTATCGCAGATGCATTTCGTTTCAATGAGCTTCTTCAGTGCTAAAACCGTTTGAAAATGTCACTCAGCTTTCAATCCTTATTTATGAACACTCCATTGGTGGGGCTAGAGCCAATTAGAGACAACACCTTTCGCATCGCCATGAATGATAGGTAATCAGGGCCTCAATGTCCCATAATTCACCATTTTCCGATTTGCGTCATTCAAGTCTTGTTTTAACCTTTTTTATTTGGCCCAATTCTGGTGTCTCTTGTGTGCACAGCCACTATTTATCTTTCCGAAAAATGAGTTGCTCCCCTCGCCATCCGCTGATATCTAATGCACAGACATCTGTTGGTGTCCCTCCTATGGTCGAGGCACCCCTGACTCCATAGTCGGCATCCTTGCTGGAAAACAGGTGCTGGCAGCGGCGGTTCAGGCACGCCTAAATTATCTCCCAACACACAGTTTCACCAGGCTGCCGAACACCAGGGCGGGTGCATACGTAGACGGCAGGTGAGTCCGTTATGTTCAACAACAACCTCAAGAAACGGAGCACACCGGGGTTTAGAAGGAACGGTTTATTATCGCAGATGCATTTCGGTTCAATTACCTTCTTCAGTGCTAAAATCGTTTGAAAATGTCACTCAGCTTTCAATCCTTATTTATGAACACTCCATTGGTGGGGCTAGAGCCAATCAGAGACAACACCTTTCGCATCGGCATGAATCACAGGTAATCGGGGCCTCAATGTCCCATAATTCACCATTTTTCGATTTGCGTCATTCAAGTCTTGTTTTGACCTTTTTTATTAGGCCCAATTCTGGTGTCTCTTGTGTGCACAGCCACTATTTATCTTTTCGAAAGATGAGTTGCTCCCCTCGCCAGCCGCTGATATCTAATGCACAGACATCTGTTGGTGTCCCTCCTATGGTCAAGGCACCCCTGACTCCATAGTCGGCATCCTGGCTGGAAAACAGGTGCTGGCAGCGGCGGTTCAGGCATGCCTAAATTATCTCCCAAAACACAGTTTAACCAGGCTGCCGAACACCAGGGCGGGTGCATCCGTAGATGACAGGTGAGTCCGTCATGTTCCACAACAACTCCAAGAAACGGAGCACACCGGGGTTTAGAAGGAACTGTTTATTATCGCAGCTGCATTTCGGTTCAATTACCTTCTTCAGTGATAAAACCGTTTGAAAATGTCACTCAGCTTTCAATCCTTATTTATGAACACTCCATTGGTGGGGCTAGAGCCAATCAGAGACAACACCTTTCGCATCGCCATGAATGATAGGTAATTGGGGCCTTAATGTCCCATAATTCACCATTTTCCGATTTGCGTCATTTAAGTCTTGTTTTGACCTTTTTTTATTTGGCCCAATTCTGGTGTCTCTTGTGTGCACAGCCACTATTTATCTTTTCGAAAGATGAGTTGCTCCCCTCGCCATCCGCTGATATCTAATGCACAGACATCTGTTGTTGTCCCTCCTATGTTCGAGGCACCCCTGACTCCATAGTCGGCATCCTTGCTGGAAAACAGGTGCTGGCAGCGGCGGTTCAGGCACGCCTAAATTATCTCACAAAACACAGCATCACCAGGCTGCCGAACACCAGGGCGGGTGCATCCGTAGACGGCAGGTGAGTCCGTCATGTTCCACAACAACTCCAAGAAACGGAGCACACCGGGGTTTTGACGGAACGGTTTATTATCGCAGATGCATTTCGGTTCAATTACCTTCTTCAGTGCTAAAACCGTTTGAAAATGTCACTCAGCTTTCAATCCTTATTTATGAACACTCCATTGGTGGGGCTAGAGCCAATCAGAGACAACACCTTTTGCATCGGCATGAATGACAGGTAATCGGGGCCTCAATGTCCCATAATTCACCATTTTTTGATTTGAGTCATTCAAGTCTTGTTTTGACCTTTTTAATTTGGCCCAATTCTGGTGTCTCTTGTGTGCACAGCCACTATTTATCTTTTCGAAAGATGAGTTGCTCCCCTCGCCAGCCGTTGATATCTAATGCACAGACATCTGTTGGTGTCCCTCCTTAGGTCGAGGCACCCCTGACTCCATAGTCGGCATCCTTGCTGGAAAACAGGTGCTGGCAGCGGCGGTTCAGGCACGCCTAAATTATCTCCCAAAACACAGTTTCACCAGGCTGCCAAACACCAGGGCGGGTGCATCCGTAGAAGCAGGTGAGTCCGTCATGTTCCACAACAACTCCAAGAAACGGAGCACACTGGGGTTTAGAAGGAACGGTTTATTATCGCAGATGCTTTTTGGTTCAATTACCTCCTTCAGTGCTAAAACCATTTGAAAATGTCACTCAGCTTTCAATCCTTATTTATGAACACTCCATTGGTGAGGCTAGAGCCAATCAGAGACAACACCTTTCGCATCGCCATGAATGATAGGTAATTGGGGCCTTAATGTCCCATAATTCACCATTTTCCGATTTGCGTCATTTAAGTCTTGTTTTGACCTTTTTTTATTTGGCCCAATTCTGGTGTCTCTTGTGTGCACAGCCACTATTTATCTTTTCGAAAGATGAGTTGCTCCCCTCGCCATCCGCTGATATCTAATTCACAGACATCTGTTGTTGTCCCTCCTATGTTCGAGGCACCCCTGACTCCATAGTCGGCATCCTTGCTGGAAAACAGGTGCTGGCAGCGGCGGTTCAGGCACGCCTAAATTATCTCACAAAACACAGTTTCACCAGGCTGCCGAACACCAGGGCGGGTGCATCCGTAGACGGCAGGTGAGTCCGTCATGTTCCACAACAACTCCAAGAAACGGAGCACACCGGGGTTTTGAAGGAACGGTTTATTATCGCAGATACATTTCGGTTCAATTACCTTCTTCAGTGCTAAAACCGTTTGAAAATGTCACTCAGCTTTCAATCCTTATTTATGAACACTCCATTGGTGGGGCTAGAGCCAATCAGAGACAACACCTTTTGCATCGGCATGAATGACAGGTAATCGGGGCCTCAATGTCCCATAATTCACCATTTTTTGATTTGCGTCATTCAAGTCTTGTTTTGACCTTTTTAATTTGGCCCAATTCTGGTGTCTCTTGTGTGCACAGCCACGATTTATCTTTTCGAAAGATGAGTTGCTCCCCTCGCCAGCCGTTGATATCTAATGCACAGACATCTGTTGGTGTCCCTCCTTAGGTCGAGGCCCCCCTGACTCCATAGTCGGCATCCTTGCTGGAAAACAGGTGCTGGCAGCGGCGGTTCAGGCACGCCTAAATTATCTCCCAAAACACAATTTCACCAGGCTGCCAAACACCAGGGCGGGTGCATCCGTAGAAGCAGGTGAGTCCGTCATGTTCCACAACAACTCCAAGAAACGGAGCACACTGGGGTTTAGAAGGAACGGTTTATTATCGCAGATGCTTTTTGGTTCAATTACCTCCTTCAGTGCTAAAACCATTTGAAAATGTCACTCAGCTTTCAATCCTTATTTATGAACACTCCATTGGTGGGGCTAGAGCCAATCAAAGACAACACCTTTCGCATCGGCATGAATGACAGGTAATCGGGGCCTCAATGTCCCATAATTCACCGTTTTTCGATTTGCGTCATTCAAGTCTTGTTTTGACCTCTTTTTATTTGGCCCAATTCTGGTTTCTCTTGTGTGCACAGCCACTATCTATCTTTTCGAAAGCTGAGTTGCTCCCCTCGCCAGCCGCTTATATCTAATACACAGACATCTGTTGGTGTTCCTCCTATGGTCGAGGCACCCCTGACTCCATAGTCGGCATCCTTGCTGGAAAACAGGTGCTGGCAGCGGCGGTTCAGGCACGCCTAAATTATCTCCCAAAACACAGTTTCACCACGCTGCCGAACACCAGGGCGGGTGTATCCGTAGACGGCAGGTGAGTCCGTCATGTTCCACAACAACTCCAAGAAACGGAGCACACCGGGGTTTAGAAGGAACGGTTTATTATCGCAGATGCATTTCGGTTCAATTACCTTCTTCAGTGCTAAGACCGTTTGAAAATGTCACTCAGCGTACAATCCTTATTTATGAACACTCCATTGGTGGGGCTAGAGCCAATCAGAGACAACACCTTTCGCATCGGCATGAATGACAGGTAATCGTGTCCTCAATGTCCCATAATTCACTATTTTTCGATTTGGGTCATTCAAGTCTTGTTTTGACCTTTTCTATTTGGACCAATTCTGGTCTCTCTTGTGTGCTCAGCCACTATTTATCTTTTCGAAAGATGAGTTGCTCCCCTCGCCAGCCGCTGATATCTAAAGCACTGACATCTGTTGGTGTCCCTCCTATGGTCGAGGCACCTCTGACTCCATAGTCGGCATCCTTGCTGGAAAACAGGTGCTGGCAGCGGCGGTTCAGGCACGCCTAAATTATCTCCCAAAACACAGTTTCACCAGGCTGCCGAACACCAGGGCGGGTGCATCCGTAGACGCCAGGTCAGTCCGTCATGTTCCACGCCAACTCCAAGAAACGGAGCACACCGGAGTTTAGAAGGAACGGTTTATTATCACAGATGCATTTCGGTTCAATTACCTTCTTCCGTGCTAAAACCGTTTGAAAATGTCACTCAGCTTACAATCCTTATTTATGAACACTCCATTGGTGGGGCTAGAGCCAATCAGAGACAACACCTTTCGCATCGGCATGAATGACAGGTAATCGGGGCCTCAATGTCCCATAATTCACCATTTTTCGATTTGGGTCATTCAAGTCTTGTTTTGACCTTTTCTATTTGGACCAATTCTGGTCTCTCTTGTGTGCTCAGCCACTATTTATCTTTTCGAAAGATGAGTTGCTCCCCTCGCCAGCCGCTGATATCTAATGCACTGACATCTGTTGGTGTCCCTCCTATGGTCGAGGCACCTCTGACTCCATAGTCGGCATCCTTGCTGGAAAACAGGTGCTGGCAGCGGCGGTTCAGGCACGCCTAAATTATCTCCCAAAACACAGTTTCACCAGGCTGCCGAACACCAGGGCTGGTGCATCCGTAGACGCCAGGTGAGTCCGTCATGTTCCACGCCAACTCCAAGAAACAGAGCACACCGGAGTTTAGAAGGAACGGTTTATTATCACAGATGCATTTCGGTTCAATTACCTTCTTCCGTGCTAAAACCGTTTGAAAATGTCACTCAGCTTACAATCCTTATTTATGAACATTCCATTGGTGGGGCTTGAGCCAATCAGAGACAACACCTTTCGCATCGGCATGAATGACAGGTAATCGGGGCCTCAATGTCCCATAATTCACAATTTTTCGATTTGGGTCATTCAAGTCTTGTTTTGACCTTTTCTATTTGGACCAATTCTGGTCTCTCTTGTGTGCACAGCCACTATTTATCTTTTCGAAAGATGAGTTGCTCCCCTCGCCAGCAGCTGATATCTAATGCACAGACATCTGTTGGTGTCCCTCCTATGGTCGAGGCACCCCTGACTCCATAGTCGGCATCCTTGCTGGAAAACAGGTTCTGGCAGTGGCGGTTCAGGCACGCCTAAATTATCTCCCAAAACACAGTTTCACCAGGCTGCCGAACACCAGGGCGGGTGCATCCGTAGACGGCAGGTTAGTCCGTCTTGTTCCACAACAACTCCAAGAAACGGAGCACACCGGGGTTTAGAAGGAACGGTTTATTACCGCAGATGCATTTTGGTTCAATTACCTTCTTCAGTGCTAAAACCGTTTGAAAATGTCACTCAGCTTTTAATCCTTATTTATGAACACTCCATTGGTGGGGCTAGAGCCAATCAGAGACAACACCTTTCGCATCGGCATGAATGACAGATATATATATATATATATATTTATAGATATAGGTATACAATATCTAAGTAAGGGGTGATTACACCACCTTACCCAGGCTGCTATTGCAAACCTGTGTTGTCAGTTTGGAAGGCTAACCAGGGGTGGCACAATACATGCTGCAGCCCCTGGTAGGCCTAGGGTGCACCTATGCCCTGGGTACCTAAGGTACCATATACAGGAGCTCCCAAGGGTGACCCAATGACCAATCTGGTATGTACCTAAAGTACATGGAGTACATTTTATAGAGAAAGCAGATAGACTGGGGCCCTAAATTGCAGGGTCCCAGTCCTAACTAGGTCAAAAACCAGCAAAACACCAGGCAAAAAGTGGGGGTAACCATATAGTCAGATTCCACCTTCCCACAGATACAATAATAACTACTGCTATAACAACTATCACTCCAACAATGAGTGTACCCATCACACACTTAGACCTACTTTTCGAATTTCCAGACTCCATCTTTAGCTTGTCGGTTTCATTCAGCAAGAGGATCCTCGAAAGTCTCTCTTCCCTTCCTCAGATTGCAAACAGTTCAAACACATTTCATTGAAGTACTGGAAATCCTTTCACAGTTCAGTTCCTCTGATTTATTTACACAGTCCAAAAATCCCCTATCCCGTCTTCTTCTTGTACGGAAAACCCTAAATGTATTCTTCTTCCACTAGGACCTAGGTCATCTTTGTTTGGAACAATTATTTACAGTTCATAGTTCATTCACAGTCTCTTATAAGCTCAAAACCAATTTCGATTAGTACATGCTGCAAAATTTCAAGACGAAGAGCTGCGACCTCTTGAGCTGGTGGCTGATACCCAAAAGTCGGAAAGGACAATTCCTGAAGAATCAGAATCTGCACTTTGCTCAATACTGGAGGTCTCGGAACAGTTATTGTTAGCACACCCTCTATTTCCAGTCCAGGAACTATCAGTCCCACATTGATTTTCAGCTCGGGCGTTGTAAATGTAAATGTAAATGCAGCGTATTTTTGGCAAGGCACTCTTGCTCTTCTCGACCTTCTTGGACTTTCTTGGACTTGCTCTACTTCACTCAGTTCAGACTCAGATGTCTCTGACACAGGAGCAAGATCTCTTTCAGGAGCTAGTCTTAAATTTAGCCTCCTTTGCCTCCCAGGCCACAACTCCTCTGAAGTGTCAGCTTTCCTCCTTTGCCCCGACCACTTTGCACCCCAGTTACTTCAGCTGAGTTTGACTCTATACCAGTCGCAATGTTACCTTCTCCCTCAGAGTCAATTCCTGGGTCTTGTGTAGCGTAACCCTCTTCAGCTTGTTCTGGTGGACCAGCTACGTCAGCAACCCCCACAGCTTGGCCTGTTCTCTCGAGTAGCCTCTCCGTCACAGCTAGATTTTCTTGGAGCTGTTTCCTCCAGGGGTTCTGAAACTCTGTGAGTGTGGGAGGCATGTATCTAGTTCAGCACAGCTCCATAATTCACCGCTGTATTTGTGACCAAGATCACCTGGTAAAGACCTCTCCAACGGGCATCAAGGCAACTTTTCCTCACATGCTTGTGAACTAGCACCCAATCACCCGGACACAGGTCATGGCAGAGGTCTCTTGAGGTCAGTGCAGTTGCAGCTTCCACCTGGTGAGACACAGAACAGACCACGTCAGCCAGTCCTTTGTAATAGTGAAGAATTAGATAATCTGTTATTTTTATGAAGGCTGTGGATGGTACTGCTGGTAATCTCGTAGCCCTCCCCATCAAGATCTTGCGTGGTGAAAGGCCGGTCCTTCTATCAGGGGTGCTATGAACACTCATCAACACCAGTGTCAATGCATCTGGCCATTTCAAAGACGTTGACAAACATACATTTGCCATCCTCATCTTTAAAGTTCCATTAATCTGTTCCACAATACCAGAAGCCTCTGGTCGATAGCTACAATGCAGTCTTTGATCAACATTTAAGGCAGCACAAAGTAACTTCATGATTTCACTGTGGAAGTGTGTTCCTTTTTTTATTTTTTTATGTTTTTAATTTTCAAATTGCAAAACTTGTGCATATATTACTGAGCAAAAAAAATTCCAAAGGTGACCCCCCCCTACCCCCCCCCACCCATAGTACATGAATTACATTAAGGGATTGGGAAAAAAGGGCACAGGTATCCAATAATAGAAGACGAATAGGGAAGTCAGAAGAAAAAAGAGAAAAAGGATAAGCATAAACAATAACACAAAGTGAATATACATTCCTGTATGTGACAATTTCTGTAGAGAAAAAAAAAAGGAATAGACCCATTTTGGATTGATGGATTTAAAAAGAAACAAGAGCAGTAGCAGAAATAAACATTTTACTCCGCCGGAGTAAGCCAGTCAGTAAGTTTGCCCCAAACCTCTAGACCCTTCTTCCGGCCCCTACGTCCCTTCCTAGCATAGACTGCTCTTTCAAGATGGTATGTAGCTACAAATCGTGCGAGCCATTGTGAATAGGAGGGAGGCTCTAATCTAGGCAGGCTGTAGCAACGCAGATTCTCCAGACGGCCATGGCTAGAAAAATTAGTCCCTCCCTTTGAATGTGTGGTGTTTCTGCTTGCGTTCCTAGCATGATGATGGTAGGATTTAGGGTGATTGGTTGAGAAGAGATTTGTCTTAAACACCACTGTATTCGGGTCAGAATGGGTATGAGCTTTGGACAGGAAGCAAAAATATGTACAAAGTCAGCTCCAAATACAGCGCATCTAGGGCAAAGAGTGCCTTGGCCTGTCCCCCATTTCGCAATTTTGTTTGGAGTGAAGTACAAAAATAAAATTGTTTAGAAGTGCTGTGCTTGTAGTTTTGCAGAGAGCAGGATGTTTTGAGACAGGGTAAGAGAGTTAAAAAAAACATTTCGAGGGACTCCAAGTTTGCCGTGCCACTTGTCTGCGACGTTTTGGAGGTCGTCCGGCATCTGATTATTTAAAATATTGTAGAGAAAACCAATTCGAGGAGTCAGTGGTTTCCGCAGCCCATTAAGAAATCCGCGAATCCTGAGGCGCCCCCAACCTTTCGAGAGAGAAAGTTGTGGATAGACAGATATTTAAAAGCATCTTCTATCTTAAGGTTGTGCTTAATTAGGAGATCAGGGATGGGAGTAACTCCCTCGTTAGTAATTAAGTCCCCCAATTTAGTGATGCCTGCTCTATACCAATCAGAGAAGTAGGCTTTCCCAAAAATGTCGGGGAGGTAGGTGTTGTTTAAGATGGGAGAATAAAAGTTAAACCTGCCTATACCCAGGCTTCTGCGAATATTTCGGAAAGCCTTAAATGAGTTAAGCAGGGTTTTGAATCTGGCCCTTTTAAAGTATCCAAAGGTGGTTTCTCGTAATAGACATCCCCAGGTGTTTTCCCCCACCAGCAGTTGAAATGGAGAAGGCAGGGTTATTGAGTTTTTTTTTTTTTTTTTTTTTTTACATGTAATAACCTTATTGTATAGTTAATAAAAACCATTACAAAATACCAAAAATCACAATGTTTAAAAAGCAGAAAGTTAACACCCCTGTATAAAATTTAAAATATTATAAAAAAGAGCAGTTAATCAAAACACCTGGACATATTGCTAGTTCAAATCTTTGCCAGTGATAGTCGCCTTTTCTCAAAGTTGGTAATAAGTTTGTCTGCTCTGCAAATAAGCTGTGCGTCTACCGAGCATAGGATTTGTACAATCGCAGACCGGCAAGTGCGAATTCCAAGTTTATTAAACTTGTCTTTTAACAAGCTCCGACGTTCCTGAATCAAGGCCGGGCAAATGCAAATCAAATGGGTGAAATCCTGTCTTCTTGCGCCACATAGATCGCATTCCTCACTTTCTTGGAGCTTCCATTTAGGTTGGTCAAAATTCGTTGGAAAGCTACCTAACCTTAAATTGTGATGTTTGCGTTTGATGAATGGTGAGAAAGCAAGGTCTAGGTAGGCTGCAGGTACAGATTTTTTATAAGATTGGATTGTCATCCAAGCATGGGTTCGATGACTGAAGGCTAGTTTATCATTAAGCAACGAGTGCCTGTTGGCTGCCTTCTTTACCACCTGTTTAAATGCCTGTACTGGAAGTTTGGTTTCCCAAAGAGCAACCGACTCAGTTGATTCTAATGACAGTTTGAGGTATTTGGCATAGGCGGAGTTGGGACGCCTGTGAATTGTTTCCCACATGGCACGATAGACCGCAATATCCTGGTTCATCCAGACATTGTACCAAAATTTGATAGTCTCGTACTTTTTCAGCAACACTTGTGATTGTAAGCCAAATTCAAGTCTTACTTGTGCGGTTGATGCATTACTTGGTAACGAGTGGGAGTTGGGTTGGTCTTTAAATAATTCAGAGCTATATTGCATGACAGAGGCCCAATAGTACAAAGTAATATTAGGGAAGGCCCAGCCGCCCCGATCTTTTGGTAGACATAATTGTCTGAGAGCCCTCTTGGGTTGTGAATAGTACCAAATAAATTGTGTGTAGATTTGCTGGAATTTCATGAGGCTGGCTATATTAAACTCTAGGGGGATTGTGCGGAAAAAGTATAGCAATTTAGGAAAAAAAAGTCATTTTAATGACATTGCACCTGCCAACTAAGGTGAGATGAAGGTTGTTAATTTGTTTCAGTGCTTTTTTAGTTTGCGTAGCGAGCGGTAGTAGGTTGTTGGTGACAACTTCGTCCAGGTTAGAGGATACATAAACTCCTAGGTATTTGGCTTTAGGGACTATTCTGTAATCGGCCAAGGTGATTTGACTGTTAACTATTATCTGAGTCTTATTTTTATTAAGGGTGTAGCCAGATATTTTGCCAAATTTACTTGCTTCTAATTCCAGGCACGATATGGCATTTAGAGGATCTGGTGAAGTTATGGCCAGATCGTCTGCATAGGCTAAGATTTTAGTGGAACATCCTTGGAAGTCGACTGGTAAGATATATTGACTGTTTTCAATATGTTTGATAAAAGGGTCCAGGTATAGAGCAAAAAGCAGAGTGGAACAGGGGCACCCCTGCCTTGTGCCATGGGAGATCTCAAATTGTCCAGTTAGTTGGTCATTTATTGTGACGCAAGCGGAGGGTTTTAAATATAGCGATTGTACGGCTCGAGTCAGATTTGCCCCGAATCTCATCCTATGCATGACTGCCCACAGGTATTTCCAGGAGACCCGGTCAAAAGCCTTTTCGGCATCAAGTAGTATTAAAGACATGGGGTCCCCTGCTACCTGTGCGGCGTCACACAGAGTGATAACTCTTCTGACGTGTTCAGTTGTGCCCTTTTTTGGGATGATACCATGTTGGTATTTTGAAACAAGGGATTCCACAACCGAGGAGATGCGGTTTGCCAGTATTTTGGAGAAGAGCTTAGAGTCAGTATTAATAAGTGTTATTGGTCGGTATGAACTCATATCCAAAGGAGATTTATCTTTTTGGGGGAATATTGCTATCCTGCCATTCGACCATGAAGGAGGAGGTGCACCCCCACTGAAAATAGATGTCAATAATTCTGTTATTATTTTTTGGAGCTGAGGTGCAAAGACCTTATAAAACTCTATGGGGATACAGTCCACCCCAGCCGCTTTCCCGTCAGGAAGAGAATTAAGGGATACCCGGATCTCTTCCCAGGTAGGAATTAGGTCTAATGCGTCGCTGGAGTCAGCAGAGAGTGTTTGTAGATTGATCCCAGTAAGGTACCTAGTAATGTCATTATTAAGAGAATCCGCCGAGTCTTTCTTCTCTTCTGAGTAAAGATTGGCATAATACTCCTGAAAGCCCTTTCTTATCCGTTCAGAGTCATTTGTCTCTTCTCCTGAATGGAGCTTAATTGCATGTATCTCATTCTGTGAGACCTGCTGTCGTGTCCTCACTGCCAGATGATGTCCAATGCGGTCGCAGCACTCGTAGTGTTTTTGCTGTGTACTTACCCATTCAGCAGCGGCTTTTTCAGTGAATATAGCTCCTATTTTTGACCTAGCTAGGACCACCTCGTCTTGAATGTTCTCAATGCTCAGCCCTGCTTGAATGGCTTGGGTTAGCTTAATTTCAGCCTCCTTGAGCTTTCCCTGAAGATTAATTATAGTGAGCCTCTCCTTCTTATTTCTACCTGCTGAGAAGCCAAGTGTTTCTCCCCGAATGCCGGCTTTTAGTGTATCCCATACAATTGCCAACGAGGCTCACCCCAAGTTAATATCTAGGAAGTCCTGTAACCAGACCCGCATGTGCGTTTGGTATACTGGGTCCTGGAGTAGAGCTTTCTCTAAGCTCCAGGAAAAGGGCATTCTTGGATTTCCCAGCCCCTTAATATTAAGAATAAGGGGGTTGTGGTCGGACAGGAAACGTGGAGCAGTCTCGATGGTGCTATTGTTAATAAGGGCAGAGGAGATAAAGAAGTAATCTAGCCTGACAAGAGTGCGATACGGGCAGAGAAAAAGGTGTAACAGGAGAATGCGGGATTTAGACAGGCCCATACATCTTTTAGCCCATGTGTTACAGCCAAATTGCTCAGGGCCTGAAATACCAGTGGTTTCCTGGTACCTCCAGTTATACCTCCAGTTATTGACAGTTGCCCATTTACTGGGCAGGTGACGGTTGAGATCTCCACAAAGAATTATAGGGGTGGGCCAGTGGGCTAATTCTCCTGAAATGTAGTTAATGACTCCCGGGTCATCAGTATTGCTGCCATAAATCGAGCACAAAGTAAAGGGAGCACTGCCAGGGAGAAGGCACTCAGTTATAACCCACCAGCCCAGTGTGTCTACTTTAGTCCGGGGAGTGTTAAGAGGGAGTCTTTTTTCTGCAAAAATGGCAACCCCTCTAGTTTTGGAGCGTTGAGTGGTTGCTCCCAGGACTTCAAATCCCAGAGAATCCAGCAATTGTTTCTGTGCACCTTCAATGTGGGTCTCTTGTAGACAGTAAATATCCCCCCTCAAAGTTCTGAGCCCCTGAGAGACTTTTTGCCGTTTAGAGCGATCATTCAATCCGCAAATATTCACACAGACAATTCTTAAGGTGTCAACATTAGCCATAAGGAAGGGTTTAGGGACCTTCCGTGCCATGCGTAAGAGATAACGAAAGAAAAGAAAACATTTTAGGAAAAGGAAAGTACACTCAATTATCATGTGTAGGTGCCTGTGTGTTAGAAAACAGAAAAGCATTGCACCAAATTTCTGAGCATCGTTTCCCCCCAAAAAAGCAAGGTTGAGCCCACCCTCCACCCCCTCCCCCCCCTTCTTGAGCAATCAGAAAAACCCTGAATGATGGAAGTCTACATGAGTACCGGCCGTCTGTCACGCCGGAGTAAGTCAGGAAGCATAAATCCAGTTTTAGATTCTCTCTCTAAGCGAATCAGCCTCCAAAAATAGTTACTGCGTAAGGCCTTAATAATATAAACATAATAGTGCTGAATAATAAAAGAAAGTGAGCGACAGGAAGCCAGAGACCAGAGGGGAGGTAGAGAGAAAGAAAAGAAAAAAAGCAACAAATACGGAGCGGGTATTATTAGTCAAGTCTTAGATCATCTGCTGTTGCCTTTGATCTTCGTCTCGGATAAGTATTCCCCAGCTTTTATTTCCGACAAAAAGATCTTAGTGGTTCCTTTGGAGACAACTTTGAGTCTAGCGGGGTTCATCAGGTATACGTCAGCGCCTTGCTGCTGAAATGGTAGGATTAATTGTCTTAGACGCCATCTGCGTTCCACTGTCTGGTGACAGAAGTCTGGCTTGGCGAAGAAGGTTATACCCGATGGCACCTTTTTTGGAGTTAAAACGGGCCTTGTCGTAGATCATCTCCCTGAGAAGAAAGTTTCCGAAGTATACCAAGAACACTCTTGGGTGCCCTCCAGGATTGTGTCGGTTTAGATGGAAGGGGAAGCGGTGGGCCCTCTGTACCTCGTAATTCCAATCCCACCCGGTCTCCTCTGGAAGGACTCCTGTAGCAGCTTGACAATGAAGCGCCTTGGGTCGTTCCCCTCCTTCCCTTCAGGAATGCCCAGAAAGCGCAAGTTGTTTCGACGCTGGCGATTTTCCTGGTCCTCCATCTTGGTCATTAGATCCACCATGCAGGCAGTGTTGGATTCTCCGACCTGTTTCGCAGCCAGGCTTTCTGTCTCCAGGTTTTATTTAGACCCCTTAGCCCACCTTGAAGTTTGTGGCTGCGTTTTTAGCAGCCTGATTATCAGTTCTGACCTCTTCATGGAACTCCTTTATAGAGGCTAAGATAGAGGCTAGCGAGGGTTCAGGAGGTTCAGCCAGTAAGTTTTTGGCGCTCCCCCACTGAGTAGAATTTTGGTCATCCTCCTCAGCTGGATAAGACATTTGGGAGTCAGAGTAATCCCATTTTAGCTGACTGCGTCGCTTGTTCCTGCTGCTGGGCTTTTTAGGCCTCTGAATGGTGTCTGTGTCTTTATGCGAGACCTCGCTGTCTCCCTCGCTAGCCCCTTCAGTCAAATCAGTCGCGTCTTCGCTCGAAGAGGAGGGGGTGCCGTGAGAGACAGAGTAGAAGTCCTCTAGGCCTGCTTCGGGTGTCCAGGGGGTTTGAGCAGTAGAAGGCACCACCAAGCTTTGAATAACTTTACTGATCTCCTTAGAGTCGTTTGGTGTCACTAGGTTTGGGGCACAGTGTGGTTGCTCAAGGGGGCGCTCACTGGAAGGTTGCTCTGTTAGGAAGAGGAGCTCTGGTGACATTGAGATCTGAGCTGGGGCAGGGGCTGGGGTCAGGGCCGTGGCGACGCCTGGAGGCTCTGCTGACAAGTGTACGGATGTCTCACTGAGGCTTTCTACAGGAGCACCCCCCTCTGTCTGGGCAATTGGTTGTGGTTTGTCAGTCTTTTCCAGACCCAAAAATATCTTCGCGGGGGAAGGTGCGTAGTATCAGAGTTTTTAAGGTCCTTGCCCCCCGCCTTAGATACCGGCTTCCCCAGAGCTTTAAGCCCAACACTGACCTCCGTTTTCAGGCTGGTTGCGCCTCCCCGAGCTCCTCCTGAGGTGGCTGCACCTACAGCAGCAATCGCTGAGTTCCTTGAGGTTTGCGCTTCACTGGTGGTGATCGGAGTTCTAGTTTTGGAGCCTTTCCGTGCTCCTCTGGCGTTCATGCCGCTCCGGTGCAAGTGTCCTCGGTACACAGATCCGCTGTTGCCTCTCACCGGGGGCTCCGCTGGCATTACAGCGGGGAAGAAGCTGTTAGCTGGAAGAAGCCCTCTCAGGGCCACTCGTGCTTGTGATCCGGCGATAACAAACGTGAAAAGTAGTAGCGCTTTGAGCACCGCGCTACAAGTCTCGAGCTACCAGAAATCGGAGTAGGAACTGTGATTATCCAGCACCTCCGGGGTCTCCTGTGAGTCGGGAATCTTGAGTAGCGATTACGCGTCTGACCTCGCCGGGTCAGATCTGCCGCTGCCTCGCTCTGCATCGCTCTGGCATCTGTCAGGCTGGCGCAGGGCGGCTGGCCGAGTGCTACGCTTCTGGCGTGGACAGCCGAGCGGCAGCAGACTCACACAGACTCCATCTTGCTAGTGGAAGTGTGTTCCAATGAAGTTGGAAAACCAAACCGCAGAAACAACTCCCTAAGCAACAACTTTGCTACTGTGAGGCTATCACATCTTCTCTGTGGGTACGCTTCCACCCACCATGAGAAAACACACACCACAACCAGAACATGTCTCAAACCGTAGTACCTAAGCATCTCGATAAAATCGAGCTGTATCAGGTTCAAAGGTCCTCCAGACCTTCCAACAAGGCTCAATGCAACCACAGTCTTCTTGCAAGCATTCATTTGTTGACATGTAATACACCTGTGTCACACTGCAAGGTGCACTGCTCCATGAATCTGTCTTGCCATAGGCCTTAATAGATCATCTGGTAATACTGCTCGACTATCATTTGAAAACCAAATCCCTTCATCTCCTTTCTCACAACCTACTCTGGCCCATACAGCTTTTTCCTCTTCTGAAACCTCTCCCTGCAGATGCTTGAGCTCATCCCAGGTGTCTGCCATGGCTAACTTCATGCTGAGCTCGGTTCTTTCTGGGCTCTCTCCTGTGTAATCTCCAGTAAAAATGCATCCTTGTTCAGAGCAAAAATGTGCATCTTCATCTGCATATCTGTTATCGAGAGAGACAAAGTCATTTCCTCTCCCACGAGCTATGCACTTCACCACAGCAATTTCTTTTGGACACTGCAAAGCTTCTAACAGTTGTCTCACATATTCCCCATTTCTTATGGGAGATCCTGATGACATTAAGAAACCTCTCTGTGACCATAGCTGTCCGAAGTCATGAACCCCACCAAACCCATACTGACTCTCAGTGTAGATAGTGACTTAGATTTGATCAGCAACTAAACATGCACGAGTCAAAGCAATGATTTCAGCTACCTATGTGGACTATACTCCCTGTAAACAAGCAGCTTCCACGACTCCAGAAATGGTGCATACAGCAAATGCTGCTCTCAAGTAACCCACATTGTCTCTTAAGCATGAACCATCCACAAAAAAGATTTCATCAGACTCAGGTAGAGGTTCATCCACAATGTCATGTCTCGGCTTGGTGCAAAGTTCAGTCACATCGAGACAGTCATGGTCCTCACAATCTTTATCATCAACATTTGGCAAAAGCATCAATGTAGCAGGATTAATAACAGAACGTTTCAAAGTCACATTCTCTGAAGCAAGTATAACCTTCTCCTATTGTGTAAGTCTATTGTTTGTCATATGTTGTGTCTTAGTTCTCGTCATCAGGAGCTCAACTCAATGTGGAACAAAAACAGAAGTGGAGGACCCATGACAATACTTTCACATCTCTCAATGCTGACACTGGTTACAGCAACGGACTTAAGACATCCTGGCAACGCTGAAGCTACTAGATCTAAAGTAGCTGAAAAATAGGCAACTGGTCTACGGACTCCTCCATGACTTTGAGTTAGGACTGACAAAGCACAACCTTCTCACTCATAACAGAACAATGAAAAGGACTTGTTATAGTCTGTCATCCCCAGAGCTGGAGCATAACAAAGGTCCTCTCTCAACTCCAAGAACGCAACCAGACAGTCATGATCCCACGGTACTGGATCGCTCACATCCTTGTACGTCTGCCTTTGCAAAGGTGTTGCCTTGAAAGAAAAGTTTGGGATCCACTGTCGACAGTACCCAACCATTCCCAGAAGCATCCTGACTTCCTTCTGAGTGGTAGGCACTGTCATTTTCATTATCACCTCAATTCCATCTGGCAAAACCTTCCTTTTGCCTTTCTCGATTCGGTGACCCAAATACTGAACCTCAGTCAAACAATACTGGAACTTGCTCGGGGACACCTTGTGTCCATTCTCTGCTAGGCGGTTCAATAAGGCAATAGTATTGATCCTGCAAGCATCCTCTGTTTCGGATGCAATAAGGAGATCATCGATGTACTGTACTAGAACTGAAATCTGTGGCAGTACTAGACTCTCAAGATTCTTCTTCAAAAGCTGATTGAAGATTGATAGGCTCACTGTATACTCTTGAGTAATACGACACCACATTAACACTCAATCTTCCAGCCGGAAAGCAAACAAAAACTGGCTTTCTTCGTGAAATGGTATTGAAAAAAATGCCTGATACAGATCAATCACTGTAAACTACTCAGTGTCTCATGGGATCTGTAACAGTATCCCTGATGGATTCGGTATCACCGGACAACATAGAACCATGATCGTATTGACCATTCGCAGGTCCTGAACAATCCTATACTTCCCGCTCGGTTTCTGCAATCCCATGATTGGTGAGTTACATGGACTTCCCATTATTTCCTTCAGGATTCTCTGATCGATCATAGACTCGATCACAGGCTTGATTCCTGCAATAAATTATACCGAGGTGTTCTCGGAAACTTGGCATCTGGTTTAACTTGGATTTTAACTAGTTCAACTCCCTTAGTCAGTCCTATCGCTTCCCCTGTGAAGTCCCATACGTCCAAGGAGACAGAATCTCTCAGGTCAGGTGGGAGTTTCACAACTGTTAACATGGGTAAAACCTCTACACACAGATTCTGATTTATCACCTTAAATGCGGCATCATCATCATTAGTCTGTAGTTCCACTCCCTTGGGCGCGCAATAGATAGTGCAGTTCAATTTGTACAAAAGATCACGATCCACCAAACTGAGTGGACTCGAGTCACACAAATTAGTGTTGATCGCGAAAAGTTCCTATCCTCACAGGTATTGCCTCAGTCAGTGGATTAGTCAATTTCTCATTCGCCACTTCTACAACGTGAATCGATTGTCCTAAAAGGGGTAGGTTGGGAAGTACTGCAGATCTCACAGTAGAACGAGTAGCACCAGTATCAACCAAAAAGGTGGTTGGATGACCGTCAACAGACGCCTCTACATACAGTCCTCTCTGGTCTACCTCAAGACTGCTCCAAGGGTATAGTCTTTCTCCCCCCTCAGACACCATTGTTTTGTTGCAATGGGTCTGAATCGGACTCATGTCTGCACCACTTCCTCCCCTTGAGTCGGATCAGCTAGATTTGCCTTACACTCTCGCTTCCAATGCCCGATCTTGTGACAATTATGACATGCAGTGTTTTTTTTAGTGTGGCAACATTTACTCCTGTCTTAGGGTCTATGGGTCTCCCCCTTCCCTGACCCGATGCATTCTGGTTTCCTCATTGATTGTTCCCCTGTCTTCTTCCTAGAGCGCCTCCACTTGACTGTGTCTGATCTTCTTTCTCTGCATTCTGCATTTAAACCAGTATCAGCTTATCTTTAAGCTACTTATGCTTCGAGTCCATAGAATCTCATCCACAAATGTATTCTGCCAGCAAATCAAATAGCGCTGTTTCATGAGGCTAACTTCTGGTCTCAATCCTAAAACAAATTTGGAGACAAACTGTCCCATATCCTTTGGGTCGAGAGTATCCAACCTGCTGTACTGCTTGAAGGCTTGCAAGTGCCTCTCATAATAGGTATGCAGTCTCCTTTGGATCCTGAACAGTTCTGTCTATCTTGACCCAATCGATATCTTGGGGTGAAATCTTGGATTGCAATCATGTGATTACCTGCTCATACTTTTTCATAACCACAGGTGAAGGACCATGTGTAACAGAATCTCGCTCAGTCTCTGAAGACAGCCAATCGACAGCAATTTTACATGCTGACCACAAAACACTTGGTACCACAATATCAAACAACGTATTCAAATCAATCCACAACAACTTTGAAATTTTGACAAACCGATCAACTTGTTTGTACCACTCAACAGGTTTTTCCCTCAGCCGAGGAAAATCATTGGCAAACACCAAATCACTTCTACTCGAAGGCACATGAACTTACCCTCCACTCGGTACCTCTCGGGATGGAAAAGCCTCTACACTTACTGTCCCTCCTCCTGGAGGTGGTGTTTCTCCTATTCTCTTCCAAGCACTCTTCTTCTTTGACCACCTTTCCTCCCTTTTGTCAAGCATGCTCCATGCACGTATCCCTACAATCAATTCAGGAATGTGCGTTTTCAACCATATGATTCTTTTCTCTTCTAGTTCCTGATCACTGTAATTTAACCTGTGATTCGCCTGCAACATCTTCGTTTTACACAAATCCACATCATATCTCTGTGTCAACTCTGTCAATTTCTCATGTGCTTTCCTTGCCTTGTGAGTTACATCCTTTGCCACAAACAGCAGTTTTTATGGCTCAAAAAGTTCAATCCTTTCTAAAGTCAAATTTCCACAGATTATTTCCTCTACTTCTGCCTTTAATCTCACCACATCCAATACTTTAGCCTTCATAGTAGCTTTAATTGTTCCTCTACTCGTCACGCTACTGGACTCTCCACTCTCACGACTCTGATCTCCTTCCATTATGTTCTGTGAGATAGATTGAATTCCTGAACCTCCCTGACCATTTTCACCTCCCATCATCCATCCACTAGAACAGGGGTCTCCAACCTTTCCACTTACAAGAGCTACTTATGCTCAATGAAAATCATCCCGAGCTACTAATGATATTAGTTTTAAACTCATCAGATAAGAGTATATTAGTGGTCTCCCTATGCACTGTTACCTGCCACGCTCTCCTCAGTGTAGGACGAATCTATGACATAATATCGAAAGACACAATATCGTAGTACAAAAATATCGACACAAATATATCGACATCAACAATATCGACATCCTATACATAACTAAAAACATACAAAAATATCGGAAAATAAATATCGAGCTACATAAACATCGATATCACTAATATCGACAACATATATATCGCAATATTTAATTATCGACTAATAAAAAATATAAAGACTAAGTAAAAAATATCGAGAGTTAAATTATCAACATCAATTATATCGTATTTTTTGAAATATCGAAAATATTTATTAATATTCTATAACACGTTTTAACATTTAAAAATACAATTCACACTAAAATACACATCTCATAACAAACTATATATAAAATTACATTTCAGAATTAAAATATAATAAATTCGATAGAAATTAAAATAAAAGTATTTCAACACATTATATAATTTTTTCTCTGCTAAACATTAATTAGCGTTTGCCTTATATGGAAAATAAATACACAAACTGTTTTTCAAAAATACAAACGAACCAATAAAAACACTGCTAACATAAATTAACCAATAGCAAACTAATTACTAACTCCAAACCACTATATAAACAATTAAATCCTACAAACAAACTACCTGACAAAAAAAAAGACAGGAGAAAATACAGTGGATACATTCGACTACACCTACAAGAACATCAAGATTGAACCTACAAATCAGAGGATTAAAAGTAACTAATTAAAATAAACTTAATTAAAGTAACTGCTAAAATGTTAAAAATAACAAACAAAAATAAATAACTCATACATATCTATTGTATATTATCTCCTACCACTACAGAATACTCTACTAATAAAGAACAGAGAACAACACTGAGAAAGCCAAGATACAACTAACAAAGTAAGCATGTCCATAGATTTGTATAACAACATTAAATAAGTGAAAAATAAAACCTAGAGCATAAAACGTAACTGCTACCTAAACGATTTGTCTAAACATTTAACAGAAATAAATGTGTTTTTTTACAGATAAAGAAAAAAAAGAAATAACAGGCCACAACTGAACATTGGATACATTCGACTACACCTACAAGAACATCAAAACTCAACATAAAAAACAGTTAATAAAAAGTAAGTAAATAAAATGATGTCACTAAAACTAACTGCTACATTGCTAAAAATTACGAACATGATTTAATAACTAATGCAAATCTACTTTTTATTTTCTAGCACCACTACAACATACTCTACCAACAAATATCAAAGAACAGAATTCAGAAAACCAAGATACAACTAACAAAGTAAGTATATCCAAAGTCTTTTCAAAAAGCAAAAATAAGTCTAAGCTAAAACCTATAGCAAAAACTGTAACAGAACCCCAAAAAATATATCTGAACAATTAACACAAATAAATGCATTCTTTTTTCAGGTAAAGAAAAAACTGAAAATACAGACCACAACTAAAAAGTAAAGAACATCAAAATCACAGACTGAATTTCAACAAAGGTAAGCATGCACAATATAAATGTTTTTAATTTCAACTTAAAATACATATATTTATACTTTAATTAACTGTAAAATATATTTCTTATAGATTAACAAACAAAAAAATGACAGAAGGAGCAGAATTTGTTTCCAGCCAAAAAGGAAAACTATTACTCTGCTACATGGGTTACACTTATACCCAAGAGAAACAAATTGGGAGGAAAGTTAATTGGAAATGTTGCAAATATTACTCCAACAAATGTTATGGAAGGGCAACAACTAGTGAAGCAACTGTCCTTTATACCAAGGAACACAACCACCCACCAAATATAACAGAAATAGAAGTCAGAACAGCATTAGAAAACATTAAAGAAGCAAGTACAGGTTCCCAAAAACCAACAAGCTTAATCTTAAAAGAACAAATTCCCCAAATACCTAAACAGCCACTACCCAAATGCTAATATAGTTTCCCTCAAAAGAACAATATCACGTACCAAAAGAACAACTACCACTACCACTCCCCCTCCTAAAACATATAGCGATATAAATTAAACTCCTGACCAAACTATAACTTTAAACAAAAGACCTTTTGTTATTTACGACAACGAAAAAAACGAGAAAAGACTAATAATTTTTGGTACAGCCATAAACCTAATCAAACTCCAACAATGCCAATATTGGATGATGGATGGAACTTTTAACATCTGTCCCAAACCTTTTTACCAACTGTACACAATACATGGCTTATATCAAAACTGTAACATACCTCTACTTTATGCACTGCTTCCAAATAAAACTAATTCAACATATATGGAATTATTAAACATTATCAAACAAAAAACTAATGACTATTCTCCAGAAAAAATCATACTGGATTTTGAACAAGCAATGCTCTCAAGTATTTTAAAAATACACACCCATACCTGTATCCAAGGCTGCTATTATCACTTCAATCAGTGTCTTTGGAGGCATTTACAAAAGACAACCCTAAGCATAGAATATGCAACAAATTCATCTTTTGCATATCAAATAAAAAAACTGACAGCACTAGCTTACGTTCCTGAAACAGATGTGGCCGAACACTACAGCATTTTAATAGACAGCCCGTTTTACAAAAAAAATGAAGCACAATTAAGTCCCCTCTTAGACTACTTTGAGGATACTTGGGTAGGTAGGCTCCATAGATCTGGCCACAGGAGAAATCCAAAATTCTTAATACCCTGGTGGAACGTTTATAGAAGCACCTTAAATGGTGAATCTAAAACATACAACGCTGTTGAAGGTTGGCACAATGCCTTCCTCCAATCAACAGGCAGAACTAAACCAACATTAGAAAAATGTATTAAATCCCTCCAGAAAGAGCAAAGTTATCAAGAATTCAGAATGGAGCAATCCATTACTGAACTAACTCCAAAAACATCAAAACAAACCAAGCAAATGCACAAATACCTAGCGCAACAAGTAAAGCTCTACCCTAGCACAAAAGGCATAGAATACCTCAATATAATAGCCAAAACACTAATCTAAAGTATTCTAAGCAACAAACAATTCCTTGAAAAATATATAAAAAATACAATATAATACCAATCATATATTTTATTTCGAAATTAATTAATGTGTGCAATATATATTATATATAAAAAAATATATATACTCACATTAATAATCTTTGAAATAAATAAAACAAAACAATATTCATAATAACATTACCCACCCACAATAAATAACATTTAAAACACTTACCAAGCATTTCCCAAATGCTGTAGAATCCATTTCCACCAAAACAATCCAGTTTCGAAAAAAAGTTGCCCCAAAAAAATGAAAAAAATACAAATGTCCCAAAACAGATAAATCCATTCTACAAAGATCGTTCGAAATACCATAAAAAACCAGAAAAATGTAAAAATATAGAATAAACGCTCCAGGAAAACCGAAAAATTTAAAGAAGTGTATAAAAAACATTAGCTAATAAAACTAACAAACACTTCTTAAAAAAAAAACTGCTTCCTTCCAACATCACGAACTCCTGCCACAGAAATACATAAAACATTCCCACCCAAATAAAATAACCCATAAAGTCCTACTAAAAGTAATACTAACATAATATTTTACTTATTGAACTTTAAACATCGGAACACTAACTCTACACACAAGCGTATACAACGCTAAAAAGTACGTAAATTCAACATACGCAAATACAACATATCAAAACGCCTAATACAACAAACTTACTTCTAACAACACTAAATAGTACCAAACTTCTCTCTAAATTAGTTTAAAACACACTTAAAACATATAAAACAAACCTTACCTTCAGCGACGTGAAGTGTTTCCCAACCGCGAGCTCAACTTCATCCAAATGACACAAAACAACCTAAAGCGGTTACAAAATAAATGACCCAAAACTAAATAAAAACATAGAAATGACAAACTTTACAAAATAAAAAATGAATACTATGTTAAAAAAATTGTGTTTTTTTACTTGTATTAAAATACTTAACACAATGTACATATTTTGTAAAATTATAAAAATAAATATTATAAAAAACATAATATTTATTATTATAATTGTAAAAATTTTGAAATTGTGTTTAAACATGTTTCAAAAATGTTTTTCAAAATGTATATAAATAAAGCTGTAATACAATATTTTCTTCATTAAAGATTTTTGTTTAAAAAATTTATATTAATATTTTTATATTAATATTAATATAAAACTATTATGTACAAACATGTATATCAATATATACATTGTATATATTTTTTCCAAACGTATTTTTTTTAATTCTAACAATACTTATATCTATATTAAACATGTTTTCTTTTAAAAAAAGCAATACTTCAAACCCAATTGAAAATTGAAAATGAAACATGATATTTTAACAAATATATGAATAAATATATTTGTATTAAATAAAAATGTCATACTAATGTTTAATGTTTATTTTTTTGTGATGTTAATAAAAAAATAAAAATTTCCAACAACACACAAATTGTATGAAATGTTTTAATTCTCATAAATAATGTACTATTTCCATTCCAATCTACATTAATTGAGGTAGATGCTGGACACTAATTACATATAAATTCCTATTCCCACTCAAATCTACATTAATTTCTGGTAGATGCTGGACACTAATTACATATCATTTACTATTCCCACTACAGTCTACATTACTTTGGGGTAGGTGCTGGACACTAATTACATATAATTTACTATTCCCACTCCAGTCTACATAAATTTGTGGTAGGTGCTGGACACTAATTAAATATAATGTACTATTCCCAATTAAATATAATTTACTATTCCCACTCCAGTCTACATTAATTTGGGTTAGGTGCTGGACACTAATTAAATATAATTTAATATTCCCACTCCAGTCTACATTAATTTGGGGTAGGTGGTGGACACTAATTACATTTAAATTACTATTCCCACTCCAGTCTACATTAATTTGGGGTAGGTGCTGGACACTAATTAAATATAATTTACTATTCCTACTCCAGTCTACATTAATTTGGGGTAGGTACTGGACACTAATTACATATAATTTACTATTCCCACTCCAATCTACATTTATTTTGGGTAGGTGCTGAACACTAATTAAATATAATTTAATATTCCCACTCCAGTCTACATTAATTTGTGGTAGGTGCTTGACACTAATTACATATAATTTACCATTCCCACTCCAGTCTACATTAATTTGGGGTAGGTGCTGGACACTAATTAAATATAATTTACTATTCCCACTCCAGTCTACATTAATTTGGGGTAGGTGCTGGACACTAATTAAATATAATTTAATATTCTCACTCCAGTCTACATTAATGTGGGGTAGGTGCTGGACACTAATTAAATATAATTACTATTACCACTCCAGTCTACATTAATTTGTGGTAGGTGCTGGACACTAATTACATATAATTTACTATTCCCACTCCAGTCTACATTAATTTGAGGTAGGTGCTGGACAATTCATCATTAAAAAAATTTTTAATTTTAATTTACATTTTTGTTAAATTTTTGTAAATACTTTTCACATTTAATTTAAATAAAAAAATAAAAATATATATATTTTTTTTATTTAAAATGTAATTAAAATGTTGTTTATAAATTACAAAATGTATTAAAATTACTATATATATTTATTTTTTCAAAATGTAAAAAAATTAAATATATTTTTTTAAAACACTCCCCACCCTTATCCCCTAAAAACCCAAAATACCGGTCCTAAAAAATTTACTACATTAGTAAATTTAATATATAAAATGTTCACAATATTATTGGTTTTTACAATTTTTTAAAAAATTATTTTTTTAAATATATACATTTTTAAAACACTCCCCACCCTTATCCCCTCTAAACCCAACATCCCGCTCCTAAAATTATATATGATTTTTTAAAATATTATAATTATATATACACATAACTATTACAAAATTTGAAATAAACATATGAATTTTTTACAAAAAAACACATATTACTAAAAACTACACATTATCAATATTTTAAAACATTATCGATATTTTAACACAATGATATTTTGTCTTCGATATTTTTACTTACGATATTTAAACACACATACTAATTTCGATGTTTTTGTTGTCGATATTTGAAATTTCGATATATTTAACCATCGATATTTAAACATCGATATTATGTCACATCGATATATACATTTCGATATTATGTCTAGTTACCGTGTAGGACTGCCAGCAGTAATGCAATTTGGAATGCCTCTACAAGGGCAATACATAACAGCCACAGATGAAATGCCCCCTGGAACCAAGGTAATAACGATTAGTAATAAGTCTATCATTTTATATCTCTTATTTATCATTCAGATACTAGATTTAAATAGATTTTGGAAATTATGGGTTTGAAAATACATACATTTTCATATCAAATACACACTTTTCGATTTTGGTATATATATATATATATATATATATATATACCAAAATCGAAAAGTGTGTATTTGATATGAAAATGTATGTATTTTCAAACCCATAATTTCCAAAATCTATTTAATATATATATATATATATATATATATATATATAGTAGAGCAAATTGCGCAAGCGCTATGGGAGGGCTCACCGCTTCATCCGACCCTCCGGTCTGTATTTGGCTCCTCTGCAATGTTCACAGGTTCCCTTGAATTAAAATTGGGTCCGACGCGTTTCGGGGCCACAAACGGCCCTTCCTCATGGACTATGCGCAGTTCAACACCATGTTCTCTTCACGCTGGTCAAACGCGTTTTAGTTTGAACAGCTGGCGTCGTCCTCCCTGAGTGGGTGGAGTCTGGCAACACCGGGACTCTTGGTCAACGTAGTCCTGTGAAGTGAAATAAAATAGTAACCTTAAGTAGGCTGGCGTGTCTGCACTTTTATTACTGTCATTTAAAATCCTTAAGTAGGATGGGAGGGAAGCTGCAGGCATCACGTTTTATTCTAATGGATGTTGCGCTGACAGACGAGTGTGCTCGGTCTCGCCTCAGTCTCTTAGGACAGGATACATGTTCCGCCATCAGAGTGGAGCTCCTTCCGCGACCAAGGCTGGCCGCCTGACTATAGTAGAGCAAATTGCGCAAGCGCTTCGGGAGGGCTCACCGCTTCATCCGACCCTCCGGTCTGTATTTGGCTCCTCTGCAATGTTCACAGGTATATATATATATATATATATATATATATATATACATTTATATATATATATATATATATACATATATATATATATATATATATATATATATATATATATATATATATATATATATATATATATATATATATATATATATATATATATATATATATTGTCAACTCACATGGTGCCACTGTGTGTCACACGATTTAGGCTCCATTCACATAGTCCCCCAGGGAGGACTTGAAATTACACTGTGGTTGGGAAAACGAGCTAAAAACCACTGTAGACAGTGGATTTCCAGCTTGCTTTTGGAGGCAGTAACCAGCCGATGTGCACAAAAGGTGTGAAAACTAAGCCTGGGCATAGTAGACGTAGTGGGGCAACGCGAAGCTACGCGAAGTGGACCAGAAACTACGTCCACCTACGCACTTCGCGTAGCCCCACTACGCGCCACCCGCCTCCCTCCCGCCCTCGCTAAATACCACCCGCCTCCCTCCCGCCCTCCCTAAATACTTAAATAATGATTTTATAAACAATACACACCACTTACCTTGTCGGCTGCGTCTCCGGGGCTCCCTCTGGCCGCGCATGCGCATTACTGTCCATGATGGCGGCGCGGTTACCAGAGGGAGCCCCGGAGACGCAGCCGACAAGGTAAGTGGTGTTTATTGTTTATAAAATCATTATTTAAGTATTTAGGGAGGGCGGGAGGGAGGCGGGTGGCGGGCAACTTCGCGACGCCCACGGAGTGGGCGTAGTGTTGCCTGCTACGCCTACTTCGCAAATGGCGAAGTAGGCAACACTACGCCCACTCCTTGGGCGTAGCGAAGTTCTACGCCCAGGGTTAGTGAAAACACCCCAGAACATCAGGGACATCCTCAATGACAGCATCTCTATAAAGAGTTTGACAGTATTTCTATAAACGACTTGCCAGAAACAATATTTGTGCAACTTGAGCTACTTTTTATTGGAAATATTCAAAATGTTGAGAATGTAGGAATTATAAGGAGGTGCCCATTAGATATAGGTGGTTTACTTTAGAGACCTTTTTAAATGTTTGTGTATAGGTGATGTTTGTTTATTTAAGCACTTGATGGGTCTAGATTTTTCCTTTGATTCATACACGGTGAATACATTTCATGTAAATAATTTAAATAAATATATTTTTCACTATAGGAAACTGTAATTATTTCTGGAAGAGCCAAGATAGTTTAATTTCTTTATTCAAGTGCATTCTGATTGATTAACAATAGATCCTGAACATTGATAGGAGGCACAAAAGGGCAATTGTTTAGGATTTGATACATATATTACAGACCTGCCAACTCAAACGGTGCCATCGTGTGTCACATGATTTCGGCTCCCTTCACACGTCCCCCAGGAAGGAGCTGAAATCACACAGTGGTAGGGAAAACTAGCTGAAAACCACTGTAAACAGAGAATTTCTAGCTCATTTTATGAGGCAGTAATAACAAGAAATTATGTTGTAAGCTGGCAGGTACGACATTAATTCAACCAAACAATAACTTTTAATTTAGTAGGCTGGACAACACACAGGAGAGCTACTCACAGGTGGCTGGAGAGCTTCCAGTAGTTCATGAGCTACTCGTTGGAGAAGCCGGCACTAGAACCTCTCACCAGGGGTTCCTACATCGTCAAGTTGGAGCGTGAATCAGCTAAGGACCCTGTTCTTGCTGCTCTCTGCTCTACTTGACCTCTAGAAGAATCTGCGGTGGCTGGCAAAGGCGTACTCGATTCTATGGGCCTCGAATGGTGGCCACTTCCACTCGCTGTCCTATTCCCCCCAGAATCAGTACTTTCTCCCATTACCGATCGTACCAGACTCCCATTTCCTGCTTGTTCTGGATCATACACTGACACTATGGGATCAATGGTGACCGGCACTGTAAGAGCTTCTGGTAGCCTGACGATTTGATTGCCTGCACCCATCTCTGCACTCTTCAGTTGCTGTGTTCCCATTTCCTCTGTTCTTGCTGAAATCCTCCCTTTTACTCCTACACCTGAGTTTGTCTGTGGTTCCCCACTTTCCTCTGTGAGAGCTCTCATTCCTTCCTCCGGATCTGGATTATATGGAGATGGACGTTCTGCCAGTAACCTTTCCAAAAGACTGTCATCTGCATCACTATCATCTTCCTCTTCTGAGCATCTCTCACTTTTACTAACAGTGGAAAAAATCTATCTCCCTCAATGGTGTTTACCATCCATCACTTCAACAATGCATCCCATCCTGCAACTTGAAATGCCCTGATCGACTTCTTCACCCTTTCCTGACTTCAATCCCTTTTTCTTGCATGCGCTGCTCTTACCATACATCAAGCGCCTCAAACTGAGTTGTTCTAGGTAAAGGTCGTAATGCAGCCATCACTGATCTCAAATGGCACAACACATCATATCTAAATGAACCATAATGTGGAAGAGCCAAATCTTCCTCCTTTTCAATAATCTTTTACCAATTTTCAAGCCAAATTATTGTATGGAGCCCTATGTTCGTAGCCATGTAATGAGCTGGGGGTATCCTCGGGCGGTGCTTCTTCAACCACTCGGGTTACCACGCCTCTATCTCCCCTACAAAGATCTCGCAATACCTTAAAACTTTTCATGATGGAATCAACTCTTTTGCCCACAATGCTGTTGTTTTACTTCCTGATGTCAATCCACCAATACCAGCGCGTCTTTACACAGACCGACCATTCACCACGCGGCACACTTCAACCTCTCTCTCCCCCCCGCGTTCAGCAGTTCCCTTCCCTTGCAATTAGTCTCTCACACTCGCACGTCTCGTTCACACAGCAAAGTAACTGTCTGTCCACCATACGACCGGACCGTCACTTAGTCGACTGTCTGTCCACAACCGAACAGTAACTTGTAAGTGTCTACCTCAATCTGACAATTGTCCGTCCATGAAACGACCGGACAACTGCCCTCAACCATCTGCCCACGAGCGGCTGAACGGTCACATAGATAGTTGATAGGATCCAATCATTCGAGTTTACACACACACACAGTAACCCATGACCTGCATTGGTCACTCAAACACTCACTCTCTCATTCCCTATCTCGGGTGGGTTTGTCGATGACATCTCATGACTCCCACAATCAATGGCTGACAATTAAGGCTCTGGGTGTCATCTACACCACAATCTATCTATCCTGGGATCTTAGGCTACTCGTCGAGCCTGACATCAAAATCTCATGGACCGCGCGTGCTCACAGTCCGAAACCACAATCACTCAACTCTCATTTCAACTCCGCAAGACATCACACAATCAAATCTTCCCCGCAATCTAACAACATCCCTATTCATATTCACTCCTCCGCGTACTTCTGTTTCCGCTGCACCATCACTTTCCGTTGATCATCACCAAGCACCATCATCCTCCTCTCTCGATCCTCTGGACAATAATCTCTTGTTCTCTACGGGGTTTTACCTAACCTTTCCCTATCTACTCCCCTTACTGCAGAGGTAACCGGCCTCTCGCTACCAACTGATTAAGTCGGGTTCCACCAACAAACTTACTAGGAACCCTGGATCGACAGATCTTTTATTACCTGCTGAGAAGTGTAAAGAGGAGTATCAGACATGGCATCAATTTATCAAAACCAATAACTGTAACTTGGAAAGATCACAGACTCTAGATTTAGTTTAGGGGATTTATTACAAAGCCAAAAACCACTAAATATACAAGCACCTCAAGCCGAGGTTGTAAAAATACATTGAAACTAATACAAAACCAAACCTACGGATTAGTCTGCTCAGGTGAATCATGAAGAGAATAAACAACTCTATAAATAGAAAACAAGCAAGATGGCAACCAAGATCCCTAACACAGATATAAAACTCCTTACATTAAACGTCAGGGGTATGCACACAGCAAACAAATGATACGCCATCTATGCATACTTAAAGAGGCAACAAGCGCAGATAGCTCTCCTACAGGAGGCACACCTGACAACGACGGAGGTAGACCGCCTGTGTAACAAATGGTGGGGCATTATCTGTGTCACAACATACTCCACATTTGCCAGAGGGCCCCTAATTTGGATTAGACCTGGGGTTCCCTTCAGGGAGCAGACACGAATAGTGGAAAAAGATGGATGAAACTCTCTGATAACAGGACTACTAGAGTGTCAATCAATACTGCTGGGAAGCATATATGCTCCCAATGTAGAGCAGGACCATTATTGGAGCCCCCTTACAGGAGTACTGGCCCAACACACATTGATCCCATGGCTTCTGTGGGGGGATTACTACTGCACCCTAGACATCAGTCTGGATAGATCTTACCCCCCATCGGCACAATCACCCGCGACCAAACAAACGGAACACTTTCAACACTGGGTAGATCACTGGGCATTGGTAGGTGCCTGGCGAGAGCAGAACCCAAGCACTAAAATATACCCTTTTCACTCCATGCCACATCATTTACGGGTAAGGCTATATAGATTTCTCTGCTCTGCAACACTCCTCTCCAAAATACAACACACAGACTACCTGGGTAGAGTCGTCTCAGACCATGACGCACACAAAGTGATCCTTAGATGGAAACCACCTCACCCCCGTGCCTACATGGAAGCTGCTGCGGGAGTGTCTCACTGATTAGGCGCTCTGTCATGCACATGGGGTTCACATCCAAGAACACTTCACACTTAATGCTGGTACAGCGTCATCCAGATTGATAGAATGGGACACGTTTAAGGTCGAAGCCAGGGGGCACTGCATCCAACAAATAGTAGGGGTACGGAGAACACTGGAGAGTGCACTACAAAGGGCAGATGCAAAATTGGTGGGCTTAACAAAAGACATGGATAAAGGGGAAGCCACCTCAGCGCAAGTAGCGGAGACTAAAACATCTCACGCAGAAGCGATGAGGGGCCTCTGCAAAAATAACTTTAGAGAATATGCAGCCAGAGTACATCGGGTAGGTAATAGAGCAGGGACACTTCTGGCCTAGCTAGCCAAACAAGACACAAACACAAAACCAATCACAGAACTCATAGATAAGACTGGAACCCCTAAACACTCACAAGTAGACATACTACACATATTTCATGACTATTACTCGGGAATCTATCGGGACCCGATGCAGAGAACACACCATGAGCTAACACAGTTCCTCAGTCCATTGCCTATACCCAGCATCCCACCTGCAGGCAAAAAGACATTGGAGTCGAGGATTAAGCCCCCGGACGTAGCTCACGCGATCAGAACACTGGCGTGTAACAAAGCACCGGGAATGGACAGTTTCCCGCTCGAGTATTATAGCGCCTTTGCAGCTCAGCTGATCCTACGGGTTCTGTCCATGTAAGAGGATGCCCTGACCAGAGGTGCGTTCCCGGGCTCGTTCCGGGAATCAATTCTAGTGACATTCCCAAAGCTGCATAGAGACCCAACGCTCCCCGCGTCATATAGACAGATACCATTGCTAAACACGGACTGCAAAATATTAGTTAAAATATTAGCGGATCATTACAGCCAAATTCTCCCATCACTAGTACACCCAAATCAATGTGGATTTGTCCCAAGACGTAACACCTTGCAGAATCTACACAGACTGTTCCACATCCAAGATAGAGCAAAAGTTCCCACGCGCGGCGGGCCTAATTCTAGACCTCTAAAAGGTCTTTGAAACACTGATATGGCCATATTTATTTGCCGTCCTCTGAAAATAAATGTCGGTCCAACTCTAATGGCAGACACACAACTCCTCTATATGGGCCTCACCTCCAGGGTGAGAATAGACAAACACATTTGCACTCCATTTAAGGTGGAACGAGGGACCAGACAGGGGTGCCCCCTGTCCCCCCTCCTGTTTGCTTTGGCAGTAGAACCCCTGGCAATACGCTTACGGCGGGAGGGTGAGGCATTAGGTATTCCAATAGCAGACCCAGTACACTGTGTATCGCTGTATGCAGATGACCTCCTGATCTACATCGGAGATGTCACAAGTGACCTCACCCCGATATGGACAACACTACGGGACTTTGTAGAGGCCTCCGGCCTCAGTGTCATTTGGGATAAATCTATGATTTTCCCACTTAGCCATCACCTAGCCCCTCTGGACATATCAGTGGGAACCCAGAAAATCGCCTGGAGTGCCGTGGCTCCTCGATATCTGGGAGTATGACCATATCACTCTCCTGAAGACCTCTACGAAGGGAATCATCGTAAGGCATTGGCGGGATTGTGATACGGTGGTAAACTTCTGGAAAACATTGCCCTTGGCCCCCATTGGACACGTAGCCATAGAAAAGATGATTATGGTTCCTAGACTGCCTTATCACTACACCAATCTCCCTATAATACCACCACGCTCCTTCTTTCGGGAGTAAGATACACTACTCATAACGTTGATATCGGGGGTGGTCAACATAGGATAGCCTTAAGCACAAAGTACTTACCTACAACTCAGGGAGGGCTAGGAGCTCCGCCCTTTGAGGCATACCTTCTATTGACACAACTCCAGTGGTTATCTCATTGGAGGCAGAACGTCATACAGGGGAAACAATCACTGATGAAGGCCGTGTACCCCTTCCAGCCATCCGGAGACTGCTAATGCCGGGTACCTAACCACTATGCACATACCCCCTATAGGTATCTCTAGCCCGCACGTGCATGTTGGAAAACCACAGCATGTCATTGGGAAAGCCCCTGTACTCCCCACTACTACCACTAATAGGATTTCCCCGAAGGGATAAATACTATACCATGGGAGCCCTTCAGGTATGGACCAATCATGCAGTGACTGAGGTGGAGTCCCTGTTTGAGGACGGACACCTAAGGACATATGCCCAAATGGTTGAAAGCTATGATCTCCCACCAGGACAGTTCCTGATGTACAGGCAATTCTTAGATACTGCTGGGATCTTAGTGAAGGGGAACCCCCAACACACCCGGTACTACACACAATCCTACATATGGGGGCTGGCAGACACTTAGTCACCTGGCACTACAAAGCGATCCGGGAACTGATCAGTACTCCCTTAGATGCGTTACGACGGAAATGGGAAGACGAGGTAGGATGGGTATTCCATGATAAGGAATGGGAAAAGGTACAAGATTATCCGAAAAAGGTCTCTAGGAATGCGCTTTTGAAAAATATTCAATTCAATATCCTCCACAGAGCATACCTCACACAACACCGACTTCACCGTTTCTATCCTGATACACATTTTGCGTGCTCCCGCTGCCAGACCCCTGTGGCGAACTTTAAGCATATGTTCTGGGATTGCCCCACCATCCAACAGTATTGGAATAAGGTACACCCGACACTCCGAGCGATGGTCAATCTTCTGACCACATCCACATGGGAGGCATGTGCCCTAGAATTTCTTCCACAAGAGAAAGGCCAAAAGGTTACAATGTCGCTTTGCATCCCTAGCCATTCTCTTAGCAAAAAGGGGGATAGCCATTTACTGGCGGTCCCCTGCGGGACACCCAGAAGCTGCCTGGATAGGCGCTATGAAAAAGTGGGGCGCAGCGGAAGAAGAGGTATTAAGGGATGAGGAGGTAAAAGGGACATGTAAACATCACATATCTATGGAATGGGCACACCTATTATTCCAATTCACTCAGGAGGCGACGACGGCGGTAACACCGTAGGCCTCACAGCCTCAACCCCAAACTCGGTCCATATCCCCTATGGGATAGACAATAGCAAATACCAGGCAGCATCAGGACACATAAAGCCATCGATATATCTGGGTCATGCCAGAAAGGTTCTCTCCATCTCACACAGACAGTCTCGCCCAACCCCTCTCCCCCCTTACACACACAGCAGTACATTAACAATGGACCATAGCCAACCACACCACTGATTAACACCGATATACATTCTGATCGCTCCCCACCATTCCCCACCCCCGGTTTTGCCCTCACAGTTAACAGTTCTGTTCTCTCCCTCGGTATTTCCAAAACCAAATTATTCCAACTGGGAATGCAATCATAAATCCTATTCGAGACAACACACAAAGGTAGAGGTGAGGGCGAAACATCAACACTCCCCCTGGTAAACCAACTAAACCAGGTTCCACAAAACATACCAATGTATGGAGAGTTAAGTTAGAGGGTAACTCCCGGACTGTCTTACGGTATCCTATCCAATGTTCTTGATGTGCAATAGGATTGTGGACTTCTTCTGCACAGGTATCATTCAAAGACCTGCAAATGTATGTTAAAATATGTTAATGATGATGTATCAACTAGTAACATGAAATGTAAAATCCCAATAAACAAATTAAAAAATAGAAAACAAGCTAGGACTGCTCCAACATTTAAGTCAGACTTCATCTGTGGCTAGGAAGTAAAAGCATTAACCATCCCTACTCTCTCTAAAGTAGCATCCCTACTTAGCATTCCCAGGTAAAATCAATTAAAGGTGTCAGCTTGAGAAGACTTCCTAAGAAGTACATTACAGAGTAAATAAGTAGCTGAAGCTACAGAGCTTGTTCTAAGATGTTCCTTCCAGATCTATCTTTTGACCCCCTTCTCCTAACTCATCCTGTCTCCTTCTGCCTCTCCTCCATCGGGGCTCTTTGCCTAATACAAAATGCAAAGATGTAAAAAACGCCCACAGATCACCTCACGCTAACGGACAACTCCTCTGGGTAGTTTTCCACCGTCCTCTCCAGATGTAGTCTGATGACCTTTGTTCCCATGCCTCCTCAACGAGAAAGAACACCGGCTCCCAATTATCGACCTTCTGTTTACAATGTTTCTCGTCTCCTCCATGCCTAACTCCTAAAACTGAAGGCATTAGTTCTAACTAACAAAGGCAGTGTTAGACCTGTCATCCACAGGGTGGTCTTTCCCTGTTTTCTTCGCCCTTGCCTCATTTTCACACCTCCGAGCGCCTTCCCATTGCTAATCAATGCTAAGGTGCAGGTGCTCCCTTCTCCCAACATGGCTGCCACAGGCCCCTGCTACTGCAGAGTGGTCTTTTTAGTAGCACCCCAGTTGCCAGGAGCTGGCTAGGACCCTAAACATTGTTGCAACACCAGCCCGCCTTTTTCTCCCATAGCTAGAGTAGGGAAGCTCCTGGAACCTTCCAGAACAGGGGAGGGGTCTGCTTTTTAGAGTGTGGTCACCTGACCTGGGCATATATAAGGAAAGGAGGGAAACTTTTTAGTCAGTTGGGACATTACTGACCTGGGGGAACCTATGCAGGAGACTTAGGCGGTAGGGTCTAGTAAGGGACCTATACCACAGGGCTTAGGTGCTGCCTTCCAAGCTGAGTGAGGAACACTGATCTAGCCCACTGATCTGGCCCGGCGGGAGGGAAACCCAGGGACTACCTGCAGTGACCTACAAGGATCCATCTGCCTCCAGCCCCCAACTCAACTCCCCCCCTTCAAAAAACTATCTACCAAGGGCGCCAGAACCACCAAGCACCAAGAAGAAACCCACCTGTGCTAACCAGGACTATGGGGGATCAACCAGGTACCGGGCTGTGTCACTTCTGCGCCCCTCTATCTTCACCTGGGCCCCTCTGCTGTCCTGCCTAACCCCCTTTGCTTTCCTGCCTTGCCTGGACTGCGGGCTAAGTGCTCTCATTGCCTAGCGCTAGCACCCTGAACTGTCTATCTGCTGGGACTGCCTCATCCCCATTGTTAAGCCTCCAGAACTGACTGTGTTGTCCATCCAGCGCTCCCCTCGCTGTGCCCCCTGTAAAGCGCTGCACTTTTCAGTCCTGCCTTGACCCCCGCGGCACTTTGGCCGTCATCCTGCTTCTAAGAGCGCTGTGGACAGAGGCGCTAATTAGGGCCACTCACCGCCGCCGCCATGGTTGACCACGTGAGGCTGCTGTGAGCGCCGGGAGCGTCTTCACCCTCCTCGCGCCGTCATCATCACCGCTGCAGCCGAGCGCCACATCCGAGTAGTGCCGCTGAGGAGTTTGGGACTCTGCCCTTACGGCCGCAACTTGAGCGCTCCCCCCCCCGGCGTGGTCCCGTGGCTGCCTGTACTATCGCGGCGGCCCCCGGTGCAAGAAGAGGGCCGCCGGAACCTGGAGTTGGCCGCACTAGGCCCCGAGGCCTGTTACTAGCATCACGTGATGGGGGCGCGCTCTGGGCCCCGCCCCCGCCAGCGCAGCGCTCTCATTGGCGCCCTTGTGACGCGCCCCCACAGGCCGCACTGCCACTGGCCGCTGCGGGCGCGCCCTTGCAGAGGCTGGACCCAATTAGTCTCTGGGCCCCGGAGGATAGCGCAAGGCCCGGGATCGACTCCATCACGGCATGGGGGTCTCTCCCGGAATCACGAGCCTTCCCGACCGCCACCGACCGCATTGGGCCGAGTGAGGCCCCGGAGGGTAGGATCCCTCACCTGCCTGCTGAAATCACCGCAAGGGGCCCTGGGAAGGCCCGGATATAGCAGGTAAAACCCCGGGGGATGGCGGAGAACCTGCACAGAAGCGGGACCTCCCAGGAGCGAGGAGGAGGCCCCAAAACCGCCCCTCCCCTCGGGAGGACTTGAGACTGGGCCCCGTTGGCTCCCGATTAGCCCCTACCAAGATGAGAACTGGGCTAAGAGTAAGGTAGGCCCCTGGACCCAGGGCTAGTCGAGTTAACCCCTGCCTGGGGTAAAGTTGATTGCCAGTTACTGTAGGCCCTGATGCCTGGTTTATTCTGGATTAACGAAATGCTCATTTTAGCCTTATGCATGGTTTATTCTGGATTAATGAAATGCTAATTGTTGTCTGATGCATGGTTTATCCTTGCCTAATGAGATGCTCACCTTTGCTTGATGCCTTGTTTACTGTTGCCTAATGAAATGATTAATGCTGTGTAGTGAAACGTTTAGTTGCCTAATGAAATGGTTATTGAAACATGCAGTATTGATGATTGAATTGCTCCCTTTGCTCCCCTCATGAAATGCTTAGTGAGATATTGACACCGTGATTACTGATTGCCCGGATTCTGATTCTAGATAAAAGCTTATTGATTTTTACTCAAACTTACTGGTGTGGTGTCAGTCATTATATGCGTTTCATGTCTCAGTGGGTGTGTGTGCTGTATGGTCACTTTACACCAAAGCTTTCGGGTGCCTACCTGCTCGCACCAAGCTACCCCATGTGGGATTGGAGACCCCAGTTCCTACAGGCAGCTTCTTCCACCTGCAACGGAAATGTGAGAACAGAGCATCCTTGCATTCACATGAAATTCGCTGACTACCTCCAAATGACAGCTTAACAGGGAAATTACATTTCCAGGCCTACACAATTCGGTCAACATTAGAATAAACG
This sequence comes from Lissotriton helveticus, assembly GCF_964261635.1. NCBI lineage: Eukaryota > Metazoa > Chordata > Amphibia > Caudata > Salamandridae > Lissotriton > Lissotriton helveticus. The sequence goes on along the minus strand of NC_136068.1, from coordinate 1,164,873,928 downwards.
AACAGGCCTTTCCTGAGCACAACGTGAACATCTCATCATGGCCTTTAACATCAAATGTAATCACGCATGCTATAACATTGCATCTGCAAGCAACTACATTTCAATACAAATTTATCACAACTCATTATTTCTTGGTGCAATCTTCATCATGGTGCACGTTTAAACCTAATGCATTTCACTACACATGAGCTTTTCGTTAAGCAATTGCAATAAACATCAAAGGTTATACATTTCAACATGAAGGCCATGTTATTTCTCTTACATGACATGAACCAATTTCTATTTATACATTTGCACATTTTTGTTATTACAACACATTTCTCCTAATCAAATTAATACAACACAAGAATATATGCGGGTGCGGACTATTCATGATTATGATGTGCCCCTACAATTTCAGAGCACCATCACGCTCCATCAACTCCCCATTTGGAAATTACTCTTATAAAGTGTAAGAAAGCAACTCCAATATTATCCTAGGGGAGAGATAAGCCTTGTTGTAGTGAAAATCGAATGTAAGGGTTTTTCACTACTAGGACATGTAAAACTTAAAAGTACATGTCCTACTTTTTAAATACATTGCTCCCTGCCCTCTAGGTGGTCCAGTGTGTACTCTGGGGTGACATATGTATTAAAAGGGAAAGTTTGGTTCTGGTAAAACTTTTAGTTTGCCAGGTCGAAATGGCAGTGTGAAAGTGCACACACAGGCTCTGACTCTGAGCCATGTTTAAATGGCTGCTTTAGGTGGGTGGCACAACCAGTGCTGCAGACGCATTAGCAACATTTAATTTACAGGCCCTGGGTACATGTTGTACCTCTTTACTAGGGACTTATACGTAAATTAGATATGCCAATTGGGGATAAGTCAATATTATCATGTTTAGAGGAGAGAGCACATGAACTTTAGCACTCGTTAGCAGTGGTAAAGTGCACAGAGTCCAAAAAACGAGGTCAGTAAAAATAGTGGACTAAGACAAAAAGTTGGGGGAAGCCCACCCAAGGCTGACAGGTCTAACAATCCCCCATAGCACCAAAACACCTGTGGTTGGTAGTGCACATTGTATATTGAAATTAAAATGGCTAGGAGAAATACCACTTAGGCGTTGTGATATTTTACTGATACAGAAAGAGCACTTTTGAGAAGGAATAGGGTTTGCTAATGGATTAAAGTGTTGTTGCTCCTCCTATGGGATATTTACTTTTACTGACAGAAATACAAGAAGTTCAAGCACTTCTGAACAGGTGTCAATTTATTGGGGCTATGCTGGCACTTTTAGGAAGAAAACAGGTAATTTGGTGCACATTTACTCGGCGTGTTGCTAGTGTTGCTGGATCTCAAGGGTCCTTAACTGAAAGCCACATATCTCACGGCAGTGAGTACTGGCAGTTTGCACAATGTGTGCTATCCTTTCCATAAGACGGTACTGGCCAATTTTCGGACGGCCATGAACTTAATGTGAAAAAGTAACTGCGCTTTTTTTCAGGACAGCAAGTTCAACTTGTTGCCAAGAGCTTGTTTATCCATTTGAAGCAGCAAAAGAGGGACTGTGTGGGCTCATGGTATGTTTTCAGAGGTCTGGACAGTGCTGTATTGCCAACCGTGTGGGCTCAGTCATATTTGGGGATAATCTGTGCAAGCCAAATACACTTTACGCAGGAATTTGGAGCAGAAGTGTATTTGTCAATAGCTACATGAGACGAATTCGTACTCGTAAGAATTTGAGTTTGCTGATCAGTAGTGTGGTGACGTCATGTAAATGTTTGGATGTGAGTCACATAAGCATTTGATCACATTGCTAAATGTAAAGGCTGGCCATCCTCTTGCCCCCTTCTTCCACGACAAGCCTTGCGGGACCCACAAGTCATATCAGATGACTCAATGAAGAACCTCAGTTCTGCAGTGAGGGCCAGTGACCCTCCCCAGCAGTCTCCAAATCACCTGGTGACTACCAAAGACAAGTCCAATGTCTGGGGCAGAAAAGCAACATTCCTTTGCAACAACTCGACAGTTGTTACCTTGGGCGGCCCCGCAGGTTCTAGGAAAAACAATAAATCATGCCTTGCACAGGTGAGAGCGACTGTAATTACTTTTCCATTAGGGCAGACTCATCGGGCGAGGTGTGTTGGTTTGGCTGCAGGACATGTCACACCTGCTAGCCTCCCTCCCACCTGACATCAAAGGCCTAGCCAGGTACGTTATTGCAGGTCGCTGGATGCCATCAGAGCGCTCAGGTGTCTTTAATCTTGCAACGCCGGTGATATGTCGATGAATCAATCACTGACCTCACTGACAGAACAAAGAGAGCGCCCGTGGATGGCCTGAACGGATTCTAATCGTTTTTTAATTAGTTTGGACAGCCTAAGTGGAGTTTAACACGCTGGACTATTTCAAATCACCCAGAGGGGGACGGGGCTGTTGGGCGGAGGGTTTTTGAAAGGCCGGTGGGACTGGGATAATGTCAGTCACAAGTCAAACTCTGCACTGGCCTTGACTTCATCCTTCTTTCCACAGTCCATGTAATCACTGATCCTAATGTATCAGTGCACAAGGCATCATAGGCAGAGGATTGAACTGAGCTTGTTTTGGATGTAAACCCTTGACAATACAGCCTCATGTCACACATTTTCCGTGCTCAGGGCCTTTTTTTTTTAAACAAATGTTCGATTTATGATATTTGAATCCAGTTAGTTTAATTGAGCTAAGAATCGTAGCTGGATAATGCATTATGGGCTAGATGTATCAAGATACCCTTTTGCGATTCTCAAACAGCGATTTTTAAGGAATCGCTATTTGAGAATTGCAAAATGGTATGTATGTAGAAATTCGCTTTTTTTAGCGATTTCTTAAAATTCCTTAATTGCGATTAGCAAATTGCTAATCGCAATTAAGGAATAATTTCACATTCATTTCTATGGGCCAGGAGGCCCATAGGAATGAATGTGAAATTATTCTCAAATTGCGATTCGCAATTTGCTAATCGCAAATTGAGAATAATTTCAAGGGTGCAGGGGTGTCTCAAGGACACCCTGCTACACCCCTGAAATTGACATGTGTGCGCATATGGCGCACATACATGCCCTAAGGGCATGTATGAGCGTCACATGGCACCTTTGCAAATTGCAAAAAGTGCATTTGTAAAAGAATTCGCAAATTACCACCAACTACAAGTTGGTGGTAATTTGCAATTTCTTAGCCTAAATTCGCAAAACTGAAATGCTTAATACATAGCATTTAAGAAATCGCAATTTGCGATTTCTTAAATACTTACGCAATATTAAGGAATCGCAAAATTTGCGATTCCTTAATATTGCGAGGCTCTTTGCATGATACATGCCAATTCCCGTTTTTGTTGTCGCAAACGCTGCTCTTTTGCGATTCGCAGCGTTTGCGACAAAAAAAAACCTTGGTACATCTGCCCCTTAATTCTTACAGAAAAGACTTTAGCTGTTAATATGGGACCTGATGTATCGTTAACTTTAGGGAAAGCCTGGTATTTTGCAAATTTACAATGAATCAAATGCATTTTGTGTGTTAGGAAAGCTTTCCCAACTCTCAAATTCGCCTTTTGCTTCATTGCGAATTCCAACTAGGAGGGGGCACAAGTGCTTGTCACAATGACATGTATCAGTGCTTGGCGACCACAATTGCAATTGCAAACCATTGAACGTACACTAAGACCTGAGTTGGGGTGGTATCGAATTGCTAATGCGGATGCCAGAGAGGCAGCTCCCCTTTGTGAATCAGGTGGGGTGGACTCAGGCAGCAGTTAATGGGCCCCCTGCTTGCTTCCCCAAACCCTCCTCGATGTCTTCACAAGCGGGAATCAGCTTGTTTTTTAAGGCAGCAGGCGTCTGTTTAAGGACGTCTGCTTAAGAGAAGAGGTCTGCTGCTAAAAACAAATGGTTTCCATTTGGAAATGCAAATGTAGAGACATAAGTCTGCTGATCCTTACCGGCCACCACCCTGCATCCACAGCCAATCGTAGGGAACCACAAATAGTAAACTGCCAAATGAATAATGTTGTAACTCCCGCAAAATGAGACACTTTTTGGTACGACCTCTTTGTACACAGGTTGTATAGCATATTTGCACTTCCTGGTTTGTGAACAGGCCCAGGGGTTACTGCACTAGGCCCAGGAGCCTAATGACGCGAATGCTTCAGTGCAGTGATCTTCTGTCTCGTGCCCTCCAATCAATTCTCAAAACAAGAGAGTTACCTGACAGCTTAGCTTGGGTGGAGAGGGGTCTTTCCAATGGTGAGAGTATTCCTGGCAGGAGAATTGAATGCTGAATGAAGCCGGTGCATCACACATCTGTGTCATTGCTGGTATGCATTTTTCACAATAACTGCGGTTCTTAGTAGACATAATAGCTGAGTTGTTTCCTTGTTTATTGAGTGCAGGGGCCACTAGAAAAGTATAGTATGTAGTGCATTGCCTCTTTACTACACCATCCACGCCACATGACACTGTCTGACAGCTGACAGTGTCATGCTAGTGTACATGTGCTGTAGACTTGGAAAGCACCGCTAAGCACAGTGCAGTTCCGCACCTGCCAGTCGGCACTGGGCAGAGTCTGTGCATTTGAACTTTATTGTCTGTGTGGCAACGCATTGAACCCTGTAGGCAGCATCCTGGGGAAATGGTTTGTTGCCTTGCTCACCAGTCGAACACTGCCCAGGTCTGTCTGACTGTCAGTGAAGAGTTAAAGTGATGGCGAGGAGCAGTGGCATTCAGTCTAGGGGTGTGTGAAGTTGCGGAGAGTTTTCCTAAAGGCTGGGAGTTTCTACATATTTTGAATGCAGTAAAGCAAACAATGCATCAGTGCTTTTATATGTGTGATTGGGTGCAAGCAAATTGTATTTTCTATACCTGAGCAATATGCTTTGCAGCATGGAGTGTTCCTTAAGACACATGGAAAGAAACCAATGGATTCCGGATGGTGCAGTTCATAAATACTGCCCAATCCAGCAAGTATTTTCTAGAGTATGCCCTTGGTGCTGTGGTATCTAGTGTACATCCCGTGCTGGACACTGTGAGCACTGTATTGTATAGTTATTAAAACAGGTGAGTGCATACTCCTTAGTGAATGTTGATATTCTTTTTCACCAAGGAAAATTCAATATTCCAAGTAATATTCGTTTTCTGCCTTTATTCATCTCATTGGCATCCTGGTTCATAGATTATCATCATACTCCAAGGCTTTTGTAATCTAAACAGCACATATATATTTTTTAAATATATTTATTGGTCCTTTAAACATATAGATTGTACATACAGCATCACGTGCCAAGGCATGGGTATAACACACTGAATGGTCACTGTCCCAATCCCGCAGGCCGTAACCCGCGTACAACAGCAGTACTATACACACTTTTCCTGGGTGTCCCTTCCTTCTGCGTCTCCCGTATGTATCTTCCGTATCATGCCGTAATCATGAACAATCTTACAAATCCCTGCCCCAACCCACCCCCAAAGCTTCTGCGCTGCAAATCAAGTACCCTGCCTCCCCTCCAACCCCCCCTTCCCCCAACAAAAAAACTCCTCCCCAGCCCCCCAATCATGTCTGGTGTAGGATCCCGTTTGACATAACCTGATGGGCCAAATCTCTCCAATTCTTTTGCCCCTTCTGGTAGAACCATGCTACCCTGTTACTATTTTCTGACTCCCGCCCTGAGTGTACGCTCCTCTGTTGTGTCGCTATCTGCTCCGTTTATACCCCCGTTTACCAGCTCTGCCACCATAGCCCTCCAAGCCTGTATGTCTTCTTCTAGTCTCTCATCTTTTCTGAACCGTTGCATTTGAATCACCTCTGCAGTCTCCCACTCCAGCACTTCCCGCACCCACCGTGATATGCTGGGCGAACGGCGGCCCATCCATGATATGGCAATCTGCCACTTTGCAAGCACCAGCACTAAAAGGACTAGCTTTCGACTAAGGTTCTTCTTCTTGGGCGAGGCAACAATCCCAGAAATACCACCCGTATCTCTACTGCTTTCTCCCATACTGTCCCCTCCCTCAGTATCTCTAGAACCGACGCTCAGTATCACTGCAGCTTAGGACATGTCCAGGCCATGTGTATGAATGCAGCCTCCGCTTCTCCACACCATGGACACTGCCCCCACTGTTCTGGATAAATCTTGCGTAAAACCCTCGGGGTCAAGTATGTTTGGTGTACATAGTTAAATTGGATTAATTTAAACCTCGTGTTTGCGCTCAATTCTTTGACCCCTTCATGGATTTTGACCCAGTGCCTGTAACTAAAGGTATCCCCTGTCAGCGCCTCCCATTTCTCTTGAATCGGAAACCCCCCCAGTTACTCGATCATTCCGGATCTCCCAATATAAATGTGAAACCAGTCTTCTGCCTTTAGACATAATTAACAGAGTCTGTAGCGTCCAGGAGAACGCAGGTGCCACCTGAACAATCTTTTCATATTGTAAGAATTGCCCTGGACCCAGCTCAAACCTCTCCCGAGCCTGTTCACGTGTGTTGTATCGCGCATTATCATATAGGTCGCCCCTGGTCTGACAAACCCCCTCCCGCCATTTCCTTATTGACTTTGATGAAGCAATCTGCCAAAATGGCTGGACCATCCATAGGGGCATGTCCGAAACATACGGAGCCCGCTTCATTACTTTCCGGCCCGTCACTTCCCACATGTCCGCCACATGTCGCACTATATAGGAGCATGTCAGAGGCACCCCTGCCCCCATCATCAGTAACTCAGGAAGCTCCCTTTCCCCAAAAGACCCCACCAGCAGGGTCTTTTCTCAGTTGTTGTCCCTATCCAACCAATGCACTGCATGCTGGAGCTGTGCAGTGATGTAGTAGTATTCCAGGCAAGGTACCTCCAACCCCCCCGCCTGCCAAGTTCGTTGCAGAGTGGCCAGACTAACTGGTTTGCGTTTGGACCACAATTTTTGGCAGCGCTATCCTCCCCATAAGGGATAATGGAAGGGATAATGGCAACTCCTGCCAGAAACGTACCGAGCCTCTCAGACCCTCCACAACCCTACCGATATTATGCACCAGAAATTGCTCTGTGGTATCTGCTAACTGAACCCCAAAATATCGTGGTGCAGACCAGACCCATAGGAGACCCACCTCGGGGAGGTCCTCGTCCACGCGTAGGGCCAATCGTCCCAGCAGAACCAACTTGGGCTTCCCTTGGGTGATCCACAAGCCTGACACACTCCCAAACCCCTCTAAAGCATGCAACAGCACTGGCACTGCCGCCCCCGGCTCCCTGATGCACACCAATGTGTCGTCCGCATGCATGGACACCATGTGGTTAGATTCACCAACATTGATCTCGAATGGTGCTATCCTTGTTCGGAGGTCCACGCCAGGGGCTCCATCACCACAGCGAAAAGCAGTGGCGATAGTGGGCACCCCTGCCTGGTGCCCCCATGTAGTCGGAAGGCCTATGACACTATCCGCCCCACTCTAATCCAAGCACAGGGCTCAGAGTACAGCAGCTGCACCCATTGTAAATACCAGCCTCCAACTCCCATTGCCCGTAGAACCTCCCATAGATATGACCACCCCACAGAGTTTAACGCTTGTTCGATGTCAAGAAGTGCCAACGCACATTCCTCCTGCTGAAGCACGGATGAGTGCCATACATGAGACAGGCGTCTGAGGTTCATGGCTGTGCTATGCTGAGGAATGAAAGCCGCCTGATCCAAGTGAACAAGCCTATACAGGTATGGTTGCAAACGTGCGGCCATAACCCCGCTAAGGTTCTTCATATCGAGGTTAATTAGCAATCGACTACCTGAGCAAAAACACTGAAGTAAAGCACACATAAAGTACAAATCTCAGTCCTTAGTGATTTCTTTTTGCTTTTATTCCGAGGTCTTTAAACATACAACCATATTTCAATCATCATATCGGTTCTGCTCTGAAGGGCTCTTCAACCCCTCAGTATAATCTCTGGTCAATATATATTTTTCTATATTTCCAATTTCTTCTGGCGATCCCACAGCTGGTGATCGGCGTCAGTTGCCAGAGCTTCCATTCCATTTGATCCCAGTGACTTTATTTCATACGTCTGAGATTTGACAACTGTCCAAGCCACAAAACATCCCAACACGTGTTTCATCTATAAGGCTGTAAGCCATAGACTTATCAGTGCTAGAACAAAAGCAGAACAGCTACATTACAACATGTAACTCAAAGTTCTTACAATGATTGTACAGAAACTCCTTCAACCCTTGGATCACTATCCCAAGTGAACATGCGAGATGACATACAGCATAAGGATGTCTTAAGTCAGACCAAACAGAGGCATGTCTTTTAATGCATCCCATTTGTTTTAAAAGACAGAAAAAAAGGGAGAAGAAATCAAAGAAAAAGTCACCAAATACGTGCATTCATGCTCTCCTACTAATGAGTATTGTAGTGAAATAACGTGAAAAAAGATAACAATAAACCAAAATTTACCACACCACTTAGTGAGCATAATGAATTTCTCCAGACACTCATCACTCAAAAAACTCGTATTTGCTAGAGTCATAAAGTCAAAATGAGGTCACAATAATCCATATGTCCTCAGGAAAAACACAAAGGCAAAATATCCAATTTCTTAGAAAAAAGGGTTGCTTTAAGTTATCCAGTGGACAAAACATAACTACACAGCACCAAGCATTGACCATAATCTGGTAGCAAACTATAACGATCTTAAATCCAAGAAAGTAGTCTGCCAGGACATGTGCAAATTTCTTATAGAATTCGGCCGGTAGGCCGTCACCACCGGGATTCTTGGCTGATTTCAGAGACTTAATCCCTCACAGAATGTCCTACTTCGTGAGTGGCTCATCCAGCAGCTCCCCGATCTCAGTTTGCAAACATGGAAGCCCTAGCATTTTTAGAAAATCCCGCAGGTCCTCCCGAGTGGGGTCCAGGGGGCACGCGTATACCCCGGCCTCATGGTCCACCAGGGTATCTAGAATGTCATGCTGGCTGTACACCATATGCCCATCTGCAGCCCTCATTGACACTATAACGGAGGGCTGCGTCTCAGTACGGATCAACCTCGCCAGCAGCGCTCCGGAGCAATCTCCCTCCGCATGCAGATGCTGCCGGTATGTGGTGTAATGAAACTTCTCCAGGGCGGCACAATGCTGCCAGAAATTCCTCCCACTTCTCCCGTCACTCAGTCCAGTATTGAGGCTCTGACGGTAACACCCCCTCCAAATCCGCCAGTCGTCGTTCGGCAATCTGCACAACCCTTTACAGTTGCTTCCGAACGCCATAAGTTGTGCTGAGGCAATCCGCCCGCACAACCACCTTCATCACTTCTCATTCCCTACCCCGCGACGTCACTGAGCTCAGTTAGTCAGGAAATATGACGTAAGTTCCTGCTCCAGCTTCCCAGTAAAGGGCGGGTCCGTAAGCGCATCCGCTTGGAGCCACCATATAGGAATCACGGCTCTGGGTCTGGCCATACTCAGCATCGCCAGCAACGGGGAGTGGTTCGAAATGTTCCTCGGAAGGTAAGTTACCTCCACCACCTTAAGCATCAAAGTCTGCAACACCAAAAACTGATCTAGCCTACTGTACGTGTTGGATGCCGGGGTGTAACAGGAGAACACCCGTGACGCCGGATCCTCCATACATCAGTCAAGCCCACCCTCCTCATCTTATCTGTCAGAGCCCCAGTCATGCCTGGTTTGGTATTCACACAGGGAGGTTTTCGGTCTAATGTCCCATCCAGGACACAATTAATGGCCCCCAGGAATATAACTTCTCCCCCCAAGTATGGGGTCGCTACCTTCATCACATCATTAAAAAGGCAGGTACGTCCACATTAGGGGCATAGACGTTTATCAGGCATACTTCTTAGCCAGTCAGTGCCCATGTAATACTACATAACATCCCTTAGGATCCCGCACATGAATTAAATGCTGGAAAGGAGTCCCAGGAGCCACCCAAATCAGAGCCCCCGCGCAAATCCCGAGAACAAGGTGGCATAAATCTGTCCACGCCATCTACATCTAATAAATGGTAGCGTCTCCCCCCCAAACATGCCTCTCCTGCAACCCCGCTACGGCTATTTTATATCTCCGTAAAAATGCATGCACCTGTCTTTGTTTTTCTAGCGAGGCCATTCCCTGTATATACCATGTAAGTAGCTTTGTCAAGGAGGGAGCTATAAACCCATACATTTGGCAGCCCGATCCTGTTCCCATCCCGCCTGGACATTCTCAACCCAATCGATCAGTGGCAAGTATCGACCCAGACATCAACCGCAACAGTGTGAACTCTCTGATCCACCCCACTCCCTCTGGGCAGTGAAACAATACCTTCCCCCCGCTAAAGTAGCGAGTGAGCAGTTCCATCTCCCGCCCCACACCACCCCCCTCAGGCTCACCCAAAAACAACGTAGGATTCCTCCTAACGTTCCTTCCCCTGAGACCCAGAGCATGCCCTCTAGGGGCACACTACGACTCCCTGTGAACATTAGTGCCACGCAAGTGACTGGATCCCGAACCGGGTACAAGGACTGAGTCTCTAGCTCCCGGGAGAGGATCCAGCTGCTAGTGAGGGGTGTGTCCCACTCCCCCGCAGCCTAGATAGACATTTAATCCTCACCGCAAGCTTAAAACATGCATCAAATAACATTTCGTTTCACAAGTGGTACGATACAGGCACTTATCTGTATATCCAGTGTCCCAGCCATCGTCCTCATTCACCACCAATTATTCAGTCAACATTTGTGTCCGGGATAACCTCCGATGAGGCTAGTATTGAGTCCTGCGAACCCTCCACCACCTGCAAGGTTACATCTGCGCACACCTGAACCCTCCCAGAATCCCCAGTGTCCTGTGGTCCCGTTCCTTCGGACATTCGGCGTCGCCGTCTATTCCGGTCCAAGGACATTGTGCGCTGTCCCGACTGTGTCTGCTTCCTATTCCGGAGCTCCCGATTTCCCGTGATGTCCATCCAGTCGGAGTCTTGCCCTTGTGCTCCACCTGGAGCTTGGCCGGATACAGAAGGCTGTATTTCAACCCTGCTTCCCTCATACGCTGTTTTACAGCCAGAAAGGTAAGTCATTGGTCCTGCACCCTCTGGATATAATCCGGAAAAATAGCAATGTGATGCCCTTCAAATTGTAGTTTGGGCTTGGTGCGGGTAGACTGTAGAAGGCAGTCCTGATCCCAATAATTAAAGAAGCGAACTATAATGGCCCGCGGCGAAGCTAATGGCCTTGCCGGGAAACCAATGCCCTGTGGGCCTTTTCAATTTGAAAAATGTGGACGGTTTCCCAGGGGCCAGGATCTTCGTTATCCAGTCTTCCAAGAACAACTCAACGGAGGGCCCTTCTGCCTACTCAGGAAACCCCACGAACCTCAGATTATTCCTTAGGGAGCGCCCCTCCTGATCCTCGGTGCGCTCGTCCAGCCTAATCGTCTTCCTCTGGAGGTCCTTAACTGTGGTCCATAGAGCCTTTACCTCCGTTTGAAAAGCATCCATATTCTGTTCCGCAGATGTGACCCTGCCTGAGACCTTACGCAGGTCACATCGCAGAAGGCTCACATCGATCGCCACTGCATCAATTATGGTCACCATCATGTTCCTGGTCGTCTGCACGCTGTCAGTATGTCTCTCAGAGAGGGATCTCGTGCGTCCTCCCCCTGCGCCCTCTTCTCATCAGCCTCCTCACGCACATCCGCCTGCTGTAGTCCCTGGGGTAGGGGCTGCGCATAAGTATTAATTTTAATTTGTTTGCGCCTTAGCCCCCTTATCCTTCCCTATGGTGGGCACCGATCAATCACCCCCAACACTCCTAACGGTGCAAACACACCCCGGGATCCACTCCGCCGTTCTCTTTCCACCATGACAATCCGGCTCCCAGGTTCTTAGACAATCACAGCCAGCGGGGTCCCACCGTGGTCAGCACTGGCAAGCCATGCACGCAGGTCACCGCTTAATCTCACAATTCCACCTAGGCTGCTTCCCAGTACCAGGATTTGCCGTACCTCCACCACTAGTATAATTCAGCAGCCGCACTAGAGCTCCACTGTAGCCTGAACTGGCTTCCCGCTGCCCCCTAGATACCTCTTTAGCATATGGGGGTCACAAGCATTCATGCAGAGAATTTCGGGCGGACTCTCCCCACTGTGCCACTTGGGGGGATTCCCTCAGGCCATCGCTGCAGGCCTGTGCACCTTCCAGCCTCCACAGACCCGTCCGGGCTATATTGCACCTCAGGTGTCCACCCCAGTACAGTGCGTTTCAGCCGTCAATGTTTTCCAAGTGTCTCCGTGTCAGCAGCCCGCCCGGCTCATTAGGATGCACCTGACTCCCCCGGCAGGGTAGGCCATGGCCCCCCGCAAAACTCTGGCGGCCGGTCACACAGGCCCCACCTCCTCCACAGGATAGTGCCGGAGTAGTGCCGCGGTAGGACGGAGTTCAATGCAGCACGTCCTACTCAGCCATCTTGTTGGCCACGCCGATCTAAACAGCATATTTTGTCATATATTGTAGTATTAAAAAATATTTAGCATCAGGAGAAACAGAGATATTTTTGAGTCTGAAGGCAGCAAGTCCTGGGAATAATTCCTTGTCGAGTCAAGAAGTGGTTGTATGCATGATTGTCTAGGTAGATTATCCATGCCTATTTACATTCCACATTGTTCCTTGTACTGAGCACTGTTTATTAGTATATTGAGTGTTGTGCTCTTAAACCTTCTGAGTGCAACAAATGTTTGGCTAACAATAAACCCATATTCATTATTTTACAAGTCATTTGATCTCTTTCTTTGATATACTGGGGACCCATAAGTCAGTTTGTGGAATCTAATACCCAATTATAACTTTAGCAGCACTAAAGGCTGATTGTCTACACATTGGTGCATTCAACACCTTATGCAAATGTCGATTGGCAGTCAACAGGAGCGACCAGTCCATTGGGGCTGAGGAGCCATGCACCTCAATGTTTCGCCCCTCATGAACAGTGTCTGTCAGGTTGAACAAAGGTCAGCCTGACAGACGCTGTTCACTTTCAGGTCATGCAGTTAGGAGCCAGACATGCGCATTTAGCGCAGGCTCCTGGCTCCCTGAGTTGAACTTTGCTGGGCTGATGAAGTCACAGCTCCTGTGGGCGTGATGTCCTCAGCTCAGCAAAGGTCCCTGAGGTCCTCCCCTCAGTGACGAGGGGTAGCGTCACCGATTGCCTCGCACCTGGGCGCTTCAGTTTTAAGCAGCGCCCAGAATCGAGTGTCAATCAGTTACAATTCATCACAGAGTGGGGTGGGGTCAGCAGTCTCACTGACCCCATCGCACATTGTGATGACGTTGTGACTACGGCCTTCCCTCCTTGGCTGAGGTCAGCCAGTGAGGGAAGGCAGCAGCCCCGAGCCTCCTGAACCTCCGAGGCAGAACTGGCTGCAGGTAAGTGTTTGTTTTTCTTTTAAACTGTTTGGTGCATGCGTGTATGTATGAATGTTTGGTGATGAGTGTTGTGAATGGATGTGTTCGTGTGCGTGCGTGCGTGTATGTATGAATGTTTGGTGAAGAGTGTTGTGAATAGATGTGTTTGTGTGCTTGTGTGCATGTGTGTGAGTACATTGTTTTGAGTGTTATGTGTATGTATGTGCGTGAGAGTGTGTCCCATTCGCCCCCCTCCCTCCAAAACTTACCGGCCTCCACTGGCAGTCAAACAAATACATTATGCATTATGGTCTGTGCATCACGTTGGCATCCTTATTTGGGGATATCCTGTGCAGGCTCTTGTTTGCCTAATACACTTTGTGCAAGAATCTGAAGCTGAAATGTATTTGTCAATAGCTATATGAAACTAATTTAGTTTCGTGAGAATAGTTCCAATACACAGTCATTACAATTGTGTCCAAAGCGCATCACATTTGCTGCATGATGGGCTTGTGGGTGATATAGGACCCTATATAGATTTAAAACTGGAACCTACCCCAATACTGGACATTAGTGGCAACTTCTAATCAAGAATTGCAAAGTGGAAAAAACATGGAAACACGGATACACATAAAGTGTCCTTTGACTACGAGATGGAAGTAAAATAGGACCACCTTTGGAGATCACACATCCATCGTCTTAAACCTGGGGAGATGGTTGTATGTACCCTTTTGAAATGATTACTCAAAAATAGTAAAGCATCATCAGTTCCAGTGAAAGGCCAGCGCTGCCCTCGAACATGACTGAGCTCCCGGGATTTCTCAGTGGGGAGCAAAAAAATGTAACTGAAAAGCCTTCCATTCTTCTTCTCCACCAGGCTCATGTGATGCAAATGAACATATGCACTTCGATTTCAGGAGGTGGTGTATCATGTAATTTGAGCGAATCTAGATTATCTATTGAGGCCTAGGTGATTTTGAAGTTAATGTGAAGTTGTTGGAGAGTTATCATAACACCTATGCATGGCAAGCTTCATCTGGGCTGCCAAGTAATTTCTCACTGAGTCAGGGAGACTCAAACTTACCTGGTCAGAATGGTCTCTTCACAACTCATTATGTATTAGTTCACTGCCCATGAACATTCAATAAGCAAGAAATTTACGAAGGTAAAGGGCACTTGTAAGTATCAGGGGTAAACTCTAGAAAACTGACAGAAGTACCATTATCATTATTATTAATATTATTATTTGAATTCTACCAATAATGGACAACAGGAGTTTGAGCCATTATAAATAAAATAATGTAAAGTGTGTGCTCCAAAGACCAAAATGACTGGTATTTGGTGTACATTTCTGGAGATCTCTACGCCCTGTTATTACCGTAATCATCTCTTTTTCCAAATATGTACCTCCCTTTGCATTTCACAAATTTCATATATTAATTTATTTTAAGTGCGCATTTTTTATTTATACATATATATTATATTCAGTGTTGTTTGTACATGTATAACATTTGCTTTACTATAGTTTGTTAGTGTATCAATTATTCACATATGTGTATTCACATAATTGAGAATGTTTTATACAATTGAGTCAAAGTGCAACAAGACTAATAGTTTAATCCTCGCATTTTGCATAATCCGATGGAAGGCCCACCTTTTTCAACATAATTATAAAAACGTATTTAAGAATGGTACAAACAAGTACAAGGCTGAGAGGAATCTTGGATTTCCTGGGAGATTCAGATCAAGCAAGCAGAAGCTGTAAAAGCCTTTGTGAGGGCCACAGTCAGGCATTTCGGAGGCAGACAGGCCTTATCGGCTTGCTGGAGAAACCATATCTATTGAACACAGAGATGGACTACAGCCTTCTTTGTATAGAACACTTCAGTTGTCCCAAAAAGATATGGGGGTAAAAGTTGTGCAGGCCCTCTGCTGCTAAGACTGCTTAGCTAGAGGCAAGAAGGAAGGGGATGGAGAACAGAGTCCGGTTCCATTGTTATCATGTGCAGATATTCTGAAACACCATTACAATGTTGTAATTCGTGTTAATATTTCGTTTTTTAACCACTTTTATGGCCAATATTTTGTTTATGTGTACGGTTAAAACCATACACTTTATATGCACTAGGATAGGACGCTGACTTAAATAAAATTACAAAACATAATACTAATGTTGATTCTTGAGTGTGTCTTTTCATGTTGAAAAGATATTTGGAAATCACTAACAACTTTGAATCTTGTGTGTTTCACATGGCAGTTCGTTTCCTAGAGCGCACCTTTTAACCCCTTCACTGCGGCGGCTATTCCGCCGCAGTGCTAAGGGGGCGGGGCGGCCGCGCCGCGGCCGCATGCTGGTGACGGAACCGCTCCGTCACCAGCCGCGGTTGCGCTGTGCTTATGACGGCGCGGTTCCGTCACGGCCCCGCCCTCTCAATGGAACGCTCAGCGCAGGCGCGGAATCCGCGCCGCGCAGGCGCTCCGAGCGGGCCGTGACGGAACCGCTCCGTCTTCAGCACAGCACGACCGCAGCTGATGACGGAGTGGTTCCGTCACCAGCAGGGGAGGGGTTAATGTTTAGGTGGTTGTTCAGGTTTTCTTTCTCTAGCTGGTAAATTGGCAGCATCTCTGCACTTTCCCAAAAGCCTAATCTTGGGCCATATTTTGCTCCGATTAGAAAACACGAATCAGTATTTCATACAACCAATGATCCACTTAAAGGTCAGCTCACTGTCGAACTGCCCTCTGTCCGCAGTCAGTGATAAAATGTCACGGCTGGACAGATACATTTTTTAGCCCACCAAAAAGCTAAATCTCCTGTACCAGTGCAGATACATTGTTAACGTTATCCAGAGGTATAAAAATATACAATCTACATGCAAAATGCGATGGCACAATAACAGGGTGAAAAATGACTAACAGGCTCTAAATAGCATAATACCTCCTACTATCATTGCCAGCAGCATGGAGAGAGGACAGTTCTGTATTGCTCTTTTACACATGTTATAACCAGTTCAGACACCATTATTGGTTAGTGCCCTAGTGACAGGATGGTTAATCATCTGGATACAAATGCTTCCTGTATGCCATTCTAAGCATACCTTAGATTGGCCACTACAAAATGTCAAATTCATTATCACCATCTAAAGTTACAGTGATAGCTGGATCAGCGGAATCATTCTGATACCTGATTAAAGACTAAAGCCGGCCTTATTAGAATGGACCAACAAATGCAACTTTGGAAAGAGACAATTAGCAATTATTTTAGCTAAAAGTTTACTGACCATATTAATGAGGGACAGAGGTCTAAAAGAAGAATACATGTGGTGTTTTAGTGTCATGAAGTAGAGTGATTAGTGTGTCTTGTAGGGGATGTAAGTCCTTTGTGAATGATTGCTCATATATTTTAAAGAGAAGGTAAATCTGCAAATCAGCAATTTGCTGCAACTCTTTGTCTGGAGCTAGTATTAATGACTGTCAGCACTGATGAGAGTGTTGATAGACAAGCAGATGACATGGAGGCTGGAGGTACCCAGAATGAATCTGTCATGATTGTGAAAAGTAGGCTAAAACAAAAGATTGAATGACCCAAAGTGATGTCTACACGTAAATTGTGTTTTAGATGTAGATTTCTGTTTCCACACAAAGGTTAGTGTCCTGCTCTGGGACAGATATGTAAAGGTTGTGGGAAGGAGAACCATGTTGTGACGGTTTGCAACGCGAAAAACTAAGTGCGTCACGTTGTGAAGACGAAATAGGCACCAGAACATTCCAGAAGCAACGTTCAATGCACAACCACAAGACTAAGTGGCGACATCAGTTAAGACACATCGATATTGAACAAAGTTG
Organism: Lissotriton helveticus; assembly: GCF_964261635.1. Taxonomy (NCBI): domain Eukaryota; kingdom Metazoa; phylum Chordata; class Amphibia; order Caudata; family Salamandridae; genus Lissotriton; species Lissotriton helveticus. The sequence continues at coordinate 1,164,856,702 of NC_136068.1, read as the reverse complement.
ATCATCTTCTAAATCATCATCAAACCAGCTCTTCTATATCAGTATTAAGTAAAAGTGAAAAAAATGAGTTTCATCTTGCTGTTTACCTCCCAAAACATGCGTATGTTGGTTTTGCCATTTGTGAAGACAAATGTCAGTCATAGAAAGATCAACATGCCAAAGCACCAGTCATTCAAATATTGTGCGAAGATCACACTGAATGTAATTGGTTGTTCGATACCTTTCGTTATAGACAGTGGTGCATCAATAAACATTACGCCTGCCATTGCTGCAACATACGCCATCGAAAAACAAAGTGTCAATAAATGGGCTACATCATCACCTTTATAAAGTTAAGGTTCATTTTTAGTGAAAAAGAGCCCATACAAGCGAAGGTGCAAGCTTCCATCCATGTGCTTCAAGGCACGGCATCAAGTGCTTGTCTATTCAGTTTTAGGATAGCCACTGATATGGAACTGATTTCTGTGAATTACGACATGAATGCTCACCATGAAATAGTAATTCAGTTCCCTTCGTTACTTCATAGTTTGAGAAAACGTAAGAATATGAAAGTAAAATTGCAAATTAATGAGGACATTTGTCCCGTTGCTCAGAGACATAGACAAATTGCTTTTCATCTGCAAGAAGCAGTTGAAAAAGTACTGGAATCGTTACTTAAGCATAATATTATTAAGCATTCTACTGGTCCAACCCCATGGGATTCTCTCATAGTTGTAGTGCCTTAAATCAATCAATTAATCAATCAGGGAATTGTAAGCACGCTACTCACCCAAGAGTGTCTCAAGGCGCTGTGGAGGGGGGGTCCGCAGATCTGTTAGCCGAAGAGCCAGTTCTTAAGGGTCTTCCTGAAGGTGTTCAGGGAGGGGGCACGTCTGATGTTTGCCGGGAACTTGTTCCAGGTTTTGGCCGCGATGTGAGAGAAGGATCCTCCGCCTGATCTGGATCTAAGGTGTCTCTTGGGTACGTGGAAATTCATTCTGCCGTTGAGGTATTTGGGTTCAGTGTTGTGTAGGCATTTATAGGCATAGGTGAGGATCTTGAAGGTGACTCTTTTCTCCACGGGTATCCAGTGGAGGCTTTGTAGGTGATTGCTGATGTGTTTGTGCCGGGGGATGCCAAGGACGAGTCTGGGGGCGGTGTTCTGTACCGTCTGGAGTTTGTGGAGTAGGGACTTGCTTATGCCGGCGTAGAGTGTGTTTCCATAGTCCAATCTGCTTGTGATGAGTGCGTGGTTGGCCGTCTTCCTTAACTCATCGGGGATCCATTTGAAGCTGTACGTATATGCGTTGACATGCATCAGGCAAACAAGGCAATTGAGTGAGACCAACATCAAGGTCCACACATTGCTGACATTATATCGCAGCTAAATGGTACAAGATCTTCTCTCACCTTGATTTAAAAAAAGGTTATCATCAGTCGGAACTCGAAAAAGATTGCAGGTACATTAAAAACTTTTCTACACATGTTGATCTGTTTCGATAAAAAAGACTGAGTTTCAGTGCGTCATCCGCTGTACAACTGTTTCAAGACATCATTTGACGTATCATACAGCCTGTCATGAATGCGCTCAATTACAGCGTTAGCATATTGGTTTTCAGAGCTACACAAAAAGAACACGATAAAGCTCTTGCACAAGTGTGTTGTTTACTTGCTGAAGCAGGTTTGACTCTGAATGAAGACTAGTGTGAGTTACATAAGACAAAGCTAAAATTCTTTGGCCATATCTCTTCTGATGGGTGATGACACCGGATCCTGTTTAAGTGCAAGCACTGTCATATGTTGATCCCCAAAAGAAGTTTGATGTGTTTATTTCTTGGCATGGCCAGTTACAGTTCCAAATACATACAAGGATTTGCCATTGTAAGTGCTCTGTTGAGAGCCTTGATGAAAAGAATATTTCATTTCATTGGTCACTTAAATGTGAGAAAACTTTTAAGAAAATTAAACAAGTCATTGAGAATGCTACTGAAATGGCATCCTTCAAACTGAAGCTTCATACAGAGGTTGTTGTTGATGCTAGCCCAGTCGGGTTAGGCTCTATCCTTGCACAACACAGCAGACACCCAAATGCTCAAAGGAACATTGTAGCATATGCAAGTAGAAGTTTGTCTCAAACAGAACATACCTATTCACAACCAGAAAAGAAAGTTTAGTGGTGGTATGGGCTTGTGAATATTTCCATGTATTCCTATACAGAAAACCTTTTACATTGGTAACTGATCATCAAGCTTTACAGACTATATGTGGCAATCCAAAGGCCAAAATGTTTCCTCGCATCAAACAATGGGGACTAAGGTTACAAGAGTATAATTATACCACTATTCATCGTCCAGGGAAGGCTCAGAACTCTGCTGACTACTTTTCCAGAGTGCCTATACAAGGTCACAGGACTCCATCCAAGACGGTCGAGGCCTATATTAGCTTCATTGTAAATCCAAGCACTCCAGCTGCTGGATCATTTGCCCAGATTATTAATGCCACAATCCATGATAGTGACATATTAAAATAGAAGGATATCATTACACATCACTCATGGACCAACACACCCGACCACAGTTATAGTGAATATCAAACATAAAAATTGTCAAGGATGAGCTGTCCATAATTCAGGAAGGAGTTATTCTCGAGGGTCGAGAATTTTGATTTCAGAGAGTCTGCGACAAAAAGTAATTGAAGTGGCACATGAAGGACATCATGGAATCATTGCCACAAAACGAGCTATCCGAGGCTGAGTCTGCTACTCCTTATCTTGATGACAGGGTTAAAAGGGAATTAAAAGCCTGTAATCTATGCAACTCCTTTCTACAAAAACTATTCACTACACTTTGAACATGCCAGAACTCTCAAAGCATGCATGGGAGAGAATAGTCATTGACTTTTTTGGTCCACTCGACAATGGACATCACCTGCTGGGGATTACCGATGACTACTCACAATTTCCATTAATTGGAGATCTTTCATTTGCTATTCAAGAGCAACTAATTGAAAGACTCAATGGCAATCTTTGCTAAATGGAGTGTTCCAGCTACAGTGAAACCGGTCAATGGCCTGCCTTTCAACATTTGAGAGTTCAAAGATTTCTTGGAGCATTTGAATATAAAGCATCAGAGGTGCACACATTTGTGGCCGCAGGCCAACAAACTTGTTGAGTGTTTTATGAGTAGGGTAAAGAAAGCAGTGCAGCGTACTGCACTTGAGAAACTCAATTTGAAAACTGTGTTGAATTCTACCTTGAGTTTATCATTCAACACCCCGCTCAACCACAGGTGAAAGTCCTGAGACATTGATGTTCGGGAGAGCAACGAACACCAAGTTACCTCAATGGACCAATCACGGAAAGAAAGATGAGACAGTGACTCATGAGAAGGACTTGGTTAACAAACAAAAGATGAAAGTGTATGCTGACATAAGATGACATGTAAATAACATTGTCTACTAAAGGGCACAGGGTGACTGCCCAGTGCCCTGGGAAATGTATAACCAGAGACTCTTCTCACTTTAGGCACTAAACTTATCGTTCATCAGATCTAACTGTTAAATGAGAGACTTGGTCTGCAATATCAGTAACTGCTGTTGCCTCCACACCTTTGACACAGATCCTGGATAGTGGTGGTGACAGTTCCCAGTTTCCAAGAGCAAGATCAGGCCAATAATTAAAGCGGCAAGAAGATTTCCCCAACATTCACGGGTGCAGCTAATGTAAAAAATAAAATGGTTAAAAAAAGAGTTTATAACCATTTTATTTTTTCCTCTGCCATTTCCAGCTGAGTGTGAGGGTGGGGGTGGCCTTTGCTACTGATTGGCAGTAGGAAGGAGTGGTGGCTACTTTATTGAAAGTACACATGTCACTTTGCCTTGCTGTCTTGTGACAGCCAGCCCAACATGCACACTTTCAACCTCTCCAACTCGAGCTGTTTTAGAGCTGTTTTAGACAGCCAGTTGGAGAGCGGGTACAGGCCCCCAGTGCCTGAAGGAGGGCTGTACCAGCCTCCTCTAACCAATCCGGGTGTTTTGCTCATGCTGCTTAATAATATTAACAGCACTAGAGCAGTGTCTGGGTTGGTTAGGGGAGTTGGCTCTGGGACCTCACGCTAGGACAACTGGAGAAGAACTTAAAGGACCAGAGGACATGCAGCCAGTGGGTAAGTAAACTTTTCATTTTCTTTTTAAACATTTAAGCAATATAAACAGTAATTAAATCACTTACATGCATTCGATTAACATTAAACATTTTAGCTTTAAACTGTTAATGTCTGGAGAGTAACTTAGTCCATAATGTTAGGGGGGTGTCCAACTGAGGTTTCCTAACTAAAGTTGCAGTGTACCAAACTAGAGAGGACACTGGGCAGGGCGGGGTATGGTTTAGGTTGACATTGAGTTAGGGGAATCAATGTGGAATTTGAAAACGTAAGGAACACTCTTGGTAACACATAAAACCATGAACTAGCAAAACAATTTTGTACACCCCTCACCAAGAACATGCTACAGAGACCAATTGGATAATAAATAAATGATAGACAACTGTATACGCCAAGCACATGACATAGTGCCACTTTTACATGGCGTATACTAGCACATAATGTACAGAAGGCATTGCATTGTTCAATTTTGATACAATGTTGAGTACTTGGCTAGGGTGATTGAATTTTGCAGGCCTTTTTCAAACTTGTTTTGCTAATATGGATCTTAGGTTTAAAAATGCTCAATGCAAGGTCACAGGCCAAACAACTCTGCAGGGTATTAGTGGGATCCATATGTGTACTCAGGCAAACCTAAAGTTTGAAAAATTAAAAGTACACACATCATGCAATCTCAGGCAGTACAGGAAGCCTAGAATGCCCTTGCAGGGTCAGTAGTGCTGTTGCTCAGTTTATGAAGAATTTACAGGTTCATACACCAGGTGGATCAAACTAATCTTATAGATTAGGGTTTCAGACAGGACTGCTGCAATCATTTTGCCCACAAAAATAAACTGTTCTGTTTATGAAAATTTACATATTTTGCTATAAAACTCTTTTCATTTTGGCAACATAAATGTGATTCTTATAAACAATATCTAACTGCTTTGAAGAAAACAAATGTAACATTTTGTCCTGAAATACCAGGCTTTACATTTTTAGTAAATACATGTTTGGTGGCCAAATGTCAACATTAATTTTGTCCGTTTATCTCCAACCCGAGCTGCATTGCCGGGATGAAGACAGCAGGCACGGGCTCCCAGTCTGTCTTGGAGTGCAAATCCAGGATGCTCAGGCCAATCTTGATGCTGCTGTCATGCTGTGAGCAGCATGAAAGCAGCGTCTTGATTGGCCACAGGGGAGCCTTGGAGCCTGTGCCTTTTCGATGGACTGGAGCCAGAGAGGAGCAGAAGGGCGGTGATGTGGCAGATGGCCCGAAAGTTCTTTTTTGTGTATTTTCGTCATTGTTCGTAGTCCCTCCCCCTAACCCGCCACTCTGCCTTGACATCAGCTGCTGCTGAAAGGGTCCCCTTGAATTTGGGCTGTTTCTTTAGTGAGGGGGAAAAAGTTTATTTGAACATTCTATCTTAAGAGTTTTCTAAAGTGAAGGGCAGCTTGGCTGCCATCTCAGGGATGATTCAAGGGTAAAGATCTCTTTATTCTTGGCTACCATGAAGCCATGTTTCTGTGTCATTGGTTGGCATATTATTAGGGTGTTACATCTTCTGAGGTTTATGGTAGTTACATTAAAGAAGGATAAACTTTGCAGGTCACCTAGCCATTGCATTAGAAGCAGTGCAGATGGTAGCTAGAACATTGAATATAATCCCGAATTTTGTACTGGTTGGAATTCAAGACACGTACCTTGAAAGCAGTCATCAGTAGTTTTTTTTCATGTGCTCCTCTGGAATGGAATGTTTTTGGATTCATATTTTCTAAATGTCTGATCGTGGTATAAATATTTTAGTGTTGTGAGAGTCTAGGGTTCTCAGTTTTCCAGTTGCTGCTGGTTGACCTGCTTGTAAAATTTCAAACCCAATGGTCATGGAGGAACAGTTATTTTGTTTGTGGGTCTGGAGGAAATCCTGGATCACTTATGGGTCAGTGGAATCCAAGGCAGTAGAACCTGTACTCACCAGAAGGGAATCATACATCTCACCAACCCATGCCCTCACCAAATCTTCAACTTAGGCGAAGTTAGAATCAGCCACGTACTCACCACTGTGTTCAACTCCTCAATTGCCACAGTTACCTTCTGTGAGGACTGGAAACATGCAGAAGTTAACTCACTACTAAAGAAACTATTGGCAGACCCAGTGCACTCAACAACTTCCGACCGATCTCCCTGCTCCCGTTGCCGGCCAAAGTATTAGAAAAAGCCATCAACCAACAACTCTCTTCACATCTGGAACCGAAAGTCCTACTCCACTCCTCCCAATCCGGATGACCCACAACTCATCCTCTTCCTCTCTAAAGACACCACCAACACCGAGACAAACTTTAAAAACTGCATGACAGACATAACCAATCGGTTGAAGGACAACTGCCTGAAGCGCAACTCGGATTAGACAGAGGTACTGATTTTCAGAAACAAAAATTCCCCTTGGGATGCATCCTGGTGGCTTGGACCTACTCCTGCTCACCATGCTAGAAACCTAAACATCAATCTGGACAACAAGCTAACCATGATGACACAGGTCAACTACATCTCCTTCACCTTCTTATCCTCTGTATCCATCATAAGATATTCAAATGGCTACCCCATAGCTCAAGATGCACCATCACCCAGGCCCTCAACATCAGCTGACTGGACTATGGCAATGCTCTCAACGCAGGGATCATATCTCACGTCCTCCGTTGACTACAGAGCATACAGAACGCCGTAGCCATGCTCGTCCTGGATCTCCCTAGATGAACCCACATCACCCCTACCTCAGGGAAATCCACTGACTCCCTGGACAGAAAAGATGCCAGTTCAAGCTTCTGACCCATGCATACAATGCCCTCCAAAACTGGGGACCCACCTATTTGAACCACTGGCTGAATTTCCATCAGCCCACCAGACACATCAGCTCCGCGTCTCTTTCTCTAACCCTCCCCCTCCCCCAAATTTGACATAGCAGATGCAGAGGTGGCTCCTTCTCCTACCTAGGAGAAAAGAAAAAGAAGTTACCCTTTCATCGATGGACCTCCCCAACTTTTTTCAGTGTTCCAAAAGTCCCTGATGACCTGGTTATTCGGCTAATCAACTGAAACCCTGCCTGCGCCTGGATACCCTCACGGGTGACAAGAAGCGACCTACAAATCTACTGATTGATTTATATAGCCATTCACAACTGGCAAACAAATAGTTTTTGGCAATGTACTCAATTCTGAACTGCTAGGTGCTGTCCCAGCCATTCTTGTATCAAGGCACTGTGGGCCAGATGTAGGTAAAGTTATTTTGGCGAGTCCTTAATAGCGATTTTTACTGAATCGCTATTAAGGATTCACAAAATGGAATGTATGTAGGAATCGCAATAATAATTGCAATTCCTCAATATTCCTTAACTGCGAATCGCAAATTGAAATTCTGTGAATTTCAGCGTTTGCGATCGCAATTTGGCTTCCTACATCTGGCCTAATGTCTCAAAAGTTACTATTTGGAAGACAGTTGGGAGGCCAGAAACCGATTGCGAGAAAACATCCAGGATTCAATCCACCTGACGCACCCAGCACCAGCATTGGCAGAGCGACGTCCTGCCCAGGAGCACTCTCACTTGAGAGACTTTGTTCTCCATTGCCGACTACTCAGTATGTGGCATTTGCCGCTTCGTGGGGATTTGAATCTCCAATGTTGCTCCTGGCCTGTCAACGCCTAGTCAGAGGTAGTAAGCGCTACATCAATACAAATACAATTGCAATGCACATTCTGATCAATTCCATGCCCTGGTCCCCGTCACAATGTTGTATACAGCCGCTAGAGAAACAGCCACTCTGAACATACCAGAATTCATGCTTGCTGAGCGGACCCGAACCATCAGTCACCTGTGTCATGCTACCTGATTAACAATCAATTTTGTGGGGATGTTGCACCCCACATGCCCTCTATAAAGATAGGCCCCTGGTTAATGAAATACATGTCAGCGATTTAGTTACTGTTTATATTGCATGCGTGTTATTATTGTTTATTACACATGCCCACAAATACATAAGTAGCGCCTTGTATTTGCTACCCTGTTCGAGGGAAATTTCCTTTTTTCTAAAATCATTGGCAGGTAACTCACAACCCTAGCCTGCCAGAGCTAAACAGGATGCAGCAGGTTTCCAACCAGGCATGTGTTTTTTGCTAACAATACATATTTCTGATACATCCTAATCGATAACGGCTCTAGTATCTAAAGGACCTCAGTAAGAGCGATGCAAACATACCCTGACAAATTGTTTTTAGACCATGTTGGCATTCGACTACCAAAAATTACAGGAGCAGCTTAGATTTCTAAAAATGAACACTTCGCCATTAACATATGGAGAGGCAGGATCAGGTAAAACACAACTTTCAATTAAGATGTGCTCGGTTAGGCCGTGGCTGCAAAAATGTCACATTGTCTAAAAAAATTCCAGATACAATTGTCCTACATCTTAATTGAGTTGGTAGGGATTTGTTTTTCCAGCTTCCAAAACAAATGTGAAAAACCAGATTGTTGCGTTTTCCATTCACTCCGAAATCTTAACTTCAATTTCATGCGCCGTTCTGGATTAATTTAAATGCAAGGAACAATAAGAAGAAAGCATGCCATTTTGTTTTCTTAGTTAATTTTATTTCTGTGCGTGCTTGCATAGGGGGATTTTAGGAATGATGCTCCAAGTGATCACTCTGTTCTGAAGTGTGCTTTTGGAGGAACACTAATTCTGCTGTATTTCTGAAAGAATTGTGCATCATCTACAAAAGACTGAGGGGGTATATTAACTAAGATCCTCGATACATGCAATATGTGTATATGAGCCCCCGTGTACCAAGAGGTCAGAGGTCGATGACGCACATTCACTAAAGTTAGAACAATACTCCTGAAATGTAACACAACATAGCGCTGCACACGCGGACCTTAGAAATGGTAAGTAAATTTACTCTACCGTTTGCATCACATTGCAATACACAAGTACCCATTGCAATACTTCACAAACTGGCACATGCATCAATCAAAATTGCCCCCGGTAAAATTGCGAATCGGTAAAACAGGCCGTTACCGAACACAAAACATCATTTCCCAATGCATCAACCCCAATACCCCAAAAACCTCCAGATTCGCAATTTAACCCACACTGTAAATTACCGAATCGCAAAATAGCGATTTAAAATTACTGATGCATTCAATTGCTCCCGGAAATAGCGAATCGCAAATAAATAATCGCAATGGAATGCATCAAACTTCGCAAATACCGAAAATCCCCAAATTCGCTATTTAGCATGAGCAGAATGAGGGGAATCCCAACCAGGAGGTAAAGTTCATGAAAGAAAAAAAAAGAACATTTGTGAAACAGGTGAATACAATCAGAAACCCTTCAAGAATGGCATTGGAGACCCGGTATGTTAACCAAAATGGCTGCCCTATACGTGCTTGCAAGGAGGATGAGAATTAATGCAGCAGCACAGCGCAGGAGGAGGATCCAGGAGAGGGTATTCAGGGTGCGCATCACATTGCTGGGCCAAAATGACGACAACATTTATGACAAGTACAGACTAAATGTGCCTAATTGCCGACCTGTAACCACTTCTGCAGCACCAGACCCGTAGGACCAATGCCATCCCTGTGCACGTCCAGGTCCTATGCAGTCTGCACCTGCTGACATCTGGAAGTTTCCAGGGTGTCGTAGCCGTTGCCGGAGGCGTATCACATAGTGCACTTTCACGCTTCTTCAGCAAATTCATTGATGCATGCTGACAATGATACATACCCACATCACCTTCCCCACAACCCCACAGCAGTTGAACTGGACCAAACAGGACTTAAATGAATGACTGAATGAATTAGGAATTTGTATGGCGCAACTTAACCCGGAGGCATCAAGGCGCATAAGATGGAAAAACAACTGAGTGGCATCTGAAAGAAGCGGATTTTACAGGTAGGATTCTGCGAATAGCCAGGTTTTTTTATTTTTCCGGAAAAGGGCAAGAGATGGCTGGCCCTTAAGGTCAGCTGGAAGCGTGTTCCACAATTTGGGGGCGAGGAAGAAAAAGGCCCTCCTTCCCCACCTGGCCATGACAATCCGGGGGGTCGCCAGAAGATTTTTGAGAGCCGATCTCAGGGCCCTGCCCGGGGTATAGAAGGACACGAGAGACCCAATGCCCTCAGCACCCAGGCCGTGTAGAGCACGGTAGGTCAGAACCAGAACCTTAAAGTTAATCCTGGCCTGTACAGGTAGCCAGTGGAGGTTTTTTTCTGATTCCTGTAACAGAGACACGTCTGGGGGCATTCACCACAAACCTGGCTGCAGCGTTCTGGATAATCTGGAGGCGATGAATAAGCTTTTTGCAAATGCCAAGATAGAGGGCATTGCAATAGTGCAGGCGGGGTGAAACGAGGGCCACAACAACCTGTTTCCGGGCATCAGGGAAGAGGTAGTGTACTAATTTCCTGAGAATCCTCAAAACCCCACAGCAGGTCGAAACAGTTTTGTTAACCTGTTTATCAAACGCCAGTGTGGTGTCGAAGGTGACCCCCAAGTTTCTGGCGACCAGAGACGGCTTGGGACAAGTTCCAAGGGAGGATGGCCCCCAGTCATCCGACCAGAGATCTTGTTTACCACCAAAGATGAGGATCTCGGTTTTTTCCCCATTTAGCTTGAGGAAGTTTGATGACATCCAGCCTGCCACGGCTTCCATACATTTCTTAAAATTAAGGGCCGTGGACTCCACAGAATGAGATAGGGAGACCATTATCTGGGTGTCGTCAGCGTACGATAGGACTTCCAGTCCGTAAGATCTAACAAACCTTGCAAGAGGGGCCACATATATGTTGAATAAAGTAGGGCTCAAGGATGAGCCCTGTGGGACCCCACAATGCAAAGGCTTAGCAGAGGATAGGAAGTCACCCAGTTTGACCTTTTGGGCACGATGGTTAAGGAAGGATGTCAAAAGACCGAGAGCCGGTCCAACCACTCCCATCTCTCCGAGCCGCATAGTCAAGATGGAAGGGGACAGGGTGTCAAAGGCGGCTGTAAGGTCGAGCAGGATCAAGATGGTAGGATGACCTCGGTCGACCTTAGCGCGGATGTTGTTGACCACCACTGTGAGGGCTGATTCGGTGCTATGCGCCTTTCGAAAGCCATGCTGTGACGAATCTAGCAGGCAGGCATTGTCCAGAAAGGCGCTGAGGTGGTAGTTGAGGTGGGCCTCAAGCATCTTGGCTGGGGCAGGGAGAAGGGAAATAGGACAAAAGTTTTTAAGGGTACCGGGATCCAAAGTTGGCTTTTTCAATAAAGGTTTTACAATAGCCAACTTCCATGATGCAGGTAAGACGCCATTTGAAATTGACGAATTCATAACATCAAGGTAGGGGGGAGCAGAGCTTCTCTACAGTCTTTCAGTATTTTGAGAGGGCAGGGGTCCAGGGGAGAGCCCGATTTAGGTTTGTCCAGAAGAGCATTTAAGCCTTCATAGGAAAGGAGGGGAAAATTGGACAAACGTCCTAGAGATACCGAGAGCAAAGCAGAACGGGGCAGGGGGTCTGAAGGCAAGGAGGAATCCTGAGTGGAATTAAGGGCTTCTAGGGCAGAGTGAATATCCACGATTTTGGTGTAAAAAAACATGGAGATCTGGTCGCAGAGTTCTTGAGACGGGACGGTGGAATCTGGAGACGGAGTGGTAGACAAAGAGTCGACAATTTTAAAGTGATCTTTAGGGGAACTGAGAGAGGAGGTCAGGTCGGTAAAGTAGGATTGTTTAGCCACTAGAATTGCGGCCTTATAACCTAAAATAAGATTTTTATGTTTGATCCTTTCATCAGGGTCAAGGTGAGTTCTCCAAAGTCTTTCTTGTCTTCTGCATTCCTGCCTACGTAGTCTAAGGGAGTCGGAGAACCAAGGGGCCGAAGGACGTTTCCTGGCGCAATAGTGGGGCTTGACAGGGGCAAGAGTATTGACTGCTTCTGAAATGGCGTCGAACAGCTCCTGAGCGGTAGTATCCGTATCAGATTTGGAGGAGGAGCTGAGATTAGCAATGAAGGGGCTAAGGGCTATGTTATTAACGCCTCTATAGTTCCTTTTGAGAGTCCAAATGCTATTTTCCTTTGGAGGCAGATCCCGTCGCCCAGGATCAAACTCAAAGGGGACTGCCTTATGATCAGACCAGGAGAGGGAAAAGGGAAGGCCTACTTCCAATCTAGGGTCATTTGTAAAGATCCCGTCTAAAGTATGGCCTGCCGAGTGGGTAGGACATCTCACTTTTTGTAGGAGCCCACAAGAAGCCAGGGAGTCCACAAGGGATATGGTGTCAGGCGAGTTGGAGTTTTCGAGATGGAAATTGAAATCCCCAAGGATGGAGAAATTGGGCACATCAACATAAGGTTCAATGATTTCCAAAAGACTAGCGGCAAAGGCCGACCTGGGACCAGGGGGTCTATAAATTAGAACACCCGTAAAGGACACAGTGGGAGAGGGGCTAAGTGTAAAATGAGCAGCCTGGAAGGAGTTTTGAGGGGAGGGGAGGCATTCTACCAATTGGCACAATTACCCCATGTCATAGGATGCATTGACTGCACGCAAGTCCCAATCTGTCCCCCCTCAGCCAACAAGTACATATTCCGCAACCGGAAGTCCTATCACTCGATAAACGTGCAGGTCATGTGCAATGCCAAGCACATCATTAAGGACATTGTAGCGCAATTTCCCGGGAGCACACACGACTCCTACATATTTAGACACAGTGGCATCCACAGGCGTATGCTCAACAGTGAATTCGGAGAGGGACACCTATTTGGTACATACATATACCTATTTGTTACGCCATTCATCACATATGTAATTGTATTTATGCTGCTAACCCTTTGCTCCCCACCCTGTAGGTGACAGTGCATACGCCTTGCGTGAACATCACCTCACTCCCTACCTCAACCCACCGACACCTCTGGAGCAGTGCTACAACACGGCACATATTAGTACTAGGAATGTGGTAGAGCGAACATTTGGTATCCTTAAAAGTCGCTTCAGGATCCTACATAAGACGGGAGGTGCATTGCAGTATAACCCTGTAACCTGCTGCAGGATAATAGCAGTGTGTGCCATGCTGCACAACATTGCGACATGAAGGGGGATACCAATAGAGGTGGACGGAGATGACAACGTTCGTGATGACCAACTCCCGCACAACACCTACAGGCACACGTGCCAAACACAGCTGAAGGTCAAAGGAGGCGGACATACATCACACAACATCACTTCAGAGGCAGGTAAGAATGAGCCATCACAATATATTCTGGAGTGCAAATGTTTCATTCACATGAACACTTCTCAGGGTAAATATACATAATACGTAAACATGACTGTGACTCAACACATTGTGAAAAAATACATATCCGTTGGCATCACGGGAGTACGATCACAATATGTAAGTGGCCCATGGTTACACCACCATGGACAAATAGGCGGTAATGCATGTCTATTGCCGCTTTCTACGTATCCCCAGTCTCCTGTTGCATGGCTCCTCTACATCACCACGATGTGTGTCGGTGGCTGTGGAGCTGCGTGAACTGCGCCTCCTGTTACTGGTCTCTGGCACAGACGCTACTTACACTCGATGCCGCCTCACTGCCCTCCTCCCCTCCCAAGTTGCTGGCACTAAATGTGACAGACTGCAGATGTTCAACTGCAGTGGTCAGCTGACCTAAGGCCTTCACTACATCCCCGCAGTAATGACCTAGGTCTATCTGCAGTGATACGGATCTTCGTGACAAAACAGCAGTGCTGTTGCGGGGCTTAGTGATGACCCTAGTCAAGCAGTAGAACGGAGCAAGTTCTGCAGATGCCTCCTGCGCTCGCTGTGTTGTCCTGCTAGGATGGCACCGGTGAGCTCCTGTAGGGTGTTGTTGATGTCATGATTCCCCTCTGCTACTACTCTGGTCAGTTGATGCACAGCGTCTGACATTGTGCACATGTGTTTTGCCAGTTTGGAGAGGTTGAAGTTCATTGTTCCCATATGTCTCCCCTGCAGGCACTGAACACGCAGCATCAGGGACTCTACCCCACCATAGACGTTGGTAGGCTGTTCAGATCCCTCAGCAATACTGATCATGGTCCTGCGCTGCTGTCTGACTTGCCATGTGCTGGTGTTGGAGCTTGCGTAGTGACACGTGACTGGCAGGGAACACTTGTGGGTGCTGGACTCGGCTCCTTCTCAATTACTTGCAGGGAGGGGACATGTGCCCTGTGTCTTAGTGGTGTTGGTGGTAGTGGTGTGATGGTGGTGATGTCGGTGGTGGCGGTGGTGGTGCTGGTGTGGATTGACGTCCCTGCGGAGTCTCTCCATCGTTGTCGGCCGGTGTTTCGGAAATGATGAGGCGTTCGCTGTCATCAGTGTCCACCGGAGATGCATCTGTATGTGAAAAAGTGCATTGTTATTTTATTTTGTTACTTTATTTGTTTATCATTTTGCATACTTTGAACATATTAAATGACATATTTAGACAGACTGTTAAACCTGTGCTGCTGGTCTCATTTCTTGCGCATTGGTGATCATACATTCACACTTGGCTGACATGACTACAACTCCCAAGATGCAACACTTCTGTGAGGGTATATGTGTTATGCACTTCTTCCTGCACACTGTGATTAGCCTGGGGGGATGGGCATGGGTATACAATATGCAGCGAATCAGCACATGCATGCATCTTACCTTGTTCTATGGTCGCTGCGCCTAAAGTGTTCATTTGGGTAACTCCCATGACTGCCTCTGGCTATATAGTCCCCTCAACGAGGTCCCCCAGGGCTGTGTTGGCAGGTACTCTGGATGGACCCCCTCCTGTGCCAGCTGCTTCCTTTACCCTTTCCGCAATGCGCTCCTTTGCCCTTTTCCTGAGGTCATACAACCTCTTTTTCAGATCGTCAATGCTGCGGTGCGTGACTCCTACCGCATTTACCCTCTCCTTGATGCGCCGCCAGATCTTGCGCTTCCTGGCTTCAGGCACCTTGAATGACAGCTTACCAAAACGCTTGTCATGCTTGCTGCTCACCCCCTCTATCAAATGTTCCAGTTCCCTATCAGAGAAATTTCTCTTCCTCTTCCTGGACGTGTCTTATGGTTTTGGTGCATTCTTGTCCATCCTGGATAGCTGTGGTGTGGCTGGGTTGTGAGGGTGAAGTCTCTCAGCTCAGCTCCTATGCTCTGCCACCTCCACTGAGCTCCTCAGGGCACTGAATGAAGCATGGTCTAGATGACTTCCTGGTTGTGATGTCATCAGCCTGCTTCCAAAGCGACCCGTTTTTTGCGAATTCGCAGTTTCCAAAAATAATAATAGATATATTTTGAGGACTCGCTATCGTGTATTCGGTGTTTTTTTGCAATTGTTACAGAATCGCTAAGAAATACCGAATCTGTTGATGCATCCCGGAAAACGAATCCTTATTTGCGACTCCTTATTTATCGCTAATAAGGACTCGTTTTTTCCGAATTTTGATGCATGTTCATCAAAATGTATGTCTTAATGTATTCTTGGTGGCTATTAAACAGGGGGCGTTCTAGCAAGAAATAATGAGTTTTGTTTAAGGTGAGTCTCCAGTTAAACATGACATAGTAGCCTTGAAAACCCAAACATACAACACCACATAAAGGACATTATGGACTATTTAGGGGCCGATTCCGATCTGAGTCGGAAAGCACTCTGACCGAGCCGGATCCGGGGTGATTTTCAACCGATCCGGACTCCTGCAGTCCCACCGAGTGAGTACGATGCAGCCATATGCTGTCGGACTCGGTTTGGTCGGACTCCCATAGAAGTCAATGGGAGCCGGTCGTACGACATGTACATGGCCTCCCAGTGACTGAATGGGTACGTCGTGGACAAGTGCACCCCCTACAGTGGGTACCCGTCAGTGCCAGCGGAACAGTACATGCCTGTGTTGGGGAGACCCATGGGTCTCCCCCTGTGTCCGAGTCGTAAGGCTGCGGGTAACAGGGGGTCCGACTCAGACCCCCGAAGTCCAAATCCGGGAGCTATTGCGAGCCGGACGCTCCGACTCGATCTGGCTGTCCGAATCGAGCATAGTACTAGCTCGGTCGTGAAACGTCACCATTGCGCGCCACGGTTTGCTTGTGACCGAGTCCTACAGAGCGGTTCGGACCCGGAAACGATTCGGACGGAGATTTGTGCTTGTTCGCATCATACTTCAACGTCCAGATCCGTGTACGACTCGGACGGAAATTCAGCCTCCGAATCGAATCCGCTAATGCCAAACCCGATTCGGTGCCCTACCGACCGAGATCGGAATCGGCCCCTGAATGTTGGTGACAGTGGACTGGGATGAGATGGTTAAATTTTGTATCCCAGGATAACCCCTTTAAAGCTTCTGGCGCTTCCTTCATATCCAGCGGTGTATGAGAGTGCGAGAAAACAGGGGCACAGACTGCATGTTTTGTGCATGGTCGGAGATCTCGTTTTGTATAGGCTTCTGACATCATGCTGTGGCACCAATGTTCTTTTACCATGTGGACAGAATGTGGGGCTAGCCTATGGATTGGAGGAAAGTTTCTATAGAGTATGTCAAAATTACATGTCTTCAATTATTCCATGATGTTACAATCATGTCCTAGAGCTCTACTCTTAGATCTCATTGCTTTCCTATTAGAAATGCAGTTGTCCTATAAAACTGACCTTTAAGAATCCCACCAGCGATCTTTCCTACTGTTCACCTGCTCATTTCCTAAGCTTTTTGTATGAAATGTAAGGACTTCTCCAGAAACTATAAAAGGATCACTAGGAAATACATGAGTTGACGCACGCATGTGCAACCACCAGTTCAAACTAAATGATGGGAAACAGAAATCCTACTTGAATTTAGACCCTCCCTAGTATGGGAGCTGCCTTTCTAGCACCATGCATTGGCGAACGTCTTTAAAAGTATCATGTGTTAAGAACCTGGGAGTAAAATTCAACACTAGCCTATCTTTACCTAATCAGAGAAACACTTTTGGTCAGTTCTTGTTATTTCCATCTACATGTTCTGCAACTGCGGGGCCTACGCCACCAGTGCGAAGGCCTTTTGTGAATCAGGCCATTTGTCCTTAAACTAAAAAAACTGATTTTATATCACCTGCCGTGGCATCGTCACATTGGTTACCTGTCTAACAGCAAGTCATTTTTAAATAGCTTCACCTTGTTGATATTACCCTCTTTGATCCAAATCTCTCTCCCCAACTCATCGTTTTTAGTTGTACCAATCAGACATCATCCACGATTTTCACATTTTTGGTAACTGTGTCCATATTCAAGCATTTAATTATAGGCATTAGAGCCTCCTTGGTAGCTGCCAACAGGCTTTGGAATGCTGTTCCAGTTGCCTTAATAGGTACTGCCACCCTTTTTAGGTCTCGCCTAGGCAGCGCTTGCGCTGTCTCGTTGAGACATGCAGTATATACTATAGCGTAGAAGCTTTCTAGAAGCTCCGCCCACTCTCTGTCCATCGTTTTGATTGGCTTACATCCTAAATGCTGCCTTCTGATTGGTTCCAGGCTTGTTAGTTCCTCCTCCTGATGGCCATGTTGTCATTTGTATTCTTCCCTGGCAATTGGCCCCTTTACTCCAACACTATTTTCTGCCCTGTGTCCCCCTCCCACTTCTGCAGTTTGTCACTTCTTGCACCCCATCATACCCTCCACTCCTGTTTGTGCCTCCTTAAATGCCCGCACCCCATTTGTAATGCAATACGTCTCGCGTAAACGCTAGTTGTATTGCATTGCAAATGCTTATTTTAAAGTAGTGCGCAGTCATTCACAAACACGCCCACCACACAGTTTGTGCTACGCTGTGAGCGCAAGCCCACCCCGCAATGTGGTTGAGCAGGAGCCCACCCTGCATTTTGTGGTCCTTGAGGCGGGAGCCCACCCCGCAGTTGTGCTCGGTTAAAGGCGGGAGCCTACCCCACACTTCGGAGCCGGAGAAAGCAGTGCGACCCGGAAGTCAGGCGCCCGTGCCTGGTTGTAGGCAGAGTCCGAAAAGGAAGCGCAAAGACCGAAAGTCAGGTGTCTCACGTCTGAGTGTGTGCGGGGCTCCCTTGCACCGAGGAGAGCCCTGCACACCGGCCAGAGGAAGACGGAGCTTCCCCGATTGCTCCGACGTCGGAGAGGGGGATTGGAGCCTTGCAGGCTTCCAGAAGAAGGACCTGAGCCTCCCGGGCTCCGTGCTACTGATCGCTGCCTGCCCCCAGTTCCCTCCACAACACAGCCCGGTGAGTAGGGCCGGTCGGGCGCATTGTTGGTGTCCAGTGGACCAGCAGGTCGCAGCGATGCTCCCAAGCAGGAGGTGGGGAAAGCAGCGGTGGCTGCACTGAGTCTGTTGATCTGTTGGCGATATTTGCTGAGCTTCGTAGCCAAGTTTGCTGTGTGTAAGCCAAATAGGCACAGTCATGCATGCGCAGCCAGCGCAAATGTGTCATACATGCATGGAGGCACGTTTATATAGTGCTTAGTACGCCTGGCGCGGCGTTGCATTAGTCCGTTGCGCTATCTTGCCACTTCAAATACAAAGAGCAGAGTAACATATGTACACATTATGACTCATCTGAAGCCTGTGTTTTTTTGCAGCACAGAAACTGGGAAAAAGGCAGTTTGGTGTGCGGAACAGGCATCTAAACTCAAAAGCGGTGGGGATCCCAGACCAGCACCCACATTTGCAATATTTGTAGACAGCCGGGGCGCATCTGAGAGGTTTGCTCATGCATTTTGCTGGGACTAATCATTCATTGACCTCAAGTTTTTTTAGGCACAGCTGTTGTCCTGTGGAATATGTTTTAGTAGGTTTGTCGCCAGAGCCCTGAGATGATATCAGCGAGCTGAGAATGAAGCGTGCATACATGTTAATGTTTCGGACATGTTTCTACAGAAAAGTGTCTCCTTATAGGGCCGTTCTCCACAGTTAAGTCGCTCAAAAGTGCCTCTGCCCGGGTCTTGGTTCTGGGCAGAATTCCCTTGACGAAGTCATGCATGAGATCTATGTGGTTCATGGACGAATACAGCCAGGGCCTTTTTCTGCAATAAGTTTCAGTGGTTGTTTCTATATTTGCAATTTACAAATAAGCTCTCCCACTGCTTCTCTCTGAAACCTGATTCATGAGTGAAATCACTAGATAGTTGGCATAAAAGGGGCAGTGTGTAGTGTAGTTAGTACCTGGAAGAAGAAAGTTTAGGACCTTGGATAAGAGTGACTGTTTCTTGGACTACCGCAAATGTCTCACGACTTTGTATTAGAACATGACAGGACCCTGGGACATAAACAGGTCCACTGGAACTACACGATCCTGCGGCCACAGCTGTTTTCACATAACTATAGATTTGCTGCGTTTGCCACATAATCCACCATCTGCTGCATATTCTGAAGATTTTAACAACAAAAAAATTGATTCTAGCTCAAACGGATGAAAAGTTCCTAAACTGCAGTAACTTGTTCGCGTACACTGGAAGGCCAATCCCAAAGGTTAACTGGTCATCGTTAATCTATTTATTTCTGTATTTGGTTATAAAAATTGCACTAATGAGGTGAAATCTTTGCCTAGACAGTATTACTGTTTGTAAAAATAACAAAATAATGAAGTAATACTACAAAAACAATGTACTGTATTATGTCGCATAATTTGGCCTTTCTTACTGTAAAATGTAGTCAACCCAGCTGCATATATTGATGCCCCCCTGCCACATAATTCCAATGACCCTGGTATAAATTATTTAATAGCACCCATGCCAAGACAGTTACATTGAGCCTCTATTTGTGAATGGTGTGATATGGTCTGCAGCCTAACAAGGAGTGTTCAAAGCTAGTTGATCCATTAAACAGCTTACATTTCGTCACATTGCTTGACTTTTCACCCATGGCAACGTAAGAAAAATCACTTCCCAAAAGAGGTTTCAAATAAGATTTACTACTCCCCTTTATTTTTGGAAGGCACTTTGCAGACAATTGCCAACTATCATAATAGTAACTCCCAGTCTCTCCTGTTCTTATTTAAGAATACATAGCATGTTGGGACTTGTAGGCCCATGCTTGCAATTGCAAATGTGTGAAACTACAGGTCTCAGAATGGTAAAAAAAACGAATTTGGAACAACTAAATATCAGCCTCATTACTAAGGCCAATTGAAAGATGTACTGCTTCTCTGTGCTCGTTTTAATAGCATCATAGTGTTTGAGGCTGCGTGATATCTAAGACTAGATTTTCATAATCACACTAAACCAGTTATGGCATCCATTGGAATTCTAAAATATAGAATTTATACTGATGGTTTTCTTTGTCTGCATAGCTAAAAAAGTATAAGGTCCCAAAGGCAAGACTGATTGCGTTGCAAATGCTTGTTACGGAATGCTCTAAAAACTTGGCGGTTTTCCTGTATGTAATTAGAGCTAATCATGGTTTAAATCTTTTGCCCTGTTTCTCCTATACCAGTCTGGAAGTAAATATAGCCAAGAAACATATATGGTGAACATTAGCACTTAATAAAAACATTTTTTATTAAACCAGCATCTTCTTTTGCACCACTGCCTTAGGTATTAATTACGTCTTGTGTCACAGCAAGGTTATATTTACTCTTTCTCCGCCCCTTTGCAATCAACAGGGGAACAGGGCAGGGTTGTCCCTTGTCCATTATCCTTTTTGCGTTATACATGGTTCCACTTGTGGATCGGATTAGGGAAAACATACTGATTAGGGCTATCCCCTTGATAAACAGAAATATAAAATGGCCCTCTATGCTGATGACATAATGATCTCACAGACACAACCCCTTACTTCACTTCCAACCCATGTTGAAGAACTCGAGACATTTGAAAGAGCATCTGACTTCAAAGTAAATATCCCAAAACTCAAGTTCTTAATTTAACTGTACCACAGACCAATCAGGCCCATTTAGAACAGTGCTTTCCCTTTCCATGGGCAACTAAGGGGGTGTTATATTTAGTGCTCACATTGTGCTCCTCCATCGGAGAGATGACAGAGTGTAACTGCTTATCTATCCTGGACACAGTACACAAAGATCTCCAGAGCTGGAGGAAGGGAGGCCTGTCATGGTGGCTGGGTAGACTTGGCGCAGTGAAAATGACACTGTTACCCAAACTTCTATATGTTATGAAGATGCTTCCTTTAAGTCCACCCCCACATATGCTAACCAAACTCCACAACATTTTAGAATCATAAATATGGGAAGGCAGGAAACCCCACATGGCCAGAAATCGGGCATACCTATCTGTCACTGATGGAGGACTTGGAGTTCCACAGCTTACCCACTACTATTTAGAGGCCCATCTTAGTTACATGGTCATATGGGCTAGGCCCCCTACTGAAAAACATTGGTACTTCATTGATCAGACAGTAGCAGGGATCAATATGTGGAGGGTCCCCTGGCTTCATAAAAATATCACCCGACAGAGGTATACAACTCCCCTATCACCAGAGTGACCAGGACGGCATGGAACAAGGTGATGGTGGCAAAGGGACTGTCTTCCCCTATCTCCACACTCCACCCCATCACAGGGAATCCAGCATTTCCTCCAGCATACACGGTCACAGAAAAGCATGTATGGCAAACAGCCAACTGGAAATGAATTGGATTATTGTATGACCCTATAGGGTCACTATACTTTCTGCAGCGTCAACGCAACTACGGCCTTCCTGACATTGAGTTCTGGCATTATGCAATAATAAAACAGTGGGTCGCCCACCTGTCGATCTGCCCACACACTAGTGGGCCACTTAATACATTTGATTCACCTACATGGATGACAAACATACTTTCAGACATTTAAACATTTTTCAACTTGCCTATAGACAACAGCAAATCCCCAGCTCAGAGGCCATTGGAGGCTGAATTAGAATGCACATTAACGTCTAAGGAATGGTCTGATATTCTCTGCAGAGACCGCACTTCATCCATTAGTGCTGATGGGAAATAATTCATGATGAAAATGGCAC
Source organism: Lissotriton helveticus (assembly GCF_964261635.1). NCBI lineage: Eukaryota > Metazoa > Chordata > Amphibia > Caudata > Salamandridae > Lissotriton > Lissotriton helveticus. The sequence continues at coordinate 1,164,834,600 of NC_136068.1, read as the reverse complement.
ACCTTTGGCATTCAAACCCAGCCAGGGTGGCACTCTGAAAGACTCACAGCACAGGCTCATGTTGGAGCAACTGTGGCCAGGTAGGCACGCTTACCCCCCTCCTCTGGAACTGTGCCAAACTCCTGTGATACTGGAAAGGGGTTCTCAAGGACATAGATGAGATTTCCACAACCAACTTTTCCCGCTTTCTCAGCTATACCCTGCTAGGGCTCCCGAACTAACTGACATACTTGCTCAACTCTGACAGAGGAATGGCAGTTATACTGGAACTCTGGGAAATGCAACACGTTCTCTTATTGAACTGGGGCAAGGACTAATTACATAAGCTATTGAACACACTAGCTATGAAGATCACAGCCTTCGTAGAAGGGACACTGCACCACATCAATAGGATAGTGGGGCCCCTGCATTCAATTCCTAGCACGCGACCTACAAGAACTTTCATATCCAACATATCTCAGGGTGCTTAGACAAATTGGAATGGAACAGAAAACCAAAAGAGAGCCCCTCGAAAAGGAGATAGGGAAAGAGCGCAACTTCTTTGTAGGACGGGAAAGAAAATATTCTTTTTAAATAGCCCTCACCCACCAGGGTTGCCCCATGGTGGCATGCTTCATCATAGGGGTCTTCCCTGCCCTACTGAGGATAGGAAATGCTGCTACCTACGGAGACGCAGGAGCACTATGTAATTGCTAGTTATTGGTGTGGGCTACTTATTTGAAAAACAGGGGGTTGATTAAAAATATAAGTCTAGTAGGGAAAAAAAACTTTATTCACTCCTCTAGTTTGATATGTTAAAATATGGGGATGGTTGGAAACGTTACTGATATATGAAAATTGTTTTTGATGGTGACTTGGTGAAAATAGTGCCAAAAATAGGTACAATGTGTGAGCACTCCATGTGCACTATTGTGACGTATAATATATAAAAGAACACACAGACATATAGTGACTGACAACACACACTTGTATCAGCATTACATACACGTTTAAGACCATGAATGCGCCGCATGAGGCCAGCGGGGAAAAGTTGGACGCCTGTAATCAAACCCTGCATGTAATGTGGGGAAAGAGGTCTCAAAGAGATTAAATGAGGCACAAGAATTTGGAAAGATACTCGCATGTGCTGTGCGAGCTTGGGTTTTGTCACACTTACTTCTTCAAAGCTACTCCCTTTTTGGAGAACCAGATTCGATCGCCCGGGACTCCGGAGTCCCAGGTTGATCTAATCAGGTTGTCCAGCGAAACACCAATGCAACTACCATTTGCCTCCAGGATGTTAAAACAGTGCTGGTGCCTGTCATAACCTGGAAGTCCCACCCCCTGATCTGAACTGGCCTGCTTGTCAAGGAGCCACAGTCTCCAGAGACCAGTCCACCATAGTCTAAAAGGGAAATACCTCAGTTGGTTTCTTAAAGTGGCCCGCAAACACCCAATCCCTTGCTGTTTGCTGAGACAATGTTTGGTTTTAGTGCCAGAGTACCCTTGCGGGGATGAGGGGAATGATACCTGTGCTCATGCATTTTGATCTGTCTTGGTATAGAGGAGTGCAGATCAGAATAGGATTTCTTAATGAATCATCCGAGGGAGCCAGTGAGGTTTCTAAAGTACCGGAATGCTGTTCTGGCTTTTGTCTATGCTGAGACTTAGTTTGGCTTATGCAAGTTCTCATTTAAAAAACAAAAATCACAATTATGTCCTTGCATACAAAGTTGCCTATATCTTTATGTGACAATTTTGAGGTCAGAAGATGGCTGGTAGATATTTTTACAACCAACTTTGCTGAAAATGATACATTGTACCACATGAATTCCTTGTTTTACCAATAATTTTAAGGAAAAGCACCAACCAGGAGCCGATTTATTTTATTTATGAAATCCACACATGCAAAGGCATATTCCTGTACATTGCGGAAATATTTGACTCATCCCTTTATAACAAAACTCCCAGGCCTAACTTCCGAGCTCCTGCTCTGACCACACATTGTCTATTTCAAAATGACACTTGTCCAAATTTAGAGGCAAATCTCTCAAAGTGGTAGGAGTGAAAGTAATGAAGAATTTAGCAAGGACCTTAGACTAGATAACAACTTCAAAAACATTGTTCATGCAGTGATGCAGATATATGAAGCTGCACACACCCCACCCCCATTAACCTTCCTACCCACGACGGAGAATCATTGGGGAGAGGGGTATAAAGAGACCTAAGAATTTGGGAGGGGCAGACATGAAGAATGGTTGTTTGAAGAGAATGATGAAGAGCTTTCATCCAACTGCTTATCTGCGAGCTTCTTGGATGTGTGTGTGGATAATACATGGTTTGGTATAATATAGTGAGAGAAAGTCCTAATTATTAAGCCAATACCATAATTGGGAGGCTGACAAAAATATAGATATAAACATTATGTAGCGGTTTCGCTAATTAATACAGATAACAGGGATGTGCGATATCATGTGCTCTGTTTTTAAACAAATATTCGTTTTGTTATATATTGTAGCTTCTGAAATAATAACAATACTTCTCATCATTTTGACAAACAAAGTGTATGTGCTGATTGCACATAACAAATAGCCAGTCAATATAATCACCAATTGCTGTGTTTCAGAGATCAGGGCCGGGGTCTATGTAACTACAAGTAACCCCAGTAGATAAAAGTACCTTTGACAGAGTTGTCTGACTCTAAACACATCTAGATAAGCATAATGTGTTATAGAGGACAGTTAGAGACGCTTAACTGTTTGCCTCTTCTCTGAAGCAAATGCTCCTTGGGACTAATGAATCCTATCCGGATGTACCCCTCATTTAGGCGGGGTTCATAACAATGCACAGTCTATAACAACAAGCTCTTACAAGGCAAGCATGATCAACTTGGTTGATTGAAACAGTCCCTTGTCCAATATGTACCACGTAATAGTTTTACACCATCCTCATTTTCAATTTGCTATTTTGCTGGTCATTGAAATCTACCATACCTCTTTATTACTATTTGGGCCTGTTTGTTTTCTATTTTGTATTGATTTTATTGTGGTCTTATTACAGACAGCTTCAGCTGTGTGTCACCTGCAAGATACGTTTTTAACTGATACTTGGTGTGGGCTTTGGGCCACCACTTTCCTCATTATTAAGTGGTTTTGTGTCCATTCCAATTCCCTACTTCTGGGATTTTCCTCCCTAGTCTTGTGTTTGACGTGCCCCTGAAAATTACATCTTTACCTTTGTTTCGACTGGTTTCCACTCCAGTGCTAACATCAGAGAACTATTGCCTTTCTTTTATATTTTCTATAGCATTTGATGTATTACATTCAGTGAGAATGCCTGCTCTTCTTACTACCTCTTTTCATATCTAGCTTTTCCCTACCTCTTTATCCTTTGTGTCAGCCATTGTTTTCTCCCCAGAGCAAGTGATCACTCTCCTTTATCTTCTTGATTGTTTTCCATGTCATCTCTGTCCCTTCCTTTTTAGGTCTCGGCTAGCGTTGGCTGCGCTTGCGCAGACTCGCTGGCGAGATTTTATGTTTTCTAGTATGGAGCTTAAACCCGCCAGCTCTTCTCCAGTGGCTGGCTTCCTAAATGGCGGCCAGCCATTGGAGAAGAGGTTTGTCTGTCAATTTAAGCCCCGTCCTTTTCAGATTGAGGGGCGTGTTTTTTTTGCTTCTTTCTCTTCTCTTCCCATTGGCTGGAATGTAAACAACAACAAGTCAAAACACGTCCGTTGTTTACATTCCAGCCAATGGGAAGAGGAGAGAAAGAAAAACACGCCCCCCAGTCTGAAAATGACAGGGCGTTTCTCCTTATCCATTTCTGCTTGACCTCGGAGAAACATGGTGGTGTTCATGGCGTGGTCCACCGCATATGTGATTGTTTTTATTGCGCGGGTTAAAATACATTGTTCCTGTAGTTTGTAATGGTTTCCAACATGTGTTTATTTTTTGGGCAGTCCTAATATATTAGATTCCCCGTGTTTTGTATTGTACCTGTCGATATTTTCATTGTACTAAAGTCACTGTTATGTGTAAAGTCGCTGGTGTCACCGTCCCCAAGACCGATTTATGTCGTATCCAAACTTATAAGATGGCCGCACCCAGTCACAGGAGAACAGCGGATTCCGCTGACCGGGACGCGCTTGCGAAACCTATACTTTCCTGTATCTGTGACGTAGGCTATGTGGACGGATCTCGTGCACGTTTCGCTTTTTCAATAGGTCGGTAACCTGCGCTGGGCAAAAATACCGGTTTGCCCCCTCCTCCCCGACTGGCAGAGATAAGACACACTGCCGACTGATAAACACAAACCTGCAGGCAGCTTCGATCACGGTCCATCCGTGATGTTTCCCGTCTATGCCCCTTTTCTCCCAGACCGGACTATGGTGCTCTCCGATTCCCCTAGTTGATTTACTGTGTGCTGCGGTATGCTGCTGACGATGTTCTGCCTGCGCTGGGACCGCACGTCCCTTGCTGTTCTTGCTACTTCAGCAGTACGCCCTACTACTACCCCCCCCTTTTCCTGTCCTCCTATGAGGCGGAGAGCGGTGTACTGCCCTGTGTTCCGGGCTGCGCTTCGGAAGAGGTGGGAGCAGCCTGCTCTGAGGGGGCTCCATGAAGCAGCGCCCCCGTGCACTAGCTGATACGCACAGGGGCTCCCCATCATGATTCCGAGTGCGGTGTCGCCTGGGGCGGCATGCGGGTGCCGGAGGAGATTGCGTGGATTGTGGCGGGTTCTCTTGGGGGGACCCAAGACATGGCGGGAATCGGCTGGGTTCTTGTCCCCGAGGTCGTGGGACAGCATGCTCGATTGGTGTTTTGGAGGCTGGGGTGTGCAAGGGACCAGGCACGCGTTGGTTGTCTATTAGGGGGCAGGTCTCGAGGCCTACGGTTGGGCGGAGGTCGCCCTGCCGTGCTGGTGGCACCGTTGTTTGGTGGTCAGTCCGGAGCTAGGTGGGGGCAGCCTGTTCCGGTGCCGCACTCCACCCCCCCATCTGCAGCCCATTGTACTCCACACCTCCAGTTTGTTTCCTCCCGACTCCCCTCCTGGATACCCGGGTGAGGGGGGTGGGCAGGAGGGCTCGTGACCTCGCATAGTTGTGGGGGGGTGTGTGAGCTGGCTGGTACCCTGGCGAGTGCGGGCCCCTGTCACAATGCGCAAGCATCTGCGTGGCTGCGCCACAGGGGCCCGTGTTGGTGAATGCTGACGGTACTCATCTGCACGCATTGCCCATCTGTTGGCAATGTTGTCAACTAATGCTCTCTTGCGGCGATCTCGCTGGACAAACTTCGTGTGCTCAATCCGACGCGAGAGCTGGGGGCAGGGATGTCCCGCATTCGGCTGAAGGAACAGGTCCTGGCAGGGTGGCTAACCGGCGGGTTACGGCGGATCTGAATCCGGGTTCCCGCCTTTGTTAGAACTCTTGCGACCGGCGGCACTCCCCCCGCGTGTGCGGTTATGCAGGGGTGCGACACATCACATTAAGCTTGCCGGCTGTAGCTCAGCGTGTTGCACGCACCCCTAGGACGCACTACATTGTGTTTGCTTTGTGGGAAATTCGGATGCGGTAAACGTTCAGGTTTCCCAAAGGGTCATTTTAGTGCTGTATGTGACGTTATAACTAAAGCCGCAAGGCACTTTCGTGGCGCCAGAATGACCAGTCAGGAATGGCTGTTATTTTGTAGTCGAGTAAGATGCCTTCTTCAAAAGGCACAGAAGCATAACTGAGTGCTGGGTTTAACGACAACATTTAGACGTGTTTACAGAGAAAGGCCCGTCCGCTTGAGGACGAGCCTGTCATCAGGGGTTACCGGAGGTGCTTGGCTGGCTCGCCACCTGGAAAGTAGAGCCCTTAATAAGGGCAGTGTCCCACTCACCTCCAGCCTGACAGCAGAGCAGGGGCATGATTTATGGCCTAGGTAGTAAACATGCTGTCCAAATAACGCTTGCTTCTGGGACCTTCCACCACCACATCCACCACCACCACCACATCCACCACATCCACCACCACATCCACCAACCCCACCACCACAACCACCGCCAAATCCACCAACACCACAACATCCACCAACACCACCACATCCACCATCACCACCACATCCACCACCCCATCCACCACATCCACCACCACATCCATCACCACATTCACCACCACATCCACCAACACCACCACATCCACCACCACCACATCCACCATCACCACCACATCCATCGCCACATCCACCACCACCGCATCCACCACCACATCCACCATCACATCCACCACATCCACCACCACCACATCCACCACCCCACCACCACATCCACCAACACCACCACATCCACCACCACAACCACATCCACCACCACACCCACCACATCCACCACATACACCACCATCACATCCACCATCACATCCACCACCACATCCACCACATCCACCACCACCACCACCACCACCACAACCACCACCACATCCACCACCACATCCACCACCACATCCACCAACACCACCACATCCACCACCACCACCACCACCACAACCACCACCACATCCACCACCACATATACCACCACATCCACCACCACATTCACCACCACCACCACATCCACCACCACCACATCCACCGCCACCACATCCATCACCACATCCACCACCACATCCACCACCACCACCACATCCACCACCACAACATCCACCTGATCCACCACCACCACATCTATGTGTGTGTGTGTGTGTGTCTCTGTGTGTGTGTGTGTGGCTCTCTGTCTGTGTGTGTGGGTGCAAATGCAATAGGTCTCGCATTTGCGAGAGATTAAGATATTGCCATTGTAAATGACAATACCATATATTTATTGGTTTAAAAAAAACATGAAAACAATAACATTTGCAATGCCAATAGCGCTACCTTTAACAAAGACGAGACCATTGCATTGTAAATGCTCGTTGTCACGTGTTCCCCAGTCAGATCCTTCTCAATCGTTCTTTGTTTCTCTCCCCTCATTTTACCTCCCCCAGCCTGCCTGTCTTCTCCCACCTGGACAGGCTTTGGTCATTGTTGCTTTCTATGGCTATTGTAATTGTCAGTGCTCGTCCAAATACGGCTGAAGCATTTGCAAAATCAATCCTACCAATTGGCTTTGTTGTTATTTTATTTTAAACATTCTGTATTATTGCTGTATCATTCCAATATGGCCGCCGCAATGTGTCACATCACAGTAATCTTAGAAGTCTATATTAAGCAATAGAAAAACAGAATTCCAAGATAGTTGTCACATTGCTTAGAATTCTATTTCTTCTATTGTTTGTTATAATTATTCAATTCCAAGATGGCAACCTGTTGCATTTACGTGTAAAGTGACACTGTTTGGTGGCTATCTTGAAAGTATCACTATAATAAACATTAAATATAAAAGATAGAATGCCAGCTGTCCGCCCGACGCCAGTGGCAAAAGCAACACCTGCTGACTTTGCCAATGTTTGATGTTTGCTGAGCCTAGAAGGCTAATAGCTGGGTCCCTTGCTTACCAAACAATAAAAAACGCAGTGCAATGCAAAGGAATGCACTGCCTCCAGGATTCTGAACTTATGCATAGAATCATCCAGATATTTCTGGACATGCCTTTTTTGTACATGATCCTAGTCCTAGGTTATTGGGATAGAAGAAAATTGTCATACTTAGGAATAAACACATTTCCAAATTTGAGAAATATGTCTGATCCTTTTATCTTAACATGGATAATATGGTCCATGTAAAGTATTCGCCTATTATGAATGTCAAGGCAGCAGTGGCGTCACTAGGGGAGTGCGGGGGGTGCGGTCTGCACAGGGTGACACCATCACTTGGGGTGACACCATGAGTGAGCTGGTAGTTGTGAGGAGGCTGGCCCCTGTCATATTGTGGCTTCCCCGCCCCAAAGCCTCTGCCTGTTGAGATAAGCAGCGCTCACCCGCCAGGCCGGGGGCACTGACGTGCAGCAGTACCATGCGTGCATGCATTCAGGGACAAAGCGGCATTCCCCGGAGACGGAGCAATGTAACTTTTCTGTCCGTTGCTATAATTGTTGCACAGTCAAAACTACCACTAAAAAAACCACAACACAGTCCGAGCAGAGCCAGAAAGGAATCAGAAGAGACCTGAGGCTCAGCGATAATTTCACCAGAATAGAAATAATACATACACAGAACACAGCCAAAAGAAAAGAACCAGAAGTAGACATAATACAGCGGGAAAACAGTACACATCTAACAAAACAAACAGAGAACAGGCACATAATTGAACTCTCGAGTTGACTCAGAATATAACAATCATTTACCGTATTTTTCTGCGTATAAGATGACTTTTTAACCCTTTAAAATGTTCTTGAAAGTCGGGGGTCGTCTTATACGCCGGGTGCCAAATCAAACAACGCTCCACCTCAGTACCGAATTTGACATTGGAGCTGAAATCATTCCCCCTCAGCAAACATCAGACCCTGCGTTTCAACAGGTGTTACCGTACCGTAGATTCTAACATCCTAATCAACTAAGTCTGTGGTTTATGCATCCTATCACTTAATTCAGTTATAGCCTGCTTTTCTAATTGATTAATTTATTTCCCAGTGAAGCAGCAGGGGCAAGCTGTATCCTTGCTTTATTAACCAACGATTAATGGTGGTTATGAGTTGCTTGTTAAAACAAAACAAAGACTGTTTTTTGCATTATGTATGCAGGTATTCCTCCGTCTTTTGCTGAAGGCCATATTTTCTGCATGGGCTGCCTGCCTAATTAACTGGTTGTATGTGCTTGGAGTCTGTCCTTTTAACAGTGCAATCCATGTTAGACATTCTCTGATTTGAGCTGCTATGTTGGGCAAATACTGCAGACACCAAGATGGGGCACCAACAGGACTATGCCCATATTCAAAATATATAGGAACAGGACAGTTCTTTACACTTCATGTCACGGAGGAGGGCTAGAATCACTAATAAGCCCAAAATACATTCTCAAAATGGGTATGCAGATTGGTTGAAGATGTGGTGACTGCGTTGGAAGGGGGGTAAACTTATACGGCGAGTATAGCACAAACCCTATATTTTAACAAGAAAAGTAGGGGGGTCATCTTATGCGCCCAGTCGTCTTATACGCCGTAAAATACGGTAAATAAAGGGGGTCCAGAATAGAACGAAAGCAGAGCAAATACACAGCCAGACTATAATTAAAACATGCTGTAAACAGATTAGTTCTGGAACATTACAAAGCAGAGTGCAGCTAGTTTATATCTATAGCAGACTACAAGTTAGTGAAGGTAAACCGATACAGAACAAAGCTTGCGCAGAACTTTGAATAGCTAAAGCACTAGAAATAGACCAGAACATAACCCGAATATATACATGTTTGAACTCGAACAGTTCCAGAATCCAACTGGACTATTGCTATAACAAATAAAATATACTCAGAAAATACCCAGACCAGAAGATGAACATGACCACAATTGAAATAGCCTAAAACCAGTCCAGATTCAGATTCAGTCCAGATTCTGAACTTGCACATAAGAGAACAGAAGAGAACCAGAATGAAGGTAGAAGAACATAAGGAAAGATAATGGAAAGATTAATAAAAGCAGAATATGGATTTGACCAATAACACAACAAGACTAGAATTAGAACAAATTAACACAACTGTAGCATAAAAGAAACAGAATTGCAACAAAGAAAGAAAATCACAAAGGAACTACAACAGAACACTGACTAGAGCAGAAAAATACAGCCAAAATAAAACTAGAACAGACAAATAATGAAATCAGAGAAAACTTATAGTAGAACTAAATTAAATTCAGACCACAGGCACAATGAATTATACAAAAGTGCACAAAAAGCATTGAACTCAAACAGAACCAGAGCACAGACAGAGAGAAATAACTAGAACATTACATGAAGAAAAGCAGACTACAACCAGAATAGATCAAGACAGCAGCAGGAATGGTACCAAACAAATTGCTAGTTGATCTAGAACACACAGTAGGATCAACTTTGGATGACTGAATATCAAAGTAGAGCAGAACTAGAACACAATTACATTGAACCTACAGCATTGTTAGAACAGATCAAGAACACAGCAAAATATTGTTAAAGACCATCTTGAAAATAGCATAACCAGTCGGGAAAAAGAAGAGGTGGGGACTGGAGGTGACAAGGGATGGGGCAATTTGGGAGTTAGCACTGAAACCATTCCGTATGGTCCCGTCATTTGGCACTGGCGGACTTGGAGGAGGTCCATCATGGATTCATGGGGTAAGTCGTGAGGGGGTGACACCATGAGTTACCCGCACTGGGTGACACCAACCCTAGTGACGCCACTGCAAGGCAGCTGGGTCATTTGGTTGCATTTTACTTCAGTCTATGGAGCAGCAACACCGGGCTAATTTAGGCAATGTTTAGAAGGTTTAAAAGAGCAACCTTGAGGAATTCACTGCAAGTATATATGAATACCCACAAAAATAGACCTTTTGCGAGTGTGCACCTCATTCGTGTGCATTTTATAGACTAATTCTCTGACACTCCCCTCAGAAGGCCCACTTCTGCCCTTGCATGTGAAACTCATAACTGCAAAGGTTCTGCATCCTTTGTAGAAATTAAACAATCGTACACTTTAGAATAAGTCACCAAGATGTTTCTTCATTTAGAAATGAGTACTAAATCACGATTTACAACCTTTTTACATCGTGATAACCCCGGCTTAGATAGTGATATGGACATAGGTGGATCTACACCAATGTAAGTAACCCACCTTTACTCTGGTCCCTTTGCTCGGTGGTAGAACACCTCGATAATCAAATGTTAACAAAGATAGCTTCTCGACTCTATCCACGATGTGGAGAGTAAACATGTTTGGTTCTGGTTCTACGTGAATGTAAGAGGTACAGATGAAATAAATACTTACCTACAGTTTAATTAATATTTGCATGCCTCCACATTTGTAAGGAAGCCACAGGAGAACACTTTTAGAGACTAACTTTTTCACTAAGCCTCACAGTTGATTCAAAACTACACAGTTGTGTAGCAAGGGTGCCATGGACCTTAATGCTAGTAAGGAGAATGGGCCTTCACTTTCTTGTTTGATAGTTAAAAACAGCTATAAAACCTCAGTTACAGTGGGTCTCTCTGGCACTGACCTCAGGTGCCACTGTGACTTCTGCACTATAGATAACCATGTACCTGCCTAGTCTCACAATCATTCAATGAGAGAGGAGATGGATTCTCAGTCTCTACCTTCCTGTTTTGAGGATGAAGTGGTTGGTGGAGTGATGAGGTGGGGTGGTCTGTAGCCTCTCCATATGTGATGCAGTGTTGAAGGAAAATATTTGGGACCTATACCCCGTTTTGGTAGTAAAGAAAAACCAACCACTAACTGGGCTGAATTGGACCCATGAGACTCCTTGGTTGTGGGCCGCTGCACAAGCAGTACACTTGCTAGCTACGTCCCTGAAACAACAAGGACACAATAAAAACGTTAATCCCAGATGACGTGACCATGTGTGGCAATTTATGTAAAAAGATTAACATCCCTACGCTTCACTGCATTGACATCGAAATTTCTTGTTTGTGGTCAAGTTTTATAGTTCACTTTATTCAGACAACAGTCCTTAAAACCATCAGAAAAAACATAAAATAATTTCCCGTATATACATCAACAAATCAGCAGGGACAATTACGAAAACGCAAGGCAATAGCAATGATTACATTTTCGTTAGCACTTAAAAAAAGAGCGCTATATCTAAAAATTGAACACTAATTCAAAATTCCAGCGCTTCACTTGTAGAGCGAATAAGAACACTATATAAAAATTTCTTTAAAAATGTTACTATGTTCAGTGTCCCATTTAACCTTTTTATTTCTATGATTATATTTTCCAAAATTTTACGATATAGGCAAAACAGCGAATATTGTTTTGCAACCTAATCTCTTGTTTATGGTCCATCCGGCAACCATGTTAGGTAAAAATATTTTGAGCTTTTTACTCACAATTATATGAAATTTACACAGGTTAAACATTTTCCTTGGTCCTTGTAGCCCTATTATGTTTACAGTGGCTAAACCTTCTCCCTCAAGTAAAACCCTGGACTCCTTGTCTTCATTCTCTTCATTATTGGAGCCATTTCAGATCACAGTAAACATCAATGAATCGTCCGGTTTAAAATTTCTGAATTACCATTTTACATTAACTCGAGCCACCCTCATCACTCCCAGCTGAAGTTCTTTCTTCTTAGGATCAGAGGTTGGAACTTCTCTTTATATAAATGCTTTCCAGCTGGGAACAGCCCTTGTGCAACCAGCTCTGGTCAAGACTTATCTGCTCTGTGATCTTCTATTTTCAGGGCTCCTCGTGAGCAAAGAGCAAGCAGTAATGGGTTCATATACATGTTTCCTCATGATAAAGATGACTGAAGACAGAGAAATGTAGATGAAAGAAACTAAAAATGGACAACAGGAGAAAGGATATAAAGGAGAGAAAAAGGAAGCATGGCAATAGGGATCCACAAAGGAGGCTAGCAAGAAGGGAGGAAAATGATAGGGGCTAGAAAGAAAAGCGATCAGGAGGTGATATAAAGTCAAGACTATCCAGGAAGGTGAACGAAAAGTGATGGCGGTGATATGAAAGAGTAAAAATGTTTGAGGAGATCAGGAGGGTGGGAAGATGAACCAATGCAATAGGAAAGAGAGTGAACTAAGGCAGGAAATAGGCTGGAAGAGAAAACGGAAAAAGGGGCCAAAAAAGACAGAATAGAAAGATGTAGGTGGAAATGGCAAGTACACATTGGGACAATAAAGGACAGTGGAAAAGACAGGAACTACAAAAATAATGATAGGGATAGAGCTGGAAAACACATGCACTCTCATGGAATGCTTAAGCAAAGAAGAAGAAAAATGTTTCCTAAAAATGAGCAGTGGATGTGTAGAGTCAGAGAGAGGGTAAAAAGGCAATTCTCAGTGGAGGAGATAAACACAAGATGGGCAAGCAGGACAAGAAAGGCCATCAAATAAAAAGCAAACAAATGAGTGTGACAATAAATTCAACCAATGGTAAGCAGTGGCCAGGCTGTAAGGCCTGTACAGTCTTGGTAAGCTCACAATAGGTCTTTCACAACCAGACAGCTTGTGCTGTTTAATAGGTTAGACCTAAAAAGAAGGGATGAGGAAGAAAGGAAAGAATAAAAAATTGGAAAGAAAAATAGCACAAAGAAACAGGACCTGACAGGGAGAAACGAGATATGAAGCGGGAAGAGCAAGGTAGACTTCAGAATTACATGTACACAGTGAAAGGAAGGGCAGAAATGGAACATGCACAGAGCGAAAGAGAAAAGAAGATGAGCAATAGAGTTGAGATAGACAGTGGGCTGAGAAAAAAAGGCTGTAGAGTATAAGGGAGAAATGGAGAAGAGAGAAAAGGTAGGAGAAAATACAGCAAGGGCAAGAAAAAAGAGAGAATGTGCAAAAAGACAAAGATGAGAGAGAAGGTAGAAACCGGAGGTAGCAGAAATGAGTCGATAGAAGAGAGAGGATGTTGAAGAAGGGTCAATAGAAGAGAGAGGATGTTGAAGAAGGGTGAAATTAAGGAAAAGGAGAAACAAAAAGAGACGAGTATAAAGGTGGGGGAAGAAAAGAAGCACATTTTACAAGGGAAGGTAGATCATTAGGACAAAAAAGAGCAGTAAAGTGAGAATGCAAGTGATAGGTAAGGCAAAAGGTGAAAGGGAGGAAGAAAATATGATGGGAGAGATGAAAATGGGGAAAAGAGAGCTAGGCCCCAATATTTACTCAGGACAACGTTCATATCTATTTACCTCTAATTACAGTTGGTTTAGCACATCATTGCCTAGTTTTTAAAACTTGAAGGCAAACTGCAAATGAATTCCTCATGGACATATAGATGTCTACTGCTCCAAGATTTTAGCAAGTAGATGGATTGGCATCCTGCGTAATCTAGACTGGACTGACGGAGCTCATTGCTTGTTCAGCAAAAAAAGGCGCCCAGGGATGAGGTTTAGAAGCAGGCCTACCCCTCACACACAGCACTACAATCTGAGGGCATGGTTCACCAAGAGCCGCCGCACTCATGGTGGAGGCCCTCAGTCATGGGGATTCTACGCACTTAGGTTGGAATCTTTGCAATGGGAACTCATTGCGGAGATTCCTCTGTGAGTGCAGGGACTCCCCCACACCTGTGGGGCCTCTGCCGTGAGAGCAGAAGCACTTTGGGAATCAGGCCCTCAATCTCAATCTCTCTCTCTTTCTATTTCTATTTGTCTGTATCTCTTTTGACCTGACCAGTGCATTATGCTTTACTTGTACCTGTAATTGAATTTGAAGTAAAATTTCCAAGAGATGCCGAAAATGAATCCTTAACGTAGTTCTTCAACAAGACACACTGTAAACGCATGGGTGCCACAATAATGCATACATCGGTGCACAGTGCTGGTCTAATTCATAATTCATTTGAAATGATGACATTGTGGTCGCAACATTTTAATGGAATCCGCTGGAAATAGTTGGAATAATCATTGTTCAGAAATTAATTTAATTGTCTGATTTAGAGGAAGAAAGTAATAGGATGTCCACCAAAAGAAGACAGATGGCCTGCCATTCTCCTCATAATTCTACCACCCTTCAAAGCAGTGCTCCCAATGGCAGAAGTGTTGCCAATTCTAGCATCAGTATTAGGTTCTTGGTCGCCATAACGTCACTGGAAATGGTGGTGAGCCACCTCATCACATTTGGATGGCTGACCTTTCAACATTTTCGGTGGTGAGGCTACTGTGCAAGGCTACCATGTGAACCACAGCAATCTTGCAAACAAAACCATATCAATGGTCCCGACAAGCTGAGAAAATTCGCAGTATGTCAGGATCACTGTACATGTAGATAGTGGAAACATACTATCTCTTTCCAGTACTCAGATTTGTGATAGCAGTACCATCATACTCTCATGGCATGGATGAGCTGCCTCCATGGACATTTAGCCCCTGAAGTAACAGTAGCCACTTAGGTAAGAGCTGATACAGCTGAAGGATACTCTTTCTGCAAGAGGAAGAGAGCAGGATAGCACCATATCCACTAAGATATGGTGCTGCTTTACTTGTCCCAAGAGCTGGTGCCCTTGAAGCTCTCTAGCGCAATGCAAATACCGTGGTATGGTGCAAAGGTGTGTGTATAATGTTTTGCATAGGTATTGTACTGAATGGGTGCCCTGCCAGTACAAAGTACTACACTCAAACACACTTAAAAAAGGTTTTCCACTTTTTATGTGTGATGTACAGTGCAGTTCACATCCAAAGTGGGGAAAGTTTGGAGAAAAAAACTTTTCTCCTAATTCACGCGTTCCTCAAGGAGGAATATGTTTTTGGCACACAGCCCTGACTTTTAGATAGGGCTTTACATCAAGAAGTATGGATGGTAGCATAGGAATGCCCCTGTTCCACCCACTGGACCCTTCCTTGAAGCAAAGTAACACAGAGCAATGCAAAGCGCTATTTTGCATTATTTGTAGGCAACTTTCTAGTGCCTAACAAGATTTGCACTGGAAAGTAAATAACAAATCTACACTTTGCACCAGTTTGCATCACCTTGGATGACTTTGCACCATCACAAAGTGTTCATAAATCTGGCCCTAGGAGACCAGAAGCTTCCAGAATGACAGAAGCGGTATCAGTCCATGGCACAGGCTTTCGGGTGTGGAAGCCGCAGCACTAAACATTGAAAACAAAGAGATACTTTCCAAGTTTCTAACAAACCGACTCTTGAAGGCACTGATCTTTACACAGAGGCTCATGACTCGAGAGAAAAGTATGCTTTAGTCTCTCTGCTAAATGAAAAAATATGTCCCAGTATCCGTAGTGATGTCACTTCAGTGACAAAGTAGTTACTCCCAGATGTGCAGCATCTGTTCACCAAGACCATGGAATTCTTTTTGCAGAAACTCACTAGACATCCAATAATGTGGTTGGCGATCTGTAGGGGGAATACATTCTGAAGACTCCATGAGCCTGAATAACAGACCTTGCACTTGTATCATCTAAACTGAAACATCTGTATGTTCTGCCAGTGGTGAAGAAAGTCAAAACACCGATTTTCAATTGCTTCGTCACTAACCCGTTCGCAGAAGACGAAGCAAATGCTAAAAGGCCAGTTATACAGGAAAGGTTTACATCTCTGTTTTGCTTAATGGCAGTAAACAACCAGAACATTCATTGACACCATCTTGTTCTACATTTTATTGCTATTTTGTCGTGTTGAGCATCTGTACCCCAATAAAGATTTCATGGTGCAGAGTACTGGTAATCCTGATGATAAAGTAGACCCTCTGCACCAGGAAGATATCTCAGAGCTTCACTAAGAGTTTGGTGGACACAGGACACCTGCCATAAGTGGTAGATATCCCATCTGACAAACTCAGAGAATATTCTGGTGGCCTAGGAAAGGAAACCAAAGAAATGACCCCCCGTTGTTGAGAGAAAACTCGCAATGTGCTAGGGATTTATTTATTTTTTTGAATTTAATAATAAACTTTGTGTCTTGGGTGCATTACACATGCCACTCTCTTAGTAAAGCCTCGGTGCCTCCCATGGAGGTACTGCAGTGGCTCTGCTAAAGGCAAATAGATCTGCATCAATCTGGTGTAGATCTTTAAGTATGGCAGACAGACTTTGGTCAGGTCAGTGCACAATATCTCTTCGCTAACCTGACGTATCGGTGGCAGTCTATCATATTCTAAATGACATCATAAATGTTGTAACCACAACAAACAATATTAGGAAGGCTATCTTGGCTTCCCATTGGGCGATAGATTGTCTTGAGGCTCTTGACCCTGATAGACAGGGCACTATAAAACACTTTCCTTAATTTCTACCAGCCATTGCATTCATTTTTCCATCCTGTTTCTTCCAAATAAATTAATGTCAAACATAATAGGGATTTTTCATTAACTGCATTTTGTAGTAAGTAAAGTATTCCTGCAGCTATAATAATGAAAAAGTACTTTCACAACAAAAACATGACAATACTTATTATTGACATATTTTGTTTTTTTAAAGTTATAATTTAAGTAATAAAACACTGCACACCCATTCTCGCAATATACCCACAACACATACTAAAAATGTCATAAATATTTTCTTTAAATGTTCATATAATTGCATAATTCATTAGGTTTATACAACCTAAATATATTAAATAAAATGTTTAATTAAAATTAACATAACTACTAGAGGAAAACAGTTCACAGAATAATTAGTGAAACGAATACTCACGGTACACCAAATAGGGGCTTCTAAAAATGTCAAAACACCTCTTGGGCTTCTCATCATTAGTGTTCCCTTATCACAGAATCAGGAACAGAAAATGGCAGAGGGTGCACGTTTTTGAGACGCTCAGTTTTGGATGCGTTGTAGTCGACGCAGGTGTTTGGCTGGGATTCCTGCATAGAGTGTGTTGCCGTAGTCCAGCCTGCTGCTGACGAGGGCCTGTGTCACTGTTCTTCTTGTTTTGGTCGGATCCACTTGTAGATCCTGCAGAGCATGCAGAGGGTGTTGTAGCAGGAGGAGGAGACGGTGCTGACCTGCTTCGACATGGAGAGGGAGGAGTCGAGGACGAATCCTAGGTTGCGTGTTTGGTCGGTGGGTGTCGGTGCTGTTCCCAACGTGATCTGCCACCAGGAGTCGTTCCAGGCTGAGGGGGTGGGTCCGAGGATGAGGACCTCCGTCTTGTCCGAGTTCAGCTTCAGACTGCTGCTCCTCATCCAGTCGGCGACGGGCTTCATTCCCTCGTGGAGGTTGGTTTTGGCTGTGTGCGGGTCCTTGGTGAGGGTGAGGATGAGCTGGGTGTCGTCTGTGTAGGAAATGATGTTGAGGTCGTGTTGGCGGGCCATTTGTGCGAGGTGTTGAACAGCGTTGGGCTGAAGATGATGTCGGTGGCTTCGGATCGGAAGGGTGGGAGGCGGATGCTCTGGGTTCTACCAGAGAGGAAGGACGTGGTCCAGTTGAGGGCCTTCTCTTGGATTCCGGCTTCTTGGAGGCATATCTTTAGAGTGCGGTGGCAGATCGTGTCGAAGGCGGCTGACAGGTCCAGGAGGATGAGGGCTGATGTTTCGCCGTTGTCTAGTTGGATTTTGATGTCGTCTGTGGCGGCAATGAGGGCTGTCTCGGTGCTGTTGTTTCGTCTGAATCCAGACTGATTCAGATGTTGTTGTCTTCGAGGTGGCGGGCCAGTTGTATGTTGACTATTTTTTCTATGACCTTCGCCGGGAACGGGAGTAGGGAGATGGGCTGGAAGTTCTTGAGGTCCTTGGGGTCCGCCTTAGGCTTCTTGAGGAGGGCACTGATTTTGGCGTGCTTCCAGCTTTCCGGGAATCTCGCTGTTTTGAAGGAGGTGTTGATGACCTTTCATCGTTGGCGATGGCTGCATCTGCTTTGTTGAATACGTTGTGTGGGCACGGGTCTGACTGAGATCCTGAGTGGATGAAGTTCATGACCTTGCGTGTCTCATCGTCGTTGATGTTGGCCTAGGAGGTCAGGCGGATGGTGTGGGTGGTGTTCGCAGGGGGGGTGGGTTCTGACGTAGTCGGGGCAGTCATGGTGTTGAAGCTGTCGTGGATGTCAGCGATCTTGCGATGGAACAAGGTGGCCAGTGAGTCGCACAGTTCTTGTGAGGGCAGGATGTCATTGGTGTTGGCGCTGGGGTTGGAGAGTTCCTTCGCAATGTTGAAGAGCTCTTTGCTGTTGTGTGCGTTGTTCTCCAGGCGGTCTTTGAAGGAAGATCTCTTGGCTAATCTGATGAGGTGGTGATGTCTGCGGGTGCCGTCCTTGTGGGCTGCGTGGCTGTCCGGTGTGGGTTTGTGGAGCCATTTCTTCTCCAGGTTCCGACATGCACGTTTGGAGGTCTGGAGCTCGCCGTTGAACCAGGTGGCTTTCTTGCTGGTGTGACTGTTGGAGGGTTTCTTGAGCGGTGCAAGGGTGTTGGTGCAGTCGTTGATCCACTGTCTGAGGTTGTGGGCGGCGGGGTCTGGGTCGGTGGGGTCGGTGGGTGGGTTCTGGGCAAAGGTGGTGGTCAGCTAGTCATCAGTGACTTTGCTCCAGCAGCGGCGGGGCAGCCGTTGGGTGCGATGGTGCGTGGTTGGTTTCTTAAAGGTGAAATGGATGCAGCGGTGGTCGGTCCAGTGGAGCACGGTGGTGTGGTGGTAGGTGACGTGGGTGCTCGTGGAGAAGATGGGGTCCAGTGTGTGTCCGGCGGCGTGGGTGGGTGCAGTGACAAGTTGTCTGAGGCCGAGGTTGGCGAGGTTGTCGATCAGGGTGGCAAAGTTGATCTCGAGGTGGAAGTTCAGGTCCCCGAGGAGGATGTAGTCCATGGAGGCCAGTGCGTGGGTGCTGGCGAGGTCGGCGATGGAGTCGCTGAACTGTGCCCGAAGTCTGGAGATGAGTGTTCCTCTGAGGGTGGTGTTGGGGTCGGTGTGGATCCGGAAGTGCAGGTGCAGGTGTTCGGCGGTGTTGAGGGTGTCGTCCGCGTGGGTGGAGACCTTGAGAGTGGACTGTGGACATTGGCTATTCCTCCTCCGATTCCGTTGGCGCGATCCCTGCGGGTGATCTTGTAGCCATCCGGGGTGCCTATGGTGATGTCGGGCACCGAGGAGTCGTTCCACCAGGTCTCGGTCAGGAAGGCGACGTCTGGGGTGGAGGTGTCGAGCAGGTCCCAGAGCTCGACGCCGTGCTTGCGTGCGAAGCGGGTGTTGAGGAGTATGCAGTCCTCGGAGGTTTGCTGGCTCTGTCGCAGGTGAAGCTGCAGGTGTGGCAGGAGAAAGGTATGTGGGTGCGTTTTGGTGTGGCCTGGAAGCAGCGGTGTCTTGGCCGGCGTTGAGAGCGTGGAGGGTGTTGGTGTCATAGCAGAGTCTGGTGGCGTGGTGGTTGCGGGGACCAGGGGTTCTGGGGCTGGCCACGGTCCAGGCGCAGACGGGCTTGCCTCTGGTGTGCCTCTGGCACGCCAGCGGCCGCCATTTAAGGCGAGGTGGGACGGAGGAGCAGATGGGAGGCGGGAGCGGGGTGACGAGTGGGATACAGAAGGCAAAAAGGGGGCGGGCCGCAGGGGAGCATCGGCGGGAGCAGGGACAACGGCGTAGGGTACAGAAGGCAAAGGGGGGATACTGGAAAAACAGGGGGCCCAAAAGGAACAGTCAAAGGGCAATGATACAGTTACAGTACAAATACAAATACCACAAAAACCACAAGTATGGCAGAGACAACGAACCAGCAGAGCTGCTCAGCGCAGCAGTGGTGAACTCACGAGGCAGGAGGTAGCAAGGGGGAAGGCACGGGCACAACTGGTGGAGGTGTGCAGCGTGGGGAGTGACCTGGCCTGCAGACAGCGACCTGGCCTGCAGGCATATCAAGCAGGCAACTCTCATTCCTTCATTTCTCCACTTATCCTCCTGTAAAGGCAGCAGACGCCCAAGGATATTGTAGCATTGAGTAACAAATTTTGCAATATCAAAGTACACATTTGGGGGTTTTACTGCATGTTAGAGCTTTTCATTTTATTACCATTCTTGCCATTTTATCATGAGTTATATAATAGGCAGTTATAGTTAGGATCTAGTTTCTATAAGAAAATAGTTTTTTGACTTCCTTATAACTGTGGCGTCGTTTCATGAACCCTCATGAAATTTTCCATAAAAACTGCCCACCTGATTCTAGCTGAGCAGGAAAAGTTTTGGGATGTCAAGCGGGCCAAGAGAAAGAGTGGGTGGGGGGTAAAAAAGTGTGTTTCCAATGTTAATTCCCATCGAGATTTTGAACACGACTAAAGACCGAACTGCTGAATGGAGTTACACCAAATTTTGCAGAAAGCTAGCTCTTTGTATAGAAAGTAAATCTGTTCAGTAGTTTTGGAGATATTAAAGAAAAACACATTTGTATATCTAAAGGCACGGACACTCTGCAAATATTGCCAATCTCGTGCAGAGATCTGATTTGCTGCACACACTTCCAACCAGGAAGTGTTGGCAGCCATCTTGGGACATGGACTCAGCCGGGACCCAAACAAAAATGTAAAAGAAAAATAGAAGGGGGGCAGGACATGAATACTCTGACACCCTACAACTGGTGGTGGGCACCCCACCAGGGCCCAAAAACATTTTTTTAAAGTAATTAGTGGCAAAAATCATGACAGATTCACAAATTTGTGGCAAACATTTTTATAACAAATAAGTGCAGTGTCCTGCACGTGTTTCTCTTGATTCTCCTCTTGGTGGGCCAGATCTCAGGGGCAAGGGTGAATTACATATAAGGGGATCAAGGCACATGCAGTCCCCCTCCCCAAGGGCAGTTAAGGCCCCTCCTTTGGCCTTTAAAGGTCCTAGGGACCACCACCACACCAGGGCATGTGAGCCTTAAAAAGAGGTGAACCATGCGGAACCCGCTCTAATGTTAAAAATTACCCCGTGAACCTCCACTTCTCCGGGAAACAAAACAAGTAAGGGGGAATGGGGGCTGCACAGCCTCCCTCCTGGGCCATATTTGACCCCAGGGACTACCACCTCCCGGGGGTTTGTGTGAAATGAATGTGGGAGGGGGGCACCCCAAGGCTTTTTTCGGCTCCGGAGACCACCACCTCCCAGGTTCTGGCCCTGTGCTAAGTAGAGGAGGGTGAACATATACGGCCATATACGACCCTGGGGATGAACACCTCCCCAGGGCCAACCTACACACAGAGAAGGAGGGGGGCTTTGCGGCCTCCCTCCTGTGGCCATTATTGGTCCTGGGGCCACCACCCCCAGGGTCGACTCCCTTTCTCTTGAGGTGCCCACCCTTGGGAGATAGAAGTTTACTTTTGCTTGGAGGGAGCTTTGACATCTCCCACCAAGCAAGAACAAACTGTAAGTCTGTTCCCAGGGGGCAGGAGGAGGAAAACTCCTTCCACCAGCTGGAAGCAGACTTTTAATATGTTTTCCTGTCCACTGCCAAGCGGATGAAAGAATTGCTACCACATGCTCGGAGCAACAATTTTGACTGCTTCCTGCATACAGGAGTAATGCCGTCTCCCGTTGGAGGCTGGGTACCAGCAGGGAGCACAGCGGACAATGAGGCTTTACCCATGGGCCCCAACGTTACACACTCAGCGCCCTGTTGTGAGCTGCAGAGCACCCAGTATCAGGAGGCCAGACCCCAGGCAGGAGGTCCCTGGTGCTGAAATTGGCCTGTTGAGGGGGAGACGCATTTCCTCTACCCTTAGAATGATCTATTTAAGTGGAAATTCCCCTCTTTGATAGAGATTCACTGCTTTGCATTCTCGTTATATTACCTTGACGAGAATTCACGTTATCACAGACTTGTGGGTTAAGATGCCAGAGGAACAATCACATTGCCGAAATTACATGCACACAAGGTTGCTGGAGACATTACCTTGTGGTCCTTTATGCAGCTGTAGTGTGAAATATGCACTAGACATTAACCCAACAAGGTAGCACTTGCTAAGTAACCAGTAGAAAGAACTCCAGTTGGGTAGACATTTTTGAGAAAACTGTGGACTCTTCTTGAAAAAAATGAGGTTCCATTCTGGCCCTAATACTCATTTCAAAGAAAATAAACCTCAGTGGGAAGCGCTTACAAATATAAACACAGCTGGTGTCCCATTTTAAGCTCCACTACTTTAAAACACAAATGATCCTAACTTTTTGGGCTTGGTGAAGGAAAAGCAGGTGTGTTTTCGCTGGGAAAAGCAAGTGTTTCCTCTTGTATTCCATGTTGAGAAATAATCTGAAATCCTTAATGGAGGTTAATGTATTGTTGATCTAGTGGATATCAGTCTGATCTGTAGTGACTGTGACAAGTGGTTTCTTTCTTGTCTTGAGAGCAATGTTGAGGGTTCTCCCTTTTAAATAAGCTGAGTATGCAAATGCCCAAAATCATCTGCAACATCCACCCATTTAACTCTGCCCTTTTTTCCTTAGTAGTATGCCTTTTCATATGCTGATGGACAGCTTACCAAAAGGTGTCCAAGCGTGTTTCCTGCTAATTTAGGTGAAGCATTCTTGATGCAGAGGAATTTCAGAGGATATCTCTACCAAACAAAGAAGCACTTCATAAAGTTAGGGAGAAGTACCCTTGTTTAATGGAGACTCACCTCTTTGTAGTCTAGTCAATTTCCTCAAGACCTATAATGTAGCTGTAGTGTAGAATATGCACTAGTTATTACCCAACAAGATAGCACTTACTAACTAACCACTTGAAAGAACTCCAGTTGGGTAGACTTTTTTTGCAAAACTGTGGATAAAGGGCAGGTGGTGTTCTGTTCTGGCCCATTCACTCACACAGCTACGGACACGCCAACACTGATACTCAGATACCCACTCATACACCCATTCAGCCCTTCTCACATACACTCACAGACCCCAACAGCCGCTCACACAGCCACTCACACACCCACTCATACACACACAAAATCACACTCATACAGCAACTCACACACCCACTCATACACACACAAAATCACTAACACACCCACTCACAGACCTGTCCAGCCACTTGCACACCAACATAACTGATCACACACCCACTCACTGATGCATACAGCCACAAACATACCCAGAAAACAACTTACACACTCACATGCACACCTATACAGCCAGTCATACACCCACTTACAGATCTATACAGCTACTCACAGACCCGATCACAGTTCCATATAGCAACTCACACACCCAGTCACTGACCCATACAGCTACTCACACACTCACTCACAGACCCATACAGATACTCAACAACCCACTCACAGGCCCATACAGCCACTCACACAACTACAAAATTCACTCACACACTCACTTACAGACCCATACAGCTACTCACACACACTCTCACCAACCTATACATCCACTAACATACGCACTCTCAGAGGTTACCGTTAGGAAATAAAATTGAGCAAACTAGAAATTCACACAAAAAAACAAAGCTTACAGGGATGTTATAGTTAGGAAATACTGTAAAATACCATAGAAATTCACTGTAAAGAAACCAAAAAGTTACAAAGACATTATAGTTAGGAAGTAACATTAAAAAAAATAGAAATTCACTGAAAAAAACAAAGGTTACAGGGACGTTATAGTTAGGCTCAGATTTCACTCGTATAAAGCCAGTGAAATTCAGCAGTTATTTTGTTGTTTTTTAGTTGCATTTATAAAGTGCTTACTACCCCTGATGAGGCATCAAAGCACTTTTTCAGTGAGTAGCATGCTACTCCGGAACCCAAAATAGATTAGCAGTGAACTACTATAGTGAAATATGGGATTAATTTGAGTGGTAGACGTCTTATTCTGTTATTAGGATTGAAAGGGATAGTGGAGGGATGGAGGAGGGAAGGGTTTGGATTTATGTAGCGCTTGCTCCTCTGGTGAGTTGTTGTAGCACTTTTTGGCGAGTAGCAGCTACTCTGGGAGCCAAAAAGGATTAGTGGTGAATTAGTGTAGGGAAATATGAAATTAACTTTATCTGAGTGGGGGACATGTTAGTCTGTTTTTTGGATTGTGAAAGGAATAGTGGAGGGACAGAAGAAGGAAGGGTATTGAAATATTTTTTTGGGGCAGTTCATAGCAGTGGGTAGGGGTATGGGATGAGTAATGGGGAGGCGGAGGGGAAGGAGTCAGAGGGAAGTGTTTAGAAAGGCTACTTTTGAAGATCTGAATAGTAAAAGAGGTATGAGAGGATGAAGGAGGGGTAGAGGAAGGAATAGTCTAGGAAGGGTTATTTTGGGGATCATAGTAGTGTTATGGGATGAATGGAAGAGAGGAGGTAGCGGATCTATTGAGAGAGGTATAGGGTGAGAAATAGGGTTGTGCAGTGTAGAGAGTAGTTGAAGGAGGTTTGAAATGAGTCAGAATGGAGGTAGAGGATATATTGAGAAAGGTATAGGGTGATAAATAGGGTAGTGTATTGGAGAGAGCAGTAGAATGAGGTGAGGGATAAGTCAGAGTTGAGGTAGAGGATATATTACGAGAGATATAGGTTGAGATATAGGGTTGTGCATTGGATATGCTGAATTAGAAGCAAAGTAATACATATAAAGATGGAAGGTATATAAGCACAAGAAAGGCAATATATGTTGATTAAAGTTAATAAACTCAGACTTTCAAGTGTTGCTGCACTTTAAATGTATGTATTTGGTCTTTTATATCAATGGTGAAGTAATTGTAGATAGGTAGTTATGATAAAAGATTTACTTATTTATGCAGTCACTTAGATACATGTGAAACAGAATAATGTAACTATAATATGTACATTTGTTAAGCAGAACTAATGAATATCCATATCTTAAAAAATATACATATTTTACATGTTTATACAAAGCAATACACGTAAATAAGTACACATCTATATTCCAAATAAATAGTTATATACAGAAGGATATGCTGTATATTGATTAGAGGTGGGCGGAATTTGCGTAGTCGTGCTCCGCAAAGCTCCGCAAAATGGTAAAATATCTCCGCGAGCATGCAAAAGTTCTGCGACAACGCGGAATTGCTTGTTCCGCCCATTCGCAATGCTTTTTTCCTGTGCGCGAATGCTGTTTGCATGCTCGGGAGGAAATATCTCGCAAACACACATTTTGAAAACGCGAACAAGCAAAAAATTCCGCGAAGACGTGGATCGCGGAATTTCTGGCAATTCTGCGTTCTCCGCGGGACGCAAAATTACCCAAATTCTGCAAATTCCGTGACCAGAACGGAATTTACTGCCCAGGCCTAATGTTTGAGTATGGTTATGTGGGGAAGAACCAATTTTTAGTAGTCTTCTGAAGATAAGGTGGCTATCCATGGGTCTTATGTTTGGGGATAAAGAGTTCCATAGTGTTATGTTTTGTAATGTACCCCAATATAGGCCTGGGTAGTTACCTGAACTTTCACCTACATTTCACTACCATTGTACTACAGCACCATTTTTGGTATTGACCTTTTACCTAGTTAGGTGCCGCATAAATGTAGTGTGGTTTTCCCGGAAAATTAGCCAAATGTATTATGCATGAAGATTCTCAGAATCACAGCAGGATTAAAATCTTCTGCATAATAACTATGTATTAGGGTCATCCTTTCCGTCTTCCTCAGCCGACATGACACAGCAAGGTAGAACCCCTGAGGGTACCTTTCAGGTATATATACACCATATCTTTGTATCCCAATTTTACGGTCCTAGGAGATTTAAATCTCCATCTCGACGACCCCTCAGATAACATCGCCGAAGACTTAAAAAAAGACCTAGCCTCCCTTAACCTACACCTGAAAGGTAATCTACCCACCCACTCCAAGGGCCACTTGCTTGACCCAATTTTTACTAAGCATGGGCGGATTTTACGAATTGGCAATCCGCGAACTTGCGTATTTACGGATTCGCAATCCGCAAAATCCGCGAACTCTCGCGAATTTGCGGATTTTTTTTTTATGTTCGCAAGGATTTCTGCCAGTTCGCGAGGGTTCTGTACCAGTTCGCAATTGCGAACTTACTTGTCGGCTTGCAACGGCCGCGACTATGTTGTTTCTACATCTGGTTCATCATCACAGGTTCACAGCACCCTCTGTTAAACCACTGCCACCCTCTGGTACACCCATGCCACCCTCTGGTACATCACTGCCACCCTCTGGTTGGTTTATCACTGTAGATTATGGGGGTGAAAAAAAGCAAGCACACCTGCCCTACTTCAACTGACATTAATTAATTTGGGGTTGATTAATGTGTCACTGAATTTAAACTTCCAGTCTGGCTGGCACCTGCTTCCTTATCTGTAATTTGCTGAACTCTGAAGGGGCCCCTCAGGAAGCACTACAGGGAATGGTTACTAATGATAAGATTGAACTTTTGCACCTGCTGAGCGCTTTCAGTTTTGTCTGTAATTGCTTTCTGTTGCAGTGTAATTTTTTTAACAGGACCTTTGTTGTATACTTGTAGCTATTCTCTGAGCCTGCTGTGAGGGTCAGAGCAGGGTCATTGAATAGTTGCAAGTAGGCAAATGAACTCTGAAGCGGCCCCTCAAGAAGCACTACAGGGAATGGTTACTAATGATAAGATTGAACTTTTGCACCTGCTGAGTGCTTTCAGTATTGCAAAAATCCAAATATCCAGCAGCATCCACAAAAGTAATCCTTCCAGGTCAAGATCCAAATCAAAGTGACCAGCACATGAAGAAAGCACTGGGAGGTGCCTGGTGGACAGGAACAGGAAGTTGGAGACTGTGGGGCACTTCCTTCCTCCCACCCCCACCCCCCAAAATGGACTCATTGCAAAGAAAAAGTGCAGGCAAATGTCAACCTGAGGAGTTATTCTGATAAAAATCATAATTTTCAAGGTTTATGCTGCCTGCTGGTGGATTTCTTGTGCGAAATTGCAAATTTTGCAATCTCGCAATTGCGAGATTGTCGCTGCCCGCCGCATCTACATGTTCGCAAGTATTTACTCCCGCAAAATTGTATAGTATTCTAGTTGGCAAGCAAAAAATCCGCTTCGCACGGATTTTACGAATTTTCGGCAAGTTCGCTAGAGTTCGCGGATTGCGAATTTACCGAAAATACGCAAAATCCGCGAGCGGAACGGATTTTACGCCCATGCTTAATTTTTACCAACTTGTCGAGTCTAGGAGTGAGTACCCCCCTCCCTGTCCCTTGGTCAGACCACTTCATAATTCCTTTCAAGATCCTACTTTCGTCTGAAACTCCTGCTAAAGACCCCTTCCAAGAACCAGGCCGTCCGTGGCAAAAATTGGATACAACCTCTTGGACTCAAGTACTCATCTCTACTATTCCGAATCTTGACCCAGACCCCTCCATAGCAGACACCCAACTTTGCGGTTGGATTAGTCAATCTCTTGATAACATCCTCCCAGTCAAATCCCTCCCCAGTAAAAAGAGAACTCTTAAGTCCCCCTGGTACACGCAGGAACTGCGTGGACTAAGGAAAAGATGCAAAAGGCTCGAACGCCTCTGGAGAAGAGACTGGGCTACTGAAAGCAAGAACGAGTACAGGACTGCTCTCAGACAATATAAAACTTGCATAAAAAATACCCATGCATCCTTCTTCGAGCAAAAAATCCTAGCCGCAGCCAACTCGGCCAGAGAAACGTACCGCATAGTACGCCTCCTTACATAAAACCCCAGTTCCTCCACCTATGCCAGACCCGTCTGGCACTAGATGCAACCAGCTAGCTGAGTTCTTATCTACAAAATGTTGTAATATCCTCAAATCCCTCCCTCCACGCACCACCCCCCTCCCCGGTTCAGAGGCCCCCTGCCTCCAAACCTTTGCTCAGATCACCATAGAACTTTTCCTATCCACTCTACAATCAGTCAAGAGTGGGGCGCCATCGGACCCAGTTCCCATGAGTAAACTAAAACTGGTCGCCCCCACGGTCGCCCCTCCCTTCACTAGTTTAATCAACGCTTCCTTGGCACTGGGCATAGTCCTAGACCATTGGAAAAAAGCCACAGTCAGGGCACTCCTAAAAAAAACTCACCTCGACCCTTTGGAACCATCAAACTTCAGACCCATCTCTCTCCTCCCCGCCATCAGTAAAGTGGCCGAGCGCATTGTTAACCACCAATTGTCTCTCTTCCTAGAATCCAACAAACTTCTGCGCCACTCCCAGACGGGGTTCAGACCAGGACAGGGTACAGATACCGCCCTACTTGCTGTGGTCGAGGAGGCAAGAACCATCATAGACCAGGGAGGATCAGTGGCAGTGATCCTCCTTGATCTGAGTGCCGCCTTCGACACAGTAGACCATGCGATCCTCATCCATCGGCTCAGCATGGTAGGAGTATCTGGCACTGCCCTGTCCTGGATCAAATCCTTCCTGGAAGGGAGAACATTCCAAGTGTCTGACGGCACTGTCCAATCGAAAGCACTTTCGCTCCAGTGTGGGGTCCCCCAGGGCTCATCCCTGAGCCCCACACTTTTTAACGTCTACATGTCCCCGCTAGAAGACATCACAACACCATTTGGCATAAAAACAGTTATGTATGCCGATGATACACAATTGGTGGTGTCCATCAACCAAACTAATAAAAGCCTAGACAATCTGGCAGCCTGCCTGGAAAACATCTTCCAGTGGATGTGCGAATCACGCCTTAAACTGAACGGCGAGAAGTCAGAGATCCTCTTTCTGGGAAACCCTCGCAAACTCCCTCCATCCCTCATATGGCCAGACTGTATGGGTCCCCCCCCAACCCCCAAAACAGAAATCAAGAGTCTTGGCATCTGGCTAGACCAAGACCTTAACTTTAAATCTCAGGCAAGAAAAACTGCAGGCACCTGTATTGGCCTCATCAAAACAGCTAGGAAGGTCCTCCATCTAATCCCCTTCCAATCTAGGAAGTTGCTCATACAGGGCCTAGTTAACTCTAGATTGGACTATGGGAACGCCCTTTACTTGGGAGCCCCCGCTTCGGTCATTCACAGACTGCAATGTGCCCAAAACGCCGCGGCCAGAATCTTAACAGGGACCAAGTCAAAATGCTCTGCGAAACCTGCCCTCAAAAGCTTGCACTGGCTTCCTGTTTAACAAAGGATTGCCTTTAAGACTCTCTGCATCTCACACAAGATAATGCACGGCAGAGGTCCACCGATTCTGAGCTCTCTTGTAAAACCCCATCAGTCCAACAGACAACTGAGATCAGACGCCCTCTCCCTGGCCAGCACCCCCAGAATCTACAAGACCCGTTCTGGAGGGAGACTGTTCTAATACAACGCCCCAAAGCTATGGAATTCCCTGCCAATCTCTATCCGTAGAGAACACAACCTAATGGCTTTCCGTAGACAACTAAAAACATGGCTCTTCCCATAGTCTTCCTCCCCCTCCGGAAACATAGGTCGATCAACAGCACTGGGACGCCCTAGGGTAGCTACGCGCTTAACAAATCTGTTTCCAATTCCAATTCCAATTGCTGGGGAAGGCAGAGGAGAAAGACTTCCATGCTGACACACTGACGCGAGATGCTGAGGTTCCTCCAGCATGCAGTGGTCTGACATCCCTCTCGAGACCAAGACGGGGACCTTAATTCTTTCACACCAGGTAATGGGGTTGGCTTCATCCTAGTGGGATTCTTGGCTCTACACCTACATACATACTAGGCACACTAAGGTACACCTAGTTAGGGTTGCATCGTAGGAGTACGCATTATTACTGCCATGTATTTATATGCTTGCATATATTCATTGTTTTAGCCCTAATGTAGAAATCCACCATCCATTTACTCTGTTGGTGCTTATAATCATTTATATCTGTTTCTGTCCTAGGGTTGGTTCAGCATACCTATTTTACACTTGAATCACACTGGTTCAATAAATGCTTATTCAAAATGTCCCCACCATTTTTTCTGTGTATGTCTCTGAGATAAAGTGAGCACGAGTGACTGAGCGAAAAGTACTGTACTGTTTCCACAATCCTTGATGGGACTGGGTTGTCATGTTCGATAGTTGTCAGAAACTGTTCTCTTCTTGGTAAGAGGAGTTTACAGTGGCACTGTGAGCTAGTTGGTATACAGGTGAACATACCCAGTGGGGGTATCTGGAATCAGTCTGGACACCAATCCCACAGTTTATGTTGTCTAAATGCACAGATCCTATATAGATTTATAGGAACTACACAACATGGTGCCGTCAAAGTTGGTTCGGTTCTTATTTAACAGTCAAATCGGAGTAGTTCAGATGTGCTTTTCTCAGAGACCCCTACTCACATCTACCCCGAGACATCTGGAGTGGGAAGAGAAAGATCCACCGCAGCTGAGTAGGCATATCCTATGCATTGGCTGTAGGTTTATTCAAGCTTCAAGGACAAATAGTTCCTATTGTGCATAAAACCTTATGTTATGTTATGTTATTTTAACCTTACAAGGCGCACAGCCACCCAAGGGTTTCCCAGCGCCGCCTGACAGGAACAGAAGGAGAAAAAGAAAGTGCTCTACATATTAAACAACCAGGTTTTTAAACACTTATCTCAGTTTCCTTGAAACTTATCAAACAATGACTGAAGAAGAAAACACTGCAGCACTATGTGCGAATGCAGTTGGGGAAGGAGAACAGGAAGGTGATATAAACATTTCAGAAAATGTCAGAGCTACCCTTACTTTAAAATTAGCAGATTTTTGAGTCACTGCGAGAGGTGGGACTGTAACTTTTGTGATTGAGGCACACAAGCCATACAGGACAGAGGCATTTTACTCATGGATCAAATTCCCACCAACAGATGCACCCACAAATACATTTCATTCTTATACTGAAGATGAAATACAAGAGAAATATTGTCCATACGAAGACATTGAAGTTCCACTCACCTACCAGGAGCACATAAACTGGTTTAAAGGCACCCTCCCACACATAACAGATATAATAAGACTCGGTACACACCGGCAGAGACAGAGCCACTTGGCTGGTCCTAGTGGCTTACACATGTCATCCAGACATTTCCACAATGACCGTAGCAGACTTACGGCCACTACACAAAGAAATAAGAAAACTTTACAGAAATCTGACACAGCTCATTATGAGAACACTCACACTTCAGCCAACAAGGGCTACAGCAGCAGGACAAATTCAGGGGTCTGCAACTAAAATAACTCCATAAACTCTAAAGTTATGGGTAAAATGCTCATTAAATGCGAGCAAATGCCATTCTGGATAGCTCAGAAAATAACACAGTTAGAGGCAGTGTTTCCACACACATGCCCTCAAGAAAAACATAGACTGCTAACAATATACTTGTCAATGGGGATAGCTTCCCAGATAGAGGATTGTACCTCTTGGGATACAGTTTTCACTGCCATTTATACCTGAACTCATGGTATCCCTTCAATAGCAGTAATACCAGATTTATTGAGACAGATACAGAATGAGTATGGAGCAGAACCTGCACTGAACTTAAGGATGAAATTGTTAAGAAATGTTGCCAGATATCGACAATTATGTTTGCAAACATAAATGGGGTGGCAGCAGTGGCAATTCGCTAACGCCTGAGGGATTTCACTCCTATACAACAGAAGTGTGAATTACCTAAAATTGTCAACGATACATGCGCCGAATTAGGTAGAGACAATTTGGGAGCTAGAGCAACAAAACCTCAACTCATGGGTGGTCCTGAAAAGAATAACACCAAGCAAGCATCTGGTTCTTCTAAGAAGAAATGGGACAATAGAAACAAAGAAATAGAGATCAAGGGGTGGGTCTCCTCAACAGGAGCCCTCCAAAAGGAGGTACAACCTTAGGAATCGTGATACCATTAAAAAACTGACAGGTATCAGGGCACTGATACAAATTCGTCTCGCTCCATTCAGGGTTCATCAAAAAACTCAGAAAGGGAAGGGCGTTCAGAACACAGACAAGAAGAACGAACAAAGTCCAAAGATACACATCGTACTTCGGACTATAATATCAAGAAAGAAGATAAACAAAAATCAAAACCTTAATTAAAAAAAAGAAGGTAGATTACCTTAAAGTCAGAAATGCCAAAGATACTGAGGACTCAACTTCTGAATGGAGAACGGAGAATGGGCTCTGCCGATGCTAGACAGCACCGCAGTCGCCAGAACTTGATGCAATTTCTAGTGACACAGGCGTTGAATCAACATATCACGGTGTAGACACCTGATATTTGGCTAATTGTCCCACACCCATTATATGAAATAACACTCCAAATGGAGTGAGACAAACCCAGGAAAATTAAAGGTATCTTTTGGGAGAACCTGACTTATGGCTATGACATCCTTGTGGCTGAATAAGATTGGATGCCTGAGATTGTTATGGAATGCCCGAAGGGAGAAACAATATTTGTACTGGATTTTTCCTACCTTGTTCCAGTGTCACTAAAGCATTCATATGCGTAGGAGTGGACGGTAACACTTTTTCCAGCATTATATTGCAACCATGAGGGTGGGATACTGAGTCACCTCACCATGTAATACCAGTAAACAATAAAACAAGTAGTGAAAAAGCACACAAGTCAGGGAGATCTTAGATCAACTTGAATACTAAGGTGTAATAGAGAATTGCACCTCTTCAATGAATAATCCTTTGTTTTCTGTTATGAAGCCTGACAATTCATACCGTCTAGTTTTAGACTACAGACATCTGAATGCATGCACAAAGACATAAAGAGGTCAACTCCGATTCGGGAAAAAAACGCTCCAAATAGCCGTTCGGAGCGTTTTTCCCATACGAATCGTACCCTGCAACGTCCCCTGTACGTATGAAGAAGTACGATTCGTACCAGGAGCCGTACTCCTTACGAGTCGTACAAGACACCGTACGACTCTAATCTCCGTACGATTCTCCCTCGGAACCCGCTGTACGCGACATCTGTATGGTTCGCGCCTGGTTTTTACGACCCAGCAAGTACGATACGTGTCGGGTACGCACCGTACGACCCTTTTTCTACGGGAGTTGAAAACAGCCGTAAAAGCAGTGTCCACGCCGAAAGAGGTATGGAACGGTCCCCCCTGGTACGGTGCGTACCCCCATGATCGCAGGGGTACGCACCGTACCCCTGTGATCATGGGGTGTACAAGCCGTACCCCCATTGTACGATGGGTGTACGAGCCGTACCCCCATTGTATGATGGGTGTACGAGCTGTACCCCCATTGTACGATCGGTATATGAGCCGTACCCCCATTGTACAATGGGTGTACGAGCCGTACCCCCATTGTACATTCGGTGTACAAGCCGTATCCCCATTGTACGATCGGTGTACGAGCCGTACCCCCATTGTACGATGGGTGTATGAGCCGTACCCCCATTGTACGATGGGTGTACCAGCCGTACCCCCATTGTACGATCGGTGTACGAGCCGTACCCCCATTGTACGATGGGTGTATGAGCCGTACCCCCATTGTACGATGGGTGTACAAGCCGTACCCCATGTACGATGGGGGTACGGCTCGTACACCCATCGTACATGGGGTACGGCTCGTACACCGATCGTACAATGGGGGTACGGCTCATACACCCATCGTACATGGGGTACGGCTCGTACACCGATCGTACAATGGGGGTATGGCTCGTACACCGATCATACAATGGGGGTACGGATCGTACACCCCATGATCGCAGGGGTACGGTGCGTACCCCTGCGATCATGGGGGTACGGACCGTACGGTGTGTATGTGTTTGTGTGCTTTTCCGTACGACTCGCCCTTACCTGACGTGTACCGTACGAATCGCGTCCTAATACCCCGGTTCTGATCGTACTCGTCGGGTCGTACGGCATGTGTACGAGTCGTACGGTATGTGTACGAGTCGTACGGTTCACGGTTTCAGCCTTGCAATACGTACGGATCGCGACGATTCGGACGGATTCACGGAATACGGATTGTACTTCGCGACTCGGACGGACGGGTACGAATCGTACAGAGAGGG
This sequence comes from Lissotriton helveticus, assembly GCF_964261635.1. Lineage (NCBI taxonomy): Eukaryota > Metazoa > Chordata > Amphibia > Caudata > Salamandridae > Lissotriton > Lissotriton helveticus. The sequence continues at coordinate 1,164,800,235 of NC_136068.1, read as the reverse complement.
CTCCGGATACAAATCGTACGGACAGTTTTTTTCCTGAATCGGAATCGACCCCTTGGAGTACAGAATACACACAGTGCTGCAATAATGAATAACAATGTGCGGAAAAAATACACAACAACAATAGATATCTCAAATGGATTTTTCTGGCAAAATATAGCACCTGAAAACAGATATTTGACAGCATTGTCCGCCCTTGGCTCTCAGCATCAATTCTGTTGACTACCCCAAGGGTATAAGAATAGCCCGGGTTGTTCTCAGCTAGGGTAACAGAGTTGCTTTAAAATTTTGATGATGTTCTATGTGGATGATATTTATCTGATGGATGATGATTTATTAAATCACTTGACCAGGGCGAGCAACATCGTTTTGGGATTCGCCTCTGAGAGCTACAAATTCAACTTTAGAAAATTGAAAATAGCCCACATCAATGTCCTATTTTTGGGATACAAGCTATCAAGTGAAGGAAAAAGCCTAGCAGCTAACTTTTATAAAAGTTTGCGCTGCTCCAACCTCTAAAAACTCTGAAAAATTTACAATCCATATCAGAATTCCTAAATTTGGCAGAACATACATTTTGGATTATGCAGAAAAAGTAAAACCTTTCTACGATCTAATCAGACCTGATTTTTTAATGAGACAGTGGAAACAGAAACAAACAGATAGCCTACTTTCCTTACAAGCTGACATGATAGCTTCCAAACTCCTACACACACAGGTGTAAATATCACAAGTCTGGTGATCCGTGTAATCATGGGTCAATCTGGGTACAGAAGGAGAAACAGTAGCCATAGTATACAAATCACACTTGTACACAAACACTGAAATGCGCTTTCCTTCTAAAGAAAAAATTCTGACAGCAGTACTGACTGGTATAGGGAGAGAAAGTTATTATTAGCAACAATGGTTCCTGTGGAATAATAAGACTGTATATAGGTAATGGGATGCACAATCGCAATAGGAAGGGTTAGAATAATGTCAGGGAGTGAAGAAACCACATACATCCATGGTTTAGTATGACACAGTTGTGTTATAATTCACATAAAGATATATAAAAAAATTAAAACAAGAAGAATAATTGTGCGTAGTGTCCCCAGTGAAAACGAAAACCTAGAGTATTGGTGACATTTTTTTGACAATTTGTACAAGGTTTTCAAAAAGTTATAAAACTCGACCATTGATAAATATATAAAAAATGAACCTCGACTATATACAGTGATACGCGCTGGGTAAATGGTTTGCTTTTTCTTTGTGTCAACGACGTTTCAAAACAAATAGTTGTCAGTCACGATTCAAGGGTACAACAAAAGGGTTTAGTATCCATAGGCCCTACTTATGCTATGTACAATGAGAACATCCGGGGTGGTGACATCATACAGTGTTGGGAAGTTATGCTTCGATTGGCTAAGAACCTCAATAGTGTCCCAGGTGAAATAACACCTAGTTCCATTTCTAGACAGTATATTTTACAAACTGTCTTAACACATTTTTTAATATTGGTGGAGTGAGTATCACCTGAATAAATCTTGTTCTGAAGTCCCTCATCCAATTTTAAACACACTTTATATTTTATTTTTTCACCTTTAGCACTGCACTCCATCAGTCACCTTACATTGTTCCACTCACTAATCTTGAGAAGTGGCATACCATACTACCTGTTTTTTCAATCGAAGAGATCTACCAACATCTTGATCTTCTTCTTTTTGAGAACAACTCATTGTGGGTAGATGGTACTGGAAGAAACCCAAATGATGAAGGGCGGTCCCGAGTGGTGACTGATGGGTATCTTTGATCATCCCCCAGGGTGTCATAGAATACTTCTTCTTCTTAGGTCAGCTGTGAAGTTGTTTGTTATCTTGTTTTCACACACACCACAAATCAATTGTTATTCTTTTTCTTTTGAGACCCTCTGGTATTTTGTTGTTGTTATGAAATAACACTTGTCCCTACTCTCAGACAACATGGATCTAAGGGATTTCCTGCTAGGTCCCTGAAAGCCACATCATCTTGTACATTGTTTATAATGACATTTGGAAAATCTCTCAACATGAATCTGCAGAGAGATTACGTGAAATTGACAGAATTAACTTAGAAAAGCTTTGGCTGTGGTTGACAATGGTATGACCACACTGACATTGAGTATTTATTAACTGGGCAACATTGTATCTTCTGCTTTGGATATAATTGAACAGGAATTGTCCATCTTACAACATGGACAATCACAGTTATGTTCTATTGTGTATTTAAGATGGGCGCTACAATCACTGCGCTCTGGTTATGTGCCCTGGCGGGATATCAACAGTACGTCTCTATTCTCTGCATATAATTTAAGTGAAAAGCAGATGACAATGGCACAAAGGGATCCAAAATATACAATGCTGCACATTGAAAAATTAGACCAGTTACTTTTCACCGTGGCAGAGACACCGTACACAGAATGGTTAATTCATGGCCATACAACATTGCCAGTAACAACTTTCCAGTTTCTATATTGCTTAGAACACCACTAGGTAGGCAGGTATGAAGCAATGGGTAGGGAATTCATCCATGAATCTTGGGAATGACTGAAAGGGTCCCCAGCTGCCTTGATTAATCCAGTGTTCAGGTTGCGCTCAAATGGGAGTTACTTAATGCTGAATGATCAAGGTTGTGGCGGGATGCTTCCTGGCATCTCATACCTTGTCACAGTGAGTTCCAGGGTTATTTGTTGTATGCAAGTATTGTTTCGAACAACCCACATAGTCAGGGAGACCCCGTTATGGCCTTCGTTGAATGTTGCCTTCATACGGTTTGATACTCTGAGCCGAATGAAAGCCATGCTTTTACAGAAAGATGTGCCATTAACCTCAGCTAGAGAGAAATTTGACCTTCAGGTTGCAAGGTCCTCAGCTGAGATACAGGCACTGGTACGAATTGACAGCCCTTTCCATTTTGGAGAAATGGTATAGCGTTTCTTAAACATGTCTGATAAGAAGGGTAAAGTACACCTATTTAAGACCAAAAGTTCTGGACTGTTAAGCACCTTTCAGACAGTCTTTGAAGTGATTCCAGCTTTTATACACTCCGTATTTGGAAGCATTTTTGGAGGGCTTCCACTAATCCTTCTACTGGTAGTGGGATCCTGATTTTAATGTTTCTGCCACGCAACGGACGTCCCAGTCACCAAGGAGAGGGAAAAAACGCTCTTGGAGTGACATTACCATGATCGTATGGTACTTCATCTGGGCACACCTCGACTTTGGGAGCTAAGCGAGTCTTGGTTCCTATCATTCCGACCAGGCTGGATGGACCGTGTTTTGCCTGTTCTCCGCTGCTTGTTCTGCGAACATGATTGCATCTTGGATCTTTGTCTAACACTTCTATTGGTTGCATGACCGGATGTAGATGTACTATTGGACCCGTTAACACCCCACGTACTGCAGTGTCCCCAGCGTATTCCCATGTTGATGTCAGCATTCTTAGAGCCACCATGGAATGCTTCAGCTCCTGTTGGCTTGGATACCGGCTCTACTACAGGCACACAGGCTTTAGATATTTCAAAAGCTACCTCAGCATCAGCTGAGGGAACTGAAGAAGATCATCTTTGTTCGTTTGACCTGATCTGTGAGGTGTTACAGTTACCGTTGTCTGTGAAAGCAAGCAGCAGGGATGTTGCATCTTCCACAAAGGACACATAATCATTCGCTCTCCTTGTGCTGGCAAGAATTCGGCCTTTTCTAAAACAACCGAAATTGGGATTTTAAATAAAGAAAATTTCCCTTCCATACTATTACTGAGCACCATGGCTTTCAGACGCTGTCAGTTGCTCCAACCACATACATGAACATATTTTAAAGACCTTATAGGACTTTTAACATATATAATGGACCTATAGAGTTTTTTGGCACTTTTAATATGCTTTTTAGAAATTTTTATTCTGAGCATGTTTTGCAATGGATTAATTAGCTGAACATTTACTTTTATTATATCATCCGGTCGGATGAGGAGTGGGGGTTATGTTTTGTCATGTACCTCAATATAGACCTGAATAGTCACCTAACCTTTCACCTACATTTCACTGCCATTGTACTACATAACAGTTTTTGGTATTGACCTTTTACCTAGTTAGGTGCTGCGTAAATGTTGTGTGGTTTTCCCAGAAAACTAGCCTAATTTATTATGCATATAGATTCTCAGAATCACAGCAGGATTAACATCTTCTGCATAATAACTATGTATCAGGGCCATCCCTTTCGTGATCCTCGGCCCACATGACACTGCAAGGTAGAACCCCGGAGGGTACCTTTTGGGTATATATACACCATATCTTTGCTGGGGCAGGCAGAGGAGAAAGACTAACGTTACAAAAGAGAAAAGGGCTGTCCCTGGGAGGGAGAGTGTGTGATATGGGGGTCAGGCCAACGAGCGTGAATTGGAGGTGAAAGTTGGAAGAACTCCTACCAAGGGGTATCCATTGTGTTGGATATAGAGGCCTCACACACCCTTGCAGGTGTCATGCTTCATCATAGGCAATGCTCCTTGTTGGGTAGGCGGTGCAATCCCCGTCGGGCGACACCTCAAAGAGGAGCACTTTAGCGGAGATCTTTTAATCCAACTGCCTATGGGTGAAGTGCGGGTGAGGGGCAGGAGGTTGTAGACAGGGCGGTGAGTTAAAATGAGGCAAAGAGTACCAGAAAACAACTTTATTCAGGTGGTCCCTTGCTTCAATTAAAAAAGGAAAAAGTCTGTACTTGTTGGGAAATTAGGTGTCCCAGCTCAAGGTCAGACTAAAAGGTGAAGGAAGTGGTCAACATGTTTCTCGCTGATAGTACAGTGACATGTGATTCGTCAGGACCTAAATGGAGGTAACCTGTCTACAAAACATGATCTATCTGAGTATCAGTGACTCATAATAGTGGATGAAAAGAGGTACCTGTTGTACACTGTTCCTTGCCTAATGGTCAGGATATAAGTGTTACAACAGTAACCAGCGGGTCGGGCATCGGTGATGAAGCCTCTGTATCTAAGGTTCGATGCTCCCGTGTCCGTGCAAGTTAGCCTACCGTACCGGGTAGAGGAGAAAGACTTCCATGCTGACTCACTGACGGAGATGCTGTGGTTCCTGATCGCAGAAACTCCAGCACACAGTGGTCTGACATCCCTAGCGGGGTATCCATCTCAAGACTAATTACAAAGATTCCCTAGCACAAGTCAATATCAAGACATCTAAACATAAGTATCCACAGTAACAAAGTAAATCACGAGGACCATATGTCCAAACAACACAGAGGGAATATCTTAGAATCTTCAGTCTTTAATTCTTGTAGATTCTTCTCATCATGTCAAATACTGTGACTGGTCAGTAGCCCAAAGCCTGAAGTCCCGAAGTGCTTTATCCAGAGTATTGTTTCTAAAACGTGATCGTGTACGTATCTCTCGGTCTCTTCCCCCACACACGCCGGCGCCCTTCTCGTACTTGAGGATGCCGGCGTGTGTGGGGGAAGAGAACGAGACGTGAAACGCTTCTGTGAGCCCAGAGTCTGATGTGAATAAAGTTATGGAACTCGCCCTGTGAGTGCTATATATATATATATATATATATATATATATAAAACAGAGGATGAGTTCCGCTATTTGAAAAAAGAACACCCAGTCATCCCGTCCTTCTATCTAATCCCCAAGATTCACAAGAGGGCCGACGAACCACCAGGTCAGCCCATCATCTCTGCTATTGACAGCTCAATCGAAAATGTGTCCAAATATATTGACTTCTTCTTGCAAGACTCAGTTAAATCGTTGAACTCTTATGTTAAGGATTCTTTCGATTTCCTACGTAAGGTGGAGCAGTTTGCTTGGGGACCCAATATGTGGCTTTTAACTATTGATGTCTCTGCCTCATATACTTCTATAAGACATTGCGATGGACTGAGAGCTATGGAATTTTATCTCAACAAGCGCCCAACAGATCTGGCGGCCCACAACAAGATGCTATTGAGCATGTCACAGATGTGGCTGGAACAAAATTACTTTATTTTCAACAATGTCATCTATCAACAGGTTAGAGGTGTGGCTATGGGGGCCTGCTTCTCCCCCAGCTATGCGTACTTGCACATGGGGCTGTGGGAGGAGCAGGTCCTCTATGGCCAACACCGGGAGATTGCCATGAATAATATTCTGTTATATCTACGTTACATAGGTGATCTATTCTTCATCTGGGGGGGCTCCTGAGATGGTGCAATGGCATTTGTTGATAAATTAAACAGGAACAATTGTCAATTTGAATTTAACATCCAACATTAGTTCCAGTTCCTTATGCTTCTTAGATGTGGAGGTTTATGTTGAGAAGGGTGTTCTGGCAACACGGCTATATAGGAAGCCTTGCGCCGGCAACACGGTCTTACACGCCGCTAGCCACCATCCGGCACATCTGATCCGGAGCATCCCCTATGGGGAGATGCTACGGATCAGAAGAATCTGCAGCACAGATTTAGAATGTGCAGTTGAAGATAGTAGGAAACGCTTTCTAGCCAGGGGATATTCCAACGTAAGTCTTAAGAAAACAATTAAACGCACTTTGTCCGTCACTAGACAGGAAGCAATGATCCCCAAGGTAAGGGTAGATCCAGCTGGAGGACTGGTTCCTAAGGTACCCTTGCATATTATATTAACGTATAATCACCAACATGGGGAATTACGAAAGATTCTTTACAAGAATTGGAACCTGGTCAAAAGTGACCCAGTGATCGGACACAAAGTAGCCAGCAAGCCTTTTCTAACCTTTCGTAGATCTCCCTCTATGGCCAAAGCTTTGGTTAGAAACACCCTGGAACCTAAAGTATCCACTACTTGGTTGTCTCTCAGTAAAGGCTTCAAAACATGTCCCCAATGTAAGGCCTGCCGCTATGGGAGCAATAGGACGCACTACAGCAGCCCCTTTAGACAGGAACCTATTACAATCAACAAAAGGTTAGCATGCAGAACGGACTATGCAGTGTATGTGTTGGAGTGTCCGTGTGGGCTTAGGTATGTTGGTAGCACCCGACTGCCGGCCCATAAGCGGATACTCCAACACATACGGGCGATTGTCGAGCACGATCAGGCCTACCCAGTTGCCAGGCACTTCGAAATGAAACATTCTAGTAATCCTGGGCAGCTCCAATACTATGTCATTGACACAGTAGTTGCATCTAGAAGAGGAGGAGACCGTGATGCCAAACTCCGTCTCCTGGAGACAAGATATATATTGGAGCTTAACACCAAGAATCCAAATGGGTTAAATGACAGGGAGGACCTTCATACCTGTATATAGGATTTATCTAGAAAAAATGTGCCTGTCCGGGTAGTTGGGACCAGTAATGGGACTTGAATTTTGAGTACAAACTGTGGCTGAGCTAGGATTTTTTTATTCATGTAATACTTGTTTTTATGATCTGTTTGTCTTATAGATTATTCGCACATTTTGCACTATTTTTTTGCACTTTGCACATTACACTTGGCACTTTAAACGTTTGGGCAGCTAAAACAATCATCAAGGCCCACTTGGGCTGTATGTAATTGGTTTATTTTTGATAACAGTTGCAAATTGTAGCTTCAACAGTGTGCATTATTATTACGTGCAAATTTGTGGCATAATAATATACATATTTATATTACGCAGTAGCCTTGTGAACTTGGGCCTAAAGATTGAAGGGCTATATTGATCATCTTTGTAGCCCTATGCATTAAGGGATGTAGCCAGGAAGGTAAATTCTTAATTGAATGTTGGTCACTTGGGCTTTCATGAATTTGTTAGACCTGGTTTTAATCTGTATATAACAATTGTGTTTTATACTGTGTCCCACATTGTTGCTGCTAAATGCCCTCTTTTTTACTTGGTATAATATTTATTTATTTATTCCATGCGTGATTTTGCACAGTATTTTGTTCATGTTTACTAATTGCTACTTTGCACTGTGACTTTAAAAGCCTGCCCTCTCGGCTTGCAGTATGTCATGTGATCAAGCCTCTTTTTGAGGAGAAACGCGTCATGGTGGACGCGCTGGCACTAATTAATTAAACAGCACTTTTTGCACCAGCAACTAAAGGGTCTGCTCTTCGTCATTTTGTACTGGCAGCGTGAGCTTTCCTTGTGACGATCTCCTGGATATATATATATATATATATATATATATATATAGATATATTTCCAAGTTTCAGCTCCTCCCGGGAAATCCGCCCTTCGTCTAGTGGCGCGCTGGGGCCAGTAGAGCCACAGCCGGCAAATTGTGTTCCATAGCGAAAATAATAACAGTGCGCTCTCAGTTGTAGGTTCATGCAGGTACATTGGAATAAAGACCTGCAGGAACCTACAACTGAGAGCGTGTTGTTATTATTTTCGCTATGGAATATATATATATATATATATATATATGTTATGTTATGTTATGTTATGTTAAATTTAGCTTATAAAGCGCACGTACGCCCGTAGGCTTCATGGCGCTGTAGGAAGTTTTCAGAGCATAACACAACAACAGGAGGACAACTTAGAACGTCTAAGGATAAGCTTCTCTAAAAAGCCAGGTCTTAAAGGCTAGTCTAAAGGCTAGAATATCCTCGTGTGACTTTAAAGAAGCTGGCAAGGAGTTCCAGAGGGAGGCAGCAAGAAAATGAAAAGAGCTGCCGCCCTGACGTTGTTTCCTAACAACCGGCACCATGAGCAAGTTTTTGTGACCAGAGCGGAGGTTGCGGGAGGGGGTGTATCTGGCAAGCAGATTGATGATAAATTTGGGGCCTTTACTTTGTAATGCCCTAAAGATAATGCAGCCGGTTTTAAAAGCCACCCTCTGGGCTACCGGCAGCCAGTGCAGGTCTGCCAGGCCTTGCCTGATGGACTGCCATTTAGGAAGCCCACAGATCAGCCTGGCCGCCTGATTTTGAACCAGCTGCAGCCTCTTGAGCTGCCCGGCTGGAAGGCCCAAATATAAACTATTCGAGTAGTCCAGTCTAGACAGCACAAGGGCGATGGTCACCTGTATCAGGGCAGAATGGGTTAGGAAATGGGCAATCTTTCTAATCTTGCACAGCTGAAAGAAGCAAGCGGAAACCACTGACCCTACCTGACTTTTCAGGGAGAGGTCTTCACTAAAGGTGACTCCAAGGCTCTTAACTGTGCGGGATTTGGAGGGGGGGTTTCCCATCTCCGGAGGCCAAAATTGAGGTCCCCAGCTGAGTTCGCTCTTCCCAGGCAAGATCAATTCAGTCTTGCCTGGGTTAAGTTTTAGGTGGTTAAGGCCCATCCATCTCTGGATATGAGCCATGACCTCCCTAAACTCAGTGACAGCATCCGGCGACCCCAGGGGGAAAACCAATTGCAGATCATCCGCGTAGTTAAAGATCCACACTTTGAATTTCCTCAAGGAGTACAAAAGGGGACGCAAGTATAAATTAAATAAAAGGGGGAACAGGGATGAGCCTTGAGGGACCCCGCAATCGTTCTTAATTCTAGGGGCTGTGAAGGTGCCCAATCTCACTGCTTGAGTCCGGTCGGACAAAAATGATTCCACCCAGCTCAGGGCAGCACCTCTGAGGCCTGCCTGCTCGACACGGCCGACCAAAATAGTGTGGTCGACCGTGTCGAATGCAGCAGACAGGTCAAGAAGCACCAGTGCCTGGTGGACATCCCTGTCTGCGTTACACCGAAGTGTATTCTGGACTGCCAGGGTTACCGTCTCGGTCGAATGGCCTGGACGGAACCCAGCTTGATTTGGCTCCAGAAATCCAGTGGTTTCCACAAAGTTGGAAAGGCAATTGGAGACGTGAGCCTCCAATATCTTGGATAGGAACGGCAGCAGGGATATAGGACGATAATTTGATGAGTCCTGAGGGTCCAGACCTGGTTTTTTAATTAGAGGGATTAGCAGAGCGTGTTTAAAGCCAGTAGGTACCCTGCCCTGGGTCAGTGATTTATTTAGTAGGGGTAGAATACCCTGAGGGATAGTCTGACCGATTTCCGAGAAGATGTGGGGGGGGCAGATGTCGTTGGGGGATCCGGACTTTACCCTCGTCAAAAGTGAAGAAAATGTTTTACCATCAATGACCGGGAAGGTATCTAATACAGAGGGATTGTAAAAGACGTCATCCAAAGGAAGTGACGTTGAGGAACTAGCAATGCTCGCTTTGATAGTGACAATTTTTTCTCTGAAAAAATTATTCAGGGAATCACATAGCTTCTGCGTAGGAGCTATTGAAGGGGCTGTCCTGTCGTTGTCACAGAGTTCATTAACTATATTAAAAATATCTTTGGACTTGTTAGATGACGATAAAATTTTTGAGGAGAAGAAATTAAGTTTGTGTTGTTTTAAAATTTGTTGATAATTTTTCCTAGTGACGCAGAAGGTTTCCCTATCCTGTGAAGAGTAGGTGGCTCTCCACTGTCTTTCTTTCTGTCGTACCCCTAATTTAAGCGCTCTAAGTTCTTGAGTAAACCATTTGTGGGCATCATTACCTCTAATGTTAGGTAGATATACAGAGGGGGCGAACAGATCTGCTGTATGGAGAAGCCAGGAGGACAGTGCCCTCTCGTCAACCTCCAGATCTTCGTCTAATGGGGGAAGGGTGTTGTTCAACGTGTCCATGAACCCAGAGCGGTCCATGGATTTCCATTTGCAATATATATATATATTTTCACAGCACACGTTCTCCAGTCTCTCAAGAACGACGTCCAGGCCAGCTTAGTTTAAAAAAAAACGGTGTTTATTTTACAGCCCACTCAACGTTTCGGGAACCACTTCCCTTGCTCACGAGTGATCGTGTCTGTTTACACCCAGTGTTTTAAGGTTTGTCATGTGATCAGAAACAATATAAACATAGTGGACAGACTCCCATTTCATTAGTTTTCTGGAGCTGTGAAGACAGACTTGTATGCTTTGTCAGTGGAACGTGGCACATTAAAATTCTCATTCAATTAAATGAAATACATTTATGCGTCCTTCAATTGCGACAAAAGAAATTAATTTAATTTAAATTAAATATTGGCGGCATATATATATATATATATGTATATCCAAACGAAGATCTCCCAAATCTCTTGCGCACACCAGTCGGCAATGCCGAGAGAAGAACGAGAAACGGACACCAAGGTTTGTGGTTGAAAAGCAGGTCTTGATTTATTTCAGCCTTAAGTCAGACGCGTTTCGAATAACTACGTATTCTTGTTCACTTAGCGGAAACGCAGACCGCTTTCTATATTTATACTCTGTTTTTTGTTTAAGTGATGCTTTCACCCCAGTCACGTGACAACTAAACATAAAGAAAACACTCATGGCGTAAATGCTGTTATTTTGTAAGTCTGATTAGTTAAAACACTTGAAATGCATACACATTGTTCAAAATTATTATTATTAAACCTAGCATTTTTTTATTTTTATTTATTAGGTTTTTTAAGGCAGCAAACAGGACAGGAACAAAAGAGCAAGGACAACAATAATATACAAGTTACATTGCCAAAATCATACATTTGACGCCATGTCCCCTTACTGACCTATCCACTTTATTATAGGGGACCTAAATTACTACACGAAGTGCAGACATGCAAATAAAGATAAAGTATTCCTCTGAATCAAAAACGTGTTGAGTCGTGCTCTCTTCACAACCGAAGATAACCAATGGTGTTGTAATCTTAATCACAATACCCAGATTACCTGAAATAAAACCCTCAATATCAGCTATCAGTTAGCCCAATTTGGGGCATAAAACAAACATATGTGCAGCATCTGCTGCATAAAGATTACACCGATTACACTTTGTCCCCCTCCCGGGGTTCCATTTGGCTATCTTGCCCGGTGTATAGTATAGCCCGAAAATTGACATATAATGCTGGCTTATCAATGAACCATTAAGTAATACCTTACTAGCAATCGCCAAGCTTCTTTCTAAATTGACACACTCAACACCCAGTTTAGTTTGCCACTTAATCGCTCTTAATTCTAAATCATCCTCAACTTTCTCCATAAGTAATTGATAAAAGTGCCCAATTTTCTGCCCTCCCTTAATTGCTTCAAACAGCATAATTTTTCCCAATGACAATGTAGAATTAGATATTTTCTGAGCGCAGAAACTTCGTACTTGTAGGTATTTAAAAAAGTCGGCTCTCGGTACCTGATGTTCTATCCTTAAATGCTCAAAAGATACAAACTCGCTTCCCTGAAACAAGTCCCCCAGCTTATTAATCCCCATATTATGCCACCTAGATATAACTCCATCATGAAAAATGTCAGGTAAAAAACAACCAATTCCTTAATGGAGTATATATATTTATGTTGGAGCCTAACCAATATCTTTTTTTAATAGTCCTCCATATGATGAACGCTGCTTCAACAGTTTTAAACTTTGCTTTTTAAAGTAAGTGGGTTCGATGATACGGTTAAAACATTGTTTAGCCTCCGAACCCAGGAGCATCTCGTAGATGGATGGCATCATATATTCCTCTGTAGAATCTTCCGATAAGATTAAAAAGCCCATATGTTGCAATATCGCACACCAATAATAAATGTGAAAATTCGGTATACCCCATCCCCCTTTTTCCCTTGACATCATGCATCTTTTAAATGCTCTCCGGGCCCGGTGGTACCCCCAGAGAAATCTTGAACACATCCTATCGATTCGGCCAAAATAACCAGAAGATATCAGGAAAGGTATTGATCGAAATATGTACAAAAACTTAGGGAAAATGAGCATTTTTATCACATTGCTGCGACCTAGAAGTGAGAGCTTCAGATTGTTTAATCTTTCCAGGGTTTTATTCGATGTGCTAATGATAGGATCTAAATTAATAGGGATAGTTTTTTCCATATTGGCAGTGATCTTTATGCCTAAATATGTGGCCTCCTCATCAAGTTGTAGATTTACTGGACGACCGGCCGCTGAATGGATAAGCTGTGTCTTATCGATATTTAATTTATATCCAGAAAGCCGGCCGAATTCCTCCGCAGACGTCACTATAATAGGTAGGGCACTACTCAACTCTGATGTCACTATAGCGATGTCGTCTGCGTAAGCGCAAACTTTAAAGTCAAAATTATTTATCCGCACTGGTTTAATCGCCAGGTTGCTCTCCAAATGGGCAATAAATGGGTCGATATATAGAGCGAACAGCAAGGGCGAGCAGGGACAACCCTGCCTCGTCCCCCTTGCTATTCGCACCATCCCTGAGCTCCTTCCTGATATACGAATAGTGGCAGATGGTTGAATATACAGTGATTTTATTCCATTGACCAATTCCTCTGGAATCCCCTTTTTTGCCAGCACAGACCACAGAAAGGTCCATGTGACCCTGTCGAACGCTTTTTCAGCGTCCAACAGGGCCACGCCTACAGGGGAACCAGTCCCCTGTGACCAATCCAGCAGAGATATTATTCGCCTTATGTGGTCTGTGGTGCCTCTTCCTTGTATAAACCCATGTTGTCTTATAGATACAAAGCCTGGCATCAGATCATTTAACCTATTGGCAATCAATTTTGAGTAAATTTTACTGTCTGAATTTAACAGAGAAATAGGTCTGTACGACCCCATTTCATCTTCCTTTTTGCCTTTCTTTTTGAATATCACAATGGTAGCTTCTGCCCGTAACCGTGGAGCCTTTCCTAGAAATGCTTGCTGACATATAAACTCTAATTCTGATTTTAACTCATACCCAAATTTTCTATAAAACTCCAAGGGGATATTATCTGGCCCCATGGCCTTACCCTGGGCCAAACCCAGAATTGCTGACTCTATTTCCCCCCAGTCTGGAAGTGCCGTCAATATCGCTCGTTGAGTTTCAGAAAGTGTTACAGGAATCAAATCACTTAAATATTCTCTAACATCTGCCTGACCTGTCTCATCACTATATAACTGCTGATAAAATTCTTGGAAAGCAGTTAACACCCCTTGCTTCGTCACCTGCATAACCCCCTGTAAGTCCTTAATTTTCAATATATCACCATATACAGCTTTCTCCCTTGCTCTCTTCGCTAGTATCCTACCTGTCTTTTCCCCATATTCATATGCTGCTTCTTTGTGTTGTATATAGTTGGCTGCTATTTGATTAGCAATATTGGTATATACGTTAGCTCTTTTGATAGTGAGATCTTTTTGGGCTAGACTACATTCTTCCTTCTCATATCCTAGCCTAATAACCTCTGCCAGCTTTTTCTCCGCCTTCAAAACCTGCTTAAAATATTGTTGTTGTTTGAGAAACAGCTGTTTGCGCCTAGATGCAGAGAAACTTAGAGTCTCTCCCCGAACCACGGATTTAAATGCATCCCAGACTACCTCTGGTGCTGCCGTGTCCCTATTGATATAAAAAAATTCCTTAACTATTTGTTTCATAAATTGACAATACTTCTCATCTAAAAGTAGTTTCCGCTCAAAAGACCACTGAGGGGATTCTATTTTCCCTTCAATATCTAATGCCAGATCTAATTCAATCGGGTTATGATCGGAAATCAGTTTCGGATGAATTTCAATATCACTCTTAGCTAAAAAAACAGAAGTGGTGAAAAAATAATCCAATCTTACAAATTTAGAATGAGGGGAAGAAAAAAATGTGAAGCCCGGGTCATTGGGATATTTTGCATGCCACACATCATAGAGACCATGGTCCAAAAATAGTCTCTGAATTGCCGCAAACACTAATTTCTTTCTGCCTGTATACACTTGGATGGATCCAACATTAACATCTGCACCAATATTAATGTTAAAGTCACCACACAGTAACACAGGGGTAATCCATTGAGCTAGTTCTAGATTAAGAAAATTAAACACCTCGGCATCGTCCAGGTTTGGCCCATACACATTACACAAAGTAAATCTGTGATGCCCCAACTTAAGTTCTGCTATAACCCATCGACCCCACCTATCCGAGGAGGTCTTGACGCACTCTCCCAAACCTCTTTTTTTAAGTATCGCCACCCCTCTTTTGATTCCCGTTTGTTTGGTACAAACAACCAACTCCATTCCCAAATTCTTTAGGTATTCTCTATTTGCCCAAGCCACATGGGTTTCCTGTAAGCAGAGTATGTCGATACGTAATAGCTGAACAATTTTTGCCAACATTTGTCTTTTCCCCAAGTCGTTTAAACCACATATGTTTAGCATAC